>NC_137785.1:34944516-35544516 GCF_963455305.1 Plecotus auritus | reverse complement strand
CAGACGTGGTGCCTATTTACCCATATATTCTTCAGTGTGTGTTTACTAAATCAAGCAAGGACCTGCTCTTACAAACCACATGCAGCCTTCAAAATCAAGAAAATACGGAGACATCACTACTTTCTAATCCACACACCCATTAAAGTCTCACTAGTTGTACCAGTGATATTCGTAATAACAAGAAAATAATACTATTGGGGGGTGTGTGTCCAGAATATAATTCAGGATGATGAGTTGCATTTAGGAGTCTTCTTTCTTTTCTTTTCTTTCGTCTTTTTCTGTTTTTTTGAAATTAATTCTCACCTGAGGATATTTTTCCCATAGATTTTTTAGAAAGAGAGTGGAAGGGACAGAGGGAGGGACAAAGAGAAACAAAACATTGATGTGAGAGAGACAAATAGGTTGGTTGCCTCCGGCACATGCCCCAGGGGGTCCGGGATTGAACCTGCAACCCAGATATGTGCCCTTGACCCAGAATCAATCCTGTGAGCCTTCGGTACTCAGGCTGACGCTCTAACCACTGAGAAACACTGGACAGGGCAGGAGTCATGTTTCTTTTTTTTTTTTAAATATAATTTTATTGATTTTTTACAGAGAGGAAGGGAGAGGGATAGAGTTAGAAACATCGATGGGAGAGAAACATCGATCAGCTGCCTCCTGCACACCCCTCACTGGGGATGTGCCCGCAACCAAGGTACATACCCTTGACCGGAATCGAACCTGGGACCCTTCAGTCCCCAGGCTGACGCGCGCTATCCACTGAGCCAAACCGGCCAGGACTCATGTTTCTTTAGTCTTTAGCCTGGAACAGTTATTCAGACTTTGTTTTTCATGATCTTGACACTTTTGGAGAGAGTGCAGGAAAATTGTTTTACAGAATGTCCCTCAGTTGGGTTTGAGATGTCTAGGTTAAGCATTTGGGGCAGGAAATTCACTGAAGTGATGGTGTGCCTGTCTCACGGCATCATATTAGGAGGCACATGTCCATTTGTCTTATTACTGATGATGTTATCTTTGATCATTTGGTTAAGGTGTGCAGTCAGCCACATTTTTCCACTATCAAGTTACTCTTTTTTCCTTTCTATTAATAAGTACAGAAGTCCCCCTCTTACCTGTGGGAATATGTTCCAAGACCCTCAGTCCTGAAACTGCAGATAGTATTGAGCCCTATATGTATTATGTTTTTTCCTATACATACATACCTATAACAAAGTTTAATTTATAAATTAGGCACAGTAAGAGATAACAATAATTAATAAACGAGAACAATTATAATAATATAGAATAATAAAAATTATCTGAATGTGGTCTCTCTCAAAATATCTTGTGCTGTACTCAGCCTTTTTCTCGTGATGATGTGAAATGATACAATGCCTATGTGATGGGAAGAAGTGAGATGAATGACGTAAGCATTGTGATGTAGCGTTAGGCTATTGTAAGGGTTCTTTGAACATAAGCACTGAGATACCATAACAGTTGATCTGATAACTGAGATGGCTAAGTGACTAAAGGGAGGCTAGCATATACAATTTGGGTAGGCTAGACAAAGAGAGATGACCCCCTCTGGGTAGGACAAAGTGGTGCAGCACCAGATTAAATCATGCTAGTTAGAACGACATGCAATTTAAAACATATGAATTAGCCAAAACCGGTTTGGCTCAGTGGATAGAGCGTCAGCCTGCGGACTGAAAGGTCCCAGGTTCGATTCCGGTCAAGGGCATGTAACTTGGTTGCGGGCACATCACCAGTAGGAGGTGTGCAAGAGGCAGCTGATCGATGTTTCTCTCTCATCGATGTTTCTGACTATCTATCCCTCTTCCTTCCTCTCTGTAAAAAATCAATAAAATAAAAAAATAAAAAAAAAAAGAACTTAGACCCTGAGTTGGGAATGCACTTTCCTTTAAAAAAAATAAAAAATAAAAAAAAATAAAACATATGAATTGTTTATTTCTGGAATTTTCCATTTAATATTTTTGTACTGCTTTTGACCTCGGGTAATTGAGACCTTGGAAAGCAAAACTGTGGATGGGGGGAGGAGAGACTACTGTATCTTTTTGGGTAATGTGTTGAGACTGTGTAAATATACTCTTTCTTACTAGACTTTCATCGACTAGTTTTAGCTGTTGATGATTTTGTTTAAAGTTTTATTTATTGATTTTAGAGGAAAAGAGAAAGAGACATCGATTTGTTGTTCCACTTGTGCATTCATTGGTTGCCTCTTTTAAAAAAATTTTTTTTAATTGATTTCAGAGAGGAAGGGAGAGGGAGAGATAGAAACATCAATGACGAGAGAGAATCGATTGGCTGCCTCCTGCATGTCTCCCACTGGGGATTGAGCCTGCAACCCAGGCATGTGCCCTGACTAGGAATTGAACCATGACCTTTTGGTTCATAGGTCGATGCTCAACCACTGAGCCACCACAGCTGGGCCATTGATTGCTTCTTGTATGTGCCCTGACCAGAGATTGAACCTTCAACCTTGGCATACCAGGACGACACTCTAACCAACTGAGCTACCCGGCCAGGGCTATAGATGATTTTTGTCTGAATCTATTATTAGGATGGTTACTAAATGTTGATTTTTCTATTTCTATCATTCTGTCTACATTTATTTTTTTTAAGATTTTTCAATTGATTTTTTTTGAGCAAGGGAGAGGGAGAGAGAGAGAAACATCGATGTGACAGCAATACATGGATTGGTTTGTCTCCTACAAGCCCACTCCAGGTAATTGAGCCTGAAACCCAGGCACATGCCTTGACCAGCAATTCAACTGGCAACCTTTAGGTGCACGGGACAACCAACTGAGCCACACTGGCCAGGAGATTCCTTCTATACTTATTAGTTGGCATTCTACTGTAGGGAAAAGCTGTCCCTTCTCCACCATTATGTGTATGTATGTATGTATTTCAGCATAGTCTCATGGATTTCCATTGTATTCTATGGATTATATATAATCTATTACTATCATCTGGAAAGCACAAATACTCCCAAATTTAGCCAGTGAGAGCCTCTTCAAGGATCTTCTGTGACCATTTTGACATGTTAGAGGGGTCTTTTAAATTCCAAATATGAATTTGTCACTCCCCCTGTCTAAAACCCTCATGTGGCACCCTAGCCGGTTTGGTTCAGTGGCTGGAGCGTCAGCCTGTGGACTGAAAGGTCCCAGGTTTGATTCTGGTCAAGGGCACATGCCCAGGTTGTGGGCTCGATCCCCAGTGGTGGGCGTGTGCAGAAGGCAGCTGATCAGTGATTCTCTCATCATTGATGTTTCTATCTCTCCCTCTCCCTCTCCCTTCCTCTCTGAAATCAATAAAAAATATATTTAAAAAATAAATAAATAAAAAATACCCTCCCTCCCCCGTGGCTTCAAGATAAATACCCAATTCTGGCCACAGCACACAAGACCATGACTTCTGCAGCCAACCCCCAGGCCCTCTCCACCTCCAGGCCTTTGCACGGGCTGTTCTCTCTCCAGAACACTCTTCCCTGTCTTTTCACCAAGTTCCCTCCTGAGCCTTCATCAGGATCTCCTATCCATTCTTTGGAGGCACCTTGGCTGACCTTTGGGGCGCTAGGTGTCCCTGCTGTGTGCCGTGCTTTGCACTCATGTAATTTACTGATTCATGTTGGTCTCCTGCTCTAAATTAAGCTCCCCAAGTTCAGGGACCATGTCTGCTTGTTCACTGCTACAGCCCAGCATTATGCAGGCACAGCCTCTATTAATTTCTTGAATGAATGAATGAATGAATGAATGAACAAATGCCTGGCCCTAGCCAGTTTGGCTCAATGGATAGAGCATCGGCTTGCAGACCAAAGGGTCCCAGGTTCAATTCTGGTCATGTACCTTGGTTTCAGGCTGCTCCCCGGCCCAAGCCCTGGTCGGGCACATGCAGGAGGTAGCCAATCGATGTGTTTCTCTCAAATCGATATTTCTCTCTGTCTTTCTCTCTCTCTTCCACTCTCTCTAAAAAAAAAATCAATGGAAAAATATCCTTGGGTGAGGATTAAAAAAATAACAACACACACAAAAAACACAAATGCCTGAACTGACTTCTCTCTTCCCCAGGCCTGTGGTGGTGGAGACACGCCCAGCAGATGATCCTACTGCTCCCAGCAACCTCTACATTCAGGAATGAGTCCCTGGGGGTGTTAGGAACCATTTCCTGCACCCTCCTTCCCAACAGACACTCATTAGTGGTCCTGACATGTCCCTTTACCACAATAAACATGTCTTCAGCCTCTACTGTCATCTTGTTTTTCTGGGGTTAGGGGAGGACAGAATTTCTGGATGCCCCTCCCCAATGTCAACAATCCAACACAAGGATGTCAGGGGGTAGCAGAGACTTTATTTCTCTAGTACATGGTCACCTCCCCGCAGGGGCCTTGTGGGGAGGGCCTGGGGCTAAGGGGCTTGCTGTGAGAGTAAGGCACTGGAGGCGGGGGTGAAGGGCCAGCGGGGGTGACTCAGTTAAGCTGGTCCTCATACTGCTTGCGGAAACAATCGCCAGCAGGGAAGAAGTCCCAGCATCTCTCTTGGTACATCTTCCACACGTAGGACTCCTAGGGTTGGGGGATGGGGAAGAGAAGGTTGGTCACATCTTCAAACACTTGATATTGATATGAGCTTTTTACTGACACCTGCTGATTGACCTTATATTAAAACTCTCCATGTCCTGCCCACTGTCCTCCCATTAACACCCCTTTACCTGACCCGTGTGTTCTGTCTCATCCTTGTTTATCAGGTACATCAGGAAAAACCTGGGGACGGGAGTGCAGCAGCAGACAGGTCAGGCACATCCTTACCTTCTCCTGATTAGCTGGCTGGGAATCCACTCACATGGACACCACACCCACTTCCCTAACTGGCCAAGGCCAGTATCCCACCCCTGACAGTCAGTGACCACGCCCCATCCTTCTCATTGGCCAGTGGGCCCACACTCACATGTAATTGGCCAGGTTGTGCTCCTCTAGTGTGTGAGTCTCAAACCCATGGGGTGTGGTATCAAAGTAATCACTGCCAATGCCACAGATGAAGCACTTGGTCTGTGGGTGGTGAGAGACATCAGAGTTGAGGCCCACTTGACTCTCCAGGGTCCTATAATCCCTTTGGGTCATCCCCAGACAACACCTACCTCCATATCTTCCTTCACTTGTTCTTGCTGGTCTCGGAGCTCGCCAAAAGCATCAATGATCAAACCTGGAAGGCAGGGCACAAGTCAGTGCCCAACCTCTGACCCACTTCTGGCTACCCACCTGTGAATCACCCATCTCCCATCTCCCTAATCTCACCCTGCTTTCTGAAAATACTATCATCTAGTGTTTATTGAGCACTTATGAGCCAGACACTTAACACCTATGAATTGACTTAATTCTCACAACAACAATATGAGCATCTTATTATATCTCCATTTCACAAATGGAGAAACTGATGTCCAGAGAGGTGACTTGCCCTAATCTTACAGTAAGGAGAGGCAGAGCCAGGACATAGACCCAAGCAGACTGGGTTCTGGGCTGGCACTCAAAGGAGCTAGTCTGCCTCTAGGCACTGAGCCCCACTCCCACAACCCCTACCAGCACTGACCCTGGATGATGGCCAGCAGGATGACGATGACAAAGAAGAAGAAGGTGATGTCGAAGACCACTCGGTACAGCTCATATTCATCACCTGCTGGGTCCTCAATCTCATCCCCAATGCCCCCACCAGCTCGGACACCCACGTACATGTGAAACAAGTAACACTGCAGGGGGAGGGTGAGAAGCATATTGGTCACACATTTGATCATTCAGCATTCACCGAGTACCTACATGGCCCTGGACCAGTGGGGTAGGAGTCATGGCAATGACTGAGATAACCCTGGACCCTGCCCTCACAGGGCTCACAAACATGCCACCAGATAGTGACAGTCAAGAAACGATCTGGGCTATGATGGGGAAGCACAGGAAGAGGAGTCAGGGCTGGGATGAGGGAGACAGTGTGTTCGGAGGAGATGGGGAAGCACAGGAAGCTTTGAAGCTTGAAAGCCTGGGTGAGCAGGCAGCTTCCTGGAAGAGGGGGCATATGTGGGCTGGGACATGAAGCAGGTGTTAGGTGGGAGACTGTTCCAGGCAGAGGAAACTACATGTGTTACGTCACCATTGGGGGAGAAAGAATATATTTTGGTCCTGTGAGGAACTGAAAGAATGAATGTTCAGTGAGGCTAGAAAATAGAGATCCTGTGAGCAAGAGTAGGGAGGGAGATGAGGCTCAATCAATGGACATGGAGAGCTTCCTGTAGGAGGCAGCATTTAAGTGGAAAAAATAGGTGTTAAGTGAAGAGGTGTATGTGCACATAGGGCCAGGGTGGGAGGCAGAGAGAACATCAGAAGCAAAAAGCTTGGGTTGGGAGAAAACACATGGTCTTAGGGGACCTGAAAGAAGGACCAGGCAGCCAGAGAGCAAAAGGCAAGAAAGACTGTGGTTAGACTCAGGCAACACTAGCTTTTCCCTGGCTTTGTAAGCCATAACGAGAGGATTTGGTTTCATCCATCTGGCATTAGAGAGCCACACGAAGATTCTGTGCAGAGCTGGGAACATCATCTGTCTGGACCTTGGGAAAGACTTCACACTTGTTATTTCTGTGTCCCCAGGAAGTGAGAGAACCTAGTTGTCTTGATAAAAGCTAAGGCCAGAGACTGTGATGGGAACAGTGCTATGAGTGGCAAGACGGGGTCTGGTGGGGTCTCAAATGACAGGCTGAGGAGCTGGACTGGGTCCTGAGATCATGGTGCCAGATTATAGGACATTTCAGATAAAAGCCTGAGATGATTCAACTGTGCCTCTGGTAGATTAAACTCAATTTAGATTATAACCACCATTATTATAATAGGAGAGAAAACAGAAATGGGTGGTATGCTGGTACTTTGGTGAAACTTATAATTATAGCTAACTAGAGGCCCAGTGCACAAAATTCATGCATGGGGTGGGGGCGGGGAGTGTCCCTCAGCCCAGCCTGCACTGTCTCCAATCTGGGACCCCTCGAGGGATGCCTGACTGCCCGTTTAAGCCTGAACCTGGTGGGATCGGGCCTAAACGGGCAGTCAGACATCCCTCTCACAATCCAGGACTGCTGGCTCCCAACTGCTTGCCTGCCTGCCTGCCTGCCTGCCTAATTGCCCCTAACCGCTTCTGCCTGCCAGCCTGATCACCTCCTAACCACTCCCCTGCCAGTCTGATCGACACCTAACTGCTCCCCTGCTGGCCCGATTGCCCCTAACTGCCCTCCCCTGCCAGCCTGGTCACCCCCCAACTGCCCTCCCCTGCAGGCCTGGTCACCCCTAACTGCCCTCCCCTGCAGGCCTGGTCACCCCTAACTGCCCTCCCCTGCTGGCCTGGTCTCCCCTAACTGCCCTCCCCTGCAGGCCTGATACCCCCTAACTGCCCTCCCCTGCAGGCTTGGTCCCCCTCAACTGCCCTCCCCTGCAGGCCTGGGTCCCCCCCAACTGCCCTCCCCTGCAGGCCTGGGTCCCCCCAACTGCCCTCCCCTGCAGGCCTGGTCCCCCTCAACTGTCCTCCCCTGTAGGCCTGGTCTCCCCTAACTGCCCTCCCCTGCAGGCCTGATACCCCCTAACTGCCCTCCCCTGCAGGCTTGGTCCCCCTCAACTGCCCTCCCCTGCAGGCCTGGGTCCCCCCCAACTGCCCTCCCCTGCAGGCCTGGGTCCCCCCAACTGCCCTCCCCTGCAGGCCTGGTCCCCCTCAACTGTCCTCCCCTGTAGGCCTGGTCACCCCTAACTGCCCTCCCCTGCAGGCTTGGTCCCCCTCAACTGCCCTCCCCTGCAGGCCTGGGTCCCCCCCAACTGCCCTCTCCTGCAGGCCTGGGTCCCCCCAACTGCCCTCCCCTGCAGGCCTGGTCCCCCTCAACTGTCCTCCCCTGTAGGCCTGGTCCCTCCCAACTGCCCTCTCCTGCTGGCCATTTTGTGGTGGCCATCTTGTGTCCACATGAGGGCGGCCATCTTTGACCACATGGGGGCAGCCATCTTGTGTGTTGAAGTGATGGTCAATTTGCATATTACTCTTTTATTAGATAGGATGATGGCAGGAGCTCACATTTATGTAATCCTTAACACATGCTAGGCACTATTCTCAGCTATTTAAATCTGAGATTGTCACAGAGCACCACTGAGTCCTAAAAGCAACCCTCAGCTGTAGATACTGTTACTATACATTCATTTGACAGGTGGAGACCCCAGAGCATGGGGAGCTTGAGTAGCTTGCCCACTATCACATGGCTTGGGACACTTTGCCTGAGTGCCTTTCCCAATAAGAAAAGTTATAAAAACTCAAATAATAGTACACCAGTGGTTGACATTTACTGAGTATTGATTGTGTGCCCAGTACTATTCAAAGTACCTCACAAGCATCAGCTCACTGAACCCTCACAGTAAATCTACGAGGCAGGGACTATTTATTATTAAACCCCTTTACAGAGGGGAAATCTAAAGGTCAGGGATGGTTAAGTCACTGGCCCAAGAGCGCTGGAGGGAGGGGCTTACTGTCATCATGTCATCGCACTTCATGTCGGGCTCGTCCTCATCCTCGCTCTTGTTGTAGAACTTGCGGAAGAAGTTGAAGGCCACCACAGTGTACAGGTAAACCACCACTGCCAGGAGGCCGACAGTCATCACCAACTGGGGACAGGCAGGGGCAGGTCAGCTCCATGCTCTGGCTTGCCACTCCCCCATGCCCAGCCTTCCCCATCCTTACTTAGGTTCAGCCCATGCATCCCCCGGGTCCTACTACCCACACCCACCCTGGCTTGGTGGCCTAGCCTTGCCCCTCATCCCTCCACCCCTACACAGACTGCTAAACTGGTCCCTGCCAGGCTCACACGCCTCCTTCAGGTCCTCTCCACACCTGTTTCCCATTGTGGGTGACAGAGGAGAGGATAGTGCGCAGTGTCTTGACTCCCATGGCAATGTCCAGGAGGTGGGCAGCAAAGAAGAAGTTGTTGTAGTGTCCCAGGAGGGACATCACCATGTACCAGCCCAGGTACAGGAAAGACTGCGGGCACACAGGGTCAGGGGTCAGGGAGCATGCAGGGATTCGTGGGGAGCAGCACTCTGGGAAACAGGAGGTCTGGGGACATTTAAGAGGGTTGGGAGTGCTCTGGGGATCAGATGCCATCTTTAGCTGGCGGGGGGGGGGGGGGACCTTGGAGGTTCAGGAGCACTCTGGGTGAAAAGCCATCCTGGGGAAAGTTGGGGATTCCTCTGAAGAAGGATATAGTCTGGAAATTAAACAGCACTCTGGGTGACAAGGAGCCTTGGATCAGAGGTGTGCAGGGGCTCAGGAGTTATCCTAGGATCAGAGGTGTGCAGGGGGCTCAGGAGTCAGTCCCTGGCCAGGGATACCTAGGGGTGGAGCCATTTTCTTACAGGTCCCTCCCCCACTACTGACCCCTCCTTACATTGTCTGTGAAGATGACCCCAAACTTCCAGATCTGGTACTTGATGTCAATGGACATGAGCCTATGCAGGATGGAGAGAAGAGGGATGGCCAGATGCCTGAGGGTCCGACCCTGGCCAACCCCCTGCCTGCCCCAGGCCTGCGTGGTGCTATCCCAGGCGCACCAGGTAAGCAGCCCTGGCGGTGGTTCAGGCTTGCGCTCATGGTGGACTGTGATCTCCAGCGAGGCCAGATCCATGCCCAGCAGTTCGGCGATTCGCTCCCGCCCATAGATGTCCCCGTGCTTGTCCAGGACCTGAACAGAAGAACGTGGGGCCATACAGACACAGCTGGAGTCGGGGAGGGCCTTGGCTGGCATAGGGAGTTCTGGGGACCCTCAGAACTTTGTGTGGTAAATTGGGGATACATTTTTCTAGGGAGAAGAGTCAGAGCTTTCTTTGTATCCTAAGGGGGAGGGTCCAATACTTATAAAGGTCCAGCTGATTCATTAACCAAAGTAATTAGGATAATTTCTTATTAGGATAATTTTTAAATTAGGATAATTTCTTATTTTTAGGTAGGTAGGTAGGCAAGGAGTTGTATATAATTAGGCCCCTTGTTACCTATAAACTTATCTCCTCAACTCACTCACTCTGCTGCAGAAACCAACCTCCTCACAGCTCCTCAAATGCACCAGGCACCCTCTGGCCTCGGGCCTTCGCACTGCTGTCCCCTCCGCCTGGATTCTTCCCCCGGATTTCCACTTGGCTCATTCTCTCAGATCCTTTTTAATTAGCGTGCCCTTTCCTGACCACCCTACACGAAAGAGCAACCACTGCTCTGCCTGTTTTCTTCTATATCACTTATCACAACTTGAATGCTGTAAATGTGTTCATCAAATGTCTTTCCAACTCCAGTATCAGAATTACTGTTGTGTTTACTGCTGAATCCCAGGTCTCTAAAATAGTTTTTGGTATGCAGTAGGTGAACATTGGTATGCAGTATGAACATTTGTTAAGTGAATAAATGATGGTAACAGCCAGATACTGTTGACATAGTAGGTCATATAATCTTTACAACTACTCTATGGAGTCTGCCCTGTTGTTACCGTACTCTGAATATGAGGGAAACTGGGGCACAGAAAGGTTGACACAGCTAGGAGTAGAAAAAGCAGGCAATCTGGCTCCTGAGTCTGTGTGCTTAAAAGAGTAGTTCCTCCTTTGAAAGTAATATTTATGAAGTACTTACTCTGTGCCAGGCACTATGCTATGCTCATTACCTGCCTCATCTCATTTGTGAGAGGGAGGGGTGCTTATCATGCTCATTTCAAAATGGGCAAACTGAGGTGCTCCTGGTCCAAGGTCACACACAAAGCAAATCCTTGATAGGGCTGGGATGGCCTGATGGCAGCAAGGGACCCAGCCTGGAAGGCCCTGCCACCGCCCCATCCATGCATCTCACCTTCCGCTTGACAAACTTGTCCCAGTAGTTGCTGGGGAAAGACCTGTCAAGAGAGATAGACCACGAGGTGTCAGGACAGGAGGGAATAGGAGCCACTAGCCAGTTCAACGTGGTTTGAAATTCCAATGTTTTTCTTACAGTGGACCCCACACTCTCACTTGGGGTCCAGCTCTGAAGACCCAGGCCTGAAGTTTGCCTCAGGCCAACCGTTACCCCCACTGGTGTCTTTTGGTGGAGCCCAAGTGAGGCCGGGCATAGCATTCAGAGCCTAGATGTACCAAAAAACCCTTATCGGCACTCAGGTGGGGAGGACTCCCAGCCAGCAACCTGGTCCTGATACAGCTCTGGTGGGGAGTGGTGTGCTTTCTCACACAGTTTTATGTAATGTTATTTGATGATTCTGGCCCTTTATTGACCAGTTTTCTGATTGATATCTCTGACACAACAGGATAATCCAGGCTCATTGTATATTGACCTGCCCCAGCCCTGAAATCTGCCACTTCTTCAAGGAGCTTGGTTCCTTTTTGTGGAAAATGGCATTTAGAAGTCAAGGTCTTGGGCAGATACTTTTTTTTTAAGGTTTTTTATTTATTTATTTAATCCTCACCCGAGGATATTTTTCCCATTGATTTTTTTAGAGAGAGTGGAAGGGAGAGGGAAAGACAGAGAGAAACATCAATGTGAGAGAAACACATTGATTGGTTGCCTCCTGCACGTGCCCCGGAGCCTGCAACCAAGGTATGTGCCCTTGACTGGAATCGAACCCGGAACTCTTGGGTCCACAGGCTGATGCTCTATCCACTGAGCCAAACTGGCTAGGGTAGGCAAATACTATTTTAAACAAGTGTTCCTCTGTCTTTTTGTTAAGCATGTGTACTTGAATGTGGCTTTGATGGTGACATTGAGAGGGAAGGATGTGATTGGTGTGGTTTCCCTCCCTCCTCACACCACCCATACTAGGCAGGACCCCATAATAAAATAACTTCCCATCTTTACCTAGAACTCACTGTGCCTCAGAAACTATATTAACTCATTTCATAGTTACAAGATTTTTTGAGGTCAATATTATTATTTATCCCCACTTTACAAATGAAGAAACTGAGGCACAGAGAGGCTAAGTGACTTGATCAAGAATTCCCAGCTAGGATATGACCAACCCAAGGTTTAAATCTGACCTGACGTTCTTATTCTAGAGACATTCCCCCCGCCCAAGCCCCATATGGGCACCTGAAATAGGACTCCATCTGGGGGGAAATGGAATGGGCTGGCATGCACATTGGGAATCCACAGTTCCAGCACATTGCCCTCACGCACCCTCATTCCCTCTCTGGGCCCAGTATAAAAACCAAATGATTTCACATTTCCCACTCATGGCACCTGGGTAAGAATCCCACATGGGGGCAGGGTTTAACATGCAAGTTCCTGGGCTCCTCTCCAGACTTCCTAAACCAGAATCTCCAAGGCCAGGGCCCAGGAGTCTCCATGTGTCACCAACACCCCTACAGGTACTGCAGAGGAAATGTGTCTACATTACAGAGAGGAAGACCAAGGCTCGGGGAGAATGAGTCAGGCTGGCAGTGACGGAAACCCTGGTCTTTTGAGGAGGCTAGGACTGGAGTAGAAACCCAGCCCTGCTCCCTGCATCCACCTGGAGGTGGGGACTGGGTCCTTACGGCGTGTTAAGCACCAGTCGGTCCCACTGCCCCTTCACATCGTCGTCCTCAGGCTGCTCAGTGATGTAGAGGCCGTCAAATTCCAACTTCCGGGCCAGCTCCTTCTCCCGCTTAAAGATTACCAGGGGCACCTAGATTGTGCAGGGAGGCAAAGGGGCTGGTGTCAGGTGCCTCAGGAGACCACAGCCTCAGCAGGTGCCAGGAGATCTTGTTGGAGCCTGTGTGAGCCCCCACACTAGAGTGAACAGGGCAGTGATGGGGAAGTGTGGGCAAAGGGGTCCGGGCTGGGACATGAGAGAAATGGGAGAGCCCAGATGTGGTGCCCGATGCAGCCTGTGGCTTCCCAAGGGAGGGAGTTCTGAACTCAGATCTTAAGGATGAATTAAACAGAGATAGGTGAAAGGAGGGAGAAGTGGGGCAAAGCATTCCAGGGCAGAGGGACAGCATATGCAAAAGTTCTAAGCCAAAGAACTCTGTTCATCCAATTATAAAATACCAATATTTATTAAAACTTATCTTACGGAAACTCTCATAACAGTGCTTATGGGGCATCACAAATCTCAGGCATAGTTGATGTCAGACTCTACATTCCCACTAGCACCCTTGTTATATTAAGAGACCCCACAGATCTTAATTCACCAACTGACTAGCATGCAGGAAATATTCCAAATTTTAAAAATCTGCCTCTTGATCCAGAAATTAACATTCAGAGGACCTGGCTCCTCAGCTATGACCCACATTAGTTCCCAGTTTGAAGACCCCAATCCTGTACCCATCCCCAGCCCTTACCCCAACACCAGGACCCTTCTGTCCCACCTACAGTGTAAGATCCCACAGCCTGCCCGAGGTCCTCTCAGCCAGTGTCCCCTTCCCCTCAGTACACAAGCCCCTGTTCAGGAACATGGTCATGGCCCACCTTGAGGCAGTTGTAGCCAATGATGCAGAGAAATGCCACCAGTGTGTGCAGCAGGCTCAGGCAACGTAGGGCAGGCTCCATGTAGCCCGTGCTCTCCTCCAGGAAGTAATACACCATATTTTCATCCTCGTCGCCCTCTGCTTCTTCACCGACTCCTGAGCCCCAGCCAGAGCCACCACCAGACCCTGTGCCTGCCAGGTCCCCAGCTGCTGAGCCTTCCAAGTCATCCTCCCCTGGCGGGGAGTCTGAGACCTGAAGGGGAGCAGAGGTCAGTCACAGGCACCTGGTCTGCCATTACCAGAACCCACTAACAAAACAAACAGCCTCCATTTCTGAGGTTGTACTGGGCCCCTGTCAGTGACAGTAGGGAAAGAACTGTCAATCAAGATCAAGGGGTGGGCCCAGAACTCTAGCTAGCAAATCAAACTATGTCCTGGGAATCTCACTACTGAACCAAGTGACAGGAGGACTGAAAACAGAATGGATCATCTTAGTAGTGGAGCCTTAAAGAGACTGACTACTAATATTTACACTAATACTAAAATTAGTAGTAGCTGACATTTACACAGTTGTTTCTGTATGTCAGGTACTGTTCTAAGTCATGCAACTAGTGAGTGGTAGAGCCAGGATTCACTCTCACAGAAGTTGCCTGTGTGGCTCAATGGTTGAGTGTCGACCTATGAACTAGAAGGTCACGGTTTGATTCCCGGTCAGGGCATATGCCGCCAGGGTTGTAGGCTCAATCCCCAGTGTGGGGCATGCAAGAGGCATCTCTCTCTCTCCCTCTCCCTTCTCTGAAATAAAAGTCTGACAGAAGCCATGCTCTGATCACTCTGCTAGATGCCTCTCTGTCCTGTTATGTAGGCATAGGCCCCAAGGATCCCTTTGTCCTTCAGGATGCCTGGTTCTTAACCCTTTCCTTCCCATTTCTTCCTCCCTACAAATGTCTCTTTAGCTTATGTGAAAGCCAAGAAGTTTAACTGCATCAATGGGTGTTGCAGAGACAAAGGCCTGTGGCTAGGGGCACAGGACAAATGGCAGAGCTGAGCACGGGACCCTGAACTGGCTCCCTGTTCTAACTCCTACAGGCACTCAGGCATCTGTCCAGATGGACCCACACACTCACACTCACCCCAGTGGGGTTCCAAGATCCAGGTGTCCAGCCAGAACATTTCTGGGAACCCCGGGCCCAACACCTTGTGAACTGCAGTGACCCTGTGAACTTATTAGGGGCTGAGCCTCCCACCCCACAGCCCAAATCCTCCTGGCCCCTCATGACCAGCACCTTATAAAACAGCAAGATGAAGTTGATGGCAAATGCCAAGAAGAGGGCAAGAAATCGCAGGGTGTAAAAGTTCCGGGAGAGGTAGTTCTATGATGAGAGAAAGAGAAAGAGAAAGAGAACTCACAGGCCACCCTCTTCCCATAACACAAGTACCCGAGTCCTCAATATTTGGTCCCACAACCTCTTATTTTTTGAGTGCTTACTGTATACCAAGACCTGGGCTAAGAGCTTTATTTGCATGAACTTGTTTAATTCTCACCACACCCTATGAAGTGGGTACTCCTGATATGCCCACTCTACAGATGAGGAAATGGAGGCTCAGGGAGATGAGATGCCTTGCTCAAGGTCACAGCCAAGAAGTGACAGACGTGGGATTTGGAACCAGGCAGTCAAGCTCCCAACCACTGCTGCTTCCTGTGTGAGGTTACCCTGTCTGCTTTACCACAGGCAGAGCACACCTACTTCCATCTCTCCCTTTTTTCTCTCCATCCCTCATTCTTCTCATAAACCCTCACTAAACCACCTTCTGTCCAGCATGTTTCCCTTAAGCCCTGATGCCAGGCTGGCCCTGGGAGAGGAAACAGGAGGTGGAGCCCTGGGTCCTCTCTCCCAAATACCCTCCCTTCTTCCTGCCTGGATGAGATGAATTGTCCCCCCAATAGGAGTAGCTGGGGCTGGAGTGACGGCTCCAACCTGAAGGCTGACAGCCAAGAAACAGGCCATGGCAGGAAGAACATGGCCTTGGTGGGCTTTAGCTCCAGACAGAGGATTTAGCTCCAGCATGGCAGTGGGATGCCTAAGCAGGTGGCCCCAGATGAGCAAAGGTGTGGAGGTTGGAATAAGGATCACGAGCAGGGAGAGGCGGAAGAGCCAAGTGGGAACAACCTAAAAATGCTGTCCTGTGCTCAGGTCCTGGTTCTATTGGGACATCTCTGCCCTCTTCCCAGCCTGGCTTTCATTCAAGAACAAGGTGGATAGGAGGGGTGTGTGAAGAGGAAGTTGCAGCATGCTGGATTCTTACCAAGAACTTCACCCTCTGCACTTCCAGTTCTCCCCAGAATTCCAGGCCCCCACCTCTGCTTTCCTCCTTCTTTGGATGGGGTGGAGGAGGTGCTGTCTTCTTGGGGGGGTCTGGTGGAGGCTCGGGGACTTCTTCCTTCTCCCCATTCTCAGCACTGCAAGGCAGGACAGAGTGAGGAGGTACCTGAGCAATTTGTTCATTCATTCATTCAAAGCCATGTACTGGGGGCCCACCCCCATTCCTGGCCTAGGTTGAGATAGTGTTGGGAACACAGTGATGAGACAACCTCAGGCCCTGTCCTCATGGTCTCCAGTCCAATGGAGTACAGATCTGTCAAGAGACAGTGGCAACCCAGTGTGGTCAGGGCTGGCATGAGGGAAGCTGGGAGCCCTGAGGAGACATTCCTTCAACTTAGGGATGTGATGTAAAGGTAGGCTTGAGCCAAAATTCAGAAGATGAGGAAGACTGAGATGAAGCACGGGGGAAGGTGTTCTGGGCAGAGGCCCATACCCCCAAAGGCTTGGGGGTAAGAGAGGAGCATTCATTTATCTCCTCCCTTTCACAGAGCCCCTCCTCTGGGCCTGGGCTGGGAGATGCTGAGAACACTGGGTAACCAGGACAGCCTCCTGGCTCGGGCCCTGACCTCAGAAGGCTCTCCATCCAGGAGGGAGACAATGATAGACGCCTGGGCCCTCTGGGCCCCAAGGCCACTCACTCAGCTTTCTCTGGCTCTGGCTCAGGTTCTGGCTCTGGTTCTGGAGGCAGCTCCTCTTCCTCTCCATCCACCTGGCAGCAGGGCAAGCATCAGAGTCTTGAGCCCCCATCCCTGAGTGCCTCATAGTGCTGACGTGCCTGCTCACCTGTGTCCCTCCCTGGTCATCTCCTTGGGGCCATCCAAGTTCCACAACGCCCCAGCTAGAAGGAAGAGGGACTAGGACTCTCGTTTTACAGAGGGGAACTGAGGCCCTGAGAGGTGGAATGCCTTGCTCAAGCACCCTGCAGGGTCAGGCTGACACCAGGGTCAGGCTCGCAGTCCAGGAGGCAGGCAATGATAGAGGCTGGGCACTTTGGGCCCAAAGGCCACTCACTCAGCTTTCTCCGGCTCCAGCTCTCTCCCTCACCTTTCCCATCCCCTTGACAACCACCCCCAGGGAGCACTCACAGCACCAAGGACCTGAGGATGCTGTGGGCAACTTATTCCCCACAACCATCTGTGTCTCTAAGGGTCTCTCCTGGTGCCCCTGACCCCACCTCGGCTGCTTTTAATTTCTGGTCCTGTTTCCCCTCAAATGTCATCTTGGGGTCTCTCGCTCTGTGACTCCAGATATCGTTTTCTTTCTCTCCCAGAAACACCACATTTTTTCATCGGGAGCCTCTCTCCAGGTCTCCACCTCTGAGTCCATTTCTCTGTGTCTCTGAGTGTCTCTCTATCTCTATCTCTGTGTGCGCCCCCCCCCCCCTGTTTTTCTCTGCGTATCCCTGTGTCTGAGTCTCTCTTCCCGCTCCTGTCCCTCCTAACCCAATCTCTCCCAAACCCCAACACCCCCCAACTCCGCTGCACTCTCACCCCCAGCTTCCTCTTGATGATGGGGGAGCCCTCTGGCGTGGGTGGCTCCACCGGCGTCGTGTCACCCATGTCCCCGAGGCCTCCCGGGGCCCCTTCGAGCCGGAAGGGGCCCCGTTCAGCCGCGGCCACGGGCCCGTCGGCGCCTCCCGGGCCGGCCTCGTGTGCGGCCCCTTCCTCGCCGGTGCCCTCCGCGGCGTCGCCAGCGCCCTCGCCCTCACCCTCGCCGTCTGCTTCGCCGCCAGACCCGGCCGGCTGCTCGCCGTGCACCTCGTCGCCCGTGGGGTCGGGCATGCCGGCCAGCAGTTCGGTCACCGTCACCTTCTTGGCCCCCTCCACGAGCCCACCGCCGAAGAGCGAGCCCCAGAGCAGGCACAGCGCGCCCGCCGCCAGCCCCGCGCCCAACGCCCCCGCGCGCGTCACCGCCGCCCAGAGCAGGGAGCCCGCCGCCGCCGCCGCCTCTCGCGCCGTCAGCCGCCGCAGCCGCCGCACGCGCCGCCGCAGGCCCCGGTAGCTGAGGCCGCGCAGGGCCCGGGACAGCGCCGCCGCCACGCGCGCCGCTGCGCCCGCCGCCGGCCCCGCCGCGCCCTCGGGCCCCGCCGCGCCCTCCTCGGCGCCCTCGCCGGCCTCCGCCGCCCCCTCCTCGTCGTCCTCCTCGGGCTCGCCCTCGGGCTCCGAGATCTGCGCGGCGATCTGCATCTCGAAGATGGTGTCCTCGCAGAAGCTGACGAAGAGCTCCATCTTCTCGGACTCGCCGCCCTCGTTCACCACGTCAAAGATGAACTGGCGCTTGGACTCCTTCACCTGCGGGCAGGTGGGGACAAGGGGTCAACGGAGCAGCTCCGCTCCACGCAGTCACTAATAGCGGTATTAGTGGTTTTATACTTGTATTTTAATAATTTAAAGCAAAATTAGTAATAGTAAGCGTATATACTGCTCGCTGTAGGCTCTCTTCAACAAAGCCAGGCCCTGTACCAAGCATCTTACATATATTTTACTTAATCCTCACAAACAACCCCTAGGGCTCTTATCCCCATTTTACAGATGAGGAAACGGAGGCCCAGAGGGTCACCACGCGCTGCGGTGACGCTGCTGAGAGGTGGCAGATGTGGGATTGGAATTCCCAACAAGCTGGCTTCAGAATCTATGCTTTCAGCCTCTTTGAGAGACAGCATAGTGCTCGAACACAAAGGTTCCTCAGCCAGCCTGCCTGGGTTGAAATCCCAATTCTGCCACCGAATAGCTGGGTGATTTCCATGTAACTCTCTGGGCCTCAGCTTCCCCCTCTCTAACGTGGGGGACAATAGTAGGACTTACATTATAGGGTTGGTGTGATGGTTAGATGAGTTAGGGTTAGAACAGCAGCTGGCGCCTCATCCATGCCACATAGCGTTTGCTATTACACTGCTGAGGAATACCAGGCCCACACCAGCAGGGGCAAGTGCGGTGGGAAGGGTGAGCAGGTGGAAGTGCAAGTTTGGAGGAACACATTAAGGGAATGAGTGTCACGTGGGGAGCATGAGACAGGCAAAGGGAAGGCGGAGCTCCCAGGGCATGGACAGGCATATAAAGGGCCAGGGCTTCCGGTGGTTGCAGGGATGTGGCAGACATCCAGGTGCAAGGATGGTGCAACCACTTTTAGGCTAGATTGGGTGGGGGGAGTATGCAATGGTGTCCCAAGGGACATAGTGTACAAACTTTTGAGGGCTCCTGTGGACTATGTGAAGGAGCTGATGTGCAAGAGCCTTGTGAGAGAGCACCAGGGATTAAGGGAGGAATGGGTGTGAGGAGGGCATGGTGGCATGGGAAGATTGGGAAATATGTGACCATGTGGGGCTCATTGTACATGTGGAGATGGGCACATGGGGCAGGCATGCAAGGGCCTGAGGCCAAAACAGGGGTGGGGGGAGTGCTGGTGTGGGAGTGGCCTACAATTCATAGGGTCAGTGTATGTGAAGCAGGTATAAATGTGCAAGCGGGCCCCAGGAATCAGTGTAAGGCCCTAGGACATGAATACAGGGCTCAGTGTGGGACATGAGCCCAGCTGTGCATAAGCCAGGTGTCCACTGAGGAAACATGAAGGGCCTAGTTGTTGAGGAGGTTATGGGAGTAAAAGCTTCATGGGCTGTAAGTGGGAAAGGGTGTGCAAGAACGTGTGGAGGAGTATGCAGGTGCCTCGGGGCATCTAAGGAACAAAATGGAAGCATGAGTTTAAGGGGCATGCAAGGGGTACGCAGGCTGGTGTGCAATGTGTGTGTGTGCTGGAGGGCCACCGGGACAACAGGGGCACGGCTGGGGACTGAGGGTGTGTGAGGCATGTGGGAGTGTGAGAGAATGAATGATAGGAACCACATGCAAGCTGAGTGTGTCAGGTGGGCAGGAGATGATCTAGGGCAGGGGTGGGCAAACTTTTTGACTCGAGGGCCACAATGGGTTCTTAAACTGGACCGGAGGGCCGGAACAAAAGCATGGATGGAGTGTTTGTGTGAACTAATATAAATTCAAAGTAAAGGAGCGGAGGGGAGAGCAAGAGAACCGGATAGAATAGCCGGATCGGCCCGCGGGCCGTAGTTTGCCCACGGCTGATCTAGGGCCACATGAGTGTACTCTTGGGGTAAGTGAATGTGTAAAGACATGAAAACTTTTGGTTGGGCATAGGAGGGGCTGAGAGAGGGCCAAGAAGTAGGCCTGGTCACTAAGGACATGTGGGGGCTCTTATGGGGTTTGAAAGGGTAGTCCAAGTGTGCATGGGTGATTATGAGTGTGCCAGGGCTACAGTGAGGGCATGTGGGAGGTGAATGGACAACTATATGGCATGCCAGTGCTGCATCCTCCCAATGAGTGTGTAAGAGACGTGTACCACATGTGGAAGCAGAATAAGTGGGATGGGCATTGTGTGCTGAGACCTGTGGGCACATATGGTGGCTGGTGAGGGCTGGGCTAGCATACCATGGCTCCCAGGATCCCCAAAGTGAGTGTGCAAAAATGTGGGCATGGATAGGCCAGGACCAAAAGAGGGCAAACTAGTGTCTGCTGGGAAGGTGAGCAAGGGGTCGGTTCTAGTACATGAAGGTGTGGGCTTGGTTGCATCAGGACTATAAGGGCTCCCAGGATAAGTGTGCAAATGGTAGGCATAGTGTGCTAGCACCACAGTGAGGGCACACAGACTCTGCTTCACATACAAGGGGTGTACATCCATGTGTGCACCAAGGCTGCAGAGAAGTGGACAAGGGGGAACTGAGGGTGTACAAGGGCACTGCAGGACCCATAAAATGTGTGCAAAAGCGTGGGCATGGGCTTGTATGAGCAGAGCAAACGCCCACCAGGGTCTTCAGACCAGATGTACAAAGCATGCATGGAGTCCAAGGGTGCGAGGAGCGTGACCCCAAACCTGGGAAAGCCAGCATGCACGAGTAAGTGCAGGTCCTCTGACCTGGGGCATCTCCCACTGGGTGCGGTTGGTCTCTGAGATCTCGAAATAGATGCGCTCGATGCGACGAGAGGCGCCCATGATCTCGATGCGGCCCAGGTAGGGCCGGAAGTACTCCAGGATGCTGTCGGCTAGCTCCAGGAAGTTGCGCAGGCGTGGGTCGTGTGGCACGTGCTCTGACAGGTCAATCAGCAGCACTGCCACATTGAAGCCGATTTCGCGGGCTGGCTCCTGGAAGCGGTTGGCGAACTCCTCACAGTTGATCATCTCGTTTTCATCCGCTTCAGAACAGGACAGCAGGAACTGGATTTCCGGGCTGCTGAACTGCTTCTGGCTGTCCATGGCCTGAGTGTGGGCAGGGGTGGGGAAGAGGTCAGAGGGGGTGGCCTGGAGAGCCTGAATGGTCTTCTTAAAACAACTATGGACTTTTCATGAAGACAGAAAGGTCCAGAATCATATCAACAGCACCCAAGGCTGGCACTCAGCATGTTGGCACTGGCGAGGCTGTACTAGCCATTAAAATATTAAAATGCTGTCTTTCGAGGGAAACCAAGATGGCGGCATAGGTAAACACCTAAACTGCTGCCTCACACAACAATTTCAAAACTACAACTAAAAGAAAAAATGGACACCATCCAGAACCACAGGAAAGCTGGCTGAGTGGAAATTCTACAACTAGAAGGAAAGAGAAAAGCACATTGAGACTCAGAGGAGCTACAAAAGGCTGAGGTATGGAGGCACGCGCGCAGAGAGGACTGGCGGCTGAGTGCATGGCTGGCTTTCTCAAGCGGGAGGGAGACGGAAGCTCCCAACTGCGCTGAACTCCAGTTCTGGATGAGACTCTGGGAAACCAACTCATTCGGGGGGGAATCTGGACTATCCAGAAAAGAGAAAAGCACACTGAGACTCAGGGGAGCTGCGGAAGGCAGAGGTCTGAAGGCGTGCGCGTGCAGAGAGGACTGACTGCTGAGTGCACAGCTGGCTTTCTCAAGTGGGAGGGAGATGGAAGCTCCAGACTGCACTGAACTCCAGTTCCGGGCGAGACTCTGGGAACCCAGACTCATTCGGGGAGAAACTGGACTGTCTGGCAGCGGGCAAAACTAGAGGGCAGCTTTCTCTTGGAGGTGCTTGCAGCGATTACCGAGGGACACTGAGACCTGGAAGCCTCATAGGGCAGGGCTGATGGGAAGCCAAGGCTGTCTGCTCCGCCATGAGACTCCGCCCCATCCAAGCTGAGCACAGAGGCTTTTGCAATTTTGCAAGTCTTGTCTCATAAGGGTGTCTCCAGCACAGAAGTTCTCCCAGTGTAGACACAGCTGATCCTCACAGCCAATTGGCCTGGAGGTCAATTCCTCCTAGTGATATCAACAACAATCAAGACTTAACTACAACAAGGCTGTACACACAGTCCACAAAGGGGTGCACCAAGAGTGTCCACCTCAGGTAACTGGGGAGGCTGAGCCACTGGGCCCTATAGGACACCCAGTACACAAAGCTACTCTACCAACTCAGGGTAGCAGCGAAAATGCAGAGACAAAGAAACAGATTACAAGTGAAAGAAATGGAGGAAAGCAAATGACTGGATATAGAGTTCAAAACCACGGTTACAAGGTTTTTTAAGAATTTCCTAGAAAAGGCCGATGAATTTAGCGAGACCCTCGAAGATATGAAAAGGACCAACTAGAAATTAAACATACACTGACTAAAATAAAAAAATATTATACAGAGACCTAACAGCAGACTAGAGGACTGCAAGAATCAAGTAAAAGATTTGAAATGCAAAGAAGCAAAAAACACTCAACCAGAAAAGCAAAAAGAAAAAAGAATCCAAAAATTTGAAGATAGTGTAAGAAGCCTCTGGGACAACTTCAAGCGTACCAACATCCGAATTATGGGGGTGCCAGAAGAAGAGAGAGAGCAAGATACTGAAAACCTATTTGAAGAAATAATGACAGAAAACTTCCCCCACCTGGTGAAAGAAATAGACTTACAAGTCCAGGAAGCGCACAGAACCCCAAACAAAAGGAATCCAAAGAGGACCACACCAAGACACATCATAATTAAAATGCCAAGAGCAAAAGACAGAGAATATTAAAAGCAGCAAGACAAAAACAGTTAGTTACCTACAAGGGAGCACCCATATGATTGTCAGCTGATTTCTCAACAGAAACTATGCAGGCCAGAAGGGAGTGGCAAGAAATATTCAAAGTGATGAATAGCAAGAACCTACAACCAAGATTACTCTACCCAGCAAAGCTATCATTCAGAATTGAAGGGAAGATAAAGAGCTTCACAGATAAGAGAAAGCTAAAGGAGTTCATCACCGCCAAACCAGTATTATATGAAATGCTGAAAGGTATTCTTAAAGAAGAGGAAGAAGAAAAAAGTAAAGATAAAAATTATGAACAACAAGTACATATCTATCAACAAGTTGAACCTAAAAATCAAGTGAATTAAAAACCTGAGGAACAGAATAATCTGGTGAATATAATAGAATCAGGGGCATAGAAAGGGAGTGGACTGATAATTCTCAGGGGGAAAGGGGTATGGGGGGTTCAGGAAGAGACTGGACAAAAATCATACACCTATGGATGAGGACAGTGGGAGGGAGGTAAGGGCAGAAGGTGGGGTGGGAACTGGGTGGAGGGGAGCTATGGGGGGGGGGGGGAAAGGAGAAACAATTGTAATAATCTGAATAAAGATTTATTAAAAAAAATAAAATGAATAAAAAATCTGATGAACAGAATAAACTGGTGAATATAATAGAATCAGGGGCATAGAAAGGGAGTGGACTGACAATTCTCGGGGGGGAAATGGGTGTGGGAGGTGCGGGAAGAGACTGGACAAAAATTGTACACCTATGGATGAGGATGGGGGTGGGGAGGTAAGGGCAGAGGGTGGGGTGGGAACCGGGTGGAGGGGAGCTATCGGGGGAAAAAATAGGAACAATTGTAATAATCTGAACAATAAAGATTTATTAAATTTAAAAAAAAATGCTGTCTTTCCACAAAGGTGAGCCGCCATCTATTGTAAGATACATCCTATTTTCAGAGCTTGTAAGATGTAACCGGGTGAAACTGAGCACTGTGTAGTAACTGGGAAAAGCTGCTTCCCCGCAAGCTCTATGTGCTATCTTGGTGTGCTCTTACAGGCCACTCCCCACCCGACCTTCTTCTCCCTCCCCTGCCTCAGGGCCCCCATGGCCTGCACCTTAGGCGCTCTTGGCCCTCTGACTGTAGGTGGAGGATGGAGCTGTGGCATTTCTTGCCCTGGCTTCCTCCCTGCGCTGGCTGTGCCCCTTGTTCCAAGGTGAGTCCTACAGCCCTGTCCACACAGCTCCTTTTATCTCCAAGTTAGGTAACTATTCTTTCCTCCAGGCCAGCCCCCAGGCTCCCCTGACTAATGCTTGCCTCAACCTCTGACCCTTTCCCAAGTGCCCCTCCCACATTTCTAGCAATTAAAAATTGACACCTGATGCATGGAGGCCTCTGAATTACACCTGGTAACAAAGAGTCATATACCCATCACTCAGAGTTAGCAAATGCTCCCGAGGAGATACTTTTCAAATACTACATTTTTAAAAACATATTTTAGAACTAAAACATTACAGGTAAGATTGGAGTCCTATCTGATATCCTTCTCTTGCTCTACCCTGCTCCCAAGGTACCCACTATCCTAAATGTGTCAATACTTTTACTACCTATATCCCAACATTTTTCCACCAAAAAAATACATATATACAGTATCCTGTGCATTTTTTAAATTTAAAGAATGATGTAATTTGAAACTTGCTTTTTTTCATTCAACTGTATGTTTTCTTTTCTTCTTTTTTTCTTTTTCTTTTCTTTTTTTTTTGTTAATCCTCATCCGAGGATATTTTAAAAAATTATATTTTATTGAGTTTTTACAGAGAGGAAGAGAGAAGGAGAGGGAGAGGGATAGAAGAGTTAGAAACATCGATGAAAGAGAAACATTGATCAGCTGCCTCCTGCACATTCCCTACTGGGGATGTGCCTGCAACCAAGGCACATGCCCTTAACCAGAATCGAACCTGGCACCCTTCAGTCCACAGGCTGACGCTCTATCCACTGAGCCAAACCGGTTAGGGCCTGAGGATATTTTTCCATTGATTTTTAGGGAGAGTAGAAGAGAGAGGGGAAAACAAAGAGAAACATCAATGTGAGAGAAACATCAATTGGTTGCCTCCTGCCTGAGCCCTGACCAGGGCCTGGGCAGGGGAGAAGCCTGAAACCAAGATACGTGTCCTTGACCAGAATCGAACCCAGGACCCTTTGGTCCGCAGGCCAACGCTCTACCCACTGAACCAAACTGGCTAGGCCAACTGTATGTTTTCTAGACCTATCCATGTTGATATCTAGATCAAATGAATTCATTTCACTGCAGTATTCCTGTTTTAGAAAAATAATACTCTTTATTCTCCTGATGATGGACACTGAGGCTGTTTCCAGTGTTTTACTTCGCAGGCAACACTTAGATAGAATATTTGGTGCTGATCTCCTATGCAAGAGGCTCTCTAAGGCAGTTTTTCAAATGTTTTGACTGCACCCACAGTAAGAATACATTTTTATTAAAAAGAGGTTTCGTGACACAATTCTGACTTTCACTGTGCCACTCCCTCTGTAATGTTCTATTTTATTTCTAAAGATGCTGGTCATGACTTAACTAAACTAATTTCATGATCCACAAGTAGGTTGCCACATGCAGTTTGAGAAATGCTGCTCTGGGGTATGAACAAAAGCAAAATTTTCTGTCTCTAAAAAGTGCTTTATAGTCAAGAACTTTGCAAAATGCTTTCTAAATGAGTAACATGCTTTGCAAATCATGAAGGGCTCTAAAAACCGCAGAATGTGGAGACATAATCAGACAGGAACTCCTCACCTTCTACCTCACTCCACAGAACTATCTCCTCCCTTTATGATGCAGTGTGACACTGAACCCTTAAAAGTGCCCCCCTGCCCACTGGGGGCCTGGGACTCCATCCCCTCCATTCAGTCCTGGACTCTGCTCTTGTGATTTGCTGCTCTCTCTTTGTCATTGTCCATTTGCCCACTCCCTTCTTTTGAAATGCCTTCTTCTCTGACGTCAGATCCCTAAAGGTTGGGGGACTCCGGGCCTGGAATTTGCATAATTTTCTTTAAATATACACCCTCCATGGAGATATCATTGAGGTCCAAGGCTCTGGACGTCATCTCACACCAATGATGGCCAAGTCTGCATCCCAGCCCTGACTGCTCTCCAGAATCCAAACACAGCTAAAACCCTACCTAACAACGCTTTGTGTATCTGTACCCCAAATTGGAAATGGCACAAACTGAACTTTTGATTTCAAAACCTATCCTCTCATACTCTTACCCATCTCAGAAGTCATCCTTGATTCCTCTCTTTTATCTCACCACCCACACCTAACCCATCAGCAAATCTGTCAGCTCTGCTTTTGACAGATCTAGGTCCCACACAATTCCCCCTCTTTAATGGACCTCATCCAGGTCCCCCCACCCCATTGTCTCCCATTGGACCATTACAGCAACCTCCTCCCTGGTCTCCCTCTTCCCCATCTGTTCCCAAAATCTGTCCCCTACACTCAGCTGAAGGGACCCTGGAAACATCTGAGTCAGGTCACATTTCCCCTCCTTGCACCCTTTCCACTGAGAATCCTCCCTGGGCTCCATTTTATTCAACTTAAAAGTCAAAGTCCTCCCTGCAACCAACTAGGCTCTGCATATCTGCCCCCTTCACCTCTCAGACTTTATTTCTTCCTCTCTTGCCACCAACAGCTCTCTCCAGCCACACGGCCTCCTTTGCATCCCTCTGTTCCCACCTTTCAGCTTGCTGTCTCCTTCGCCTTGGATGCTACAACCTTCCCACCCCACCCCCACCCATCTTCACATGGTACCTTTCAGCTTTTATTTCAATATTCTCTTCTAGAAAGACCTTCCTGGACCATGCAGATAACAGGATTTATTCAAACCATACTTTCTTATACAATACCCTGCTCACTTCCTTCAGACCACAGATTATAATCTGAAATTATTTCGTTTATTTACTTTTTTTCATCTGCCCCTCCACACTGGGCCATCAGCTCTGAGGATGGGATCTCTGTTTTGTTCTCTGCTACACACATATTTGTCAAATGAATTAAGCATCTTGAAAACTGCAAAGAGTTTATAACTGTTACAATTTTTAAAAATATTTTTTATTGATTTCAGAGAGGAAGTGAGAAGGAGAGAGAGATACAAACTTCAATGATGTGAGAGAATGATTTATTGGCTGCCTCCTGCATGCCCCCCACTGAGGATCGAGCTGCAACCTGGATATGTGCCCTGACTGGGAATCGAATCATGACTTCCTAGTTCATAGGTCGACACTCAACCACTGAGCCATGCTGGTCGGGCATAAATGTTACAATTCTTTAAAATTTAAAAGTTCCTTTTAAAAAATTTTGAACTTGTTTTTTAAACCATAAAGAAATGGTGTGGCTCAGTGGTTGAGTGTGAACCTATGAACCAGGAGGTAACGGTTTGATTTTCAGTCAGGACACATGCCCGGGTTGCAGGCTCCATCCCAGGGTGGGGCATGCAGGAGGCAGCCGATCAATGATTCTCTTTCATCACTGATGTTTCTATCTCTCTCTCCCTCTCCCTTCCTCTCTGAAATCAATTAAAAAAATTAAAAAATAAATAAACTGAAAAGCACATTGTAAAAATACAAAGATTTGTGAAGAGTTCAGAAAACTACATAAAGCTTGGTAAATTGTCAAACATTTAGAAATGAGAACTTCGCCATTCTGTAATCTCTAATGAACTCATGTGCCTGGGCATTGACACGAGGGCTGCTGACATCACAAAAGAGGAGGCCCGGACAGGATGTGCCTCCTGATAGGCGGATGCAACACCACAAAAAACAAACAAACAAAGGAAAACAGAAATAAAAATTCCACACCTGAAAGTCTGATTGAGCTTCTTGACCTAAGTCCAAGTTTACAGGAAACATAGGGGACAGAGGAACACAGTAAATACCACAACAAAGTTACATCAGCCAGATCCAAACTGTGGGAAACTCAAGCACAGCACTGTTTAATGATAGCCATGAGCCACATGTAGCTACTGAGCATTTGAATCGTGCCTGGAGCAAACTGAGATATGCTCAAAGTGTAAAAAACACATACTGGATCTTGAAGACTTATTATGAAAAAAAGAATGTAAAATATTTAATAATTTTCAAATTGAATATATGTTGAAGTCATATTTTGGATACATTAGGTTAAAAAACATATGTAAAAAATAGCCTGGCCAGTGCGGCTCAGTCGTTGAGTGTAGACCCAGGAACCAAGAGGTCACCACCCGTCGATTCCCAGTCAGGGCACATGTCCAGGTTGTGGGTTGCATCCTCAGTAGGGGGCGTGCAGGAGGCAGCCAACTGAAGTTTCTCATGGATTCTATCCCTCTCTTTTCCTCTCTCTCTAAAAATCAATAAAACCTATTTTTAAAAAATAATTTCATGTGCCCTGGCCAGTGTTGAGCATTGGTTGAGTGTCAGCTCACCCACTGAAAAGTTATGGGTTCGATTCCAGTCAAGGGCACATACCTAGGTTGCAGGTTCAATCTCTGGCCCCAGTCTTGGGACCCATGTGGGAGGCAACCAAGGGATGTGTCTCTCTCACATCTCTCTCTCTCTCTCTCTCTCTCTCTCTCTCTCTCTCTCTCTCTCCACCTCCCTTCCATTCTCTAAAAATCAATGGAAAAATATTCTTGGGTGAATATTACAATAATAATAATAATTTCACATGTTTCTTTTTCCTTTTCCTAAAGCATAGGTACTAGAAAGTTTTAAATTATACATATTGCTCACATTGTACTTCTGCCAGACTTCTACAGGACCAATCACCTGGGTCTCTAGCAGATAAAGCGCCAGAAAAAGCAAAAGTGACGGATAGAAGCAGTAGATTTAAAGAAATGTCAACCAACCCAGTCAGCATGACTCAGTAGTTGAGCTTTGACCTATGCACCAGGAGGTCGATTCTCAGTCAGGGCACATGCCTTGGTTGTGGGCTTGATCTCCAGTGTGGGGCATGTGGGAGGCAGCCAGATCAATGATTCTCATCATTGATGTTTCTATCTCTCTCTCCTTCTCCCTTCCTCTCTGAAATAAATAAAAATATATTTACAAAAAAAAAAAAAAGAAGAAGAAATATCAGTCAATTGCAATAGGTGGGCCTTGTTTGGATCCTGGTTCAAAGATGTTACAAAAAATTATGTGATATTTATGAGATTTGGATATTTGAACACCAACTAGATATTTGATGATTTAAAGAGTTGTGAATATGTTTTGGTTTTGGTTGGGGGTGATAATGACATTGTGGCTTGTTAAATTAAAAAAAAAGCCTACAATTCCATTTATATGAAGTGTCCAGAATAGGCAAATCTATAAAGACAGAAAGTAGATTAGTGGTGCTTGGGTGTGGGAAATGGGAAGTGACTGCCCAAGGGTATGGGGTTCCTTTTTGGATGTGATTAAAATGTTCTAAAATTAGATTGTAGGGATGCTTGCACAATTCTGTAAATATACTCAAAAAAAGTCACTGAATTGTACATTTTAAATGGGTGAATTTTATGGTGTGTGAATTATATTCCTACAAAGATATTTTTAAAAAGAAAATTTTAAATTTAGAGATACATTAAAAATATTTGCAGATCAAAAAATAAAGAAAACCCCAAAACAGTACTGACCGAGAATAAATTAGTAGCTTTTAATGTGTTTTCAACTACCAAAAAGGGCTTTCCAAACTAATGCAAAAGTTTGGAACCTGCAAAGTACTTATTAATGGAGATGTGTCTTGCAAACTGTCAAGAACTCTGTCAACCATGAAGAACTTGGGAAACGATAAAACAATACTATATAGTTTTTTTTTTTAAATATGTCTTATTGATTTTTTACAGAGAGGAAGGGAGAAGGATAGAGAGAAATATTGATGAGAGAGAAACATCGATCAGCTGCATCCTACACACTCCCCACTGGAGATGCGCCTGCAACCAAGGCACATGCCCTTGACCGGAATCGAACCTGGGACCCCTGAGTCCGCAGGACGACGCTCTATCCACTGAGCCAAACCGGTCAGGGCTTATGCAGATTTATATATGAATGGAGATGCAGAAATAAAAAACTGGAGAGTGGATAATAGTGGCAGCCTTTGGAGAGGTGGAATGAGAACAGAATTGGGGGCAAAGGTGACCTCAATCATAGCTGTAAGTTCTGAGTTTCTTTACAAGAGGAGTGTATTTCTGTATTATCTATTTCATTAAAAATGAATCAAGTATTTTAAATTATTTTCTACATAAAAATTAAGTATTCTGCATGACCCCCCCAAAAAACAACAACATAAGCAAAGTCAAAAGACAAAATGATGAACTTGAAAAAATAGGTGCAACTCCTATTACTAACAAAGTTATAATAAGTTAATATATAAAGAGCTCCTAGAAATCAAGAATAAAAGTACCAACATCCCAAGAGAAAAACAAGGCAAGGGCATCGTCATTTCACTGAACAACTAACATGAAAGAAATAACATGAAAAGATGATTAACTGCTCCTCTAACAAGAGAAATGTGAATTAAAACTGCAATGCACTACCATTTTTTACTTATCTGATTGGCAAAAATCCAAATATTTTACAATGAGGTCTGGTGGTGAGGCTGTGGGGGAATAGGCACTCTCACATGATGTTAATGAGAGGGAAGATGATGACAAAATCTGTCCAATGACAAATGCATTTACCCTTTAACCAAGCAATCCTGCTTTCGGAAGTTTACTCTTAGATGTAACTGCACATACAGAATGATGTGTGTACAAGGGTATGGTTGTAGCCAGCATTGCAAATGGACCATAGGGGGCCTTCCTCAGCACACCTACTTCCATCTCCTAGAAATCTACAATATCTGTGCTATAAACTGCACCTTTGTAAAGTGCACAACTACTACAGAATGTGTTGTAATAGCAAAAGACTGGGAACAAAGCAAATGTCCATCAGCAGGGAATAACCAAATAAAACATAATAAATACACAAAGTAGAATACTGGGCACCTGTAAAAAAAATAATGAGGGGACTCCCTGTATCTCCAGAATATATTAAGTGATATATACTAATGTATGTAGTTCATTACCTATTATAAAAAAAGGAGGGAAATAATATCTGGAAAAATGATGGAAGGATACAAAAGAAATTAATGCTACTTACAGCAGTGGGAGTGGGGGAAGGGCAGGTTGAGAAAGAGGTGAGAATGAGACCTCTCACTTCATACCTTGTTATATTTTACATTTAAATGTTTCCAAATTTATTTTAGAGAGGGGAAGGGAAAAAGGGAGTTGGGGGAGAGAGAAAGAAACATTGATCAGCGTGGCTCAGTGGTTGAGCATCTATCTATGAACCAGGAGGTCATGGTCCGATTCCCTGTCAGGGCATGTGTCCAGTTTTCAGCTCGATCCCCAGTGTGGGGTGTGCAGGAGGCAGCCAATCAATGATTCTCTCTCATCATTGATGTTTCTATCTCTCTCTCCCTCTCCCTTCCTCTCTAAAATCAATAAAAATGTATTTTAAAAAAGGAAAGAAACACCAATCAGTTTCTTCCCATACACGCCCTGACTGTGTATCAAACCTTTTGGTGTACCTGATGATGGCTCCAATCAACTGAGCCTCCTGGCCAGGACATACTGACCAAGAATAAATTAGACAGAAAGTATCTTTTTAATCATGTGAATGTATTATTCATTCAAAAATAAAACCAATGTCCTTTTAAAGTTACAGATTATTTGTAACTTTGTGAAACAAAATTTTTAATTTAAAAACACCACCAGTTCCTCTTTTTTCAGTATTACTTTTCTTTTTTCAGTTTTTTTAATTTCAAGAAAAATGATTTTAAATATAATAATGTTACATGCAGTAAACATTAATATTTCAAGAAAAAATCTTAAATATAATAATGTTACATGCAGTACACATTAATATCTCAAGAAAAACTATTTTAAATATGATAATGTTACATGCAATAAACACCAATTATTCAAGAAAAACGATCTTACATATAATATTACATGCAATAAACATTAACATTTCAATAATAAAAGGATTTTAAGTATAATAATATTACCAAAACTGTACTAATATAGTATGATATAACAAAAGTTGTAGGAAATATTAAAAATCTGCAAATAACAGGATTGCTTCTATTATAGTCCAGAATATTTTTCCCCCCTCTGGCTCTATTTTTGTTCATCAGTTTATATTGTTCATTATATCCCACAAATGAGTGAGATCATGTAATTTTTCTCTTTCTGCAACTGGCTTATTTCACTTATCATGATGCTCTCCAGGTCCATCCATGCTATTGCAAATGGTAAGAATTCCTTCTTTTTTACCGCAGCGTAGTATTCCATTGTGTAGATGTACCATAGTTTTCTAACCCACTCATCTGCTGATGGGCACTTACGCTGTTTCCAAATCTTACCTATTGTAAATTGTGCTGCTATGAACATAGGGGTGCATTTATTCTTTCTGATTGGTGTTTCTGATTTCTTGGGATATATTTCTAGAAGTGGGATCACTGGGTCAAATGAGAATTCCATTTTTAACTTTTTGAGGAAACTCCATACTGTTTTCCACAGTGGCTGCACCAGTCTGCATTCCCACCAGCAGTGCACGAGGGTTCCTTTTTTGCCGCATCCTTGCCAGCACTTGCCATTTGTTGATTTGTTGATGATAGCCATTCTGACAGGTGTGAGATGGTACCTCATTGTTGTTTTGATCTGCATTGCTGGGATGATTAGTGACTTTGAGCATGTTTTCATATACCAGTATCTCTTGGCTTTCTGAATGTCCTCTTTCAAAAGGTGTCTGTTTAGGTCCTTTGCCCATTTTTTGGTTGGATTGTTTATCTTCCTTTTGTTAAGTTGTATGAGCTTCCTGTAAACGTTGGAGATTAAACCCTTATCAGAGATAACATTGGCAAATATGTTCTCCCATGCAGTGGGCTTTCTTGTTGTTTTGTTGATGGTTTCTTTTGCTGTGCAGAAGCTTTTTATTTTTATGTAGTCCCACTTGTTTATTTTCTCTTTAGTTTCCATTGCCCTAGGAGCTGTATCAGTAAATATATTGCTATGACATATGTCTGCTATTTTGCTGCCTATGGATTCTTCTAAGATTTTTATGGTTTCCCGTCTTATGTTTAAGTCCTTTATCCATTTTGAGTTTATTTTTGTGTGTGGTGTAAATTGGTGGTCTAGTTTCATTTTTTTTGCCAATTTTCCCAACACTATTTATTGAAAAGACTATCCTGACTCCATTGTATGCTCTTGCCTCCTTTGTCAAATATTAATTGAGCATAATGACTTGGATCGATTTCTGGGTTCTCCGTTTGGTTCCATTGGTCTATATGTCTGTTCTTGTGTCAATACCAGGCAGTTTTGAGAACAGTGGCTTTGAAGTACAGCTTGATATCTAGTATTGTGATCCCTCCAACTTTGTTCTTCTTTCTCAGGATTGCTGCAGCTATTCAGGGTCTTTTTTTATTCTAGATGAATTTTTGGAGAATTAGTTCTAGGTCTGTGAAATATTCTGTTGGTATCTTAATGGGGATTGCGTTGAATCTATAGATTGCTTTGGGTAGTATGGACATTTTAATAATGTTGATTCTACCAATCCATGAACATGGTATATTCTTCCATTTGTTTATGTCTTCCTCTATCTCTTTTTTCAACGTCCTGTAGTTTTCCGAGTATAGGTCTTTTACCTCCTTAGTTAAGTTTATTCCTAGGTATCTTAATTTTTTCAGTGCAATGGTAAATGGGATTTTTTTTTTTTTTTTTTTTTAGTTTCTCTTTCTGTGAGTTCATTATTGGTGTATAAAAAAAGCCATAGATTTCTGGGTGTTAATTTTGTATCCTGCTACATTGCCAAATTCATTTATTAAGTCTAGTAGTTTTTTGATGGAGTCTTTGGGGTTTTCTATGTACAATATCATGTCATCTGCAAATAATGACAATTTTATTTCTTCTTTTCCAATTTGGATGCCTTTTATTTCTTCTTTTTGTCTAATCGCTATGGCTAGCACTTCCAGTACTATGTTGAACAGGAGTGGTGAAAGTGGACATCCCTGTCTTATTCCTGTTCTTAGGGAGAATGGGTTTTGCCCATTGAGTATGATGTTGGCTGTAGGTTTGTTGTATATGACCTTTATCATGTTGAGATATGCTCCCTCTATTCCCACTTTGCTAAGAGTTTTTATAAAATATGGGTGTTGGATTTTGTCAAATGCTTTTTCTGTGTCTATTGATATGATCATGTGGTTTTTGTCTTTAAATTTGTTTATGTGATGTAACACGTTTATTGATTTGCAAATATATTGTACCAGCCTTGCATCCCTTGAATAAATATCACCTCGTCATGGTGTATGATGTTTTTTTTTTTTTTTTTCAAAAAGAAGCATGGTCCATGGCTGACCACAGCTGCTCTTTTTTTTTTTTTTTTTTTTTAATATATTTTATTGATTTTTTACAGAGAGGAAGGGAGAGGGATAGAGAGCTAGAAACATCGATGAGAGAGAAACATCGATCAGCTGCCTCCTGCACACCTCCCAATGGGGATGTGCCCGCAACCAAGGTACATGCCCTTGACCGGAATCGAACCCGGGACCCTTCAGTCCGCAAGCCGACGCTCTATCCACTGAGCCAAACCGGTTTTGGCGGTGTATGATCTTTTTAATATATTGCTGGATGCATTTGCTAATATTTTGTTGAGGATTTTAGTATCTGTGTTCATCAGGGATATTGGCCTGTTATTCTCTTTCTTTGTAGTGTCTTTATCTGGTTTTGGAATTAGGATAATGCTGGCCTCATAAAAAGAGTTTGGAAGTGTTCCTTTCTATTGAATTTTCTGAAATAGTTTGAGGAGCATAGGTGTTAGTTCTTCTTTGAATGTTTGGGAAAACTCCCCTGTGAAGGCATCTGGACCTGGGCTTTTGTTTGCTGGGAGTTTTTTGATTACTGCTTCAATTTCCTAAGTTGTTATTGGCCTATTCAGGTTTTCTGATTCTTCCTGATTCAGTTTTGGGAGATTTTATTTTTTTAGGAATTTGTCCATTTCATCCACATTGTCCAGCTTGTATTTTCTTACAATCCTTTGTATTTCTGTGGTGTCCATGGTAACTTCTCCACTTTCATTTCTGATTTTATTTATTGGAGTCTTCTCTCTTTGTTTCTTGATGAATCTGGCTAATGGTTTATCAATTTTGTTTATCCTTTCAAAGTACAAGGTCTTGGTTTTCATTGATATTTTTTGTATTTCTTTTTTTTTTTTTTAAGTCTCTATGTTATTTATTTCTGCTCTACTCTTTATTATTTCCTTCTTTCCACTTACTCTGGTCTTTTCTTGTTGTTCTCTTTCTGGTTCTTTAAGTTGTAGGGTTAAATAGTTTATTGGTGATTTTTCTTGTTTTTTTGAGGTATGCCTGTAGTGCTATGAACTTCCCTCTCAGAACTGCTTTTTCTGTGTCCCAGAGATTTTGGGTTGTTGTGTGTTCATTTTCATTTGTTTCCAGGAAGTTTTTGATTTCTTTCTTGATCTCATTGGTAACCCATTTGTTGTTTAATAACATGCTATTTAGCCTCCATGTATTTGAATGTTTTGGGGTGTTTTTACTATAGTTGATTTCTAATTTCATTCCACTGTGATCTGATAAGATGCTTGGTATGATTTCAGTCTTCTTAAACTTGTAGAGACTTGTTTTGTGTCCTAACATGTGGTCTATCTTTGTGAATGATCCATGTGCACTTGAGAAAAATGTATATTCTGCTGTGTTGGGGTGAAATGTTCTATAAATGTCTATTAAATCCATCTGATCCAGTGTGTCCTTTAGAGTCTCTGTTTCCTTGTTAAGTTTTTGTCTGGAAGATCTGTCCAGGTAAGTCAGAGGGATATTAAAGTCCCCTATTATGACTATATTGTTGTCAACCTCTCCGTTAAAGTCCTGTAGAAGTTTTTTAATATATATTTAGGTGCACCCATATTGGGTTCATAAATGTTTACCAGGGTTATAGAGCAGCAGTCACCAACTGGTAGTAGAGGATCTACCTAATACATAGTTGGATAAATCCCTTTAGTATTATGTAGTGACCTTTGTTGTCTTGTTGGATCAAACCCTTTAGTATTATGTTAGTGACCTTTGTTGTCTCTTGTGATGGCCTTCATTGTGAAGTCTATTTTGTCAGATATGAGTATTGCTACTCCAGCTTTTTTTTTTCTTTTCCATTTGCATGGAAAACTTTTTCCCATCCCTTCACTTTCATCCAGTGTGTGTCTTTTATTTTGAGGTGGGTCTCTTGTAGACAGCATATAGTTGGGTCATGTTTTTGTATCCATTCAGCTACCCTACACCTTTTGATTGGAACATTTAATCCATTTATATTTAGGGTTATTATTGAGAGGTACTTATTTATGCCATTTTAATTCTGTATGGTTAGGTTTCTCTCTGTTTCTTTTTCTCAGCAATATCTTACAGCAATTCATTTAGCATTTCTTGTAATGTTGGCTTGGTGGTGATGAACTCCTTTAGCCTTCTTTTGTCTGGGAAGCTTTTATTTGACCATCTATTTTAAGTGATAGCCTTGCTGGATATAGTAATCTTGGTCTCAGATCCTGGCTTTCCATTACCTTGAGTACTTCATGCCATTCCCTTCGGGCCTGTAGAGTTTCTGATGAGAAATTAGGTGTCAGCCTTATGGGAACTCCTTTGTAGGTAACAGTTTTCTCTTGCTGACTTTAAGAATATCTCTGACTGCCGAAACCGGTTTGGCTCAGTGGATAGAGCGTCGGCCTGCGGACTGAAGGGTCCCGGGTTCGATTATGGTCAAGGGCATGTACCTTGGTTGTGGGCACATCCCCATTGGGAGGTGTGCAGGAGGCAGCTGATCGATGTTTCTCTCTCATTGATGTTTTTAGCTCTCTATCCCTCTTCCTTCCTCTCTGTAAAATATCAATAAAATATATTTAAAAAAAAAGAATATCTCTGTCTTTAATTTTTGGCATTTTAATTATGATGTGTCTGTGCGTGGGTCTGTTTGGGTTCTTCTTGTTTGGGGTTCTCTGTGCCTCCTGAACTTGTGTGACTTTTCCCTTTACCAGGTTAGGGAAGTTTTTTACTATTATTTCTTCAAACACCATCTCTATTTCCTTCTCCCTTTCTGCCTCTTCTGGCATACATGCTATTCTAATACTGTTATGTTTCATATTGTCTCAGCTCCTTTAAGCTGTCTTCCTGTTTTTTAATTGTTTTTTCTTTTTGGTTCTTTAATTGAGTGATATTTTCAACCCTGTCTTCTAATTCACTGATTCAATCCTCAGCTTCCCTAATCTGCCGTGTATTCCTTCCAATGTATTCTTTATTTGTGTTATGTCATTCTTTATCTCAGACTGTTCTTTTTTCATAGTTACTATATCTTTTTTCATACTGTTGAGCATTTTTACCATCATTACTCTGAACTCTGTTTCAGATAAATTTCTTACCTCTGCTTCATTTATCTCTTCTTCTGGAGAATTCTCTAGTTCTTTCATTGTGGGTTGTTTCTTTGTTTCCTCATTTTGGTTGTCTGTTTGAGTTTGTGACTATGTATTAGGTAGATCCTCTACACCAGTGATTGCCAACCTTTTGGACCTCATGGACCACCAGTAGTCCTCAGACTACCAGTTGGTGACTGCTGCTCTATACCTCTCAATTTCTAGTGCAGGACAGTGTTAAAGGCTGTTTCTGACTAATTGGGTCAGGCAAAGACTCAAAGCCTCCAGAGACCATCTCTGTCTACAGACTAATAGGATTTCAACTTGAATCGTTCTGGGGTGTAGCGATAGTTTTTCAACAGGTTAGGGCAGTTGCTTCTGCCTGGAGGATAACTGTTACTATTAATATCTTAAGTGGCCTCAGGGCAAGGTATTTTCCAATAGGGTGTGTCATTTGTCTTCCCCCCAGGCAAGGCAAATGTCTGTGTGGGAAAGATGTCCTCTGCTGCGTGAGGGAATGACTCAGCCCAGGAAACTTGGGGTGTCTGCCTTCTGAGCTCTATCCCTTGAGTCCCCAGTCCTGGGTTCTGCTCTCACAGCTCCAGTCCACTTCACCCCTCCCTCTGTCAGGTGGGTGGCTCCACAGAGAATTATTTTGTGTTGGCCCTTCAAGAGGGTGCCCAAACTTTCAGCTGCCACTCCCTGGCAGACAACACCCCAGTACTTTTCACAGCTAGATGTTATGTGCTCAGTTTGGTGCTCTCTGCTGGGGTGCCCAGCTTTGGGATTAGATCCCCAAGTTCTCAGTGGCACTCCCCCACAGCTGAGATAGCCCTCCCGGACTTCAGTTGCTGTCTGTGGGTGCCCGGCCAGCTCTTTTGCACCTCTGCCCCTCCTACCAGTCTCTATGCGGTCTCCATGGTCCTTGGGTATCAGGGTTCTCTCCTGTGAGTTTTCTGTTTATTATTCAGGAAGCCTTTCCATATTTCAGTTGTAATTCCAGCTTGTTCCTGGGAGCATGTCCGTGCATCCTGGTTTTATTGCTTTTGAGTTGTTGAATATTTTGTATGTTAACCCTCCAACAGATCTGTTGTTTGCAAATATTTGTTCCCATTCCATAGGTTGCCTTTTCATTTTATTGATGGTTTCCTTTGCTGAGCAGAATCATTTTTATATCATGAATGATTTGCACTTTAGCTTCTGCATAGTGCTTTTTGGCTCTCTTTCAGCTCCCACTGATCCTGCCAGGGCCTGGCACCCAGGAGGTTCTCACTGACTATTTATTAGGCTAGATCAATGGATGGATGAATCGAGAGGCAATCGGCTCTGGAACTGGACTTCCTGAATTCTAATCCCAGCTTTGTCACTTATTTGCTATGTGATCTTAAGAACATTACTTCACCCCCCTGTGCCTCAGTTTCCACTTATGCAAAATGGTAATAAAAATAGTCCTTCCCACATAAGGTTGATATACGGGTTAAATGAACTACAGTTGACCCTTGAACAACAGAGGGATTTCAGGCCCGATCCCCCAGTTGAAAATCCATGTATAACTTTTGACCCCTGAAAGCTTCAGTCATCCCTTGGTATCTGTGGGGGATTGGTTCCAGCACCCCCTGCAGATACCAAGCTCCATGAGTGCTCAAGTACTCTGTATAAGTGGTACAGAACAATATATACAGCTGGTCCTCGGCATCTGCAGATTCCCAGCCATAGCTGGCCAATCTGTGGATGTGAAACCTGGGAATAGGAAGAACTGATTGTATATTTATTGGGGAAAAATCCACATATAAGTGGACCCGTGTAATTCAAACCTGTGTTGTACAAGAGTTATCTGTAATTCATTTATACACAGGACCTGGCACAGAGTTAGAACATGATAAATGTTAGCTCTTCTTCCTGCTAAAGGTAGAGAGCTCAGGGACAGGAACATTTAAGGGGCTGTGTGGGATTGGCAGGGAAGGTGGGGGTCCCAGGAGTGTGTGGCACAGATACCCAAGGAAGCAGGCAGACATTGCTGGGGGGAGGAAATGGCTGACTGTGGCAAATGCTGCCACCATAAGTCAGAGTAGAGATTCAGAGGTGTGTGGCATTTTATTTTAACTCAGGAAACCCTGGACTTATTTATTTTTAATTTCTAGCAGTCTTTTAAAATTGCTTTTTTTTTTAGAGAGAGAAGAGAGGGAGAGATAGAAACATCTATGTGAGAGAGAAACAATGATTGGTTGCTTCCTGTATATACCCCAACTGGGGATCGAACCCATAGCCTAGGTATGTGACCTGACCTGGAATCGAACCTGAGACCCTTCAGTCCTTGTTCTGATGCTCTGACCACTGAGCCAAATCCGCCAGGACTGATTATCAGTATTGATTGCAACCCCTAGAATAAAAGAAGCAAAGGTATAGATAGATAGATAGATAGATAGATAGATAGATAGATAGATAGATGATAGATGAGTAAATAAGTGGAGAAGTAGGAAAAACTCTTCCATGTGGTAAAATGGCACCTAATAAAGGTAAAGGTTATGGTGAAATTGGAGAATCAACACATGTCTATTACCATAGTAATCGTTTCAGGGAAGAATCATCCAGAGATGCTAACTCTAGAGGGTGAACAAGATATTTACATAGCTTCATAGCTGGTCCTCACACAATATTGAAGGGAATGGTAGTCTTTTTACAGTGGAGACCCTAGTAAACATCACCTTAACCAAGAGAGTCAAGTTAATACCGACAGTAATGGAAGAACTAATATCATGTGCCTCCCAATACAATGCACTGAGAAGGACACATCATGTCTATGACATTCCTGCCAAAGATGTGTAACCTGAATTGAATTATGATGAAAACTCAGACAAACCCACACTGAGGGACATTGTATACAACAACTAGCCTTTGTTCTTCAAAAATGTCAAGGTCATGAAAGACAAAGACAGACCAAGGAATGGTTCCAAATTGAAGGAGGCTGAAGGGACAGGGTGCCTAACTGCAATCCCTGATCCTGGATTGATCCTTGACAGGGAAGAAAAATGAATGAAAACTGAATAAGCTCTGTAGGTAGTAGCGTTACACCAGTATTATTTGCCTGATTTGCATAATTGTTCTGTGGTTGCATAAGAGAATGAACATGTTCTCAGAACATACACACTAAGGTATTTAGAGGTCAAGGGGAATCATAATAGAACAGATGAGGTAAAAAGTTAACATATGCCTGACTGGCATGGCTCAGTGGTTGAGTATCAACCTATGAACTAGGAGGTCACAATTCAATTCCCGCACAGGGCACATGCTGAGGTTGGGGGCTCGATCCCCAACGTGCAGGAGGCAGCCGATCAATGATTCTCTCTCATCATTGATGTTTCTATCTCTCTCTCCCTCTCGCTTACTCTCTGAAATCAATAAAAATATATTTTTAAAAAAGTTAACATTTGGGCAATCTGGGGGAAGTGTATTCAGGAATTCAATGTACTGTTTTTGCAACTTCTCTATAAACTTGAAATCATTTCAAAAGAAAAAGTTAATGAAATGGTGATGGAAATGATTTGGCAGTAATAATAGTACAGGTGTACCTCACTTTATTGCACTTTGCAGATACTGGTTATTTCATGAATTGAAGGTAAGACCTTCTACCAGCAAAAGATTTTGACTTGTGCCCAGCCAGTGTGGCTCAGGGGTTGAGCTTCGACCCATGAACCAGGAGGTCACGGTTCGATTCCCAGTCAGGACTCAATCCCCTCCACCTCCCGTGGGGGGCATGCAGGAGGCAGCTTATTGATGATTCTCTCATCATTGATGTTTCTATCTCTCTCTTCCTCTCCCTTCCTCTCTCTAAAATCAATTTTAAAAAAGAGAGATTATGACTTGCTGAAGGCTCAGATGATAGTTAGCAATATTTTAGCAACAAAGTATTTTTAAAAGAAGGTAGGTATATTGTTTTTTAGACATAATGCTATTGTACACTTGACCAACTACAGTACAGTGTAAACATAACTTTTATACGCACTGGCAAACTAAAAAAAGTTGTGACTTGCTTTATTGCGATATTAAATTTATTGCTGTGGTCTATAACCAAACCGGCAATATCTCCAAGGTATGCCCGTAAAAATAGTAGCTAGCACCTTTTGAGTGCTCCTGTGTTCCAGGCACTGTCCACCCTCCCAGCAGTCCTGTCAGATAGTTAATGTTATTTTCTCAGCCCCATTTCACAGAGGAAGAAACTGAGGCTCAGAGCAGACAAGTGACTTAGCTGGGTTTACATAGGGAGAGAGAGGATACAGCTGGGATGGAGTGGACAGAGGGAGATAAGTGGGCTCCTGGATGAAGCTGATTTCTGCATTTCCCTCCTAACAGCCTCACTATTTAGATTTGCCATGGTCACTGGTGACTGCCTATGTCATAGGACTATAAGCTTCATGAAGGCAGGATTGTTTCTGTCTCCATCATGCTGAAGAAACTCAGTAGATGTTTATCAGCTAAATAGCTGATCTCTATCTATTATAATAATCCTATATAATAAAAGCCTAATATGCAAATTGTCCCCTCCACCGGGAGTTCAACCAGGATTTCAACCAGGGGGTGGGGCCTGGCCAGCCAACATGGGAAGGGAGGCCCTGGCCAGCAGCCGCAGCCACTAGGAACCCTACCCATGCACAAATTTTGTGCACCAGGCCTCTAGTAATATTATAACTATTTATAACGATAATAAAATAATGGTTCTTATTTGTGTTAATATATTTCACATTGAAAACAATCCTAAGGGCTGTTGTATCTCATTTCACAAATAAGGAAACTGAGGCTTGCAGAGAAGTCTCTTGCCCAAGGCAGGTAGCCAGGAAGGATATGACTGGCACTTGGCACCCCCACCCAGCTACTTTCCAGCACTCACCTTCTGGAAGTCCTTCTTGGAAATGAGGCCACGGGGATCAGTGACATAGTCCTGGAAGGCCTCTGAGCCCACAATGTCCTTGAGTTTCAGGAACATGTCAAAGAACTTGAGGATCATCTCCACGTTGGATGAGGATTCCACCAGCATGTCCACCATCTGCCGGGCAATCATGCCGTTCACCACGTTCCCTGTAGACAGCCCCGGTCAGTGTGGTCCAACAGAACCTCCTTTCTGGAGTCCCATGGCTCGCTTCCCTCTCCAGCTCAAGAGCTTCCCATAGCTCCCCCGGATCCACTGTGCTGGTGGAAGCTTCCCTGGCCAGCACCTAAGCCTCCCCCTTCAAGGGCATGGGGAACTTCCTGATCTCAATCAGCATGATGTGCCAACCTAGCTGATCCTGTCTTTGTCCACCTCCCGGAGAGCTGAAGGAGCCATCGATAAAGTAACGACGGCAAAAGCTAATGCAGGTGACAGATGCTGTGCTGGCATGATCTCACCCTTGTAAGGGAGGTATGCTACTATCCGTTTTTACAGGTGAGGAAACTGAGACTCAGGGAAAATCACACACTCAGGACTACATAGCCAGCAAAGGGGTGAGGAGGGTTTGAACCCAGAAATGCATGACTTCAGAGTTCACACACCGAAGCCTTCCACTAGCCCACAGAGGGAAGCAGGCCCACAGATGAGTGAGGCAGGCCACAGGTAATATAGCAGGGAGAGGTGGAGACCGTGGCAAACTGGGATCTCGCACTGCCTTCTAAAGCAAACTGGCTCCAGCTTCTTTTTGTACCTTTCCATTTTAATATAATTTCACATTTACATAAAAGGTGCAGTAGTGCAAGGGAACCCTCATATAGTCCAGATTCAACAACTGTTTACATTTTGCCACATTTGCTTTTTTGCTTTATACTCTTCCCACTCTCTTTTCCCTCTGAACCATTTGAGTGTAAGCTGCAGGCACGAGGCCTTCCCCCCTAAACATTTCAGTGGATATGTCCTAAAAAACATATATAATCATAGCACAGTAACCAAAATCGGAAGATTTAACTAATATAATTCAGCTATTTAATTCAGTCCAGCTAATTTTTGCCATGTGAGACTGTGAACCCAGGGTCACCAAATCTTTCATTTTTTCAAGAAAAAGCTGGAAATCTGATGTTTAAAGAAAACCTTATTTTTAAAGTTAATGCTTAGTTACCAAAGAACCTGAAACTCTAAGAGGATTAATCATTACAACATTGTAGTGAAATATTTTTAAAACTTGAATATCTATCAATAGGAATGTGGTTAAATGAATCACTGTAACCCATACAATGCAATACTATGCAGCCATATAAATGAATGAGGACACGCTTTATGACCTCTATAGAAAACAGTCTGTCTACTAGTTAAATTGTTTCATTAATCAATAATAAATTATAGGTGTTCTTCTATTTTTTATTTTATTATTATTTTTTTTAATCCTCACTGGAGGATATGCTTAGAGAGAGGGACAGAGAGAGAAACATTGATGAATAGAGAAATATCCATTGGTTGCCTTCTGTACGCGCCCAGATGGGGACCGACCCTGCAACCCCGATATGTGCGCTGACTGAGAACCGTGCACAGGATGACAAACAACCGTGCCCTCTGGCTGGGAGATTGTGGTTGTGTTTAAGTCTTCTAAGTTGTGGGATGTTTGTTAGGCTGCAAAACATAACTGATATGTCTAGGAATGAAATAACTAACTACTAGGTCATTTAGAAAGTGTCCAGCCCATCTACCTTATTAAGATTTTTCTAGGGGCCCTGGCCAGTTTGGCTCAATGGATAGAGCGTCGGCCTGTGAACTGAAAGGTCCCAGGTTCGATTCTGGTCAAGGCACATGCCCAGGTTGTGGGCTTGATCCCCAGTGGGGGGCTTGCAGGAGGCAGCCGATCAATGATTCTCTCTCATCATTGATGTTTCTATCTTTCTCTCCCTTTCCCTTCCTCTCTGAAATCAATAAAAAAATATATTTTTAAAAAAAAGATTTTTCTGGGGATTCAATAAACTAATGTATGTACAGCCAGGACCTGGCACATGATAAGTTCTCAATAAATGTCTGCTGAGCTTATTAATGTGACTTCTTAATCAACCCATTGATATCGACATGGTATCAGATGGGGTTGAGGTTAGGGTCTACAGCTTTGTAGCCGCCTTCCCCTGCCCCAGGTGTGTACCTTCCAGCAGTGACAGCAGCATCACCACCATGTCCTTCTGCAGGTCCAGCAGCTCCTTCAGCAGCTCGATTTGGCTCGAGTCCTAGAGACCCACACCACAGCCATATGAGGACTGGTCTCTGCAGAGACACCTCCCTCATCTCCAGCTGCTTCTGCTCCTCCTCACCACCCAGCAGGGCCCAAGACATCTTTTTTCCTCCCCTCTTACCTCCGAGGGGACCCGAGTCCAGACATGTTCCTCGGAAGCAGGGGAAAGGGTAAAGAGACAAAAGTGTGGGGATGGGATTGACATTTGGGGAGAAGCAGGCCCAACAGGTGATATGTAGGGGCAAGGGCTGGCAGACAAGGACTGGGGGGAGTATGGGGCTTGGAGAGCAGACTCTTGGGGCTGAGACAGACAGAGACAGGCAGGGGCAAGTACTGGTCAGAGACACAAATAAGGGATGGGAGTATCTGAAGGGATGGGAGCTCAGCACTGTGTCTGGCTATTATGGTGCAAGGCACGTGGTTAGTGAATGAATGTGTGATGGGAAAAGTGGGACTCTGGGTTCAGGAAGAAGGCTGGAAGATACAGCCATGTGCTTTCTGGTAAGCTGTTTGGGAACAATGTAAAGACATGCTGCCTCCCCCGTTACAGTGCCTTATGTAAAGCCCAGAAAAGCTTCCAACATGGTCAAACTTCTGCCTCATGGTCCATATTTGTATAGGTTGAGCTACATAAAATTGCCAATATTCGACCATTTTGATCCACGAAGTGGTAATTTCATATGGCTCTACCTAATAAAATGGTGGAGGGGGAGGATAGCAGAGAAATGGGACATAAGGCTCCTTCTACCCCAAATGTTAGTTCTAAAGTTGCTTATTCTAACCCTAACACATTTCCACAGTTCCAAAGCTCTGTATTCTGAGTCTAAGATTCTAACAATTCCAGGATCTCGAGATCCTGAGATGGGTGGGTGCCTGTGATGTGTGCCTGCCCAGAATCCAGCCCTTGTTTCTCTTAATTCCACTCTCAGAGCATGTGAGGCCAACTCCATCTTCTTGGTTCTAGGATTGAGTATATGACCAGATCTGGCCAATCAAAGCCTTCTTTCTCCTGACCCTGGTGATTGGTTCAAGATGGGCATGTGACCCAATAACCCAATCAGAGAGAATTGCAGGTATTTTCCAGGGCTCCCATGAAAAAGGGGCTCTCTTCCCTCTGGAGCTGTTAATGGGGTGCTCAGAAGCCCAGGGCACCATTTTTCTAACCCCTGGGGAGAGCCTGCTTGAGAATGAAGGCAGACAAGAGAGACATTTCTGCTGACATCACCTTAGGCCTTGGAACTGTGACGGGAACTGGTAAATTATTTTTCCCTTGTAAGCCAGTACTTTGCATTGGGTGTCTGGCCTTTGCAACCTGACCCTATGAATTAATTCTGCAGGGTCTAAAACTCTACACTATGATACCAACAGTCTCTAGAATTTTAAATTACACCAACATTTGACTTCAACTGCACTGACACTGAGCAATTGCATTTCAAAATTTAACTCCTTTCCAAAAGTCGAATGACACCAGACAGGGTTTATGCCAGCACCTGTAGCACCTTTGAGTAAATTAGAAAAAGGCCTCCCTTCCTCAAGACTCTTCCTGCTGGGAAATTGTAATATACAGAATACTTTACTGCCATCTGCTGGAAAACTACTGTAACAAATACACCGATGTATGTCTGATATCTAGGATGTGAGTGGTGCCCCTTCAGAAGTTGAGCCCAGGCGCAGTGTTTACTTATGGCTGCCTTGGGTCTGTTTACCAGACAGAGCAGAGCAAATGCATATGGTGTTCGGGAGACACTGACAAGGCCGCAAAGGGGAGGGAGTGGTGGGAAAGGGGAGCACGAAGATTCTGGAGATGGGAGATGGACATTACATCCAGGATGCCCACGATGGACATCATATGCCGCAGACAGAATAAAGAAGCAAAACACTCCTACAGCCCCAGGCCCTCATCTAGAAGCCTGCGGGTACCCTATTCCTGGGGCTGTTTGAATTGATAACCTCATCAGAGAGAAAAGAACACCAACCAATCATGGAGGAGCTCCGGCCAGAGGGGGCGGGACCAAACGTCAGCCCAATGGAAGTATGGATAGGAAACCAACCGATTGGTGGCAAAGGAAGAGGCGGGGTCAGGCCCAGAGCTAATCCAGAAGGAAGATGGATTTAGCCTCTGGGAGGGAACCCGTCTGGAACATGCCGGGAGCACTTGGGTGAGAAAGTGAGTGGTGGGGCAGGACTTGGAAACGGGCCAGTTGGGGTGCCCTGAAGCAGTTAGAGGAAAAACTGAGGGGCCCGAACCTGAGCTAGCTTCATCATCATGTGGGCAAACACGTGCAGGAATCCCACCACGGCGTCCCAGAGGCGGCTGTGCGCCAGGCTCTGCTGGTTCCCGGTGCAGGGGCCCTGCAGGCAGAGGGCTGCGTGAGGGCGAGGCGAGGCGCGGCGCGGTGCCGAATTCCCCGCCCTGTCACAGCCCGCGGGCCCTACCTGGATGTACTCAGTGAGGCTGTTGAACACCTGTTTAGCCACCGACATGGCCTTGGAAAAGTTCCTCTTGCCCTGCTCCTCAATGACATCCTTGCCAGAGTAGTACCAGTAGAAATCACTGATGGACTCCTGGGGGGCCGACAGAGGGTGAGGGGATGCTGGGCCAACGATCAGCCCCCGACCCAGGTCACACCTGGATACCCTCACATCCTCACCTGCAGCCGCAGGAGGTAGTCCACCGTGCAGATGATGATGTTGATAGTGGTCGTGTTCCCTGTCTGTGTCCGTAGGTAGTTTTGGAAATCTAAAAAGATTAAAAGTTATTCATTCATTGAGAATCTACCATGTACTCAGGGAAGTTCATTAATTAATTAATGCATAAGTGTTCAAATAGGGTGTCTATTGTATGTTGAGGCATATAATCATTTTTTTCCCCCATTTAGCAAATAATCAATTTATTAGGTGCCTACAAGTACAAACACTGAAGCTGCTGCAGGGGAGTACAGAGATGTGCAGGAGAGCGCTGCCCTCGGAGACCTCACAATCTCGGCCATTAGTCACAATTAGTACGTTGTGGCGATATCACTCTAGGTGACAGAGTTCTTGCTCATATTCACATCCTTTGAAATCTCCTCTGGTCAAATGTGGAAGAAATCCTTTCAACAGGAGAGCCAAACTGTGGCAGCGAGACCTTTGGTGGGATGAACTGGTGACCTTGGCTTTGCTTAGGAGCATCTTTCGGTAGTATTATCATTAATTTAATAATTATCAAGTATCTACTGTGTGGCAGAGGAAGATGGAGGATAATCTATTCATTTATGTAATAAATATTTGTTGAGGGCCTACAATATGCAAGATGTGGTAGAGGGTCCTTTATTCATTGATTACTTTCCAAAATATGGTTCTGGAGCACCTACAGTATAGCAGGGTAAATGGAGATTTAGTCCTCTATTTGTTTCCAAAATGGTTTTTGAATGTCTACAATGTGCTGGGGGAGATGGAAGGTTGGTTATTATGTATTTATTTATCCAACAAATATTTATTGAGCACCTACCAAAAGCCAGAGGAAATAAGCATCTGTAATTTCTTTGTTCATTAATTCAATATATACTTACTGAGCATCTGTATATATAAAAGGCTAAGTGACCATCCGTACATACTTCTGACTGACTGACTGGCTGGCCAGTACATATGATGCGCACTGGCAATTTAAAAATAAATGTTGACTCGCGCATGCACGATACATATAAAGCACTCAGTGGCGCCAATCACACGCGTGTGTTTCGATCTGTCATTGTCGATCGTGAATTTGGTTGACACTTCTATTATAGAGAAAGGGTGAATAACGATACTAAAATATTTCTTCTAATTAACTTCCTTTCAATGTGCACAAATCTGTGTACCAGGCCACCAGTATACTATATGCTAGTGAGAGATGAAGATTGACCACTTATTCTTTGATAGTACAAATTTACTAGGCATTTACTATGTGCCAGGCACTGTTCTAGGCCCTAGGGATATAGCAGTAAAAGAAAACAAAGGCCCTGCCCTTGTAAAGTTTAGATTCTCATGTAGTAATTTTCAGTATTTTCTAACTGCAATCTATGGTAGGAAATTCATTTTCCACTGAGACCCAGAATATGTGTTTAAACTGAAATTATATCCACATATACCTGAAACAGAAGTTTCACTTACTATGTGCCGTGCATTCTGTATTTTCTGTCTCATTAACTATAAGGAATTCTGATCTCAACCCACTAAATCTGTAGTTTTCAACCTCTCAACCTTGGCTGCACATTAGAATCACCCGAAGGCATTTTTAAAAATCCATATGCTCAGGCCCCACCCTAGACCAATTAACTTAGAACGTGAGGGTGTGGGGAGTGTGAAACCTGGGCTTTAGTATTTTTTAAGGCTCCCCAGGCATACCAATGTGCAATTAGGATGAGAACCTCTGTGATAAACTGGTTTAGGACCTCTGGTGAGTTAGTTTCCACTATTTAAAAAACATTGTTCTATGGCAGAAAGTTTGTAACTATTAAAGCTGAGTGATGAGTACTTGGGGTTTACTAGACCATTATCAGTGTGTGGTAATAATAATAATAGTAATAATAATAATAATAATAATAATACATTGTTCATTGGTGGCAGGAGTGGTGGTGGGAAATACTGAGCAGAATGATCTTGGTTGTGATGGGGAAACCCAAAGGGACAATAGGAGCCCAGAGGAGATCCTGGCCCAGCCTGGGTAATCAAGGAAGGCTGGAGGAGGGGACCTCTGAGCTGAGACCTTAAGATAAGTAGGAGTTGATTGTGACCTCGGGCTGTGTGACCTCGGGCAAGTTATTGAACCTTTCTGTGTGGTACAGACTTGCCTGTTTCCCATTGGCAACATGGCGGTCACATTTATTAGACACCTTAGAGCTATTGTATAATTTTAATACTTTAGCGTACATAAAGGAGTTAGGATAGCACTGGTACGTAAGTGCTCAGTGAACGTTAAGCTGTTCTTAAAGGGTCTTAAAGAAAGTGCTGAGGTTAAGAGCTGCCCTTTGGAGTGGTGATTCTCAAAGTGTGACCATAGACCAGTAGCATCAGCACCTCCTGGGACCCTGTTAGATATTCACATTCCTGGGCTCCATCCCAGAACTACTAAATCAGAAATCCTAGGGTGAGGCCCAGAAATCTGTATTTTAACAAGGCTTCCAGCTGATTCTCAGGCATGCTAAGTTTGAGAACCACCTATTTGCCAAATGACCAAACATGGGATTCAGTGAAGTCCTTTCAATGTTGATAGCAATATCATGTTGCACAGGATGGCTTTAACAGCCCTTGAAAGGTATTTCCCCTCCAAAGTCTTACTCCCCCCTTGACTTTCCTATAATCACTTCACAATCACTGTATCAGGCGAAATGTCCATTTTGCCTGGTTTCACATTATAGATAAAGTATACTAAAATATTCAAGATTTTATAAGCAGGTTTTCTCATCAACCCTGTTTGCTAACTCCTTTGTGTTCATTTACATCAGACGATATGCACAAGTGGTTAGATATACAGCACTCCACTCTTGTAAAGAACTCTGCCAACTGAGAATGCTGTCATAGACATGAGCAAGTAAGAGACAAACCCTTTATCTTCTTTGAATTGTACTGAATACTCAAGACATGCAAGGCATCTGAGATTTCAAATACTTATTTGATTGGGCTGGTTTATGAATCCAAGAATTTAGGCAGAGGACTGGATCACAAATTTACTGGGAGAAAGAAATCCCACCCATAAGAATGTTTTCATTTCCAAAAAGTGATAGATCCAGGGAATAAAATTCATTTTTAACACCAAAGACTGATTCCACTTTAGTTAAATTTAAAGAAAGGAAATCCCAGTTATGTGGCAGAAGAGTATTTAATAAACGTTGAAGAATAGTTGTGGCCCTAAGAGCTTTTGAGAATGTAAAGCAATAGATCATGCTTTATCCTTTGTTGAAAAGAGTGAAGATTAGAGATATTTACAAATCAGTTACATTAGAGAGCACTAGCCAAGTAGGGTGCAGGTTCTATGGAAGTTAGATTTATAATTACTCCTATTCTTGTCATGAAGGCTAATTTCTGGGCAGTCTGTGGTTTCATAATCACCTGCTAAGCATTACAACCACACCCTTGGGACTAAAATGACTTTGGGTAGAATGTTTGTTGGACAGAGTTTGGGCTGTTCCTTTAATGTTATAAGCTATGTGTGCCACAAGGGGTTTTATTTTCTCCCTGACTATGTGTTTAACTTGCTGATCACCCTTGAACCAGAACAAATGTAAAAACTCTCGCTTAAGTTAGGAAAGAATCTGTAGTTATTCCTTCTGGCAAAGCATTTTTATAAGCAAAATTAATAAGCAATACTATATAATAAAAGGCTAATATGCAAGAATTTGGCAGAGGACTGGATCACAAAGACAGAACGGTGGAACGACCCTGAGTTATCTGTTTTTACTTATGTGTTATTTTGTGTGTGTGACGTTTGTCCTATATTTTCTGTTCATTTACCCATATATATAAAAGCCTAAGTGACTGTTATAACCCGTCGACCAATCAACGGGTCAACTGGTGGCTATGACAATGCACTGACCACCAGGGGGCATATGCTCAATGTAGGAGCTGCCCCTGGTGGTCAGTGCACTCACACAACCAACCTCCTGCAGCCAGCCAACCACCCATGGTCCCTTCCCCCGGCTGTCTGGCCCGATCAGCCCCAATCACCGGCCAGGCCAAGGGACCCCACCCGTGCACAAATTCGTACACCGGGCCTCTAGTTGTAATAGATTAATTGAAAAATGCCATGTGATTTTTCCCCCTGTACAGGACCAAAGTATGGAAATCCATAACATTTACTCAACTTTGAAATGACTATGGAAAAATGGCAAGTAGCTAATTGCTCATTTTGGCAAATTGATTTTTGGCCAAATTGGTTTCTGATAGGTTGCTTTTGGACTGGCCAGGAAGTGAATTTCTGGCTAGATTCCAGAAATTCAAGAGAGATTTAGGAAGGTAGGTGGATTGAGTTTGACCCTGGCTGAAAGTAAATGATGGACAATGGGATAAGGATAGGTAGTGAGGTCATCACTGATAAAGGAGGAGGGAACTGGAGATTAACTCAGGCAACTCTTCCAGATTGTCCCCAAACCTCACCTCCTCTCCACTCTACCCACCCCTCCTTCTCACCATTATTATGCCCCTCGCAGAGCAATTGCAGGAATCGGAATAGGTCTTGGGTGAATTCATCATCTGCCATGACCTTCTCCCCTGGGTGGAGAAAGGGGCAGGGTCCAGAAGGGGTGAGGTGCACCAGAACACAGCACACACGCACAGGGCCCATACACACTGCACACGCATGCGCAAAGCATGGGGGGGGGTAGCAGCCATCACTTCAAAGACACTGTGAGGGCCATGGACATCCATGACACCAGGAGTCCTGATTTCAGAATCTGACAGCTGATGTAGACCTGATGGGCCCTGAGTCATGAAGCTGGGGCCTTGGGTGTCTTTCTACAACATCAGTGTCTCTCTGATGTCATCACTATGTGACATCTGGGAGTGTCTGCCTGATCCAGCAAAGGTTCAAGCAGCTGACACCTCCCTCAGCACTCCTCCAGGGCCAAAGGGTTAATGGATTATGGGGATTGGGATCACTTTCACACAAAGGCTCCGAGCAGAAAGGGATAGGACTGAAATAGGCTCAGGTGCCTTGAAAGCAGCCAATCCAGGAGAAGCAGTGTGTGTGTGTGTGTGTATGTGTGAACATGGGCCAATCAGAACAGGCATCTGAAATAAGCCCATCAAGAAGGGCTGTAGGGGAGGAAAAAGAGGGGAGGCTAGGGCCAATCAGAGCAGGCACAGAGGTTGCACACACACCAATCAGAGTGGAAGCTAGGAGCAACCAATCTGGTTGGTGGATGGGAACTGCAGACCCCACCAATGTGGGGTGGGGTCATGGCACAAAGAGCGGGATGGGTGGGAATGGGGATCACCCCACCCTGGGGCTGTGAATCTGGGTCAGGAAGTCTGAGAACATCCATCTGGAAAGGGACATTTGCCATCTTCTCTAGCTTCTACTTTACAGATGGGGAAACTGAGGCCAATGAAAATAGGTGAGTGGCTAATCTGAGACTCGAATCTTGGTCTCTGGACCCTGTTCTCCAGACTTTCTCCAGGTACAGTGACCCAGGAAAGAATTTCTTCCTCCCTGGATGTCCCAGATCCTCAGCCCCCAGGTGAAGGGGGCAATGGGGGTAAGAAGGGAGGGGTGGCAGAGTAGCACAGCAAGGGGAATGGGCTGGGGAAATTACCGTTCTGGCGGTTGATGACTGGGGCAGCCAACAGGATGGGAGGAGGAAGCAGGAAAAAAGAGGGGAAAAAGAGACAGAAGGAGATAGAGACGGAAAAACACACAGTGACACAAGTTCAGGGACGAAGACACAGACATGGAAAAAGAAACAACCCACACAGAAAGAGCAATAAGGATACAGAAGGAAGCCAGGAGGAGAGTAGGAAATGATGGGAAAGAAAGGAGAGGGAAGAGAAAGAGAGATGGACAGGTAGAGGTGGAGAGGCAGGAGGCAAGGATCAGGGCAGAAAGGTTAAACACATCACAACACGGCAAAGAGGAGACTTGATTAACCCGGATTAGGGACATTAATGAGAGAACAGCAACCAGGGTGGGAGACGTGGGGCTTGTGGAAGGCAGGGTCCATGTGGTGATGGGTGAGAGAACACAGGACACAAGGGCACCCAGGGGTGGAGATCATGGGGAGGGAGACCCTGGAGGAATTGGGGACAGGACTGGGCACCACTGCATGGGGCAGGGGAGGGGAGACATGGGGATGCTTTTGGAGAGGGGGTGTCTTGGAGGAAGGGAGCCCTGGGCAGTGTTGGGTGAGGGGGCAGATCCTGAAGGAAAAAGAAATTCCATGGAGAGGGAAGCCCAAGAGAAGGCCTCACCAGTTCCGTCCTCGTTCACCATGCCCAGCCCTTCCGCCTTGTTCTGTCTCTCGAATGCATTGAGATCCAGGACGCTGAGGGGAAGAAAGGGAAGATGGGAAGATGGGAAGATGTGCTGAGGTCCTCTTCCAGAGCCCCGCAGCCCCTCGACAGTGGCGGGTGAAGAGCCATGGGACACCATGAATGAGCAGAGATCAAGAGGAAGCAGAAACTAAGAGTTGGCAGAAGCTGTGAAGTAATATGGGGTAAGGACAAAATGTGTCCCAGTTGAAATCAGGAGGGTACAGAAACAATCAATCAGCAAAAGCTTCAGAGGGTCAACATCAAGAGGAGAACAAAGGCAGACAATCATAGAGTCACATTAATAGGGGTCATTAGAGAGAGAGAGCCCAGATTCCCTGCTGCTCGGTGCCCCTTGAATTCTCAATAGCCTTCCAGTTCCACCTGCCTGGATCCATGGGGTGGCATTTTGCCTTCCTTATTGTTGCACATGAATTCTTATAATAAACTCCCTAACGTTTGAGCTAGTCTGAATGGGTCTCTGTTCCTGGAACCAAGAGAGTGGAACTAGAAGTGGTAGCAGGAATAGGGAGGGGCACAGTGGCACCAAACAGTTTCACTAAAAGATAGATACTAGAGCCTACCTGCATGTCTGCATCAGCGCCTGGATACTCTGGAAGAAGCCAACTTCCTTCTTGTCCTTCAGATAATCCAGCATTTTCTGCAGAGGGGGCGGCAGGACAGGGGGAACTGGTAGTCACACAGGAACCTACTAACCCTCTTAGCCCTCCTCCCAAGTCCCTTCTCCTGCTACCTGCTGCACATCAGCATTGCCCCCATTTAGGATGGAGATGCCCAGCTTCAGGGTGGAAGACACCATGGCTCCTGTCTCTCCTGGGGGGTGGGGGCAGCAGGGGACAAAATATGGTCCACTTAGTTTGGGAGCGGGCTTCTCCATCCACCAGAAAACAGCCAATGCAGGGGATGTGAAAGAAAGGGTCAGAGGAGTGTGGAAGTGTGATAGTGATGGGAGGATGAGCAAGAAATCACAAGGCAAGTGAAACATGCAAGGGCTGGTGTGTGTGTGCAAACCACAGACATGCAGGGGTGAGAGAGTGTGCCACTGGGTCCACAGGAAATGTGGGCTGGGAGAGTGAAAACAGGATGAGTGTGCTCAGGAGGAGCCGGATGCTTGTGGAGGGCACCTTTGCAGGCACTGATCATCTGCAGCACCATCTCCGCTGCCCCTCGGTTGTGCAGCCGCGCCTGCTGGTACAGGAGCCTCTGCTTCTCCATCTCTTTCTCCTGGGGCAGAGCCAGGTCCATGGTGCCAAGTGAGTCCAGGCTCTCCAGCCAACCCTCCCCTCCCCCACAACCCAGTCCCTCACCCCTGTGCTCCCTGCTCCAGTCACTGGCTCATTCCTTCAACTCATAAACCTCCTCTATCTCTTGGGACTGAAATCTTCCATTTGTTTCTGGCACCTAGTGCAGGACTGGGCATGGTGCAATCTTAACCTGGGCCCACAGACATTCAAGGGGTCAATGGATAAAATCCGGGAAGTCTGTGAACTCGAATGAGGAAAAAAGTTTTGTTTACTACCCTCTAACTGAAATGTAGCACTTCTTCCCATTATGGATGAGGCCATAAAACAGCAATATTATAGAACCCGTGGTTGTGTCATCAATAAGAATCACAGATGAGCCCTAGCCAGTTTGGCACAGTGGATAGAGCATTGGTCCGCAGTCACGGGTTCGACTTTGGTCAAGGGCATGTGCCTCGGTTGCAGGCTTGGTCCCTGGCCCCCCTGTCAGGGCGAGTACGGGCGGCAACCAATCAATGTGTCTCTCTCACATTGATATTTCTCTCTGTGTCTCCCCCTCCCTTTCACTCTCTCTAAAAAATCAATGGAAAATATCCTCAGGTGAGGATTAACAACAACAAAAAGAATCACAGATGTTTCCATGTCACATTTTTGTAGACATCTCAAAATATTGTTTTATTCACCACTACTTATCACTTACAGTAGCTATTGGACCCACTGTTAGATCTTATTTAATAGATTAATAAAGAAGTGCAGATATTACTGTATCACAAATTTTTAACACAATATTTTGATAACTACTTCAATATGCTTATTTCCTCTCTTATGAATTCATTTTCTGCATTTAAAAATATAATTGTGAGAAAGGCTTCACCAGATGCCAAAAGGAACCCTGGCACAAAAATGGTTAAGAAACTCCAGGAAATGCTTGCTGATTGCCTTAATGATGAATAGGTGGGTTAACTGCAAGTTTACTAGCTCTTTCTCACTGCGTGGCCTTTGCAAATGTTACCTTACCTGAAACACCTTTCTCCTTTTCTTCAACTGGCACACCCCTACTCAGACATCCCTTCCTCTGAGAAGCCCTTCCTGCCACCCTGCAACTCTGGCTGGGTGGAGCACCTTGGGTGGGCTTCCACAACCCCCTGAACTTACCCCTGAGCTGCTCTGCTTTCCCAGCCCTGACCCCCCTGCCTGAGCTTCCCTCTTCACCACTGTGAACACTCTGTGCTGTTAATGTCTGTGATGCACATGTCTCCCCAATGGACTAACTTGGTCACTGCTGTGTCCCCAACATCACCCAGCCCAGGGCCTGGCTCAGAGCACTCCTCTGTGAGTGTATGCTGAATGAATGAGGATGACTGAAGTCAGGGTCCCCCATCCCTTCCTCCAGGACCTCCTGATCCCACCTACCTCAAATGAAACCTCAACCTCTTCTTCAGCTTCGCCGTTCTCCCCTCCCTCCTCCAGGTGACAGCTCTGAGGATGGGGCATAAGTTAGGGATGATGGGGAACAGAGGAGATCCTCAGTCCACCCCCACCCCTTTCAGTGGACAGGCGTTGCAGCTGAGGAGAAGGGGACCTGCCCTGGATGGGGGCAGGGCCTCACCTTTGCCATGATATCAGCATACGCCATGTACAGGTAATCCTCATCCAGTTTGCTGAGGAAGTAATTGGGGAGACAGTCAGGACCCAATGGAGAGAACCCCGTCTTATAGTAGCTTCCAGATTTCCTTTGGAAAGCCAGCCCTCCCCATGCTCAGCCTGTATGGTTCACCCAGGGTAAATTGTCCATTGCCAGAGTGGGCCTGTGATGAAGACTGGGCCAATCAGTACTTTTTTTCTGCTTGGCCACAGTAACAGGCTAGAGATAGTCCTGTGGAACTCATATGGGGAATTTTGCTGAAGCTATTGGTAGAGCTATTCCCTTTCCACTGGGGTTGCTAAAATGGTGTGATGGAAACATGGAGTTTCTGGGTCCATCTTACCACCCTGACAACTATGACCAACCACCTTATCCTTGTGTCTTAATAATAATAATAATAATAATAATAATAATAATAATAGTAATGGCCAAGACCTATTAAGTGTTTACCCTATGTTAATCCCTGTTCTAAGTGAGAGAGAGATGTAAATTCTCACAATAATCTTATTAGGTAGGTATGTTACTAGCCACATTTTACCAGTGAGGAAACTGAGGCACAAAGACCCTTCTTGGTCAAGGTCACACAGCTTTTACTGGGGTTCACATCTGGATAGTCTAACTCCAGAGTCATTGCTTTCCCAGGACACTGAACTTCCCAGCCTCCCTTGCTGCTATTGGTAGCCTGATGCCAGAATTCTGGCCAATGAGATTTGTGCAGAAGCCCACCAAGGAGGGCTTCTCTCCTTGGATAAAAAGATCTTGGCCTTGCATAGAGGAAACACATTCTCTTCCCTTCTTTCTGCCTGGCATGTGGTCATGTCTCGAAGTTTAGCATCCATTTTATGACCACAAGACAGAAGCTCAGAATGCAGTGCAGAAAGCCTGAGCAAGCCTGTCAGCCTGAATGACTCGTGACTGTCATTGTGTCACTGCCTAGCCCTGGACTTCCTACCTCCTGACTTCATGTTATGTGAGAAAAATAAATCTCTGTGCTGCCATTTCCTTGTCCACGAAAAGGAGTTGATAATAGTGTCTATCTTATAGTGTGAAGATTAAGTGAGAGAATATAGATGTCAAGTGCTTAGCATGGTGCCTGACACATAAGCACTTGATAAATGTCACCTCTTATCAGCAGCAGCACCATTACTTCGGTCATTTATTCCCAAGACTGTCATTAGCCCATATGCAGTCTTGTGTGAATTAGAAAAAGGACCCCCTTCCACACTTCCCTCTGTTGGAAATTTGTCGTAATTTACTGATTTGTTCCTATAATATACTGATTTTGTTTGAGCAAGGTGCTTTCTTCTAAAAATGTCAAAATCAATATTGTCTGTGATGTGAAACCTTCAAAGATGCCCTTGTGAGTGCTCTGCCTGCACAGTGGTACATGGTGGCCCTGCCAGTCCTCGTAAAATGACATTGAGAGATCAGCTCTCCTAGGACACAGAAGGTCTCTCTTGAGGAACAGGGAGGTTGCTGGGGGCAGGGAGGTAGTGGGTTATTTCCCCAAGACCTATGAAGGGTCCTCACCTCTTTTCAGTCAAGGCAGTGCGACTAAAGTGCAGGACCAGTTGGTGCAGGGGGTCTGGCTTCTTCTCCTCCACTTCTTCCTCTTCCTCCTCTTGCTCCCCAGCTTTCTGAGGGAAGGAGTGGGGTTGGGAAAGGGGCTTCCAGAGTCCCCTCCTGTTTCACCCATAGCCCTGATGGGATGGATTTTTTTTCTCACATGCCCCACATCCTGCACCCTTCCCTGGTTCTGCCCAAGCCAGAGGCCACCTTTCTCATACCTCTCAATGTGAAGGGTGATCCCTGGAGATGTACAACAGGCAGCCTCAGCCCCAGCCCTATCCAGCTCTGCCCCCACACTCCCAGGCAGGCCCCAGCTCACTGAAAGGTCATCTATCATGCGGTCCTCAAAACTGTGGTCTTCAGTCAGGATCCATGTGGCCTTGTACCTCTCCAGGAACATGTTACATGCCCGGTGCCTGCAAGGGAAATGTGTGGAGAGACAGTGGGACCTTCTCTCCTCCGCTTCCTCTGACCTCTTATGAATTTGCCTCACAAACCGTTCCTAAAGAGCCCATCATATTGGCACGCCATCCTCCTGCCCTCTCAGCCACCCTTTCTTCGAGGTCCCTTTAGGTCCCCTTCACCCGGAGTGTCTTACGTGGGCAGGTTGTACAAGGGAGTCATGCGGAAACAGGCAACGACCGCCCTCCGGCGCTGCTTGGACAAGAGCTTGTGCCACACAGCCTTCTTGGACTTGTAAGGGTGCTCGACCTGGGGGCAGAACAATGTCATGTCCCCAGACTCTGCCCCTGGCCTGATTCCCACTTCCAGCCTGAGTGAAACTGCCCATCTGTGCCCAGGTCTGACTAACAGGGCCAAAGAAACACTTCGGTTCCACTGACAGAGTCAAGGTTCTAACCTGGTTTCTGCTTCCAGACCAAAATTTTTCTCCTAGGCCCCGCCCACAGACCCAGGGTCTCTACCCAGGCTCCGCCCCCAATTCCAAGGCCTTTCCCAGAGAGTCAAGTAGTCTCCATCAGGCTTTACTACCTGAACCAAAGTTCTGTTCCGGGCCCAAGATTGAGCGCACTGATTCAAGTTTCCATTCTAAGCCTCAATTTATTTATTTACAATTCATCTTAACGTTAGACTTAAAAAAAACACCTTAAAAATGTTTTTGATTTCAGAAAGAGGAAGTGAGAGGGAGAGACATCAATGATGAGAGAGAATCATCCATCAGCTACTTCATGCATGTCCCCTACTGGGGATCAAGCCCTCAACCGGGACATGTGCCCTGACAGGGAATCAAACCATGTCCTCCTAGTTCATGGGACCAAGATGGAAGCATAGGAAAATGCTTGTACCCTCTGCCTCCCAAAACCACATCAAAATTACACCTAAAATACAGAAAAATAATCATCCAGAACCGCCTGAAAGCTGGCTGAATGGAAGTTCTACAACTAGAGAAATAAAGAAGAAAGCACCCTGAGACTGGTAGGTGGGGCAGAGGCATGAAATGGGTTGGACCGACACCCACATGTGTGGATTTTTTAATCGGGTGGGAGATCATCTCTGTGGAGGCCACCCATGAGGAGCAAGGGGTCCCAGCCCCACACTATACCCCCAGCCTAGGCTCCCAGAGCTGGAAAAGAAGTCCCCATAACTATGGGCTGTAAAAACCAGCAGGGATTGGGGCTCAGTAACACGGAGGCTGCTGAAGACCCAGCTGATCCTCTTAAAGCACCTCCCTGCACCCAAATTGAACTTACAAGGTCCCACTTCCTCTGAGCTCCAGTGCCAGGGCAAGTCTCTAGGGAACACAGACACATACGAGGAGGAATTGGATTGTCTGGCATCAGGGCAGGAACTCAGGGGTGGCTTTCTCCCAGTCAGAGGTGCTAACAGGGGTCATTGTTCCTGTGTTGGGACCTCCCCAGTTGTACAGCTGACTGGCAGCCATATATGTTTGCTCCACTACCCTGGTGATTCCCTGAGACCCTGCCCCATCCAATATTCAGCCCCACCCAACCTGTGTGCAGTAGCTTTTGCATATGAATGGTCTATCTTTGCTCAGGCTTCAGACTTTGCTAAAATCTCTCAAACAAGGTGCAATGGGGTCAGGGAGCCCCAAACATATCAGTAAAAGGCCCAACACCCAGCACTAGCACCAGCCTGCCTTGCTTCACAGCTGAGCCTCACTTGGGCACTTCCAAAACTGATACAAATAGGAGGAATCTGCAGATAGGTGGCCCCAGGCAGTAGTTGACTTTGCATCTCTCTGGAGACCAAAGAGCCAGTGTACCCAGTGGTCAGTGTCAGACCATACCAGATTACAACTCTATACATCCATAAGTGACACACTCAAGGGGCAGACTCAGTGAGCATCAAAGATCCACTAAAGCAAGTCCTGCTCCTTAGGGGTGTCTCCTGCACAGCAGCTCTTCTATTGTAGCCACAGCTGGTCCTCACAGTCAATTGGCCTGGAGGTCAATTCCTCCCAATAACACCAACAGCAATCAAGAATCAACTACAACAAGACTGTGCACAAGCACACAAAGGGGTGCACCTAGAGTGCCCAGCTCAGGTGACTGGGGAGGCTGAGCCACTGGGCCCTATAGGACACCTACCACACAAGGCTACTCTATCAACTCAAGGAGACATAGCAGCTCTACACAATACATAGAAACAAACACAGGGAAGTAGCCAAAATGCAGAGACAAAGAAACATGTCAACAATAAAAGAAATGGAAGAAAGCAAACTACTGGATATAGAGTTTAAAACCACGTTATAAGGTTAGTCAAGAATCTTCATGAGACCTTCAAGGAACTTAGTGAGACTTTCAAGGATCTCAGTGAGAATTCCAAAAAGGGGGGGTGGTGGGAGGTAGGGGAAACTAACCAGTCAGAAATTGAGCATACACTGGCTGAAATAAGAAATAATATGTAGGGATTCAACAGTAGAGTAGAGGATTCCTAGAATCAAATCAATGATTTGAAATGTGAGGAAGCAAAAAACACCCAATCAGAAGAGCAAAAAGAAAAAAGAATCCAAAAATATGAAGATAGTATAAGAAGCCTCTGGGACAACTTCAAGTGTACCAATATTTGCATTATGGGGGTGCTAGAAGAAGAAAGAAAGCAAGACATTGAAAACCTATTTGAGAAATAATGACAGAAAACTTTCCCTACCTGGTGAAAGAAATAGACTTACAAGTCCAGGAAGCACAGAGAGTCCCAAACAAGGGAACCCAAAGAGGCCCACAACAAGACACATCTTATTAAAATGCCAAGGGCTAAAGATCAAGAGAGAATCTTAAAAGCAGCAAGAGAAAAACAGTTAACTACAAGGGAGCTTGGTTGTCAGCTGATTTCTCAACGGAAACTACGCAGGCATAAGGGAGTGGCAAGAAATATTCAAAGTGATGAATAGCAAGGACCTACAACTAAGATTACTCTACCCAGCAAAGCTCTCATTTAGAATTGAAGGCTGGATAAATAGCTTCACAGACAAGAAAAGCTAAAGGAGTTCATCACCACCAAACCAGTATTACATGAAATGTTGAAGGGTATTTTTTAAGAAGAGAAAGAAGAAGAAGAAAAAGATAAAGATAAAAAATATGAACAATAAAAAGGCAATCCTATATAATAAAAGGCTAATATGCAAATTGACCAAGCAGTGGAACGACCGGCAAGCAGGCCTAAGCTGTCAGTTGGAATCCCCCAAGGGCTCCCAGACTGCAAGAGAGCACAGGTTTGGCTGAGGGACCCCCCCTGAGTGCACGAATTTTGTGCACTGGGCCTCTAGTCCTATATAATAAAAGGCTAATATGCAAATTGACTGAACGGCAGAACGACCGGTCACTATGATGTGCACTGACCACCAGGGGGCAGACACTCAATGCAGGAGCTGCCCCCTGGTGGTCAATGCACTCCCACAAGGGGAGTGCCACTTGGCCAGAAGCTGGGCTCATGGCCAGAAGCCCTGTGGGGAGTGGGCCTAAACTGGCAGTTGGACATCCCCTGAGGGCTCCTGGACTGCAAGAGGGCACAGGCTGGGCTGAGGGACCCCCCAAGTGCACGAATTTCATGCACTGGGCCTCTAGTAAATACGTATCTGTCAACAATTGAATCTAAAAATCAAAATAAACAAATAAGAAATCTAATAAACAGAATAAACTGATGAATAAAATAAAATCAGAGGCATGGAAATGGAACAGACTGAAGATTCTCAGAGGGAAGGGAGGTAGGGGGATGGGAAGAGATTAAACAAAGATCTTATATGCATACTAGAGGCCTGGTGCACAAATTCATGCACGGGTGGGGTCTCTCGGCCTGGCTGGTGATCAGTGCCAATCGGGGCTGCAGGATGTTGGCCAGCAAGGGAAGGGGCCACGGGAGGTTGGCTGGCTCGGGGGGAGGGGCTGTGGAAGGTTGGCAGGCCCAGGGGGGAGGTGGGGCTGCAGGAGGTTCAGCCGGCAGCCCAATCGGGGTCATTGGGGTCATTGGGGCCCGCTGGCTGGGGGAAGGAACTGTGGGAAGTTGCTGGGGGGGGGGGGGGGAGGAGGGGCTGTGGAAGGTTGGCAGGCCCAGCGGGGAGGTGGGGCTGCAGGAGGTTCAGCCAGCCAGCCCTATGGGGGCCAATCAGGGCTGGCTGGCCGGAGGGAGGGAGTGCAGGAGGGTGGCTGGCCCCAGGAGGTTGGCTGTGGGAACGCATTGATCACCAGGGGGCAGTGCCTATGTTGAGCGTCTGCCCCCTGATGGTCAGTGCGTGTCATAGTGACTGGTCGACCGGTCGTTCAGTCATTCAGTCGTTTGGTTGCTTAGGCTTTTATATATATAGATATGCATTACCTATGGACACAGACAATAGGGTGGTGAAGACCTGAGGGGGGGTGGGAACCAGGTGGAGGGGGGCAATGGGGGAAAAAAAGAGGGACATCTGTAATAATCTCAACAATAAACATTAATTTTTTAAAAAGGCTCAATCACTGAGCCCCACTGGCTGGGCCTAAGCCTCTATTTAAACTCAAGGTTCCATGCAAGCTCCACTCACAGACCCAAGACCCACCCCTTGGCCCTCCCAGAAAAGCCGAGGTACACCCTCAGGCCCCGCCCACAAACGTAAGGCCTGCCCCTTGTCCGGCCAGGAGATCATAGGCCAGCCGCCCACCTGCTCCAGATGGTAGAGCACTGCAGACACTTCCTGGACTCTGCGCACGATCTTTTCAGGGTCGTCTGCGTCCTCCTCGCGGCCCGGGAGGCCCCGGTACAGGGCCATCTGCCAGCGCAGAGAAGGGGAGCCTTCCACCTGAGAGGAGGAAGAACAGTGGGCTGGCGTGAGGGCCCCTACCCTGTCCGCAAAGCCCTCCCCCCGCCTGGTTTCTGGCAGGGTGGGGTGGGGTGGGGAATGGCCCTGCATGCAGTGGCTGCTCTGGCCTACCCGGCCCCTTTCAATGCGGTCATACTTAATTCCGTGGGAAGTGAGTACAAGTTAAAGTCCCTCTTTCGATGCCTGGTACATAGTGCTCATAAGTTGGCTCTTTTTGTTGCTGGTATCCCAATGTGCTTAGATGCAGATTAAGGAGACCTACCTTTCCTTGAAGGTGAAGATTGTTATGCAGAAATTCCCGGACCTCCTCATCCGTGTCTTTCTGGGGGGGGGGGAGGGGAACATGGCCAGGCTGGGTCACTCTGGAGGGCTCAGCTCTCTCCTTGACCCATAACCCTTTCCCTTCTAGGCCTGTCACCCCAGCAGCTGGTGGGAGGCTTGTGTAGGGAGGATGGGAGAGAAACTCGAAAGGAATCAGAGATCAGGAGTGGTCAGATGGGGGCGGTCCTAAAGGGCATGGAGGCACCTTGAAGAGACAGTAAGGATTAGAAGGGCCTCATGGGGGTATGAGAGGAGGTAGAAGGTGACAGGCTGTCCTCAAAGGTCAAATAAGACCACAGAGGGATTATTGGAAGTCAGAGAAGAGTCAGAGTGGGACTGCAAGTAAGTGGGAGATGGATGGGGTGTATTTGATCAGATGGGGTGAAGGGGGTTATAAGGAAGATGGCCAGGTTAGTAGAAGTCATGGGAGATCAGGCATATCAACCAAGTCATAAGTAGGGTTTTCACAGGCCAAAGGAGGGGTCAATAGGGTGGGGGTTCCTTAGGGTCCCAGGAGAGGGGGGCCCTCAAGGACCAAGTTGAGGGGTCAAAGAGCTCTTTGGGGTCTTGGAGGGACTCAGCAAGGTCCTAGGAGGAGCCTGAGGTCCTAAGGATACCAGGGGAGGTCAGTGGGGGATAGTAAGTTGTAAGGTTCCTTAGCAGGGTCCTGGGGGGAGGTTTTAGAGGTCTTGAGATAGGACCTTCTTAGGTTCTTGTGGTGAAAAGGATCAGGGATGGGGAAGGTGTTATTCTATACAAGGGGTAAGTGGGGTCCTGGGAGGCCTCCTTTAAGTCCCAGAGGGCTTAGAGTTCAGGGGCAGGGTCAACAGATCCCTTGGATTGTTGGGACCTCAGAGGATTGTTCATAGATCTGGGGAAGGGACCATTAGGATTCTGCAGGGCTACTTAGGGTCACAGAGTGCTCACTGGGCCCCTGAGAGTTTTGAGGGGTTTAGTTGGGTGTCAAGAGAGTTCAGAGGGAGGGTCCAGCAGGGTCCTGAGGGAAAGAGGTGATGAGAGCTCAATGAAGACACAGAGGTTCAGGGGAGGGCCAGTGGGATCATGAGGGATTCATTGGGTTCCAAGGAGTTTTGAGAGGTCCTGGTGGAGGGCTCAGAGGAGTCTCTAGGGTGCTAATGGTATCTTGGGTGGGGTCCTCAGAGTCATAATGGGTTTGGCATGGTCCTGGGGGAGGGGGTTCAATTGGATCCCTGAAGGCTCAGTGTGGTCCTTCTAGGCTTGTCAACCCAGCAGCTGGTGGAAGGCTTATGTAGGGAGGATCTGAGAGGGTCTTAGTATTTCTGGGTTTCAGTAGGGTCCCAGGTAGGGTCCTTAGGTCCCAGGGCTCTGGCAGTTTCCTGAGTGGGTCCTAAACATCCTAGGGGGTCCAGTGAGTCCTCAGGGTCCTAGAGAAGGATTCAGTAGGGTCCTAAGGGAGGGCTTCCAGTGGGCTCCTGGGGTCTTGGGGGCTCGGTGTAGGGTGCTGAGTGGGATCCTGGCATATTCCCAGAATGGGGTCTGGCAGGCACCAAAGCATAGCGGGTCTTGGCCAGCGCAATGAGGTCCTGGTCAGTGGGTGCACACATGTTCAGGCCAATAGGCAGCATCTTTTTGAGTGTGGCCACAATCAGCGATGTCTGCACAGAGTACCGGTCCCCCCGGCGCTTCTTCTTGGTGCGTTCCTGGTCTGAGCCACCTGACTGTGGAGACATGGGGCTCAGCACCAGCCTGTGTGCCAGCCCAGCCCCATGCCCGGTTCCCACCCCAACAGCCATTGCCCCAGTTACCACCCCAGACCTTGCTGATCTTTCACCAGATGCCCAGCCCTGACCCTCCTAGACCCAAGCCCCTATCCCAAATTCCTAACTTCTGTCCCAAACCCTTACAGATTCCCCCAAATTCCAGGCCTTTCTCAACCTCTAGAGGTCTTCTCCCAGAATCCCCTAAGAACTCTCAGTACAACATCTCTCCAAAAAACATGCACAAACCCACACTTCATATCTCAAGACTGAGTTCCCAAGAATGAAATAAAGATGAGAAAAGAGAAGTTGGAAGAAAAAGACACTGAGAGACTGAGATGGACAAGAAAACAGGAAGACAAAAGATGCAAGAGAGATCCAAAAAGATCTGGGAACAGAAACACGGGCATGGAGTCCCATAGCCATGTTCTGAAGCCTTGGTGCAGACCTGTGGTCAGGACCACCCCAGTCATGCCAATGAGAAGCCCGGGTGACAAGCTTTGGCCAGGGCCACATCCACACCAGCTAGAAATATGGAGGCCGTACATGCATCTGAGTCCTTGCAGAGTCCTGGGCCAGGGGCCATAGGCCAAATGCCATCAGCAACTCAAAAGGATAAGACTGTTGACCAAGGTCACATAGCCAACTGCCAGAGTCAGGATTCTAACCCAAGTCTCTCTCATTCCAGAGCCCAAGACTTAAACTCGGCATGCACATGCCTGTCCCACCCTCATTCCATTCCTCACAACCTCAGCCCACAATGGACCTTAGCCCACAATGCTTTGATGCTTTGGGGAAAGCTGAGAGGTGTTTTTTTTTTTTTTCTTCTTTTTTTTTTTTCAACGTAAGTTTAAAAAAAAAAAAAAGAAAAGTAAATTTGCTCAAAGCTGAGAGTTGGAAAGGGAATGGATGGTTGGGGACAGGGAGGAATGGGGAGAGAAAAAGGATGGTGGCTGGGAGCCAAGGATGAGGGGTGGGGAATAGGGACAGGGGTTTTCTGGAGAGGTGCAGATGCTGGGGTTTGTGGGGAAGAGGGTATTAGCCAAGAGTCATGCGGAAGGTTCCAGATGAGGGGCTGACCTGTACGTCTCCTGCCTGCTTCATCAGATGGCAGACAGAGACAAAAAGGGTTACCTCAGTCCTCAGAGAACCCCAGGCCTAATTCCAAGTTGGCTCAACCCAAGCTCTCTGCCCACCAGACATGCATCCCCTTGTAGGGCATTCCCACACCTTAACTCAGGGTGGGTGGGTTTGTCCTTTAGATAGAACCCTGTAGAGGGCAGTTCTGAGAAGTAATAAGGGGAGGGGAAGGGGGGGACCTGGGATAATGAGGATAGGAGGAAGGAAATGCAAGATGAGAGAGGACAAAGCTGTGAGGGCTGCAGGGAATGTGACCAGGACAGGGCAGCCGGCTGTATGAGGAGGGGCAGGTAGGAAGCCCTTGGGTGTTCCCTCCCTCCCTGCTAAGGCCACCTCCCAGAGCAAAGCACCCACCTTGGCCATTTTGCTCTTGTTGTCGGCAGTCAGAAACGACATGTTGTTGATCTCATTCTGGACCACGAAATTCTGCTCCTCACGCTTAAAATTCTGATGGTAGAGGCAGTACTGGGGTCAGGCAGGGTGTGGGGAGGGCATCTCAGGACAGCAGCTTCTCAGGTATGAAGAGGAGCAGGGAGTGAGCAGGGACTCACGTGGGACTTGCACCAGTAGATGAAGATCTCGCCCACCATCCTGAACAGCTCCTCAGCGTTAGGGTTGGGCTCCGTCAGCCAGTGCGCCCTGGGCAGCAGGGAAGGGGCTGGTGAGGGATGGGGTGGGACACCCAGGAGAGGGGCTACACAAGAGACCTTAGGGGAGAGGATCAGGGGGACCAGGAGACTCCAAAGGGAGGGGTGGAATTTTCTAGGTAATCTGGCCCTTCAGATTATTTAAAATTGTTAAATGACCATTTCTTTACAAACTTTTTTCTTTCTCCAGTGAAATATGCATGCATAGTGCTGGTGATGCTCAGCGTAGGGAGGACAATGGCTGGGAATCCCCTTTGTTTTCTGGGTGTGAGGACAGCCCTGGAGTCACCACCATAGGGACCTTTAGTTCTACTTTGTCCTGGAGAGAGGGAGGGATTGCAGGGAGGAGGTCGGACAGGGACATTTTTAAAGCGGGGAAAGAGCTGAGCCTTTGGCTTCACTTTTTTACTCTTGGAGTGAAATTGTGTAAGATAATGACACATAACTTTCCCACCCTAAATTATTTCAGCTCTTTCAGTAGCTAATGCAGGATTTAGTTTGTAACTGTTTTATTTCATGCTTTAGCTATAGATTGGAAGTGTTCTCTCCTGCAGAGCCGGCACTGGGAGCAGAATAACAAACCCATTAGTTATAAATTTATGCTTCAAGATTTTTTTTAAAAATATATTTTATTGATATTTTACAGAGAGGAAGGGAGAGGGATAGAGAGCTAGAAACATCGATGAGAGAGAAACATCGATCAGCTGCCTCCTGCACACCCCCCACTGGGGATGTGCCCGCAACCACAGTACATGCCCTTGACCGGAATCGAACCTGGGACCCCTGAGTCCGCAGGCCGACGCTCTATCCACTGAGCCAAACCAGTTTCGGCTCAAGATTTTTTAAGTCTGGCTTTTTAAATGTTCCCTCGGTAAATTTAAGAGTTTTTAAAATGTAAACCTAGAGAGAGAAACCAAGATGGCGGCATAGGTAAACACCTGAAATTACTGCCTCACACAACAACTTCAAAACTACAACTAAAAGATAAAACGGACATCATCCAGAACCACAGGAAGGCTGGCTGAGTGGAAATTCTACAATTAGAAGGGAAGAGAAAAGCACACTGAGACTCAGAGGAGCTGCGGAAGTGAAGGCAGAGGTACGGAGGTGCACGCGGAGAGGGCTGGCAACTGAGTAAGTGGCTGGCTTTTTCAATCTGCAGGGAGACACAAGCTCCCTACTGCTCTGAACTCCAGTTCTGGGCGAGACCCTGGGGACCCAGACTTATACGGGGAGAAACTGGATTGCCTGGCAGCGGGCGAAACTCGAGGGCGGCTTTCTCTCAGAGGTGCTTGCAGCGATTACCGAGGGACACTGAGACCTGGGGGCCTCTTAGGGCAGGGCTGACAGGAAGCCATTGCTGTTTGCTCCACCCTGAGACTCCGCCCCATCCAAACTGTGTGCAGAGGCTTTTGCATATGAATGGCCTGGTCCTTTGAAATCTAAAATTACCTAACAAACTGCAGCTGAGTCAGAGAGACCCAGAACATCCAAAAGAAGGCCCAAGGCCCCGCAGCAGCTTGCACTGCTTCACAGCTGGGCCTCATCTGGGCACCTCCAAAACCCAAACAAAGAAGAGGAATCTGCAGATCTCTCCGTAGCTCCTGCTGGGTGGCCTCAGGCAGAGGCTAAATTAGCACCTCCTTGGAGATCCAAGAGCCAGTGTACCCAGGGGTCAGAGTAGGACCATCCAGATTACAACTCCTCAGATCCATAAGGGACATACTCAGGGGGCAGACTCAGTGAGCACCAAAGCCCCACTGAAGCAAGTCTTGCCTCATAAGGGTGTCTCCAGCACAGAACTTCTCCCACCATAGACACAGCTGATCCTCACAGCCAATTGGCCTGGAGGTCAATTCCTCCCAGTGATACCAACAACAATCAAAGCTTAACTACAACAAGACTGTGCACACAGCCCACAAAGGGGTGCACCAAGAGTGTCCACCTCAGGTAACTGGGGAGGCTGAGCCACTGGGCCCTAGAGGACACCTACCACACAAAGCCACTCTATCAACTCAGGAAAGCAGCGAAAATGTGGAGACAAAGAAACAGGTCACAACTGAAAGAAATGGAGGAAAGCAAACTACTGGATATAGAGTTCAAAACCATGGTTATAAGGTTTTTCAAGAATTTCCTAGAAAAGGCCGATAAATTTAATGAGACCCTCAAGGATATGAAAAAGGACCAACTAGAAATTAAGCATATACTGACTGAAATAAAAAATAATATACAGAGTTCCAACAGCAGACTAGAGGATAGCAAGAATCAAGTCAAAGATTTGAAATACAAAGAAGCAAAAAACACCCAACCAGAAAAGCAAAAAGCAAAAAGAATCCAAAAATTTGAAGATAGTGTAAGCAGCCTCTGGGACAACTTCAAGTGTACCAACATCAGAATTCTGGGGGTGCCAGAAGAAGAGAGAGAGCAAGATACTGAAAACCTATTTGAAGAAATAATGACAGAAAACTTCCCTCACCTGGTGAAAGAAAGACTTACAAGTCCAGGAAGCACACAGAACCCCAAACAAAAGGAATCCAAAGAGGACCACACCAAGACACATCATAATTAAAATGCCAAGAGCAAAAGACAAAGAGAGAATATTAAAAGCAGCAAGACAAAAACAGTTAATTACCTGCAAGGGAGCACCCATAGGATTGTCAGCTGATTTCTCAACAGAAACTATGCAGGCCAGACAGGAGTGGCAAGAAATATTCAAAGTGATGAATAGCAAGAACCTACAACCAAGATTACTCTACCCAGCAAAGCTATCATTCAGAATTGAAGGGAAGATAAAGAGCTTCACAGATAAGAGAAAGCTAAAGGAGTTCATCACCGCCAAACCAGTATTATATGAAATGCTGAAAGGTATTCTTTAAGAAGAAGGAGAAGAAGAAGAAGAAGAAGAAGAAGAAGAAGAAGAAGAAGAAGAAGAAGAAGAAGAAGAAGGAGGAGAAGAAGAAGAAGAAAAAGGTAAAGATAAAAATTATGAACAACAAATACATATTTATCAACAAGTGAATCTAAAAATCAAGTGAATAAAAAATCTGATGAACAGAATAAACTGGTGAATATAATAGAATCGGGGCATAGAAAGGGAGTGGACTGACAATTCTTGGGGGGAAAGGGGTGTGGGGGGTGCGGGAAGAGACTGGACAAAAATCATACACCTATGGATGAGGACAGTGGGGGGGAGGGGGGTAAAGGCAGAGGGTGGGGTGGGAACCGGGTGGAGGGGAGCTATGGGGTATGGGGGGGGGGGAATAGGAACAATTGTAATAATCTGAACAATAAAGATTTATTTTAAAAAAATAAAATGTAAACCTAAAGCAATCGAAAGTTTCTACTTAAACTTTGTTTGCAACTCCTTGAATGAGAAGATTGAATTTATAGTTAAATGCGCTATTGAGATTTTTTAATGAGGCAACTAAATTTTTTCTACAGCGAAAAAAATAAATTTAACATGCATATAAATGTCAACTTGATGAATTATCACAAAGTGAACACACTTGTGTAACCACCACCCAACTCAAGAAATAGAACATTTTCAGTCCCTAGAACTACCCTTGTGTTCCTCCCAGCCACTCCCACTTCCTTCCTCTTGAAAAAAATGACACTTATCTTGACTTACAGACCATAAATTATTTTTGTCTGTTCTTGAATGTTACATAAATAGATGATATGATATGTACTCTTTTTTGTTTTATTTTCCTGGCTTTTACTTAACCTGATGTTTGTGAGATTTATCCATGTTGTGTGTTGTGACTTTGTTCATTTGAATTATTGTGTAATATTCCACTGTGTGAATATACCACAATTTACTTGTTCGAACTCTTTGACCTAGCTCTCCCACTCCTAGGAGTCTACCCTATAGCAGTACCCACTGGTGAGCACAAAGATGGATGTGCAAGGATGCAGCCAGCATGCATACCACCACTTCCTTTTCTGCTCCCAGGACAACCTTTTCCAACAAGGATGGAACTGGAGCTGAAACTCATTTACTATCCTTGAGTTAGGCTGCACATGGGAGTTAATAATTTTTTAAACAGTTTCTGAATTTAGAGAGACATTAGCAGTTGGTTGATACCTGCACTTGCACTTTTATTAAAGATCCATGTTTCTGGGGGAATGAGACTGGCCACATCTGGACTATCTTTCTTCTCCCAGTGACAGAGAAAGGCCTAATGATTGGGCTTTGCTGCACAAATATCAGACACCTCGTCTACCCAAGCCTGGAGGCCAAGTGCTGGAGAGAAAAGCAGGGCTCCTTATAGCTGACATTGCAACTGTGCAGGGCTCAGATTCAGGAGTGCAAAGGGGCAGGAAGGGAGCAAATCCAGTGGGTGGGATTTTGTTGAGCCAGAAACAATGGGGTTGGAGTCAGAAGGTTGGGTGAGAATTGCAAGAAGTTTATAGCAAGTCAGAAGGTGAAGAAGGGTCAGATGGTATTCAGGAAAGCCAGAGGTTGGGCTGAGGTATGTGGGGGGAACAATAGGGACATGCTAACCTGTTGTTGTCCACGTAGCGGATGAGCAGTGGATAGAGGGCATACAGGTCCCGGCAGAGCACAGAGAACTCGTCCCGCACCAGGAGCTCACCCTCCTCGGCTTCTGCCTTGGCCTCCAGGCGCAGCTGCTCCTCCTCAGCCACCACCTTCCCCGCCCGCTTGCGCAGCCGCCCAATTGTTGGGATAAAGTGTGAGTGCAGGAGCTCTGGCCGGGCCCGGCTCACAATGGGCTGGGCAAACACTGCAGGAGCAAAGGGGCGATACTCATTGCTGGCCAGCCTCTAACTCCAGCATCTGACCTATGACCTCTGTTCCCATCCCATGACTCCTCTGACCCAGCAGCTATCATTGAGCCTGACCCTGGCTTCTGACTCCAGCATTTATCTCTAATCCCACTTCTGACCTTGGGCCGTGACCTGTAACACAGTCCCTGAATCCTGATCCCAACCATAACCCATAACCTGAACCTGTGATCCCAGCCTAACACATGTGCCTGACCTGTGACCCCAACTGATATCTTACGCTAGCCTGTAACCTCTTACCTGTCTTTAACCTCTGACCTGGTCCCTACACAGACTCTTCCTCACTACATGATTTCTCACTATGGCTTCTTACCCCAGCCTTTTGCCTCTAATCCTGGCCTCCAACTCCAGCCCCAACCTCTAGTTTGAACCAATTTTTGACATAGAACTTCTAAACCAGGAATCCCAACCCTTTAAGGACTAATGTCTTGAACCTCTTACCTATAACCCATCCTCATCAGGAACCTCATCCTCTGACTATTTGCATAAGGAACTCAGGCTCTGACCCCGTTCCTAAATCCTGATCTAACCCACTTTGAGGTTCCAGAAATTCAGAATCCAGCCTGGAGGACTCCCTGGACTCATCCTTTCAGCCCTGAGCCTCTGACCCCTTGTGATGACCCTTGACTTTCAATCCTGAGAAAACCTAGACTCTGACTCCTCTCAACTCCCAGGAGACCATGGAGCCTGTGATCTTCCTCTCAGACTGTTAGATCAAGAGGCTTCAGCCCAAAGACCCTGGCCCCAACCCTCCGTAGCTTAATGCCCCCAGACCCACCAGCAAGCCGTTTCATCCATGAGGCCTCGTCAATGCCCAGGTTATTGACGATGATTCGAAGGATATTCCCCAACAGGGAGTTGAGGTGGTCAGAGGTGACGGCTGTGCAGGGTGGGAGGACCCCAGCGGGCAGGGTGGGTGGGGGCACCTCAGGTCCGCGCTCCCACCAGCGGGGCAGGTAGCTGCACAGCATGGGCAGTGTGATCTCAATGACATGTGGCATCTCTGTGTAGCGGGCCCCCGACTCGGCCAGCCCCCCGATGTCTGCCATGAGCCGCTCCAGCACTGGAATGTCAGGGCACATCTCCTCCACGCTGTTGGGGAGCCCTAAGACTGGGGTGCAGGGAGGGATCAGGGCATGCCAACCCATACCCTCAGACCTCAGTGTCCACACCACATACTAGGGTCCCCCATAAACCCTGGGATTCCCCAATATGGAGCACACCCAAGCTTGGGAATCCTCAGCCCCTGAGAGCCCAGATTGGGCCACACTGCTCCCAAAGTGGGCTCTGCCCTGGGCCATGTGGACTGGAACCCTGACAGCTGCCCTAGCCCCACACAACTTACTGGCCCGCTCCCGGGGAGACTTGGTGGTGTACACTGAGTAGGCATTATACTCGTTCAGCTGAGGTTCCAGAAACGCCACAGGCATGGCTGCTGCCAGGCGGGCCAGGCACTCCCCGAGGGCTGGCCGTAGCCTGAAAGAGGGCGCTCCTTAGCTCCCATGTCCTCCGCCTGGACTTGGGTCCCAGCCCCAGCCTCCACAGAAGTGACTCTCCCCAGAACCCTTTGGAACAGAGTGCTGCTCACCAGTGGGCACAGATATGACCTTTTTCTCAGGCTTCCTGAATGCCCTCTTGTCCCACCTGTGGTCTTGGCTCAGGAGAGCCCACATGAGCACTGCTAGAGCCCTCCCAGTGCTCCCAGTGTGCTATGGCTCCTGTGTGCTACCCTCGTTTCTGCAAGGCCCTTGTCAGGGCAAGCTTGTTCCTCAGCGAAGAACAACCTGGCATCTGGGCCAGCAAGAGCCTGGTCATCCTTGCCCTACTCCACCCTACTCCACCCCCAGCGTGGAGGCCTCCACTTCCTTTGCTAGCCTTCACCTGAGTGCCCTCATGTGGCCACCTTGGGAACTGCATCTACCACAAAGTGTCGCTGTTGATCTCCCCTGCTTTTCACTCACCCCCATCTTCTCTTGTGCCCTCCCCTCCCTGAGCCTCCAGAGTGCTCATTCCAGCCCCAAACTATGATTGTTCCTCCTTACTTTTCAACATAAGAGTTTCTGGTTGTTCCCAGAGAGTAGATGCTGCATAGTGTTCGGTAGCATGAGACCTGGACGTCATCCACTGAGAGAGAGAGAACAAGGATGGAGGATGTGCCCATCACACCAGTGCCCCAATCCCCTCCCTTGTATCCAAATGGAGGGTAAGAGCAGGGGCTGGAGAGCTGCCTGCCATTTACTAGTTTTGTGACTTGAGCAAATACCACTCTCTTGGCCTGTTTTCCTATCTGTAAAATGGGGATAATTATAGTATCTTCCTCTTGGGGGTTATTGTGAGGATAAAACCAGTTAATACTTGGAAAGCAATTAAAACAAGGCACACAGCAGGCATTCAGTAGGAAAGGACTCATGGATCTCTTTGATGATAGTGATGGATACTCTCCAGAAAAATGCAAACACACATGCAATCCTGGCTAGAATTTTAGGTTAGCCACACATCCTCTTTGGAAGGTTGGGTTAAGAATCTCAAGTTCACAAATGTCACAAGGCAAAAAGAGGGCAGGGGGGCTGTACTAGATTGAAAAGAGACTACAAAGCCATGAGAGAAACATCACTGGATTCTGAATTTTTTAAAAAAAAATCAAAGGCATTTTGAGGGTAATAGGGAAACTTAGATGTAGTCAGTTTAGGGGTGACTCTGATATGTGGTTATATGAGAGAAGGTTCTTGCTTAGGAGATACAAGCTGAATGTTCAGGGGTGGGATGTCACTATGTGTGTAACTCACATTCAAAAGCTCAGGAAAGTCTGCAGATCCTTTCACCCATAAAGTGAAAGGTAAAGCAAATGGGGCAAGTTCTTCACAATTCTCTTCTGTTGACTTTTCTGTATATTATTAAAATTTCCAAGTAAAATGGAAATCCCCTCCAAGTGCTACTTTTCTTACTAGGGTTTTTAAAAAATGTTTTATTGATTTTAGAGATACAGGAATGGAGAGGGAGATAGAAACATTGATGAGAAAGAAACAGCAACATTGATTGATTGGCTCTCCCCTGCTGGGGACCGAGCCCCTTGGTGGAATAAACATGGCAGACACTGCTAATTGACTCCCAGCACCTGCTCTTACCTACTTTCTGTACTTCTCTTCATCCGAGACCACCAATATTTAGCTCTACACATGACCTCCAGAATAAAGGCTACTTTCCAGCTTCCTTTGCAGAAACATGGGCCACATGCTAAGTTCTGGCCAATGGGACTGATGTAAGCAGGAGTGATGCGGAACACTTGTAGGTTGTTCCTTTAAAATAGTTGAGGTGTCCTCCTCTTTGCTTTTTCTCCTCTCCTACTGGCTAGAATAAGGATGTAATGGTGTGCTATCTTGGACCATGTGGATAAAGGCAATATTTCAGAGATAGCAGAGCAACAAAATGAAGGGAACCTGGGATCCTGACATTATGGTCCACTTACAATAGACCGTTACATAGGACAAAAATATAATTCCATCTTGCTTAAGCTATGCGATTTAGGCTCTTTTGATAGAGCAGCTGAAGTCATCCTAATTAACTCATTCTGTTTCCTACTAATTTACTGAATGCACACTTTGCTTATGGCAATAAATCCACTCAGTAAATACACATTTAAACACCTGATCTTTCTATTGGGCACACAGGGACGGGTGATGTTGGCTGAATTGCCCCCCTCCTCTGCCCTTAGGGTCAGGAGTCCTTACGGATGACATCATCTCCAAACTGGTGCTGGGCGATGTGCTGGAAGAGGGTGGTGAGGACGGGCAGCAGGGCCACAGTGGTGTAGGTGAGGTTCTGGCCCACACCCTTCACCTGTGTGCGTGCCTGTGACACCTTGCCTAGCCTCAGGTTCTCTACCATCTTCTCGATGTCCTCTGAGGCACTCTCAAAGAAGGAACGGAGGCCAGCCTTCACGATCTCGGGGCCTGACTTCATCACCGTCCTAGGAGGGAAGTGGGGGCACCCCAGTTATAGAGTATGAGAGTTTAGATTTCAGGGAATCTAGGAATGGGCACCATCACCTGTAGCCCTACCTGGCATCCAGGGAGCGTGCCAGGATGTGAAGACAGTTGACAACAGCTGGGGCATCCGTCCCTGAGGGATGAAGACGAGCTTGGATGAAGGAAGGACTACAGTACAGTACCTCCATCTACATCCACCCCAAATGATCTCTCTGCACCCCTACCCAGACTCCCATAGGCTGCTGTTCTTCCCCATCCAGGCCCTGACCCTCTCCCATCCAGGCCTTGACCACTCAGGCCTTCACTCTCTGATGATGAGCCTGTTTTCCCTGTCCTGGCCTGTGAGCTCCATGAGGGCAGGGCCCAGGACTGTCCCAGTCACTGCCCCTAGGTCTACCTAGTCCATGTAGGGTCCAGGGGAAGAATACAGTAAAGGTTGTTCAAATTAAGGCATGAACCTGGTCCATACTTCTTCAGGGTGGGGTTGGTAATGAGGGGAAGAGAGGGAAGATTAAGAAGAAGGGCTTAGGGAGCAAAGTTACTTACCGAAGAGAGAGACTCGGTGACGAACAAGAGCAGCAAGCTTGCAGAAGAGGCTAATGATAGAGAAAGAAAGATGGGGAAACAGGGTGCAAAGACTCCGAGGGATAGGGGCAGTGATGACACAGTTAGAGGAGGCAGGCATAGGAGAGAGGGAAAGAAGACAGAGCCAGGGGAGATAGGATGATGGGGGAGAAAAAGAAGACAGGAGGGGTGGGGAGGGGCAGAGATGAGTAAGCTTGAAAGGAATTGGCAATAACTGGCATGTTGGGGCTGAGTGGGGAGCCTGGTCAGCCTTACTGACAGGACAACAAATTCATCCCAGTTTGCCTGAAAGTCCCATGTCCTGGGAAACATCTCGGTCTTGGGCACAATAGGACAGTTGGTCACCCTGCCCTTTAATTGCCTCTGCAGGTAGAGGTAGTCAGTGCCCGGCCCCCAGGACAGAGCCCCTAAGATCCAAGGTAGGAGTATAAGGTCCAGGATTACAATGCTGTGAGGTCATGGGGCTGGGTCAGAGATCACAGGGTAGCCCACCTGGTGATCATTTCCTTCTCCTTATTGGAGGCATGGCCACCACTGCCCAGCACTTTGGCCGGTGTGGACAAGAAATACAGGCAGTGGTTGGTGAAGTACTGGTTGATCAAAGGGAGCAGGATCTGAAAAGTGAGGGGGGGAAGAGATGAGTGTGACTGAGTGAAGGGTAAGAGAGTTCCCAGCCTCCTCCAGCTTCTGAGCCCTCCTCTCACCTTGGCAAAGAACTTAATCTCCTGTTCATGCGGGGACTTTTCTACTCGTCCACTGCTGACCACAGCCTCTGGGGAGGAGGGGCAAAAAGGGGTCATGGTGGATTCAAGGCTAGCAAACTCAGGGTGTTCTGATGGGGCAGAGTTAGGAGAGGATGGGAGATAAATTCTTCACATGAAGTCACCTTGTTGGCTCTGAAATAAAACTCTCTCTCCTACCTTTCATCTGCTGCCCTAACTCCTTGATCAAACCCTTCTTGAGGCTGAAAATGGGCAGGGCCATGGAACATCCCTCTCCTCTCCTATCACAAACCCTTTTCTTCTTGAACATCAATACCTGGCATTGAGTAAATTTGAAATAAACAAACATCCCCCTTCTCTCCTATCACAAGCCCTTTTCTTCCTGAACACCAATACTGACACTGAGTAAATTTGAAATAAATGAAACAAGAGGTCAATATTGTTAATTTTAAAATGGGAATCAATTTCAAACGTAATAATAATGGTGACAATGATAATTAATACTATTAAAATAATAATGCCGACCCTAATTATTAGAGACTTGCTATTTCTTGGCACTGTGAGAAGCATGCTTGTGCCATCTCCTCCCACCTTGGATGTCTGTATACAGTACGTTCTCACTTAACGTCCTCCTTAGGTTCTTGGAAACTGCAGCTTTAAGCAAAACAATGTATAAGGCACCGATTTGACCACAGCTCATTGACATAAACAAGAGCTAAGTTCCTATGGCATATTTCTCATCACCAAACTTCTAAATAAAGACCCCAAACACTTCCAATATTAAACTTTGAAATAAATGTGAGCTCTACATACATTTAAGAAATCACTCCATGAGCTGCCCCTGTCACGTCTCTGACCCCGTTTCCTCTCACTCTCCCCCTCAGTCACTCTGCTGCAGCCAAACAGGCCTAATATTCATAGCAGGGACCTCCCAGAGTCTTTGCACTGGCTGTTCCCCTGCCTGGGATACTCTCTCCAGATGTCCACACTGCCCCCTCCCCAGTTCCTTCAAGGTCTTCGGGACTATTCCCCTTTGCACACACCTTAGCTGGCTCTATTGCAGTCTTTCCCCCATAACATCAATCACCTTCTAACACATGAAGTGAGTTAGTTATTTCTGACATTAATTGTCTGAATCCAGGACAGGGATCTTTGTCTGTCTTGCTCACTGTTAGTCTCAACACCTAGAACACTGTCTGGCGCAGTAATTATATGAGGGAGGAAGGAGACATGCGTGACCTGGCTCCCAGGTAGGGCGGGCATCAGGGAGGGACTTCTCCGCACCCAGGTGGGCAATAAACTCCTGGGAAATGTCCATCCAGCGGAGCAACTGCTGCAGGAAGCCAAAGGCGAACCGTTTCTCAATGGAAGATGTATCCAGCTCCATGTCCTTAAGGCCTCTGCGTGGATGGGTGGAGGAAAGGATCAGCTTAAACCCAGAATGCCGTTTCCCATCCTTCTCTGGCTCCGACTCTGATCCTCCAGGCCTTGCTTCTTCGAGTTTCTGCCTCACCCCAGGTCCCTGGAGTTTCTAGCTCCTCCCTGGACTAGAGCTGCTTCTTATCCCAAGTCCCACCCTCTTAACACCCACCCTATTTGTCAGGCTCCACCCTCTTAGCTTTCTCCTCCTTTCTGGTCCCGCCCCCACTCTCCAGGCCCCACCTTCTTAGCTTCTTCCCCTCTCAGGTCCCTCCTCTGCTCTCCAGACCCCGCCCTCTTAGCCTCCTCCCTTCTTTGGCGGTTTCCCCTACACTGGCCTCAGTTCTCCCAGCTGCTGCCCTGTGGGTACTGCCTCTCTTCCCCACTGTTCTCAGGTCTGGCTCCCAGCCCACGTACCTGGTGACTGCATAGCCATTCATCTGCAGGAACTTCAGCAGCTCCTGGGCCTTCTCTCGATCTCGTGCCTTCTCCTTGGCAGTGAGAGTGTCGTAGGGGACCAACAGAGGGTGGGTCCCACCACCTGGCGTGGCAAAGACCAGAAATCAGGGGGCTGGGAGGGACCCAGGCCACTCTCAATGAAGTGGTTCCTGCAGTTGAAGGCTTATATAATTACTAGAGGCTAGATGTTTGAAATTCATGCACGGGTAGGGTCCCTAGGCCTGGCCAGCGATCAGGGCCGATCTGTGAGGCGATTGAGTGGCCCCGCTGGCATCTGCCTTGGTTGGCCTGGGGCCTGCAGGCTGGGGGCAGCTCCTGCATTGAGCCTCTGCCCCCTGGTGGTCAGTGCACATCATAGTGACTGGTAGTTCCATCAATTTGCATATTAGGTTTTTATTATATAGGATAGTAATAAAGACAGAGATAAAAATAACCAAATCATTGCTTTTGGATGTTCTGCACATCCTCACCACAATCCTAAGGTAGTAAATGCTATTATCCCCACGTACAAACACAGAAACAAGGTTCAAGGGGATGAAAGCAATTGTGGAAGATTAAAGTCACACAGCTCTAACACAGGCCCTTATGATCCAGAGCCTATGACTAGGGGACTGTGGAGAAGGAGGATCTGTGCAGAGGCAGATGGGTCCCCTCACCCTTGGCCTCCAGCTCCTGCTTCTTCTTCCGCCCCCACGTGTTGTGGTAATTTTCCGCCAGCTGTTCTGCCATAGCCTGGGTATGGATGCGGAGAGTCAAGGCCCAGATTCGGAGGATGTCCTCCCCCACCCAAACAGACACCTCCACACCCCAAAAGAAAAGATGAGGGGTCTCACCTGCAGCTCCCGGGACAGGGTAACTCCGCTGAGGTCGGGTGGTTGGGGGTTGTAGCCTTCTCTCGGATCATAGGTCTGGGAGGACAAGGGAGAAATGGGGGGCTTCGTGAGTTAGCAGGAAGCCCATGCCCCAACCCAATCTACCCCCCCTCACCTGGCCCTAGACCCCTGCTCTGCACCCTCTCTTTAAGGCCCTGCCTCTAAGCCACCCCCTCCTTTCTACTTTGTTGTCTCCTTTCCTGGGTCTTCTCCTGCACCTTATTGCAGGCCTTCCTCCTTCCCCTACTCCATCTCCTGCCTGGCCCCACCCTCTCCTGGCCCTGCTTCTTATTCTAGCCACTCACCCCCCCCCCCCAGCCCTCCAACCCGGTCCAGCCTCCACCTGGGCACTTTGGGAGATCTTCCTTGTTTTTTTCTTCTCTGTCTTCTCCTCTTCTCCCTCCCTCGCTTTCTCTATGGTCCATTCCCAGGCAATCATGGCCTTCAAGGACTCCTTGATGGGCCAGCGATAAATCTCTTTGTCCTGGGGTTGACAGGAGAAAACGGAGTTGGTGGAATGGGGTGAGAGAGAAGTGGAGGTAAGAGGCCCTGGCTTAGCTTCCCTGGCTTCCAGTATCCCAAAAAGGGGAAAGCCCCCAGCACATGGCTAGGAAGTGGTCCAGTTGAATTTGAAACTAGGTCTCTTCCCTGCTCTGTAACAGAGCTTTCCAAACGCACTCGCATTGTCCCATCTTACACAGGAGACTCAGAGAAGTTAAGGGTGGTCAAGGAATCAAACCCAGTCTCTCCAACTCTCCAGAAGGAACACTAGGAGTCCTGGGTTTAGGGGAGGCAGCCAAGTTCGAGGAACGGCATAGTCCATGGAGAGGGATCCAGCTAGATCCAAGCCTTTGAAGCAGACTCACTCCTCCCTGAACCTCCAAGCTTAGAGGTTTCATTTTGGACCCCCGACATTGGGCCCCAAGGCTTGGTCACCTTCTCTGAAAAGGTCTTATATGGCCTCAGCATGGGGTGGGTCTTCAGCTCCTCATCTACATTCTCCCCATAGGACCAGTTATTCTGGATCTGGAGGTGAAAAGGGATGGGTGGAAGCAGTGTTACCATACAGCTGAGAGTAGGGGCAAGATGAGGGGTAGACAGAAGCTTGGGGGACACAGAGAGGAAACCCTGGAGGGACTGAGGGCTTCAGAGGATATTGTGGGTCTCAGGAAGGGTTAAGGGTCTCAGAAAAGCTGGTGTTTTGAGGCAGGGGTAGGAGTTCCTGGGAAGGGGAGGACCCTGACGCCAACCTTGTCGAAGGCCCACTTCTCATGTGTGTACTCCGCGAACTTGTTAATGAAGGAGTCCAGCTTCTCTGGGATGATCACACTATTAGAGGGGACAGGGTCAGCAGATGTTGGGGCTGGCCCTTCCTCCCATCTCTGACAGTCACATCCTACTTCTCTTTGCCCCAGGCCCCACCCTCTCCTTCCACTAGGCCTCACTTGAGGGTCTCCACAGGTCGAGGATCAAAGTTGCCTTCAGCATCCACCGTGGCCTTTTTCTCAGCCTTGGACGAGTATGAGGCGTCCACGTAGTCAGGGGGCAGGGCCCCTGCTATGGCACACAGACAAGGCATAGCTATGCGGTACAGCTCTTGGTCATACTTCTAGGGATGCCAAGGACAGGGGTGTCACTGCAGGCCTGGATGAGCCTGCAGTTTCTGGAGCCCAAGGATCTCAAACTTATCCCTGCCATCAGTAACCCTTCTTTCTGAGCCCACAAACATGAATTACGGTCCCTCTTCCTAAAACCCAAGCCTCAGTCCCACCTGGACCCTCAAGCCATCCTATGTAACCTTCTCCAAGCCCCCAAATGAGAGGTCCATCCCATCTTCCATGACACCCAAACCAGAGGTCCAACTCATGGATTCTCTTGGATCCAAAGAACCTCCCTCCCTGAACCCTACATTTGGAGATTTCATCCTAAGTCTCAACTTTGGACTCCACCCCCTCCAAACAGGTTCTGTTCAGGGTCCCCAGGTGCCCAGACCTTGTGTGCCAGTGAATCAAAGATGCCCCAGAAGAGTTTCCTTGTGAGGTGCAGCTCTTCCTCTGAAGTGATGCCAAAGTTGGCCCAGCCTGTGGGCAGGCAGTAGTACTTCCAACAGCGCTCATAGTGGTTGGTAAGGAGCTGGATCGGAGCAAGGAAGAGGTAAGCAAATGAGGGGGCAGAAGCAGTTGACAGGCAAATGAAATCCTGGGAGGCCAAGGGTTGCCAGTGCTTTTAAGTACTGAAGAAGGTATGGGTTATGTAAATTGTGCTAATGAGGGGAATGGTATGCTTATTGGGGAGTGGTCCTGGACAGTTTATTATACAAATTTAGCATTCTAATTTTGAGTCAGGATGGGCATTAAAGCAGAGCTGGATTTGTCTGGTATTGTTTTACACAAATAACTAACCCATGAGTAGCATTATGAGTAAATGGACATATGGATGCAGTGGTTTGCTCTTATGTAAATTATCATGTGGAATAGAAACATTAGCAGCACTCCATACAAATGTAATTTGTATAGTAATTGGGAAGAGGGCCTCCACATTTAATATGCAAATTTAAAATAGGGGCTAATTTAGATGTATTATGCAAAATAGTCAAGATATCTGAGTTGGAGGTATCTCCTTATGAAAACTAGCATGGAGCCCGGCCACATGGCTCAGTGGTTGAGCATCGACCTATGAACCAGGAGGTCATGGTTTGATTCCCGGTCAGGGCACGTGCCCAGGTTGCAGGCTCATTCCCCAGTGTGGGGCATGCAGGAGACAGCCGATCAATGATTCTCTCTCATCATTGATGTTTCTATCTCTCTCTCCCTCTTCCTTCCTCTCTGAAATCAATAAAAATATATTTTTTAAAAAAACTAGCATGGAAATAGAAAATAATAGGAAAGACAGTGTGCAAAGATTCAAAATAGCTGTGGAACTGTTTATTAAAATAAATGTATTCATTTGAATAATAGAAGCCTGATGGTCTGGGCATAAAAATAAGCATGCTAATTAGGAAAAGTTGTGTGCCCCATGCAAATATATGTTAATTTATGTGCGTGTTGGCTCAATGTTAGGAAAATTAAACTTCAATTAGAGAGTGTTAGAGGCACCAATGACACAAAGTGAATATTCTGGGAACCCCAGTATGCAAATGAAAATGCTAAAGAATGGCTTTATATTTGTAGTTTAACTGGCCTGGGGGGTGTTGATACAAATGAGCCCCAGAGTGCAGAGCAAGCGGTGGGCGGGGCATGGAAGTGAGCGAGCTAAAAGAGCGGCTGCCCTCACCTTGAGCGGCATCTTGGCGAACTCATTAAGAATGGGCACGTCGAACACCAGGCGCCGCAGCAGGTGCTGCAGCATGGACGGGCGGATGTACCTGTGAGGACATTCGGCGGGCGGTGGGCTCTCACCTGGAAGCCCACCCCACCCCTCGGCCTCGCCCCGCCCCCGGGTTCGCCTACTTGCAGAGTGCCATGAGGCAGTCCTCGATGACATCGCGCTGCGCTTTGGTGAGGGAGCGGCCGCGGGACAGGCGGTACACGGTGTGCAGCATGGAGTCCACCATGATGGCGCGGTGCTCGGTTCCCGCAAAGAGCGGCGCACACTTGGTGATGAGCGGCAGCACCGCCAGGCACAGGTATCTGTTCAGCGCCAGCGCCATCTCAGTAGTGCTGAACGTGGCCTGGGGCGCAGAGTGGGGACTTCAGTCCTCTGTGGCTCCTGGGGTTGCCCTGGCACTCGCGCTGGACAACTCTGAGCAAATGACCCAGGCTTCTGATCTTTTCTCCAAACCTGCTCCTCCTAGTCTCTACTCTCTTATAAAAATGCAGAAGCCAATTAATGAATTCTCATTACCCAGATTAGACTGCTCTGCAGTTCCATCTTCAGCATGTTTATTTCCTCTAACCCCACCTTTTTTCCTGTGATATTTTCATGCAACACCCAGCCTATACCATTTTATTCCAAAATACTTAAATATGTATCTCCATTCAGACAATAAGTTCTATTTAACATTCTATGCTGCCATTATCACACCTCACAGAATTAACAATTTTCCTTATATAATAAAAGGGTAGAATACAAATTGACCCTCACGGTGGAACTACTGATCGCTATGACGTGCACTGACGCTCAGTGCAGGAGCTGCCCCCTGGTGGTCAGTGTGCTCCCACAGGGGAAGCTCCACCCAACCACAAACCGGCTGAAAGCTTGAGTGCAGTGGTGGTGGCAGGAGCCTCTCTTGCCTCCTCCGCAGCGCTAAGGATGTCCAACTAACTGCTTAGGCCCGCTCCCCCCAGGGCTCCTGGGCTGCCAGAGGGATGTCTGATTGCCAGCTTACGCCCAATCCCCCAGGGAGTGGGCCTAAGCCAGCAGGTGGACATCCCCCAAGGGGTCCTGGACTGTGAGAGGGGGCAGGCTGTGTTGAAGGACCCCCCCACCCCCGAGAGCACAATTTTTGTGCACCAGGCCTCTAATGTCTTCATATTCATGATCAGCTTACTTCAATTGTCTCAAAAGTTGCTTTGCATTTAGCTGAGATTGTTTGGATCAGGCCCCAGGAAGGTCAACATACTATGTTTAGCTGACAGGTCTCAGGTCTTTTCATCTGCAGCGGTCTCTTTCCTCCACACCCTTTAAAGCTGTTTATTTGCTGAAGTAACTGGGTCATTAGTCCAGTGGAATTTCCTACATTTTGGCTTTGGCTGGTCGCTTCCTGGTGGTGTCAGTTAACTTGTTCCTTTGCCCCAGTATTTCTGACAAGCTGATGGTTATAGATTCAAGTTCCTGTGTTCCTCTTCCCAATTAACGGCTAAGAGTTATTTCTCCCATCTTAAGAAGAGCCTTTTTTTGACCAAGGTCACCCCTCCAGCACATCGCCATTTCTCTGCCTTCTTTGTTACCAACTTGTGTAAAGACTGTCAACATTCATTGTCCCCCATACCTCATCTCCCAGGCTGCTTAAACTCTCTCCAGTAAGGCTTTTGCCCCATCACCTTGTTCAAACTGTCAAGGACACCAGTAACCTCCATCTGGCCAAACCAGTGGTCAGTTCTCAGTCTTCATCATACTTGACCTTGTCACCTGTTATTAGTACTGTTGTTGTGCACAGGTCTTTGTGTCTCCGTGGTGCTAAACCATCTCTGAGAATGATTATTTCTTATAACCCGAGGTGTTGGAGGTTTCTACCCTGTCCCTTTCCCATAATTCAGTTTTTCTTGGTTTTGTCTTCTATCTTGATGGTGCGGGGGAGAGGGTCAGGATAGCTACACGATTTCAGAACACACTATTCCCACCCTGGAAGTAGGGAGGTTGGCCAGGCTGCTCACCGTGTCCAGTGAGGCAGCTGCCCTCATGTCGGGCAAGAACCCCACGTCCAGCACATGCAGCAAGAAGTCCTGGTTCTCGATGCCATACACACGGTCCAGGAAGAGCACCATGGATGCCTTGTGGTCTGGCACAAAGGATGCAGACATCTTTGGCTGTACCAGAGCCCCATCTGTGGACAAGGACACAGGGGGTCAGAGATGCCCTTCAGACCCATCCTCCCCAGCATTACTCCCTTGCTGAGTCCCGCCCCCTCACACCTTTGCCCAGGGTGGGGATCTGCAGTGGGAGGCTGATGATGCCCACGAGGTCATCCAGGGGCACAAGGGAGCGTAGGATGGCACGGATCCGCAGGGCCTCACCCTTGCCGGCTTGGATTAGCTGGAGGGGGAAGGGGAGCATATCATTGGGAAGCCCATGACCCATTTGACCATTACCCCACTCTATCCCTTCCTGATGCACTGGAGCAGAAGTCCTTCTCATGGGGATAACTCAGGGGTCAGGGAGACACAGCCCTGACCCCAGCCTGTGTGTCTTCACTTCAGCCTTGACTACCCCATGTTCTCACTACTTGGTCTCCCCCCACTGGATAGGGAGCACTGGGAGAGTGAGATCTGGGGCTATCTTGGTCACTGGTGTGTCCCCAGCAATGCCTAACTCAGGACCAATGTTGAACACCTGAATGAAGAGGTTTAAGGCCATGCACGCCCCTCGGTCTTTTGTTCTCACATGCATCTCTGGTGCACAGCGTCCAAGAAGATCAATCAAGGCAGCATAGAAGGACATGATGGCGTGTCCCAGGTGCACCCGGTTTTCCTCAGGGGGCTCCTCCCCAAAGCTGCAGGAGAAGGAAGGTGGCGTTGGGGAGGCAGCAAGGGGCACAGGAGGGCAGGTTGTTCTGTTGAGGAGGGGGGCGGGAAACTCACTGTTCACGCCTTCGGTCCCTGCGGACACCGGGGCCATCCCTCGCAGGGTCCTCAGAGATGCGGATGGCTTCTTCGATGGCAGCCAGCAGTCCCGAGCCACCCTCGCCCCGCAGGGCCGGCCCAAAGCACTCAGGCTTGCGGATGAGCAGCCGCACCACCACATTAGCGTTCTCCTCCACACTCTCACCTGGTGGCTCAGGTGGGGTCAGGAGGCCTTGTGAGCCCAGGGTCCCTCCCCGGGTAACCTTGGACCCTGCACCTCAAGAGTTCATGCCCAGACCCTGCCTCCTGCCCATGCCAGGCCTGTAGCTCAAGATGTGAGCCACACCTGAGGGAGACTTTGGCCAGTGACCCCAGTCTCCTCCTCCGCCTCCTCCTCCTCCACCACCACCACCACCACCACCACCACCACCACCACCACTACCACCTGCCTCACCATTGACGAAGACAGCAAAACGCAGGAAGTCCAGGTAGCGCTCACCGCCGCAGGGGTTCCAGCCGATGTCTGGGTACCCTTTGGCCAGGAGCATGGGGCAACTCTGGAGGCCACAGCCAGCCAGGTAGGACACCACCTGGGGGCAGAGGAGGGCTCAGCCAGAGGCCAGACCCACACTACCGTCCTCCCCAAGGCTCAGGTCCCTGCCAATCCCTGGTGCTCTGCACTCCCATTATCTCTGGAACCCTCTGCAAACAATAACTCTCTTTTTTTTTTTTTTTTTTTTTTTTTTTTATTTTTATTTATTTTTTTTTTTTCAAATTTTTATTAAGGTATTATATGTGTACATATCTTATCATTGCCCCCGACCCCCACCCCACTCCCATATATGCCCTCACCCCCCAATGTTTTGCATCCGTTGGTTACTCTTATATACATGCATATAAGTCCTTCAGTTGATCTCTTATTTCCCCCACCTCTCCCTAACCTTACCACTGTAATTTGACAGTCTGTTTGATGCTTTACTGCCTCTGTAACTATCTTTTTGTTCATCAGTTTATAATGTTTTTCATTATCCCCAAATGAGTGGGATCATGTGGTATTTTTCTTTCATTGACTGGCTTATTTCACTTAGCATAATGTTCTCTAATTCCATCCAAGTGCCTACAAATGGTAGTAATTCCTTCTTTTTTACGGCAGCATAGTATTCCATTGTGTAGATGTACCATAGTTTTCTGATCCAGTCATCTGCTGATGGGCATTTAGGCTGTTTCCAAATCTTAGCTATTGTAAATTGTGCTGCTATGAACATAGGGGTGCATATATCCTTTCTGATTGGTGTTTCTGGTTTCTTAGGATATATTCCTAGGAGTGGGATTACTGGGTCAAATGGGAGTTCCATTTTCAGTTTTTTGAGGAAACTCCATACTGTTCTCCACAGTGGCTGCACCAGTCTGCATTCCCACCAGCAGTGCACGAGGGTTCCTTTTTCTCCGCATCCTCGCCAACACTTGTCGTTTGTTGATTTGTTGATGATAGCCATTCTGACAGGTGTGAGATGGTATCGCATTGTTGTTTTGATTTGCATCTCTCGGATAATTAGTGACTTTGAGCATGTTTTCATGTGTCTCTTGGCCTTCCTTCTGTCTTCTTTCGAAAAGCTTCTATTTAGGTCCGTTGCCCATTTTTTTATTGGATCATTTATCTTCCTTTTATTAAGTTGTATAAGCTGCCTGTAGATGTTGGAAATTAAACCTTTATCAGTGATACCATTTGCAAATATGTTCTCCCTTACAGTGGGGTTTCTTGTTGTTTTGTTGATGGTTTCTTTTGCTGTGCAAAAGCTTTTTATTTTGATGTAGTCCCATTTGTTTATTTTCTGTTTGGCTTCCATTACCCTAGGGGCAGTATCACTGAAAAAGTTCTTTTGGCATATGTCTGAGATTTTGCTGCCTGTGGATTCCTCTAGTATTTTTATGGTTTCCCGTCTTATATTTAAGTCCTGTACCCATTTTGAGTTTATTTTTGTGTATGGTGTAAGTTGGTGATCTAGTTTCATTTTTTTGCATGTATCTGTCCAATTTTCCCAACACCATTTATTAAAGAGACTGTCTTGACTCCATTGTATGCTCATGCCTCCTTTGTCAAATATTAAATGCGCATATTGGTTTGGGTCGATATCTGGATTCTCTATTCTGTTCCATTGATCTATATGTCTGTTCTTGTGCCAGTACCAGGCTGTTTTGATGACAGTGGCTTTGTAATACAGCTTGAAATCTGGTATTGAGATCCCTCCTACTTTATTCTTCTTTCTCAGGATTGCTGTGGCTATTCGGGGTCTTTTTTTATTCCAGATGAATTTTTGGAGAGTTCTTTCTAGGTCTGTGAAATACGCCGTTGGTATTTTAATGGGGAGTGCATTGAATCTATAGATTGCTTTGGGTAGTATGGACATTTTAATGATGTTGATTCTACCAATCCATGAACATGGTATGTTCTTCCATCTGTTTACATCTTCCTCTATCTCTTTTTTCAGTGTCCTGTAGTTTTCCGCATATAGGTCTTTTACCTCCTTGGTTAGGTTTATTCCTAAGTATCTTAATTTTTTTGGTGCGATGGAAAATGGGATTGCTTTTTTAGTCTCTCTTTCTGTAAGTTCATTGTTGGTGTATAGAAATGCCATAGATTTCTTGGTGTTAATTTTGTATCCTGCTACATTGCCGAATTCATTTATTAAGTCTGTTAGTTTTTTGATGGAGTCTTTCGGGTTTTTTATGTACAATATCATGTCATCTGCAAATAAGGACAGCTTTACTTCTTCTTTTCCAATTTGGATGCCTTTTATTTCTTCTTCTTGTCTAATTGCAGTGGCTAATACTTCCAGTACTATGTCAAACAGGAGTGGTGAGAGTGGGCATCCCTGTCTTGTTCCTGTTCTTAGGGGAAATGGTTTTAGTTTTTGCCCATTGAGTATGATGTTAGCTGTGGGTTTATCATATATAGCTTTTATGATGTTGAGGTATGATCCTTCTATTCCCACCTTGTTGAGAGTTTTTATCAAGAAAGGGTGTTGGATTTTGTCAAATGCTTTTTCTGCATCAATTGATATGACTATGTGATTTTTATCTCTCAATTTGTTTATGTGATGTATCACATTTATTGATTTGCGGATATTGAACCATCCTTGCATTCCTGGGATAAATCCTACTTGGTCATGGTGTATGATCTTTCTGATGTACTGCTGGATCCTATTTGCTAGAATTTTATTGAGGATTTTGGCATCTACATTCATGAGGGATATTGGCCTGTAATTCTCCTTCATTGTGTTGTCTTTATCTGGTTTTTGTATTAGGGTGATGCTGGCTTCATAGAAGGAGCTGGGAAGTGTTCCTTCCTCTTGAATTTTTTGGAATAGTCTGAGGAGGATAGGTTTTAGTTCTTCCTTGAATGTTTGGTAGAACTCTCCTGTGAAGCCGTCTGGCCCCGGGCTTTTGTTTGCCGGAAGCTCTTTGATGACTGCTTCAATTTCTTCCATAGTTACTGGCATGTTGAGCTGTTTAGATTCTTCCTGATTGAGTTTTGGAAGGTTATATTTTTCTAGGAATATGTCCATTTCCTCCAGGTTGTCCAGTTTGTTGGAATAGAGTTGTTCGTAGTATTTTTTAACAATCCTTTGTATTTCGGCGGGATCTGTTGTTATTTCACCTCTTTCATTTCTGATCTTGTTTATTTGGGTCCTCTCCCTTTGCTTCTTGGTGAGCCTGGCTAGAGGTTCATCAATCTTGTTTATCCTTTCAAAGAACCAGCTCTTGGTTTTGTTGATCTTTTGTATTGTTTCTTTGGTCTCTATGTCGTTTATCTGTGCTCTGATCTTTATTATTTCCTTCCTTCTGGTTACACTGGGCTTTTCTTGTTGCTCTTTTTCTAACTCTTTGAGTTGTTGGGTTAGGTAATTTATTACCCCTGTTTCTTGTTTTTTGCAGTAGGCTTGTAGAGCTATGAACTTCCCTCTCAAGACTGCTTTCGCTGTGTCCCATAGATTTTGGATTGTAGTGTTTTCATTGTCATTTGTTGTCATGATGTTTTTTATTTCTTCTTTGATCTCTCTGGTAACCCAGTCATGGTTTAATAGCATGCTGTTTAGTCTCCATGTGTTTGATTTCTTTGGGTTGTTTTTATTGTAGTTGATTTCCAGTTTTATGCCACTGTGGTCTGAGAAGATGCTTGATATGATTTCTATCTTCTTGAATTTGAAGAGACTTTGCCTATGTCCCAACATATGGTCTATCTTTGAAAATGACCCATGTGCGCTTGAGAAGAATGTATATTCTGTGGCTTTGGGGTGAAATGTTCTGAAGATGTCAATTAATTCCATCTGGTCTAGTGAGTCATTTAGGATTGATGTTTCTTTGCTGATGTTTTGTTTAGAGGATTTGTCCAATGGTGATAGTGGGGTATTAAAGTCTCCTACTATGATTGTATTGCTGTCAATGTCTCCCTTAATATCCTCCAGGAGTTTTTTTATGTATTTGGGTGCTCCTGTATTGGGTGCATATATGTTTACCAGAGTTATTTCTTCTTGTTGGATTGCTCCCTTTAGTATTATGAAATGGCCTTCCTTATCTCTTGTTATGTCCTTCAGTTTGAGATCTAATTTGTCAGAAATAAGTATTGCTACCCCAGCTTTTTTTTCAGTTCCATTTGCCTGGAAAACCTTTTTCCATCCCTTCACCCTCAGTCTGTGTGCGTCTTTTTTTCTGAGGTGGGTTTCTTGTAGACAGCAGATATATGGGTCGTGTTTTCTTATCCAATCTGTTACCCTATGTCTTTTGATTGGGGCATTTAATCCATTTACATTTAAAGTTATTATTGATAGGTACTTATTTGTCGCCATTCCTATTCTTTACCCCTGTGTTACTTCTTCGCTTCCTGTTTCTTTCTTTCTTTTTTTTTTTTTTTACAGTAGACCCTTTAGCATTTCTTGCATTGCTGGTTTGGTGGTAATAAATTCCCTTAGTCCTTTTTTGTCTGTGAAGCTCCTGATTTCACCTTCAATTTTGATTGACAGCCTTGCTGGGTACAGTATTCTTGGATTCAGCCCCTTCCTTTGCATGACTTTGTATATTTCATTCCATTCCCTTCTGGCCTGATGAGTTTCTGTTGAGAAATCAGTTGCTAGTCTGATGGGGGTTCCTTTGTATGTAACTTTCTGTCTCTCTCTTGCTGCTTTTAAGATTCTTACTTTGTCGTTGGTGTTTGCCAATTTAATTATAATGTGCCTTGGCGTCGGTCTTTTGGGGTTCATTTTGCTTGGGACTCTGTGAGCTTCTTGGATTTGTGTGGGTTTTTTCTTCCCTATATCTGGGAAATTTTCTGTCATTATTTCTTCAAAGAGGTTTTCTATTCCTTGCTCAGCTTCCTTTCCTTCTGGAACCCCTATTATGCGGATGTTGTTTTGTTTCGTGTTGTCCCAAAGTTCCCTTAGACTCTCCTCCTGCCTTTTAATTTTTTTTTCTAGAAGTTGCTTTTCTTGGGTATTTTTTTCCATCTTGTCTTCTAGCTCACTGATGCGGTCCTCTGCTTCTTCTAGTCTACTCTTGATGCTTTCTATTGAGTTCTTTACAGCAGCGATGTCATTTTTCATTTCTTCTTGGTTCTTCTTCATTTCCTCTTGGTTCTTGCTCATATTGTCGAATTTGTCTTCCATTCTTTTCAGCCACCTTATGACCATTTCTCTGAATTCTTTTTCTGGAAGGTTGCTTGCCTCCATTTCGTTTACTTCCTTTTCTGGTGATGCCTGCTTTTCTTTCATATGCGGGCTGCTTCTTTGTCTCCCCATGGTCTCTCTTCTCTGGGTGTCTGGTTATGTAGTTCTCTCTCTCCTTATCCCAGGCGAAATCTGACCTTTCCGTGGTGGAGTGTAGAGCTCCTCTGAACCCGTGTGCTTGCGCCAGTTGGGGAGCGTTGTTCTGGGGCTCGCAGCTGTTCCTAGGGTGCCGCAGTTGTGGATTCTCAGGCTTCAGATAAGCTCCACTTTCCGGATCAAGATGGCGCAGACTCCGCGTCCAAGCCCGCAGCTCCGGGAGGGGACCCAGCCGCAGTTCGTGCTGCCAGGTCAGGGGAACCCCGTTCAGCAGTCCCCCACCTCCTTCTGGAATTCAGCTGTCTCCCAACCAGCCAACAAACACTCCTTGTGCGTCCCTCAGCTGTTCTTTCTTTCTGCTCCGGGACAAGGCTCGGAACACGTCTGTCTATTCCGCCGCCATTTTCATTTCCAACAATAACTCTCATCCTCTGCCCTAAATTCCCACCTGCCATCAGTGGGGCCTCCACCCAGGGCTCTCTGCTACCCCCAAGTCTGTCCCCTACACTCAGTCAGAGGGACCCTGTAAACACCTGAGTCAGGTCATGTCCCTCTCCTGCTCAGAATGCTCTGGTAGTGCATTACACATGGTAAAAGCCAGAACCCTTATTGTGGCCCACAAGACCCTCCACACAACCTCCCCGCAGTATCTCCTGCCCTCACTTCCCACCACTCACCCCTCACTCCTTCTGCTCCAACCACCACACTGTTCTTCAAAATCATGAGGTTCAGTACTACCTCGTGACCTTTGCACTGGCTGTTCTCCTGCCTGGAATGTTCTTTCCCCGGATGTCTACATGGCTCCTCACCTGCTTCAGAGTTTTACCTGAATGTCACTATCTCAGGGAGGCTTTCTCTGATCACTCTTGTTTAAACTTGGACACCCTTCTGACACTTGATATTTTTCTCTCTTGCCTACTTTTTTTCTCTCTTCAACACTTATCACTAGCTAATATACCGTGTCTTTTACTTATTCATCTTGTTTATTATCCATCCTTCCAACTAGAACAAAGACAAGGATTTCTGTCTCAATCACTGTCATACCCCTACTGCCCTGCACATAGTAGGTGCTCAATAAACATTTGTTAAATAATATAATAGTGGATAACTGTTATTGAGTATTTACTGTTTTGTAAATGCTTTCACAGGTTAACTCACTTAATCCTCTGATCAGCTCTATAACTTTTTTTAATTATATTCATTCTGCAGATGAGGAGACAGAGGCTTGGAGAATTTAAGGCATTTGTCCAAGACCATGCAGCAAGGAAGTGGGGAGAGTTAAATCTAAGTTTCTGAACTCAGAGCCCTTCAGTGCTACACCCAGAAGCAGGGGCACAGAGGGCCAAGAAATGTGTCAAGGCCAACAGCTGGGAAGGGTGGAGCATGGATTTGCCCTCAGCTCCACGAATGAGTGACTGGGGTCCTGTTCTTTTCTTGAAAATTATTCCCCTTTTGATTTGATCCTGGACCATCCAAAATGGCCCCTCATAATGGGTCCTGAATCAGCAGGTGCCCCCAGGGTCCAGGCCTCCTCCCTCCACACCTTCTCCAAGTCCTGCTCCTGCAACGCCAAGGCCAGCTCATTGTTGTCAATGACAGAGGCAGCTGCCACGTCCAGGGGTGTGGAGCCCTGCATGCCTGTGGGGGCAAGAGGTTGTGAGAATGCGTTTTGGAGGTGCTTAGCCACCTGTCTCCTGCCTATCTTACCTCCTCTGGAAGCCCTCCGTGACCACCCCTTTCCAGCCTGGGTTGGGTGCCTCTTCTGTCCTGTGCTTCCCCATCCAAGGTCTGACCACTCTGGGCTGTTGCTGTCTGGGATGGGTCTGTCTTCCCCGATGCACTTCCCCATGAGCCCCATGAGGGCCAGGCCCAGGGCTGTCTGGGTGTCCCCAGCACTGCTTAACACAGGGTCAGACCAAGGGCAGTTGAAAGTCAGTGTTTACTGAATGAATGAGTGAGCCATTGGAGAGTGAGGGGAGCCTGGATGGACTGCTAGGAGTGGGCTCTGGGAGGCATCACCAAGCCTGGGGGTTCTCACCCAGGCCAATGCCACTGTTCTCTAGCAGGTAGCTCAGGTGGTCAAACATGGAGCGCTGGTTCTGCCTGCTAATGCGGCAGAAGTAACAGAGGAAGCGGCAGCAACTTGTCACCATCTTGGGGAAGCGGATCTCCTGGGGTGGGCAGGGTGGGCCACTTGTCAGTGCCTGCCTCCCATGGCCCCTGCCCCTGAGCTCCCCAGCCCATGCAGGACCCTTACCTTGGATTCGCCACCCCCAAGGACATTCACCATGACCTCCATCACTGTTTCATGCATGCCCAGTGCCCTCATCAGATTCGGGTGTTGGTAGAAAACTTTGTTGTTCATGATGTTCCTGTGGACAAATGAAGTTCTTAAGTGGGGCCCAAGTCCAGGGAGAGCCCCTAGACTCTTGGGGGAGTCGTCACCAAGTGGGCTTTCCTAGGGAGGAGACCTTTGTCACATTGCCCATTGTATCCTTAAGCACCTAGAAATGGCCTCGTACACAGTAGGTGCTCAATAAACATTTGCTGAGTGAGTGAATGAGACACTTGACGCTGAGTGCTCAATACTATTATTATTATTATTGCTACTGCTACAAGCAAGAGCTCACTAAAGCTGCACAGGGACTCTACAAGGTGAGCATGCCTCTTCCCCATTTGAGATGAGGAAACTGAAGCTCCATCAGGGTGGACTTTGTGCCAAGAGTCAGTCACAGGTGAGTAGGAGCTGTTATCCCACGGGTAGGTGGAGCGGTAAGGGGAAAGGACATTATCTAGGGAGATGGCCTAGTTGCCAGAAGAATGTATCACCCTGAAGATAGGGCAGAGGTGGAGGAAGGAGACATTATCGTATCCAGAGGATGTGGCCCAGGGGACAAGCTCCCCTCCTTTCCCCTGGGACTTGCAAAGTCAAGGAGGGGGCAGTGCCTCACCCGATGCTCTGGATCATGAGGTTCTCCTCCTGGGGACCCATCTGCACAATGAGCAGTGAGCGGATCTGGCCGAGGCACTCCAGCAGGCTCATGGTATCCACCATGGAGGATGGCGAGATGGTGTATGCCCGAGGCAGGGCGCGCAGCAGCTCCCCGAGTCCATCGTACTGACGGTGCAGGAGGCTGAACATGGCCCGGACCAGCTCAGGGCTCTGCACGAAGTCCTCTTGGGCCCAACGCACCACTGTGTGAGACACCAGCTCCTGCAGTGAGTCTGGGAAGGAGACACAGGGTCAGTACACATTGCCTGACCAGGGCTTTGAGCCCAAACAATGTAAAAGGGACCCGTCTTTCCAGTGGCTTCTCAGTTACTAGCTGCCTGCCCCATGAGGCAGGAGTGCCCGGATTCTGGCACATTTTTTCTATTGCCCTAAGACTCTCTCTGTTCTCTTCACCCTAGTTCCCCTTCCATAAGGACCTCCTACAAATTTCAAAAGGAAAAAAATTAAATCGCTAGAGAACACCAGAGCACTATTCTGAGCTTTTCACTATGCACCTCTGAAAGCCCAAGCCTCAATTCTATGTGTTTTATAAAAATATTGCCAACTTGTCATCACAAGAGTCAATAGGCACAAAGAAAAACTGGGAACATTTCAGTATTATTTGAAAATAATGTCAAAGCAACTCCTTTCTTTTCCCTGGGGATCTCCCTAGGCCTCGCCTCTCCTACAGCCAGCATCCATTTATCTCTCTGTCCCTCTTTCTCTCCCAACCCATTTTCTTCCCAGGATTTCTGGGAGAGAAGACAGATGTCTCCTGTGTTAAAAGAAACCTCCAGGCACTGGCATTAAATGATGGTGTCAATTCATGACCTGTGATGTGTTAATCTTACCTTCCTTCCACACTCTGGCCCATCACTTCTGACCCCCTACTCATTTTGCACAAGCCACATTTGGCCTTTAAACATACCAAGCATGTCTCTGCCTCAGGCCCTTTGCACTGGCTGTTCTCTCTGTACCAATTAATCTTCCCCAGACCTTTGCACACCTCATTCCCCCAATTTAACCCCTCCATCTTAGTCCCTCTCTCTTCTTTCACTCAACTTTATTATTATTCTTAACACCCATGGCCACCTGACATTATCGCGTATATATGTATCTGTCATAATATTCTAAACTCCTTGAGGGTGGGGACTTTGACTCTTCCCCCTAATATATTCCCCAGCCCTGCCAATGTTGCCTGGCCCAGAGTTGGCCAATAATAGTTTCCTACATGTTGTAGAATAAATCCAATAAAACATCAATGATTCTGCCTTTGTGAGATGGGGTTAATACATAGTTTGCATAATGATGCAACATTGGCCCAACATTTATCATAATCCCTCAGCATGGTAATCATTTCACCAAAAAAAGAAAAGAAAAACAAAGAAAATCCACAAGGACATGGAAGCCATGGTGGTGTAGGAGTTGCCATGTATGGATGTGAGTCTCTTCTCTGGGAGGGCCATATACTACCCTGGTCCAATACATATTGTGCCGCCCCAACATTTGGAGGTCTACATGTCCACATGCAGCCCCACTCCAGCATACTTCCCCTTTCACCTCATCCTCCATTCCTCCTCTCTAATATCCATTTATCCTTCCCTTGCACTACTCCTCATAAGCTGTCTTGAACCCAGAGGTTCCCCAAGCACAGGGCTGCCTGCCCCACCTCAGCCCCTTCCCAAATGGCCCAGTTCTCACGGGGTTTGCTCTCCTCAGCAGGCAGCTCCTCCTCAGGTTTCTCTTCCTTCTTCTTCACCAGCCGCACTTTCTCCAACAGGCTCATCAGGCGGCTGCCCAGGGTGACCTCTTCCTCTGGTTCCTCCTCCTTCCCCTCCAGCTGAATTCCTGGAGGTGGTCAAGGACGAAGGGAGTGTCACTCATCTGTTTGCTATTCATATGCTTAACCATTCACTTTTTCATTCCTTCATCTGTTCATTCATTCATGCATGCATTCATGTTTTTATCATTTATTTCTTTATATGTCCACATGTTTTTTTTCATTTATTCATTCTTTGAAGCCTTTGTCTTTTAAACCAGCTACTGTAAATATATTCACAGAGCTAAAGGAAACCATGTCTGAAGTTTTTATTTTTTAATATATTTTTATTGATTTCAGAGAGGAAGGGAGAAGGAAAGAGAGATAGAAACATCAATGAGAGAGAATCATTGATCGGCTGCCTCCTGCACGCCCCCTACTGGAAATCGAGCCTGCAAGCTGGGCATGTGCCTTTGACTGGAATCGAACCTGGGACCCTTCAGTCAACAAGCCAATGCTCTATACTGAGCCAAACCAGCTAGGGCATGTCTGAAGTATTAAAGAGAAGTATGATGACAATGACTCATCAAATAGAGAATATTAATAATGAGGTAGAGAAACCAAGATGGCGGCATATGTAAACACCTAAACTGCTGCCTCACACAACAATATCAAAACTACAACTAAAAGACAAAACCGACACCATCCAGAACCACAGGAAAGCTGGCTGAGTGGAAATTCTACAACTAGAAGAAAAGAGGAAAGCACATTGAGACTCAGAGGAGCTGCAAAAGGCTGAGGTACGGAGACTCACATGCAGAGAGGACGGGAGGCTGTGTGCATGGGCAGCTGAGTGCGTGACTGGCTTTCTAAAGTGGGAGGGAGAAGGAAACTCCCGAATGCACTGAACTCCAGTCCCAGGCGAGACGCTGGGAAACCAGACTCATTTGGGGGGAATCTGGACTGTCAGGAAAAAGAAAGCACACTGAGACTCGGGAGCTGCGGAAGGCAGAGGTCTGGAGACGCGCAAGCACAGAGAGGACCGACTGCTGAATGCACGGGAGGCTGAGTGTGCAGCTGGCTTTCTAAAGCAGGAGGGAGACAGAAGCTCCCGACTACATTGAACTCCAGTTCCGGGCAAGTTTCTGGGAACCCTGACTCATTCGGGGAGAAACTGGACTGTCTGGCAGCAGGAGAAACTCGAGGGCAGCTTTCTCTCAGAGGTGCTTGCAGCGATTACCATGGGACACTGAGATGCAGGGGCCTCATAGGGCAGGGCTGACAGGAAACCAAGGCTGTCTGTTCCGCCCTGAAACTCTGCCCCATCCAAACTGAGCACAGAGGCTTTTGCAATTTTGCAAGTCTTGTCTCATAAGAGTGTCTCCAGCACAGAAGTGTTCCCAGCATAGACACAGCTGATCCTCACAGCCAGTTGGCCTGGAGGTCAATTCCTCCTAGTGATACCAACAACAATCAAGACTTAACTACAACAAGGCTGTACACACAGTCCACAAAGGGGTGCACCAAGAGTGTCCACCTCAGGTAAGTGGGGAGGCTGAGCCACTGGGCCCTAGAGGACACCTACCACACAAAGCTACTCTACCAACTCAGGGAAGCAGCGAAAATGCGAAGACAAAGAAACAGATCACAAATGAAAGAAATGGAGGAAAACAAACAACTGGATATAGAGTTCAAAACCATGGTTATAAGGTTTTTCAAGAATTTCCTAGAAAAGGCCGATAAATTTAGCGAGACCCTCGAGGATATGAAAAAGGACCAACTAGAAATTAAACATACACTGACTGAAATAAAAAATATTATACAGAGACCTAACAGCAGACTAGAGGACTGCAAGAATCAAGTCAAAGAGTTGAAATACAAAGAAACAAAAAACACTCAGCCGGAAAAGAAAAAAGAAAAAAGAATCCAAAAATTTGAAGATAGTGTAAGGAGCCGCTGGGACAACCTCAAGTGTACCAACATCCGAATTATGGGGGTGCCAGAAGAAGAGAGAGAGCAAGATACTGAAAACCTATTTGAAGAAATAATGACCAAAAACTTCTCCCACCTGGTGAAAGAAATAGAGTTACAAGTCCAGGAAGCACACAGAACCCCAAACAAAAGGAATCCAAAGAGGACCACACCAAGACACATCATAATTAAAATGCCAAGAGCAAAATACAAAGAGAGAATATTAAAAGCAGCAAGACAAAAACAGTTAATTACCTACAAGGGAGCACCCATACGATTGTCAGCTGATTTCTCAACAGAAACTATGCAGGCCAGACGGGAGTGGCAAGAAATATTCAAAGTGATGAATAGCAAGAACCTACAACCAAGATTACTCTACCCAGCAAAGCTATCATTCAGAATTGAAGGTCAGATAAAGAGCTTCACAGATAAGAAAAAGCTAAAGGAGTTCATCACCACCAAACCACTATTATATGAAATGCTAAAAGGTATTCTTTAAGAAGAGGAAGAAGAAAAAGGTAAAGATAAAAATTATGAACAACTAATACATGTCTATCAACAAGTGAATCTAAAAATCAAGTGAATTAAAAATCTGATGAACAGAATAAACTGGTGAATCAGGGGCATAGAAAGAAAGTGAACTGACAATTCTTGGGGGGAAAAGGGTGTGGGAGGTGCGGGAAGAGACTGGACAAAAAGTGTACACCTATGGATGAGGACAGTGGGGGGACGTAAGGGCAGAGAATGGGGTGGGAACCGGGTGGAGGGGAGCCATGAGGGGGAAAATAGGAACAATTGTAATAATCTCAACAATAAAGTTTTATTAAATTTAAAAAAATAGCTCTAAAAATAATAATGAGGTAGGTAATATAAAAAAAAAAACACATAGAAATTCTGGAGTTGGAAAGTACAACAACAATTTTAAAAATCACTAGAGAGGATGACCACATTTTTTGAAAAACAGGTTAATAGTGCCGAAACCGGTTTTGCTCAGTGGATAGAGCGTCGGCCTGCGGACTGAAGGGTCCCGGGTTTGATTCCGGTCAAGGGCATGTACCTTGGTTGCGGGCACATCCCCAGTGGGGGGTGTGCAGGAGGCAGCTGATCGATGTTTCTCTCTCATCGATGTTTCTAGCTTTCTATCCCTCTCCTTTCCTCTCTGTAAAATACCAATAAAATATATTTTTTTAAAAAAAGTAAGTTCTTAAAAACAAACAAACAAACAAACAAAAAAACCCAGGTTAATAGACTTTTAAAAAATATATACACTTCCGAGAGGAAGAGAGAGGGAGAGAGAGATAGAAACATCAATGATGAGAGAGAATCATTGATCGACTGCCTCCTGCATGCCCTTTACTGGGGATTGAGCCTGCAACCTGGGCATGTACCCTTGACTGGAATCGAACGCAGGACTCTTTATTCCGCAGGCCAACACTCTATCCACTGAGCAAAACCAGCTAGAGCTATGACCACATATTTGAGCTGGCAGGAGAAAGAATCAGTGAACTTGAAGGTAGGACAATAGAGATTATCTAGTCTGAAAAACAGAAAAATAATGAAGAAAAAACAACAGAAGCTCAGACCTGTAGGACACCATCCAGTGTATCAATATATGCATAATGGGAGTCCCAGAATAAAAGCAGAAAAAGGGGCAGAAAAAATATTTGGAGAAATATGACCAAAAGTTTCCAAATTTGATGAAAAATATTTATCTGCACGTCCAAGAAATTAAACTCCAGCCCTAGCCGGTTTGGCTCAGTGGATAGAGCACCGACCTGTGAACTGAAAGGTCCCAGATTCGATTCTGGTCAGGGGCACATGCCCGGGTTGTGAGCTCGATCCCCAGTGGGGGAATCGCAGGAGGCAGCCAATCCATGATTCTCTCTCATGGATGTTTCTGTCTCTCTCTCCCTCTTCCTTCCTTTTTGAAATCAATAAAAATATATTTTAAAAAAAGAAATTAAACTCCAAGTAGGATAAACTCAAAGAGCTCCACACCTAGACACATCATACTCAAACTGTTTAAAGGCAAAGGTAAACAGAAAAATTTTAAAGCCAGCCAGAGAAAAACAATACATTATAAGGAAATCTCAGCAAGATTGTCAGCTGACTTCTCATCAGGAACAATGGAGGTCATCCATCCATCTTTCCAGTCAGCCATCTCTCCACTCTCATCCCTCTGCCAATAGCCATTCATCCATATACACATCCACCCAAATACCTATATAAACATATCCTTCCTCTCATCATCTATCTATTCACGAATACATCCATTCATTCAACCAATCAACAGTTACATAGTACAATACTCTAGATGTTTAAGATCAGGAAATCTTAGGGTAACTTCAGGAGAGGTCTCAAAGAAAAGTTTGGGAGGAAGGTTCTCTGATCCCTTCTCCTTACCACAGTGTGCCAGCAGGTCTTGATGAAATTTGAGCAAATCCTGTCGAATCTCTTCAGGGAGAGGACAATCTTCCTCTTCCTGACCATCTTTGAAGTGCACTAGCATGTTGATCTAGGAGAAGGTCAAAGGTCAGAATGAGGGTCAGAGACCCCAGAGCAGAAACACTGTGATCAAGAATAAAAGATTCAATTGTGAGTTCCTGTCTAAGGTCATGAGCCAAAGTATAAGTTAATGAAGAATATATGGGAGACTAGACGCTTGTAAAGGGTCAGGGTCAGTCTGGATGACTCAGAGGTCAAGTTCATTCAGAGATAGGTAGGATAGTATGAGATAAGTATATCAATAGGGTCAGAGATCAAGAACAAGTTTAGAGGTCAAGTACCATTGGTGATATGAGTAGGGGAGAAGTTGAGGTTGGGGTTTAGACAGTAAGGCCAACCAGGGTCAGGGGTCAGAGGACCTGCTCCTGGGGTGGGGAACGGAATTCACGAGTACGTCGGGCAGTCTCAGCTGCAGACATGGTGAAGGCTTTCATGAGGAGGCCATAGCGGTCCCGCTGGTTGGCCTGGAGCCTATCCACGTAGTGCTCTGCAAAGGCTGCCAGGGACTCTACTCGGTGCTGCAGCTCTCGGTCACAGAAATATTCCAGCAGGTGGCACATCTGTGGCAGAACAACCATGCATTAGGAGGGATGGTGGTCAGACCATCAGGACTTCCTTGAAACTTTTCTTGCTTTCTCTTCTCCTCTCAGGGGCTCTGACCTAGTCCAGCCACCATCATCTCTTGCCTGGATCCATAAACCAGACTTCTCCATGGTCTCATTTCTCCAATTCATTTCCCACTTGGAAACCAGAGAGATAATTTCAAACCAGCAGCACTTCACTGCTTTGTGCACTTCCACAGCTCCCCACTGCCTCAGAACAAATCCGGATTCAAGCCTCACCATTGTCTCCCACACCAGATGAATGGAGGTTGGAAAATGAAAAGAACCAGCCCACCTGTAATTTCACAGACTCCGGCAACTTCATCTGGAGAAGCCCCTCCTCCAAGCCTTCTTTTTCTTCTTCTGCTGTCTCCTCTTCCTCTTTCTCCTCATCTTCCTTCTCCTGTGACTCTTCCTCCTCATCCTCCTCCTTTTCCTCTTCATCTTCCTCCTCCTCCTCTTCTTCCTCAGTGAATACTTCAGGCTCAATCATCTTCAATATCTGTTTCACATCCTCATCGCCAAAGACGCCCATCACCTACAGGACAAAGCCTGGGTCCTTCACTGTGGCCTGCAGAGCCTCCATAAGTAAGTCCCAGCATCATTTCCCAGATCTGCTTTTCCCGCATGTGGCAGGTTCATTCCTGCATTGGCTATATGGCTCCTCTCACAAGCAGGAATGACATTTCTCTGCCCTGACATTCATCCTCCTTAAGATCCCCTCAAGTCCTTATCCTGTGTCCCACCCACATGGTCCAGACCACATAGCTAAATATGAGCAACTTTCCCTTCCCAAGTGTCTATTCTCCCAAGCTTCAGCATGTGTGCATTTGGAACAGGACACACCCTATACCTGATGGAGGCCCTTACAGCTTCCAGCATTGCCAGTTCTCAATCAACATAATGGAGATGCTAACAGATGGAAGGAAATTGGGGGATAAAAGGGAAGAAGAGTTGAAAAAGAGAAACATGGATGAATGGGGGGAGAACTGGGTGGCTGAATTAATAGATGGAATAGTAAGGGTTTGAAAGGGAGAAGAAAGATGGATGGGTGGATAAGGAATGGAGAGGTGAAGGTAAAAGTGGAGGAAGAGATGGGAGGTGAAAAGATGACAGAGGATAAATGACATATGGATAGGTGGGTAGGTGAATGGATTGTCTGATAGATGCATGAGCAAGTAAATGTGTATGGGTAAATAGATAAATGGGTAAGTAGTCATGGAATGATGTGGTATGGATGGATGAATTTGTGAATGAAAAGTTGGATGAATTTGTGGGTAGGCATAAGGATGAATTAATAGATGGGTATGTGAAGGAAAGGGTACATGAAATAAGGGATGAATAGAAGATGGAGATTGGGTGGATGGGTGAGTGGATGAATAAGTGTAGGTGGTTGGATGGATTCATAGGTAGGTGGATGGGTGAAAAATACATATGGATAGACAGATATATGTATGGGTGGACAGGTAGGTAGATAATGAAGAACGGATAAATCTGTGATGGTGCATAGATGTATATATGGATGTATGGATGCACCAGTGGAAACAGGATGATAATTAGATGTATGAAAAGGAAGTTAGATTATTAACTAAATGGGTAGATAGATAGATGAATAAATGGCATGGTGAATGAACTGATGTATGAGTGAATAGAAGGCTAAATGAAAAACTAGGATGAAAGCTGGACAGATTGACACATGGGTGGATGGATATATGGTTGGAGAATGGAAGAATAAATAGATGTACGAATGGTGGTTGGTTGGGAGAATGAATGGAAATAAGAATTTAATAAATATATGAATAGATGACAGATTAATGAATGGAAGGAAAAGTGAATGAAGGATGAGTAGATAATGGAGGGATAACTTGAAAGGTGGAGGATGTATAGATGGAGAGATGAATGGGCGATTAGATGCATAAATGGAAGGGGAGTTGATGCATGTATGGACAGATTATTTGGACTGTGGAAGACTGGGGGAGGAGGAAAGCAGGAGGAAGCCATTACCAGCAGGGTGGACACAAGCTTGAGCACAGGGACAAACTGGAACTCCACAGAGCCCCCGACAGGGTCGCGTGCGTGCTGCCCACCATCTCGCACTGCTTCTCCCAGCATTCTCAGTGCTTTGTCCCGCAGGGCCTCCAGAGGGATGCTGGGGCTGAGGCGGGCTGGAGCTTCTGCCATCCCAGCAGCTGTCAAGGCAGCCACGAAACAGGGGGGTGAGAAATGGTGTGGAGGTCGCAGGGAGGTGGTGATGCCCACGCCAGGCAAGCCGTGGCGGCGGGGACCATTATCTGTGCTTTTTCCAGGTGGGAAGAGGGTGATGGTTCTGGTCTCAGACGTGAGGGGCACGATGTACTCGGAGAGCATGGAGCGACGGCTGCGACAGGCACTTTCCAGGTGGATGCTGATGAGGAGGTCGTAGTAGCCAGCGCGCAGAGGGCCAGGCAGGTGTGCGTCCTCCAGGGCGTGCAGCAGCTGCGCCTGGTCCACATGGCTGCACAGAGCATGCGCCACGCGGTTGTTGCCCAGGGCGCACACTGCGCGGTAGAGGCGGAGTGTGTGGGAGTGGAAGCGCTGCAGGTTCAGGCGCTCCGACAGCTCCAGGATGTCCATGCACCTGTGGCAAAGATGAGCCACAGACAGGAACAGAGCAGGCAGAGGAGGTGGGAGACAGACACAAACCGCAGAGAGGCAAAGAGGTGTGTAGGTGAGTTTTGGCGGCCCCAGCAGAGAATCCCAGTGCTCTGCTGGGCCAAGGTTCTGTGAGGTCTATGGAACTGGGTTTAGGAGTCTCTGAATGGTTCTGGACGTCCCTAAGGGGTCTGGGGGCACCCTGGGAATGTCTGGCACTCTGGGGTATCTGAGACTCTATGGAGATCTTGTGACTCTGACGTGTATCTGGGATCCAGACGGAGCCTGACCCCCTCCCTCCCAGGGCAGGTCTGAGTATCCTGGTTATGTGTGAGCACCACTAGAATGTAAATGCTACTAGGGTAGGCCATTTCAGTCTGTTTTCGTGTTTTTCTTTCTGTATTCCCCAGCACCGAAACAGGACGTAGCACATAATAGGTGTTCAATAAGTATTTGTTGACTGAATAAATGGATGTGTCTGGCCCCTGGGGATGGGTGTGAGCCCACTTAGTTATACATGAGCATTACTAGAATGTTCGTTCACAAGGGCTTGATGGTCTACAGCCTGGAATGCCATCAGTTACATAAGAAGAGCTCGAAGCTATTTGCCACATGAATGAATAAAGGAAAGATGAGGCATGTCGGAAGCCTCCTGGGGTGAGCCTGGGATTCCTGGCCATGTTCAGAGTCCTTAAGAGTATTCCTGCGATCCATGTCCACCCAGGTGTGTCTGGGTCACCTGGAGTGGGTTCAAAGAGATCCATGGGGTGTGCCCGAGAGACCCTGCGGTGCACCTAGACCTTTCCAAGGAATGCCCAGGACCCTCCGATGTGCACTTGAGGCCCCTTGGGGGAGTGGGCTCTTTGATATGGATCTGGGCTCCCTAAGATGGGTTTGGAGCCCTGTAAAGTGGGTCTGGGGCCCCTTGGGATGTTTTCTATGGTCCCCTGAGGTGGGTCTGTGGTCCCCTGAGAAGGACCTAGGATCTCCTAAGGTGGGTCTGGAGTTCCCTGAAGTGTATCTGGGAATGCCTGGACTGCGTCTGGGTCCCATGAGGTGTGTCTGGGACCCACTGAAATGGATCTAAGGTTCCCTGGGGTGTTATCTGGGGACAGTAAGGTAGGTCTGGGCCTTCTAGAGTGTTATCTGGAGTCCCAGGGTACGGGGCGGGGGGGCACTGAGTTGGGCCCAGATCCCTGCCGCCCTCCCACCCCCACCCCACCGCATGTCTTGCAGCGGAGGGACCCTGACCGGTTCTCCTCAGGGATGTGCAGAGCCATCATGATCAGTGGCTCCTGGCACTCCACGGCCCAGCCCAGTCGCTCTCCAACACGCTGCGTGTCCACCTGCAGGAAGTGGTTGGGCATGCGGCTCCATGAGATGGGCATCAGCATCTGCACCTCCAGCCGCGGTGGGCACTGCGGGGCCGGGTTCTTGCGCTCGCTCAGAAACATGGCGGCAGACAGCGGCATGATGTTCTGGGGGCATAGTGCACTGGTCAGGATTCCCAGCCCTCCATCCTGCCACCCTGCTTCCAGGGAGACCTCCCAGATTGCCCCCTCCCCTACAGCTACTGTTCCAGCCTGGCCTGCCACACCTCCTACCTCGGCCTGTCCCATCACTGCACTCTTACCTTCTGCTTCCCCAGCTCAAATTGGATGACATGCTGGTGGGTGGGCAGGACAAAGACAGCAGGAAAGAGCTTCGTGTTGGGTTCCACCTGGCAAGGGATAACAGCAGGGTGAGGAAGAGGGTGAGCTGCAGGTGGTGTTGACTCTGGAACCCAAACTCTGGGGCTGATTGTCCCATCCTGATCCTGCTGGCATCTGCAGATCCAAACTAAGACACTGTAGGCTCCACAATGGCCCTGCAGCCGCCCTTGGGCTGCACTCCTCTGATCCAGCCAGGTCCAGTTCTTCCAACTCCACTGGGGCAACCTGTCGCCTGGGTCTCTGTCCACATCATGTCCCCCACCACAAATGCCATTCCCACTTCTCTCCCAAGCATACTCATTCTCTAAAAATCCAGCAAGCATCCTCTGACTCCCCCTTCCCCCAGCACTTCTAATCTTCCCAGTGGAACCCACCCAGCCTCCACCACCACAAACACCACCATCTGGAAGCAGCCTTGCCAAAACCAAACCTAAATCTAATTGCGCCTCTGCACCACTCCCAGTTTACAGGAAATACAGAGGACAGAGGGAAATGTTCAGATGATACCACAGGGATGTGTCAGCCAGATCCTGACAGTGGGAACTAGGCCCATACTCTTCAGATGGCAGTGTGCAGAGTCCCCTGGGCTTTGTTAAAGTGCACGTTCCAAGTTAGTGGGTCTGGGGAGAGGTGAGATTCTGCATTTTTCTTAAAATAATTTTTTTTCAATTACCATTAACATACAATATTATACTATTTTTAGATGTACAGCATAGTGATATACCTTACAAAGTAATCACCCCAATAAGTCTAGTACCCACTTGACAATATACATAGGGAATATAGTCAATAATATTGTAATAAACACCAATCAGAAAGGATATATGCACCCCTATGTTCATAGCAGCACAATTTACAATAGCTAAGATTTGGAAACAGCCTAGGTGCCCGTCAGCAGATGACTGGATCAGAAAACTATGGTACATCTACACAATGGAATACTATGCTGCCATAAAAAAGAAGGAATTCTACCATTTGTAGGCACCTGGATGGAATTAGAGAACATTATGCTAAGTGAAATAAGCCAGTCAATGAAAGAAAAATACCACATGATCTCACTCATTTGGGGATAATGAAAAACATTATGAACTGATGAACAAAAAGATAGATACAGAGGCAGTAAAGCATCAAACAGACTGTCAAATTACAGCGGGAAGGTTAGGGAGAGGTGGGGGAACTGAGAGATCAACTGAAGAACTTATATGCATGCATATAAGAGTAACCAACGGATGCAAAACATTGGGGGGTGAGGGCATGTATGGGAGTGGGGTCGGGGGGCAATGGTAAGATATGTACACATATAATACCTTAATAAAAAATAAAATAAAATAAAATAAAAATAATATTGTAATAACTATGTTGTGCTTTACACCCCTAGGACTATTTTTATAACTAGCAATTTGTACTTCTTAATTCCTTCACCATTTTCATTCCAATCCCCCTCCCATCTGGCAGCCATGTTTGTTCTCTGTACCTATGAATTTGTTTCTGTTTTGTTTGTGTATTTTGGTTTTTAGATTCCACATATAGGTGAAACCTTATGGTATTTGTCTTTTTTGGTAGCATAATATCCTCTAGGTCCGTGGTCAGCAAACTGCGGCTCGCGAGCCACATGCGGCTTTTGGCCCCTTGAGTGTGGCTCTTCCACAAAATACCACGGCCTGGGCGAGTCTATTTTGAAGAAGTGGCGTTAGAAGAAGTTTAAGTTTAAAAAATTTGGCTCTCAAAAGAAATTTCAATCGTTGTACTGTTGATATTTGGCTTTGTTGACTAATGAGTTTGCCGACCACTGCTCTAGGTCAATCCACGTTGTCACAAATGCCTAGATTTCATTCTTTTTATGACTTAGTAGTATTCCATTGTATGTCTGTACCACATCTTTATCCACTTGTCTATCAGCGGACACTTAGATTGTTTCCATATCTTGGATAGTGTAAATAATGCTGCAATGAACATAGAGGTAATATGTCTTTTCAAATTAGGGGTTTGTATTTCTTCAGATAAATACCCAGAGGTGCGATTACTGGGTCACATGGCAATTCTATCTTGAATTTTTTTTGAGGAACCTCCATACTGTTTCCCACAGTGGCTGCACCAATTTGCATTCCCACCAGTAGTGCAGGAGGGTTCCCTTTTCTCCACATCCTCACCAACACTTGCTGACTTATTGAAAATAGCCATTCTGACAGGTGTGAGGTGATATCTCATTATGGTGTCTCTGATGATTAGTTTTGCTGAGTATCTTTTTTGTAGAGATTCTGTATTTTAACAAACTCTCAGGTGATACAGACACTGCTGATCCAGGGACCATAATTTAGTTGGATTAATGGGTGGACAGGTGAATAAATATGACATAAAGCCATTGTAGTAAAACATGGATGGTAGATTCTTGGTAGTGGGTATATGAGTATTCACTGTACAATTCCTTTAATTTTGCTGTACACTTGAAATTTTTCATAATAAAATGTTGAAAGGAAAAGTCCACCTTAGGATTCTGGCCTATCTAGGGTGTTCCCTGATTGGTGAAAAGGTGGTGACTGGTGGCACCCATCCTAATAGGGAATACAAAACTCTCTTTAAGATCAAGGCTATGTTCTGTCTCCTTCTTTCTGGGCCTCAGTTCACTGGGTGGTTCAACTAGACTGTTTCGAAACCTGGGGCCTGCCAGCTCTGGCCTGTCTTGAGGACAGATTAGGTACTGTTTGTTTTGTTTTGTTTTAGGTGCTGTTTTTGTCCTGTCTTTTTAAGGTCTGGACTCCAGGGGTGTCTGGGAAGGTTGTCCCAGGATGCTGGGACATGATGCTATTGCTAAGTTGAAAGGTTTGGGCTCACCTGGAAAAAGGTGTTGCTCTCTTTGCCATTGGCTGTAAAGGTCATTAGGCCAGTGGCCAAGTCCACCAGGCAGCCAATGACAAGGTCTGTGTGGCTGATCCGGCCCTGCTGCCCGGAGCTCACGAAGTCTCCGCCCCACACCATGTAGCAGTTGCTGCACTTGAGGCTGGAGGAGACAGGGGTGATCAGTGCATGGGTCTTCAGCCAAAGCATTCTGGACCCTGGATACCCCCTTCCCCAAGCTCCTAGAATACTGCAACCTCAGGGATCATCCCCAAACCTCTATCACCTGCAGACCTGAGCACTGAAACCCCTCACCCCAGACCCTGAGCCCCTCGGAGCTAGAATTCTTAAAAGCTGGTGGGATGTCCTGGAAGGAGGAGAAGGAAGGGGAGCAAAGAGGAGAGAACAGAGAAAGGAGGTGAGGTAGAAAGAAGAGGGCAAGATGAAAAAGAAGGAGTAAACAGAAAAGAAGAAATGGAAAAAGGAGAGGAGGAAGAAAAAAAGCAGAACAGAAGCCATTGGAAGAAAATAAACAGGAAGAGAGGAGGAAAAGTAGGAGGGAAGCTTCTGAGCCAGGTGCCCAGTGCTGATGTCCTGCCTCCCACAGTCCCCACCCCTCCCTGGCACCTGCTATGGACGTTGCCTTGTTCATCCCCCATGGTCACTGTCACTGCCCGGACCTTGGTGAGGTCAAAGTTCATGTCGTGCTGATGGTAGTCAGGGGTGACCCAGCCCACCCACACGCAGGTGGGTTCCTGGCCAGCAAAGACCCTCACAGAGTAATAGTACTGGAGAGGCAAAGGGAAAATCAGTGGTCAGTCCAAAAGAATGGTGACATACGGTTTCCCTGGGACTTTAAGTGGGTTTCTCTGGATTCTCAGTGTCTTCTGGGAATTTAACAAGTCTCCAGATTTGAGACCCCCTGGGTCTATGTCCTTCTGTTTCTGTGTTTATTGATGTATTTCTAAACTCGGGAATCCTTTGGGAGTATTTTGTGATACCCCCAAGTTTGGGTCTCTCCTCAGGTTACAGCAAAGTTACAAATAAACAATGGCTAACAAACAGCTCACTAATTAGCTCACAAATTAACTCACATAATCCTTACAATTACCATCAATTGTAATAACCTTATAATTACCATTTTACTGATGGAAAAAACCATAGAGCTTTTTGACAAGAAGACCCAAGTGGCACCCAGATCACCCATGATCCTAACATGGCTGTTTGTCTCAGAAATGTTCTAGATTTGGGGAATCCCAAAACTATTGGAATAATTGTAAATTTTGGTTCCCAGGAATATGCTAGAATAACTTAAATTTGGATATATTGAGTTTATATGGGTGAATACAAATATTGGGGCCCCAAGTTTATATTGGTTTATCCCTTGGATGTTTTTAGATCCCTGGGAGTTATGTTAGTGTGCTTTGTAACTTCACAGTGATTCCCACAATTTTTAGGCTCTGTGGATCTAGGAGTTCAAAGGAGTCTCCAGTGTATATTGAGGTATGGCAGTTCCTAGGAATCACATGAAATTCTGAAATCTGACAGGTTTCTAAAGTTGAAGGTCCTTGGTTCACACCGTGGTGGTGTTGAGGATGATCTCAGGGTCATCACGGTTATCGGCAGATACCACCTCTCGAGGGAGTCGTGGCAGAGCTGGAGTGGCTGGTGGCTGGGTCATCATGGCAGCCTTTTTGGCCTTGAATAAGAACCTGGTGGTGGGGAGGAGAAGTTGTGTAAGAACTAGCTCTCAAGCCCAGCCCTCCAGTCCTCCTGACTACAACATTCATGCTGCCCACATCTGTCCTAACTATATTCTCATACCCAAGGCCTTGCCCCTAAAGGATAGAATTCCCAACTATGGCAGCCTAATCTATTCTGAAAGTGCTGCGCTCTGAGGTTGTGAATGCTGGTTGACCCAAATTTAGAGGAGCATCTGGGAACATGGAGCTTCCCTTGGGGACATACAATGGTCCCCCTATGTCAGCATTTCTCATATGCGTTTCTCATATGGGTGTTAAAGGAATTTGGGAAAGGACCATTTTTCTTGTGTGGCACTGTCCGGTACACTGAAAGCAAGTAGAATCGATGGAGACCCTAGGAGCAGCTGTGATAACCCAATCTGTGATAACCAAAATCTTCCATCATTTCCAGCCCCCCCACCCACCGCAAAAGACACAGAACTACACCCATTGAAAACCACTACCATAGTAGGGGAAAGCTGATTTCATTTCAATTCAAGTTTAATGCCTTCTGAGGGCATTCCTTGAAATAGTTTTGGGGGTACATGTGAGACACAGAAATGACCCTGATTTAGAAGACCACTGGTGTTCACTGGGTTACCTTGGGATATGGTCAACTCTGCCAAGATACTGAGGTCCTCCCTATAAAGTCCATAGTTAATGAAGCCCATTGGGTGAAATGCTTTGAGGCCCACCAGGTACCCCAAGGATAGTGAAGTTCTCCATAGACATAGTGGGGTACCCCAATTTTACATTCTCAGTGAAATTAGAGCTTCCTAGGAAAATAAAGGCGTTCACTTGAGACATGATAGGATCCATCAGTATTCTGACTTACTTCGCATATATGGGGATACCTTGGGATACAATGGGGTTTATCAAGTTATTGAGGTTGTCTAACTGGGGGTCCCAGGACAGACCCTAGGCCTCACCTGGCCCCACCTTGACTCACCCTCTCTTCTTGTTCTTCTCTGTGGTAGCATCCTTCTCATTTTCCGCCCTGGCAGGCTGGGCCTCTGCCCCAGCCTGGAGGGTGCCTCCAGGTGCCCCCTCCTTTGCAGTTCCCTCTTTACCCCCCTCAGCTTCGCCCCAGCGCCCAGCTGAGCGGCGCAGGTTTTCATAGTCTGTGTCAGGCTCTGCTGCCCAGGCCTCATCCTCAGCAGGGGGCTGCAGGCCGGGGGATGCCAGAGGGGTGGCCCCTGCAGTGCAGCGGAAGTGCTGATGGAACTGGACTGGAAGGCTCAAGCGAAGAAAGAGCATCTCCACCAGACTGTTCTGGGAGCCCCAGGTGCGGTGGGTCAGGCGCAGGCAGGGGGGTGTATCCACAGTGCCGTCCACACGGGCCACCTGCGGGGAGGGGCAGGAAGCACTGAGCCTGATAGTTGGGCTAGGCCATTGGTCCTAAACCTGGTTACACACCGAGCCACCATTAGGCCTTAGAGCACCTGTGTGAGAATCAGTCAAAAGTATCCCCTCCTCTGGGTGGATAAACTCCCCATGGAGCACACAGTTTGGCCATGGGGTGCAGTCAGTCCTCTGTCAACCTTTGTCTGGGCACCTGGTACAGTGGCAGCCCTAGTCAGACACTGGGATCACTTTCAAAACCTACCTATAGCCATGGCAGGTTTTGCTCAGTGGTTAGAGCAGGGGGTCCTCAAACTTTTTAAACAGGGGGCCAGTTTACTGTCCCTCAGACCGTTGGAGGGCTGGACTATAGTTTAAAAAAAAAACTATGAACAAATTCCTATGCGCACTGTGGGCCCGGGACAAGTCGGCTGCTAAGCAGGACAGGCAGCGGCACCCGGCGGGCCGGATAAATGTCCTCGGCGGGCCGCATGTGGCCCGCGGGCTGTAGTTTGAGGACACCTGGGTTAGAGCATCAGCCTGTGGATGGAAGAGTTCTGGGTTCGATTCCCTGTCAAGGGTATGTACCCTGGGGGGCATGTGTGGGAGGCAACCAATCGATTTGTCTCTCCCTTTCTCTCTCTCTCCCCCTCCTCCCTCCCTTCCACTCTCTCTAGAAATCAATGGAAAGAATGTCCTCCAGTGAGTATTAAAAAAAACCTACCTACGCACAGGCCTTACTCCAGACCAAGTCACCCATCCACCCATCCATCAGTCCACTCATCCATCCAACCATCCATCTGTCCACTCATTCATTCGTCCATATACCTGTCCATCCACCTGTCCACTTGTCCACCGATCTATCCATTCATCCAACCCACAGATATTTCCTGACTACCTACTGTATATCAGGCACTGTTCCAGGTTCTGGGAACACAGCAGTGAACAGAACAAAGGTCTTGCCATCCTGGTCTCTCAGGGAGACCTCTTGGGGAGAGCAGCCCAGGGTTTTGTAAAGGTGTCCCAGAAAAAAAATTGTTACACTTATAAATGGAAACATAACACTCAGAAAAGTGCACACATCATAAGTGCATAGCACCTTGAGTTTTCAGAGTGAACACACATGTGTGCCCAGCACCCAGAAGGAGAAACAGAACACAACAAAGCCTCCAGGAGCCCCCTCAGTTCCTGTTTAGTCACTATCCTCTCAAGGACCATGCGAGTTTCTGATGAGGGAGATGCACCGACCTGGCCTAAATAAAGGACAGAAGCAGGTAGAGGGACAGATGTCTGTCCTGTGTGCTCCAAGTACAAACTCTCAAAAGTTTTCTGGTTCAGTTCAAAGGGAAAGAAATACCAATCCTGCAATAAGTGTATGAAATGCCATGCTCTGGTTAATGTAATATACTCTGCTGTACTGAATGCAGTGTGTAATTTTTGTCTGCGGCTAAAAACTAAAATCTGTGTCCCAGTTAATCATTTAATTGCACATGTGAGATTTGCTGCTGTATAAACACTAGGTATCATAGGATTGAAAATAAGTTATATTATCTTATCTAATAAAAGAGTAATATGCAAATATCCAACACACAAGATGGCTGCCCCCATGTGTACACAAGATGGCCACCACAAGATAGCCAGCAGGGGAGGGCAGTTGGGAGGGACCAGATCTGCAAAGGAGGGCAGTTGGAGGTGATCAAGCCTGCAGGGGAGGGCAGTTAGGGGTGACCAGGCCGGCAGAGGAAGGAAGTTGGGGGTGACTGGGCCTGCAGGGAAGGGCAGTTGGGGGGGACCCAGGCCTGCAGGGGAGGGCAGTTGGGGGGGGACCAGGCCTGCAGGGAAGGGCAGGTAGGGGCAATCAGGCTGGCAGGGGAGCAGTTAGGCATCAATCAGGCTGGCAGGGGAGTGGTTAGGGGGTGATCAGGCTGGCAGGCAGAAGCGGTTAGGGGCAATCAGGAAGGCAGGCAGGTGAGCAGTTGGGAGCCAGCAGTCCTGGATTGAGAGCGGGATGTCCGACTGCCCGTTTAGGTAGGATCGGGCCTAAACAGGCAGTCGGACATCCCTCGAGGGGTCCCAGATTGGAGAGGGTGCAGGCTGGGGTGAGGGACACACCCCCTGTGTATGAATTTTGTGCACCAGGCCTCTAGTAGTTCATAAAAGCTAAAAATGAGAAATTAAACTCACAAGTGAAATGTTTGAAATGATTATACTCATGTCTACATAAGATATGATTGGGACATCAGGTACTTATAGTGATGATTTAAGTACTGATATTGAAGAAAACCAAGCTTTCTTTCTCTTTTGGTTTATTGAGTTGGTTTAATTTCCATTATGCTATGTTGTATAATCAAAGCATTGTAATCTTATTTAAAAATAAATTACTTGGAGAAACCAAGATGGCGGCATAGGTAAGCACCTAAACTGCTTCCTCGCACAACAATTTCAAAACTACAACTAAAAGACAGAACGGACACCAGCCAGAACCACAGGAAAGCTGACTGAGTGGAAATTCTACAACCAGAAGGAAAGAGAAAAGCTCACAGAGAATTGGAGGTACGGCAAAGGGTCTTTGTGTGCGCAGAGAGGAAGGGCGGCTGAGAGCCTGGCTGACTTTCTCTGGCGGGAGGGGAAAGGAAGCCCCTGACTGCACTGAACCCCAGTTCCAGGCGAGCCCCTGGGGATCCACGCTCTTGTGGGGGAAATCTGGACTCTCGGGCGGAGACTCAGGAGCCGGGGAAGGCAGAGGTCTGGAGGCGTGCCTGCGCACAAGGGCAAGGCTGACGGGAAGCCAAGACTGTCTGCTCCACCTGAGACTCTGCCCCAACCAAGCTGAGCACAGAGGCTTTTGCAATTTTGCATGTCTAATCCTATAAGGCTGTCTCCAGCACCAAACTTCTCCCAGCATAGACACAGCTGATCCTCACAGCCAACTGGCCTGAAGGTCAATTCCTCCCAGTGATACCAACAACAATCAAGACTTAACTACAACAAGGCTGTACACACAGTCCACAAAGGGGTGCACCAAGAGTATCCACCTCAGTTTAACGGGAGGCTGAGCCACTGGGCCATATAGGAAACCTAGCACACAAAGCTACCCTACCAACTCAGGGAAGCAATGAAAATGCGGCAACAAAGAAACAGATCACAAATTAAAGAAATGGAGGAAAACAAACGACTGGATATAGAATTCAAAACCACAGTTATAAGGCTTTTCAAGAATATCCTAGAAAAGGCCGATAAATATAACGAGACCCTCGAAGATATGAAAAGGACCAACTAGAAATTAAACATACACTGACTGAAATAAAAAATATTATACAGCCGAAACCGGTTTGGCTCAGTAGATAGAGCATCAGCCTGCGGACTGAAAGGTCCCAGGTTCGATTCCAGTCAAGGGCACGTACCTTGGTTGCGGGCACATCCCCAGTGGGAGGTGTGCAGGAGGCAGCTGATCGATGTTTCTCTCTCATCGATGTTTCTAACTCTCTATTTCTCTCCCTTCCTCTCTGTAAAATATCAATAAAATATATTAAAAAAAATATATTATACAGAGACCCAACAACAGACTAGAGGAACACAAGAATCAAGTCAAAGAATTGAAATACAAAGAAGCAAAAAATACTCAACCGAAAAAGCAAAAAGAAAAAAAAATCCAAAAAGTTGAAGATAGTGTAAGAAGCCTCTGGGACAACTTCAAGCGTACCAACATCAGAATTATGGGGGTGCCAGAAGAAGAGAGAAAGCAAGATACTGAAAACCTATTTGAAGAAATAATGACAGAAAACTTCCCTCACCTGGTGAAAGAAATAGACTTACAAGTCCAGGAAGCACACAGAACCCCAAACAAAAGGAATCCAAAGAGGACCACACCAAGACACATCATAATTAAAATGCCAAGGGCAAAAGACAAAGAGAGAATATTAAAAGAAGCAAGACAAAAACAGTTAATTACCTACAAGGGAGCACCCATACGATTGTCAGCTGATTTCTCAACAGAAACTATGCAGGCCAGACAGGAGTGGCAAGAAATATTCAAAGTGATGAATAGCAAGAACCTACAACCAAGATTACTCTACCCAGCAAAGCTATCATTCAGAATTGAAGGTCAGATAAAGAGCTTCACAGATAAGAGAAAGCTAAAGGAGTTCATCACCACCAAACCAGTATTATATGAAATGCTGAAAGGTATTCTTAAAGAAGAGGAAGAAGAAAAAAGTAAAGATAAAAATTATGAACAACAAATACATATCTATCAACAAGTGAACCTAAAAATCAAGTGAATTAAAAACCTGAGGAACAGAATAATCTGGTGAATATAATAGAATCAGGGGCATAGAAAGGGAGTGGACTGATAATTCTCAGGGGGAAAGGGGTATGGGGGTGTTCAGGAAGAGACTGGACAAAAATCATACACCTATGGATGAGGACAGTGTGGGGGAGGTAAGGGCAGAAGGTGGGGTGGGAACCAGGTGGAGGGGAGCTATGGGGGGAAAATGGAGAAACAATTGTAATAATCTGAATAAAGATTTATTAAAATAAATAAATAAATAAATAAGAAAAAAGAAAAAAAAAGTTCTTAAATACAGTGTGTCTGCAAAAAAATAAATAAATAAAAATAAATTACTTAAGAACAAAAAAAGTTTTCTGGAGACTCCATCAACAATTGGATAGGTTCCCTTTCTTTGATGCCCCTCTCAAGTTGACCTCCTGAAGGACTGGCTGCTGAGATGGACCTCTGTGCTCCTCACCAGCCAAAGAATTCACCTCAAGCCCTGGCTGGTGTGGCTCAGTTGGTTGGAGCATCGCCTTGTACACCGAAAGGTGACTGGTTCGACTCCCAGTCAGGGCATATACTGGGGCCAGTTGGGGCCAGTGTGGGAGGATGTTTCTCTCTCTCAAATCAATTTTTAAAATGTAAAAAGAGAATTCACCCCAAACTGTGCAACAAAGATTTGCTGTCCCCATACTAAAGGCAGGATCTTCTCTCTCTTCCCTTCCTTATAAATTCTGTTTGGACTTTGCTCCTTGACAACAGTCTACTGACCTCTCCCTCCTGTGATTTGTGTGCAAAGTAACGAAATGTCTGAGTTATCCTTTCACAGTAACACCCTCCTGATTTATCACACCACAGATTAGCTTTGCCTGTTCTTGAACTTTCTACAAATGGGACCCCACAGTATGTGTTCTCTTGTGCCTGGCTCTTTCACTCAACATTATGTCTATGATGTTTGTCCATGTGTTGTGTATATACTAGTTTTCTCACTCTCACTGCTATCTAGCATTCTGCTCTTTGTGTTGTGAAGACCACTGGCAGTGGCAGGAATTGGGAAGTTCACGGCTACTCCATCATCTTCTCCTGCCCCAGCCACCTCTCTGGTCTGTCTCCACTGTCACCTTCTACTGTCAATAGGACTCTTTCCAAAACTCAAATCTACACTGTACATTTCCACATTTAATACCCTTCAACTTTTGTGTAGTCTTAAAATGCCTCCCCACAAAGTCTTCGTAATTACAAATAGAGAGTGACTTTACAGTGGGGAAATCTGTCAGACTCCACCTTAACTACAGAGTCTAAGTTGATATAAGACATCAACTTAGATACAGAGACATCGTGTGCCTCCTGATAGCCTACACAATGTAAATGTTGTGGAATCCCTGCCAAGTATGCAGAACCTGAACCTAACCATGAGGAATCATCAGACAAACCTGAACCGAGGGACATTCTGCAAAATAACTGGCCTGTACACTTCAAAATGTCAATGTCATGAAAGACAAAGAAAGGCTCAGAAACATTCTATTTTAAGATTAAAAGCATAGCAATAAACACCATATTGGATCCTAGACCAGAGAAATAAAAAGGGACATTATTGCCACAATTTATAAATTTTAAATATGGGTTGTGAATTAGGTGACAGTTTATACCAGTGTTAAATTTCCTGATTTTCATAACTGCACTGCATGTAGTTCTGTAAGAGCATAGTCTGTTCTGAAGAAATGCATATTGAAAGTTTAGGGGTAAAGAGGTATGATGTCTCCAACTTACTCAAATGATTCAGTAAAAAAAAAAAAAAAAAGAGGAAGGTTGTGTGAGAGGGAGATCCGAACAATGCCATGGATGGGAAAACTGGGGCTCAGGAAGAGACAGTCACATGCCCAATGTAAGAGGCCAGCTCCAGCTCTGTCTGATTCTACAGCTGAACCTCAGTCACATGGGATTCAAGTTCTTCTCAGATTGAGAAAAGGACTATCACTTTGGTCAATGGGGGGTATTTATGTTAAGAGTCTGACCCTGAGTTCAACCCTGGGAAAGAAAAGACACTGGAGTGGTCTTTTCTAGCCCTAGCTGGTTTGGCTCAGTGATAGAGCATTGGCCTGGGGACTGAAGGGTCCTGGGTTTGATTCTGGTCAAGGGCACATGCCCAGGTTGCAGGCTCGACCCCCAGTAGGGGGCGTGCAAGAGGCAGCCAATCAATGATTCTCTCTCATCATTGATGTTTCTATCTCTCTATCCCTCGACCTTCCTCTTTGAAATCAATAAAAATGTATTTTTAAAAAATTAGGATACTAAAAACAAATAAATGAACAAACAGAAAAGACAAATAACAATTGGTAAGGAGGGTGCCAAAATGTACTCAAGGTTTATATTTCTTTAAACTTTGTCTATGATCAGATAGTTAAAAGACTGGAAATTTCCAATGGAATCATTTAATCCAGCTTCTCTTTCCTCCATTTCCCCATTTTATAGGCAAGGTACCTGGAGCTGAGAAAGGTTGTAGTTTGCCAAGGTTATACCCTACAAGGTGGCCCTGGGAACCCATCACCCTGACACCCCCTTGTACACGGTTTGTCAGCTAACACGGAAGGAAAGGAGAAACTCAGGGAAGAGAATTGCAGGGAAAATGAGGTCTGGAGGCAGATCAGAAGGTATTGAGTGGCGTCAGTCCTCACCTCATAGTGGGGGTGCTCAAGGGGCACGGCCTCAAACTGGGGAAGGCTTTTGCTGAACCAGGTGGTGACCGGGCGTTGCATGTTAATAGCGAATGGCTCAAAGCCTTCCTGAAGACCGCAGATGGCAAAGAATCGCAGGGAGCTCACATCCTGGCCCAGGTTCAGATGACCCACCTGGCCAGGTCCCAAGCTGCAGACCGGCAGGAAACCTGGTGGGAGGGCGTGAGTGGGCAGAGGTGAGATAGGTGGGCAGGGCAAGGACTTGTGGGGAGGGGATAACGTGGAAGGAAAGGATGGAAGAAGGGGAGGCTGGAACGGGCAGTGTAGGGTCAGGTCAGACAGAAGAAAATCAGAAAGGGGCCATGAGGCCAGCCCTCACCATCACCAATCTCAATATCGCGGAAGGCTGTTTCGGAACCTGAATCGGACATGAGGATCTCGCCATTGAGGGTGAAGATAATGGTGTTCTCTGTGAGGTCAATCATGCAGCCCACAACATCACCTGACTGCCAGGGACGCCCAAATGGTTCACTGCCCAAGTGCCAGCGCTGGCCCTGTGAGGAGGCAAAGGGGAAGATGTGGCGTGAAAGAGACACACAAAGAAATGGAGACATAAGAAAGCAAGGAGAGACATGTAAATATACACGTTACAAAGCGTCAGGTCCAGGACATGTGGGACAAAGCAGTGGTCATCCCCACAGTGTCCCCATCTTTCCCCACATGTGTATGCATGACCCCTGGAATGTAAGGGACAGGCTTTTATGCTTTTGCTTCCCTTCTGCTTAGGTTCTCTACTGAGTCCATGGGTTGATGCAGGGAAGAAAGAAAGTATAGACCCGTGGTCGGCAAACTGCGGCTCGCGAGCCACATGCAGCTCTTTGGCCCCTTGAGTGTGGCTCTTCCACAAAATACCACGGCCTGGGTGAGTCTATTTTGAAGAAGTGGCGTTAGAAGAAGTTTAAGTTTAAAAAATTTGGCTCTCAAAAGAAATTTCAATCGTTGTACTGTTGATATTTGGCTCTTTTAACTAATGAGTTTGCCAACCACTGGTATAGACAAATAGATAAATGGATGATTGGATGAGTTGTTGGATGGATAAATAAATGAATTAATGGAGCCCAGATGGCATGGCTCAGTAATTGAGCGTCGACTTATGAACCTGGAGGTCATGGTTTGATTCTCGGTCAGGGCACATGCCTGGGTTGTGGGCTCGATCCCCAGAGTGGGGTGTGCAGGAGGCAGCTGATCAATGATTCTTTCTCATCACTGATGTTTCTATCCCTCTCTCACTCTCCCTTCCTCTCTGAAATAAATAATATTTTTAAATGACTTAATGGTTCCACATTCTAAATTATTGAATAGATGAATGGATAGATAAGTGAAATTGCAAATTGATTAAATAGGTGGGCGGCTGAATTAACAAATGAATAAGTAGGTGGAAAAGTGTATGGTTAAGTGATTATCTGGACAGACAATTAGATGGATGGAGAGTTGGATTTGTGGATGGATTAATGGATAGTTGGATAGAGAGATGGATGATGGGTAGATATATGTATGGACAGAGAAAGAGGGAAGGATGGATGGGTGGATGAATGGGTGAGTAGTAAGGTATCAGATGTAGGGATGGGTGGAGAGAGTGGGGCACAGACAGAGGCAGGGCTGACCTATATGAGCTGTGGGAGGGACTACAGGACATGGCAAAGTGGAGCCCAGGGAACTACCCACCCGGTGCCCGTTGAAGACATAGGCCAGCTCATCAGCTCCCAACTCCATGTCAGGCCGCAGCTCAGGCCTTGCCCAGCCCACTCGCATCTCGCCTGTGGTGACTGCCTCAAACTCGAAGTACCAGCGACCACTCTGCACCGCATAGGATTTCTCTGCCCGGAAGATGCGCACTCGATCCCAACGGGACTGGCTTTCTACCAGACCTACAAATGGGGCCAGACAGAGTCAAAGAGGCTGGATGGGGAGTGGATACAAGGCAATGAGAGGATGGTGGGAGAAACCAGCGAAGGTAAGGCTGGGAGAAGAGGGACAATTGTTTGGTGTTAGAGGAGAAGAATTGGGAAATCTCGGACTAGACAAAGAAAGGTAGAAGGGACCTACTGAGTGAAACTTCTCCCCTATTGTCTTTAGCAGTCAGAGCTCTCAGAGAAGAGATACTGACAGAGACATAGAGGGAGGAAGTCAGGTCGGTCATGGTCATAGTCTTGGGCTAAGGATCAAGATTACAGTTAATATTTAGAATCAAGTATTAAGAGCTGGATCAAAGAGAAAGTCAGAGTCAGGGTCAGGGAGGAAATAGAAATTGGGGTTGTAACAAGGGGTTGAGAAATTGAAGGCTGGGGACCATAGTCAGGGTTAGGGGTCAAGGCTGCTGTTAGAGGAAAGCAATGGGTCAGGGGTCAAGTTAGGGGTCTCTGAGATCTTGGTTGGGTGGCTCCATGTATTAGCTATAGTCCAGAGGTTAGGAGTTAAGGATCATAGCTGGGGGTCAGGGATTGGAGTCTGGGATCAGGGTCAGTGCTCACTGGGCTCCTGGTCTGGTGGCTCAGTGTCGCAGTCATAGTCCAGGCAGAGTTTGCATTAAGTCAAGGTCAGTGGTTAAGATCCAGTTCAGGGTTGGGGTCAGAGTAAAGGTCAGAGTTAGGGGTAGAGGTTCAGTATTGTAGATGTAGCCCATTCAGAGGTTGAGTTGGCTCAGAGATCAGGGGTCAGGGCTTGGGGCCGGAGGTCAACACTCACTGGGCTCCTGGTCAGGTGGCTCAATGTTGTAGCCATAGCCCAGCAGGGTGCGCACAGCTTGGCAGAGGCTGTCCCTGTTGCTGCGCTTGGTGGCCTCATCCAACAGGCGGTAGGGCACTAGGCGAGGGTTTCGGCGTGCAGGGATGTCCTGCACAGCACTGTAGCTCCAGCCCTGGGCCACACGGTCTCGGGCCCACACATTGTGCCCATTCTCTGCCAGCCGGTCCACCAGCGTCGTCTGTGCTGGCGTTAGCCGCACGTGGCTCAGGTCCAGCGGTGCTGGTTTGTACCCATTGCTCATCATATACCTACAGGTGTGGTGGCACTGGTATATAAGCTCAGTGTTATGGGATCCCTGACTCTGAACTGACCCTTGTCTCCAGGATCTCAGAGGCCACGAATCTTGGAATTTCTGACCTTTGATCTTTGACATTAGGGGTCTATGACTCCCTGAATAATCTTGGAGATGCTTGACCTTTGACACCAGGATCCTGTGACCCTAGCAAAAGCTTTGATTTCACTGACCTCTGGCTTCTGTGACTCTATCTTGATTCTGGGAGCCTCATCTCTAACCCTGGAATGCTCTGACCTCTCACCTCTTTCTTACCTTTAACCCCAAGACCTTATTGCTCCAGACTTCTAGCTTAGGAGCCCTTGACCTCTGAACCCTGTTATCTATCCCCAGGACCTCTCACCTATAATTTTAGGATCCCTTACAACGTCTCGCCTCTTTCCACTGATTCCTGGCCTCTAACTTAGCATCTAACCTCCACATATAACCCCTGGGGCCTGACATGCTTCTATTCTCCCTCTAGAACTTCTAACTCTAAAATCCTGACACCTCCCGAGACACCACTGATTCCAGACCGTGACCCCTGAGCCTATGATCTTCAACTCATGGCCCTTTCTTCTCTGACCCCAGTCTCCCCACAAGATCCCTCAATCATGCCAGCCCCATACTTTATTCCCCAGTGGGAACGAGGCCACCCACACTCACGTCTTAGGGAGTTTTGTCTTCTTCAAGTTGTCCTCCGCCTTCTCGTCTGCCATGCCCACATGGCAGCCCAGAGCCAGCAGAGTCCTGGGGTGGAGGGTGGGGGTATAGGGTCACCCCACCCAGTCCCCTGCCCCATGTCTCTCTCCTGCAGCCCCTGTTGCCTCTGTCTCTAAGTCTCCAGCTCTCTTCATATCTTTCCCCCAGCTTCCTGGGTGTTTTTGTTCCCACCTCTCTCTGTCTTAGTCTCTGTCTCTCTGACTCTGTCTTTCCCTGTTTCTTTCTCTGTATCTTTTGACTGTCCATTTTCCACTCTGCCTCTTTCTGTCTCTCTCTCTATTTCTCTGTCTGTCTGTCTCTTCTTGATTATCTTGCCTTCTGCCTCTATCTCTCTTTCTTGCCCTATGTCAGTTTCTGCCTCACAAGCCCTGCCTCTCTCTCGCTGTTTCTTTTGCCATTTTTCCTCTCTCTCTCTCTCTCTCTTTCAGTCTGTTTCACTTTCCCTTTTTCCCTTTGCCCCTGCTCCATGGGACCCCCCTCCCCACCAGCCCCTGCTTCACGGGACCCCCCTCACTTGAGTGTCTCCCCCGACATCTGCAGGTTGTAATTCCTCTCAGGCTCTGGTAGGCTGTGGAAGTTCACAAGACATGGGTGCAGCCTCTTATTGTCATCCCGAACCTGGAGAAACCCCAGGGTCAAGTTCTGGGTTCCCTCTTCCCTTCCCCCAACATTCCCAGACTGTGACCCCTGACCTCCCACCCTTAGTTCTGCCACTGGAAACCCAAGGACACCCCCTCGCCCCATGCTGTAAAGGCCCTTCCCTCAGCCACTGGCCCCTCCCAATAGTGAGCCATGCCCCCCCTCTGCAGCAAGTCCAGCCTGATACTGTAGGTAGTCACTTACCGGGCCATAGGTCCAGCCCTGCTCAATGCGAGTCAGAGCCCAGAGTTCATGGATATTCTCTGCCAGCTTCTCCCGAATCCGCTCCAGATGGGGAGGCAGGACAATCTGGGGCAGAAGACATCCGTGAGCCCCTGAGTTCTCTCCAGCTTGCACTGTGACCCCTCTTCCAGAGAACATGTGCAAACTCTGTTCCCCTCCCCACCCCCCAGCATGCTCTTCTGACCTTTTCTGCTATTCCAAGCCCTGCTCCCCATCTCCATGACCTGACTCCAGGATTGGAACTAGCCAAGTAAGGACTCAGCATCATCAGAATTAAGGGGTCGTGCCCTGGCCGGTTTGGCTCAGTGGATAGAGTGTCGGCCTGCGCACTCAGGGGTCCCATGTTTGATTCTGGTCAAGGGCATGTACCTTGGTTGCAGGCACATCCCCAGTGGAGAGTGTGCAGGAGGCAGCTGATCGATGTTTCTAACTCTCTATCCCTTTCCCTTCCTCTCTGTAAAAAATCAATAAAACATTAAAAAAAAAAAAAAAAAAAGAATTAAGGGGTCGTCTGGAAATGGGTCTGTCTCTCCCATGTCCTGGAAGCTCCAGAGGACAGAACCAGGGCTTCCTCAGTTTCTACCATTTTCCCAGGCCTGCCCAGTCCAGAGCCAGGCCCAGAGGAGATGCTCGGAAAATGTTTGCTGAATGAATGGTCAAGTGTCTTTCTTTCTCTGTACAGTGAGGATTTGAACAATACTTAACTCATAATACCTCATAAGGATTCAGTGAAATCACTTCCATAAATTATTAAATGTATGTAGTTTATCTAAATGTCTGGCACATAGGAGGTGTCTAATAAATATTTATATTGTTGCTGTTCTCCAGGCAGAAGATAGTTGAACCAGGGTGGCTGTGGGGAGAGGAGGGAAGGGGATGAGGATGTCCAGTAGGCTGGGGGTTAAGGAGGGAGATATCAAGAAGGAGGCCCAGGGCTCTGGCCTGGCTACAGGGGAATGACAAGTTCATCCCTGAAATAATATTACTACTACTACTACTAACAGGAACTATATTGAGTACTTACTATTTACTCAGGAATGTGCTAAGCACTTTGCATTTATTAATTTATCCACACTTCACAACAATGCTATGAGGTAGGTTCTATTGTTATCCCCTTTTCTCAAATGAGGAAACTGAGGCACAGAGAGGTGAAGCCACATGCTCATGGTGACATATTAAAAATCAAACCCTTGCCCTAGCCGTCTTGGCTCAGTGGATAGAGCGTCGGCCTGGGGACGGAAGGGTCCTGGGTTCGATTCCGGCCAAGGGCACATGCCTGGGTTATGGGCTCGACCCCCAGTAGGGGGCGTGCAGGAGGCAACTAATCAATGATTCTCTCTCATCATTGATGTTTCTATCTCTCTCTCCTTCTCCCTTCCTCTCTGAAATCAATAAAGAAATATATTAAAAAATATATAAAAAAAATAAAAAATAAAAAAATAAAAATCAAACCCTTATGGTCAGTCTTTCTTATTCTTTTCTTAAATCCTCGCCGGAGGACATGCTTTCTTATTTTAGAGAAGGAGGGAGGAAAGGAGGAAGAGAGAGAGAGAAACATCAGTTTCCTCCCATACGAGCCCCGAATGGGGATTGGACCCACAACCAGGTATGTGCCCTGACCGGGGATTTAACCCACAACCTTTTGGTATATGGGACAATGCTCCAACCAGCTAAGCCACACCGGCCAGAGCGTGGTCAGTCTCTTGAACACTACTTAAATTCCCTGCTACAGGGACATGCTTGGAAGGAAGGTGGGAGTTCAGGTTGGGATAAGGGTCGTGGGAGTGGTGGATAAGATCACAGGCTTTGGAATCACACTGCCTAGGTTCAAATCGGCCGTGTGACCTGCACAGATTGTTTAACTTGTCTGGGCCTCTTTTCCCACATCTGTAAGTTGAGGGTAATAATAGTGATTTCCTTAGGGGGCTATAGTGAGGACTCCCTGAAATGGGGAGTCTGCCTTGAGAGTCCTTTGCCTCCTCCTCTCTACTTTAGTTCCCCTCTCTATTAAACAAGATTCCTAACTTCCAGCTCAGCTCCCCACCTCCCTGACTCCGAAGGGAGTCTGCCTCACCGGGAAACCCCTGCAGGACAGGCACTACCTGGACAGTGTCCACGGGGCAGGGCACAAAGTCGGTATGTGAAAGGCAGCGGCTTGGGCCCACCAAGTGGGGGCCCCGGGGCCCCTCCCGCCGATACTCCTTGATGGGTTCCAGATGGAGTCGCTCTCTTGGCAGCACAGCCTCATGGCATGGGGCATAGCCAGGTGGGGGGAGGAACTTGAATTCACCATGTCGGCCACCAAGAAGGAACCGTACCCTGATGGGAGAGTGAGGTCACTGGAGGGGCAGGTTACAGGGGTGAGTCTGTGCTCAGTAGCGGTAAGGGAGCAATCCTAGGGTTGGTGGAAGGTTCTGGGGAGACCTGAGATCACTGGACAGTCAAAGAATGATAAAGGTTAAAAAGGAGTCAGAAAGGATATTCTAAAGTCGAAAAGAATGTCTGAGGTCAATGGGAATCATTGGAAAGTCAAAGAAGGAAAGTGTGGGGTCCTTAGAGAGTTAATGTAAGGTCACAGAACGTCTTTTGGAGGCTCTTGGTCAACAGAGCATTTGGGGATATTGGAAGGTTTTTGGGAGACCAAGAAGGTCATTTGGGAGTCACTGAGAATCTGGTGTAACTATGAGATAACCATAATTGTCCCTGAATGGGAAGTCACTCACAGAGCTTGGGATCATTGGGAAAAGGCTGACTAATTGAGAGGTCTTTGAAATATGTGGGGTCACTCCGGGGTCAGTGGGAGATTAAGCGATTGAAAGATCATTGAGAGATGTTGGAGTCACTGAGAAGTGTTTAAGAGTATGGAGTCATTAGGAATGTCCAAGGACATTGCAGATTTATTGGGAGGTTTTGGGGTCATTAGAAGATCATCGTCATATTCTGGAGTCATTTGGAGGTCACTGGAATAGCATAGAGTCATTGGGACAGTCTGAGGTAATTTAAGAGTCTGAAGTTTTTAGAAGGTCATTGTGAAATTTTGGGGACACTTGAAGGTCACCAGAAGAACCTGGAGTTGGGGAGAAGCTAAGGTCACTGGGAGGACACTGAAAGTGTCCGGGGTCATGTAGAGGTCATTGGGACCTTTATGGGTCTTACAGCTCATCTTCAAGATGAGCTGCTGGTGTTGACAGTGCTTGGGGAAGCTGTCTCAGGACAGTCCCAGGTCTGGGGACTGGCAAGGGGACAGGGGCAAGTCCTTACTTTACACCAGCTGAGAAGCTGACGACAGGGAAGAAGAGCCCATCAAGGTTGAAGGCCTCGAAGACGCCCTGTACGGGACAGCCATTGATGCGGAAGGAGATGGATGGAACACTGAGGTCCAGGCAGCAGCTGACCACATCCTCTGGGGCCAGGAGATGCTGACCTGGGGAAGTCACTGGGCGTGCCACATGTCCTGCACCAGGGTCACCAGGGAGGGGTCAGAAGTCAGAGGTCCCACGGGACCAATGCTCTCAAGAGACAAAGGGCAGATATTAGAGGATCTTATGGAGTTTGGATCCTGGAAACTCTAAAGTCAAGTGTTTCTGTAGCTCTGCAACAGGCAGAGATCAAGGCTCCCTGAGGTTAGGACCCTTAAAGTTGGGGGGTCAGAGATTAAAGACTTTCTGGAGTTAGGATTTTGGATCCTTTGGAGTCAGAAGTCAAAATCAGAGGTCATAATAATCTGGGCAGTTTTCTGGGATCTCTAGGGTCACAGATCATACATCCTCTGGGGTCAGAGTTCTGGAGGCTATGAAGAAATGTATTAGGAACAGGATTCTGGAACCTCTAGGTATAGGGTCATGATAAATGAGGAGTAAAGAATCAAAAGTTGGCCTGTTTGGGGGGGGGTCAGGATCCTAAGAACTCTAAGGTATGCGGTGAGAGGCTTGGAAACTTTAGGGTCAATGGTCAGGGTTGGTCATCCCCCCGAAGAGTTCAGATACCTGTCCAGAGATGCAGCCCATCGAAGCCGTAGGAATAGAGGTCATCGCCAACCCCGTTGCCGCCCCAGCCCTCACCACCCCCAGGGTAAGGGCTGTAGCCCTCAGTGAGGGCCCAGCCCACCCGCAGGTGGGTGGCCTGAGCTGTCAGGAATGGAGTCACTTCATCCACCATCACCTCAAAGTACCATTTTCCATACTGTGTAGAGCCCTCTGCTCGGCCCACAAAGATGTTGGGGCGGATGCTGTAGGAGAGAGAGAACAAGAGTGGGGGATGAAGGAGAGGTGGAGAGGAGAGCCAGGTTATTGCAGGGGTGGAGGGAGAGGGAGAGGGAGAGAAAGAAAGGCAAAGAGACAGAGACAGAAAAAGAGATATATACACAGGAAAAACAGAGAAGCAGAGGCATGAAGGCAGAGAATACGAAACAAAGGGAGAACAAGCAGAGATAGAAACAGACAGACACCAAAGACAGAGAGAAGAGAGAGATGGGGGAAAAGATGAGGAGGAGAAATAGAGAGAGACAGAACAGAGAGTGAAAGGAACAGACAGATGCAGAAATGGAGAAGGGACAGAGGACAAGAGTGGGGAGCCAGGTGAGCTGGGGCAAGAGCAGACAACTGTGAGGACCAGGTGTTAAGTCCAGGGTGGGAGATAGAGGAAGGGTCTCTTAGTCAGGGTGAGGTCAGGCTAGGTTCAGACCTGGTGACATAGTTGATGAGGTTTGTCTGCAGCAGAAGCTCACGGCCAGGGAGCAAGTTCTCGGTAATGAGATCTTGATTGGAGCGCACAGCCACGCCATTACACACACACAGAGAACACAGCACATCCAGCACCTGGAGGTCAAAGTCAGAGATCATGATGTAAGGGCACCAAGGCAGGAATCCATGAGAGGCCCTGGGTGGGAAGCTAGCAGTAAAGGGCGGTATGTCAGAATAGGAGATGGACATTTTGACTGAGAGGAAGTAGAGAAAGTGGGATGTCAGGGATCACAGAGAAAGGTCAAGGGTCAAAGAGAAAGGTCAGGTGAGACGGTAGGGGCCATATGAGTTGGGATAAAGCATCAGCAATGTAAGAAATGAGTGTCTGAAGTAAGATGTTAGAAGGAAAAAGTCAGGGAAAGAGTGAAAGTATTATATTAGTGAGAGAGCGCAGGGGTCAGGGTGAGATTTGAGATTAGCAGGGGTTGCAAACTAGTGTCTGCCTCCTCCCCGGCAAATTCTGCAAAGTGAGCTGTGGTGGTGTAGACATTTAGGCAGTCAAAGCAATTCAGGACCAGGGAGAGCATCCCCTGAGGTGGGAAAAACAAGGGGTCACCACAGGAGTTCCAGGCCCTCCCTTCCTTGCCTTTCTTGGATTTACTAATTTATATTTCTTCAACAGCTAGTGACTGTGAGTTCCCGGATGGGTAATGTAAATCTGTGATGTGGTTAGAAATAATGCAGGTAGGACCTGTGGCAAAGTGGAGAGTGTGTATGCACCGAATCAAAGACTATAAAATTGGAAAATTATAGGAAATTTAAAAAGCATTTCATAGATCTAATGAAGCACATGTATGGCCCCAAATCCATTTCAGAACTATGAGTTAGAGGCCTTATGTTAAGATGGAAGCATATGGGCCATAGCCAATTTGTCTCAGTGGATAGAGTGTCGGCATGGGGACTGAAGGGTCCCAGGTTTGATTCCAGCCAAGGGCACATGTCCGGGTTGTGGGCTCAATCCCCAGTAGGGGGTGTGTAGGAGGCAGCTGATCAATGGTTCTCTTTCATCATTGATGTTTCTATCTCTCTCTCCCTCTCTGAAATCAATAAAAATATATTTTTTAAAGAGATGGAAGCATATGGAAGAGGAATCCAGGTAAGAGATAAGATGAGGGAGGGGAGGGAGAGTAGTGGAGAGTTCTGGGGCCGTGGGGCCAGGGTTCAGAGTTAAGGGGATGAGAAGTCAGGGGTGAGGGCTGACCTTGTGGTTCCTCCCATGCTTGTCCAGAAGGGAGATGATGGACTTGATGTGGTTCTCTTGGATGATATTTAAGACTTCAGGACTCTCAATCAGGACACAGTACAGCACCTCTAGGATTCCTGCATGGTTAGCAGAATGAGAGGTGAGGTGGCTGTGGCCCTTCCCTCCCCCAAACCCCTGTCTCTTCCCATGAGCTCTCCTACCAGATGAGGCTTCCAGCCTATCCAGCTTGCTGACCAACCAATCCAAATTGGTGGAGAAGAGGGCACAGTTGGTACGATTGCCACGGATCAGAGAGGCTGAAGGTGGAGAGATAGGTTAGACCAAACAGTACTGGGACCTGTGGAGTTCCAGGGGAAGTCATAACTAGGCCCCTTTACCCAGGAGTTCATAGAGCAGGTTCACGATCTCTTTCCAGGACTCGGCGGCCTCCTCCCCAGCAAATTCTGCGAAGTGAGCAGCGGTGGTGTAGACATTTAGGCGGTCAATGCAATTCAAGACCAGGGAGAGCATCCCCTGAGGTGGGGAAACAAGGGTCACCCAGGAGTTCCAAGTCGTCCTTCCTTGCCTTTCTTGGATTTACTAATTTATATTTCTTCAACAGCTAGTGACTGTGAGTTCCCAGATCTACACCAGCACAATAGCTCCATGTCCCCCTTCACTCCCATCACCCCCTCTCCTTCTTGGCTCCCCAGATCAGTCCTGTCTTCTGTGTCTCTGTCCCCAACATAATACAGCCTTATTAGCATCAGGACTGAATTTGTGCTTCTCTTTCCTATAGTTTTCTTTCCATCCTTTTCACTTCCAAGCACCCCACTCCTGGTCCCAGTTGGCCCAGTTCACTTGCCACACTGACCATAAGAGAGATTTTGTTGTTTTATATTTTAATCTTCTGTCTTTTTTATTGTGAATTATAACAGACACATAGAAAAGCACATAAGACATATACAGTCAATTGTTACTCATGATATTTGGGTTCTGTAAAGTCCCCATGAACACTGAGTTAGCAAATCCTGAACCATGACTCCCAGGGGAAATACAGGCAGTTCCTCTATTTAGTACCAACAATTTCATACTCTCTTGTTTTATGTGCATTTCTGTTTAAAAACACTGATTTATCACAATACCAAACATCAAGCTATATTACCAAGCCACAGTTCTGAAAACTGCCTGGTACTGGCACAAGAACAGACATATAGACCAATGGAACAGAATAGAGAACCCAGAAATTGACCCAAACCATTATACTCAATTAACATTTGACAATGGAGACAAGAGCATACAATGGAGTCAACACAGTCTCTTTAATAAATGGTGCTGGGAAATTTGGTCAGATACATGCAAAAAAATGAAACTAGATCAGCAACTTACACCATACACAAAAACAAACTCAAAATGGCTAAAGGACTTGAATGTAAGACAGGAAACCATAAAAATCCTGCAAGACTCCATAGGCAGCAAAATTGCAGACATATGTCATAGCAATATCTTTACAGACACAGATCCTAGGGCAAGAGAGACTAAGGAGAAAATAAACAAATGGGACTACATCAAAATAAAAAGCTTCTGCACAGCAAAAGAAACCATCAACAAAACAATAAGAAAGCCCACTGCATGGGAGAACATATTTGCCAATGTTATTTCTGATAAGGGTTTAATCTCCAATGTTTACAGGGAACTCATACAACTTAACAAAAGGAAGATAAACAATCCAACCAAAAAATGGGCAAAGGACCTAAATAGACACTTTTTGAAAGAGGACATTCAGAAAGCCAAGAGACATATGAAAACATGCTCAAAGTCACTAATCATCTGAGAGATGCAAATCAAAACAACAATGAGGTACCACCTCACACCTGTCAGAATGACTATCATCAACAAATCAACAAACGACAAGTGCTGGAGAGGATGAGGAGAAAAAGGAACCCTCCTTCACTGCTGGTGGGAATGCAGACTGGTGCAGCCATTGTGAAAAACAGTATGGTGTTTCCTCAAAAATTTAAAAATGGAACTGCCATTTGACCCAGTAATACCACTTCTAGGAATATATCCTAAGAAAACAGAAACACCAATCAGAAAGGATATATGCACCCCTATGTTCATAGCAGCACAATTTACAATAGCTAAGATTTGGAAACAGCCTAAATGCCCATCAGCAGATGAGTGGATTAGAAAACTATGGTACATCTACACAATGGAATACTTCGCTGCTATAAAAAAGAAGGAATTCTTACCATTTGCAACAACATGGATAGAACTGGAGAGCATTATGCTAAGTGAAATAAGCCAGGCAGTGAAAGAAAAATACCACATGATCTCACTCATTTATGGAATTATGAACAACATAAACTGATGAACAAAAATAGATACAGAGGCAGAGAAGCATTGAACAGACTGTCAAATTACAGTGGGAAGCCTGGGGAGGGGAGGTAAGAGATCAACCGAAGGACTTGAATGCATGCATATAAGCATAACCAGTGGACGCAAGACAGTGGCGGGGGGAGGTGAGGGCATGTGCCGGGGGGTAAGGGAGGCCGGGGGAAGGTCAATGGGGGGGAAAAGGAGACATATGTACTACTATTTGTAATACTTTAAACAATAAAAAAATGAAAAAAATAAAAACACTGATTTAATATATATTATTGATTCATTAACATTAAGAGTCAACAATAACTCATACCTGAATAAAGCTCATCTAACATGCATTTTCTCAGTAAGGCACCTCCCAGATTTCTTGTGCTTAGGAACATGAGACAGCACTTCAACACTACACTTAGGGCCCATTTTAAGCAGCAAAATCAACAAAAATGCAAAAAAATATGGCACCAAATATGTGACAAAAAGGACACTTGTTTATAATATGAGACATGAAACAAGAAAACAGCGTGTGCCCTGGCCAGTGTGGCTTGGTTGGTTGGAGCATTGCCCCGTACACCAAAAGGTTGCGGGGTTGCAGGTTCATAGTGGAGGCAACCAATAGATGTTTCTCTCCCTCTCTCCCTCTAAAAATCGGTTTAAAAAACATATTCTGGAGTGAGGATTTTTTAAAAAAGGAGATGAAAGTGGAGCATAGCCTTGTTCCACCTCAGCTGGCTACATGTGACTGAAATTTTTTACCACTCTGCACATGGCCACACATGTGCTCTAGTATTGATTAGGGTAATACAAATAAACTTTAGCAAGTAGGCAAATTGAAAATACAGAATCTGTGAATAACAAAGACCAAAGTATATGTTTTACCAAACCAATATCAAGAATAGCTGTGGAGCCAAAACCGGTTTGGCTCAGTGGATAGAGCGTCAGCCTGCGGACTGAAAGGTCCCAGGTTCGATTCCGGTCAAGGGCATGTAACTTGGTTGCGGGCACATCCCCAGTAGGAGGTGTGCAAGAGGCAGCTGATCGATGTTTCTCTCTCATCGATGTTTCTGACTATCTATCCCTCTTCCTTCCTCTCTGTAAAAAATCAATAAAATATATTTAAAAAAAAAGAATAGCTGTGGAATCATGACCCAGGCCAAGAAAGAGAACATTGCCAGCCAGCCAGAAGTCGCCTGGATGCCCTTTCTGATTACACAATCCTTGCTGCTAGGGATAAACCATCATCCTGACTTTCATGAAAATCCTTTCCTTAATTTTCTAATTGACTTTTGCCTGTATTTGAACTTGGAATATACAGAAAGTATTCTTTTGTACGTGGATTCTTTTGCTCAATGTTATAGTTTAAGATCCAAGAACATTGTTGCAGCTATCATTTCGTTTGTTCATTTTCATTGCTGAGTGTATCCATATCCATTTATGGATATGACACATTTGTGGATCCATTCTAGTGGTGGATATTTGAGCTGTTTCTAGTTTTAGGCTGTTACAAGTAATGCTGCTATGACAACTGTTTTATCTATATAAGAGAGGCAGTGCATTGTGATTCAGAGCATAACCACGCTGGAGTCACATAGACTGGCTCTGCCACTAGCTCCTCCAGGTATGCACATGGCTGCCTCCCTTCGTTCAGGTCACCTGCCTTGAGCACTCTACTGTATTTTAATTGCACCACTCCCAGCACTGCCTACTGCTGTCCTGCTTTATTTTTCTCCTTAGCCCTTGCCACCATACCATATACATTTTTTATTTTATGTATTTATTTATTTTAGAGAGGAAGGGAGAGAGAAGGAAAAACACATCGATTTGTTGTTCCTTATGCATTGATTGATTCTTGTATGTGCCCTGCCTGGGGATTAAACCCATAACCTTTGTGTATCGGGATGATGCTCTAACCAACTGAGCTACCTGGCCAAAGAATAATTTTCTTATTTTATTGATCATCTATCCTCCTCCATGTCAACTCCGTAAGGATGGACATTTTGTCTGTTTTGTTGACAGCCACATCCCCTGGCATATTTGTTGCCCTTCACTGACCCATCTGTAATACAGGAATTACAATCCCCCATGGAGTTATTAGAAGATGTCTTGTACATAGCGCTCTTAATACATAGCGAGGGCTAAATTCAAGGTAAAATAACCACTAACATTTTTATATAGCATCTACTAGTTACTGGCACTGTTCAAGCTCTGCATATCCTAACTCTACTCCATAAGTAAGTTTTATTATTGTTATTATTATTATTTCTATGTCTGCCTCCCCCATCAGCCTGGGAACCCCTGGAGAGGAGGGGGACCAAGTTGTCAACCTTTGAATGAACATACATCCCCATCACCATGTATCAGACGCCCAACCTTTGTCCAGCCCCCTCCTCCCACTCTGCTCAGCCCTTCCCACTCAGACCCCACATCTCTTCTCCTCGGGCTCTCATAACCCAAACTCCTAGCCCTGACCCCATCTGAGTTTCCGCCCTACACTGCCCTCCCAGTCTCCCAAAGACCCACCTCTGCCCCTGATCCGCCCCCACGCCCCACCGGTTCCATCCTCTCACCCCACAGGCCGCGCCCCCACAGACACCACCCCTGAGTCCGCAGCCTCTGAGCCTTTATCCTCGGACTTCTCAGGCCTTCTCCAAAGGCCCGGCCCCTCCTTCCCGGTGAGAGAACAAGGTCAGCCCCTCCCGCCCGCTCGCACGGGACCCCGCCCCCGCTCCGCCGGAGACCCCGCCCTCGAGGTCCCGCGCCCGCCTTCGGGCCACGCCTACGGCGACCACAGGCCCGCCCTGCGCCCGCACCTCCTCTTGAAAGAGACTCTGCCGGTTGCGCAAGCTGCGCAGCTTGCTTTGCTTCTCCTCGTGCTGCAGCTCCTCGGAGGGCGGCTCGAAGTAGCCGATGAGGTCCTGCAGGCTCAGGACGACGCCCTCGATGGGCAGCGCGGTGCCAGCCGGCGGCCCCGAGCCCCGCGGCTTCCCGCTGAAGCTGTCCAGGCCCCTGTGGGATCGCGCACTAGTTCGCCAGGGGCTGAGTGCTGACCATGGGTGTGGCACTCTGGAGTCCCCCTACCCCCGTCCCTGCAGGACTCCCACAGACACACCTCTTTAACAGAGAGGGAGACGGATATGCAGAAAGACAAAGAAGGGCCTTGACTGAGGTTACACGTGGCCAAGGGCAGAGCTGGAACTAGGACTTATGCCTGTGTAGTAGGCACAGGGACAGTGGAAACAGGAGTCGGAATTGGGAGGTCCAGGTCAAGGGCCTGGGTGTCGGGTTTGAAAGGTGATGATCAGAAATGTTCAACTCAATCAGATTAGGGACCAAGTATATAAAGGTCAAGAGTTTAGAGGTTAGTGGTCATGTGAATGTTAGCAGGGATGTGGATGTCAGAGGTAGAGATTAATGGGGTCAGGTGCCTGAACGCCAGGAGCATGGGGGTCAAGGTATGGCCTGGCACACGGGCAGAGTGGGCAGGTCGCTCACTTGATGAACTGGTTGTACAGGCCAGCAGTGCTGTAGATCATGCGGGCAGCCTGGGACTCCTCCTGCTGGCAGCGGGTCAGTGACAGAGCGTCATCCATGTGGCCTTCCTGGTGCAGCATGGCCTGGCGGTGGGAGGACAGAGAAGTCAGGAGGGGGCCTTGCTCCCTAGATTCTAGCCCAAAGCTGCCTGCTTCATCCACCAAATCTCTCTGCCAGTCCTCCCCTGCCATCCCTCTTTATCTGATTCTGTCTTTCATTCTGTCTTTTCCCTTTCATCTCTGTCTCTCTCTGTCTTTGTCCCTCTTTTTTTCTATCTGTTCATCTTTGTCTCTCTCTCCTTATCTATATCTTACCTCTATTGCACACTTTGGTCTCATTTTCCCTGTCTCTCCTTCTCTGTCTTTCTCTGTCTCTTTCATGTCTGTCTCCAGGCCAGACGCCCTCCACTTGTATCTACTAATGCCTTAACATTGCCCCATCAGAGCACTATAGCAGCTCCCCAAACTTAATATGTCCCAGACAGAATGCCTGGCACCTTCTGTGAATACAGCCATCACAGTGCCAGCTTTCCCCTGAGCTGACCTCTAGTCCCGTGGCTGTGACTCCTCCACTCATGATTTCAATGACAAACCTTGTTCTTTTTGCAAACAGGTGCCTCCCTAGTCTTCCCACTCATTCACTCAGCAAGTCTTTATTGAGTGACTCTGTTATAGACATTGGAGCTAAAACTTTAGATCCCTGTCCTCATGAGCTGACATTTGACTGTCCCTAACTTGGTTAATGGCACTTCCATCCTTTTGGTTGCTCAGGGTAAAAATCATAGCATCACCCCCAACTCCTATCTCTCTCTTCCCAATACCCAATCTGTCAGAAAATCCTGTTGGCTCAACCCTCAAAATCCAACCAGAATCCACCATGTTTCCCCACTCCACAGTCCCCACCCTGTCCTGTCCCCTGTCATCTACTACCTATACCCTACCAGCAATCTCCTCCCGGTCTTTCTACTCCAGCTCTGCACCCCAACTCCACCACACACAATCTGTTCCTGAAAGCAGCTAAGGAACCAGAACACTCTGTGGCTCCATCTCATGCAAGGTAAAAGTAAAAGCCAGGTGCTCGCTTCGGCAGCACATATACTAAAATTGGAACGATACAGAGAAGATTAGCATGGCCCCTGCGCAAGGATGACAAGCAAATTCGTGAAGCGTTCCATATTAAAAAAAAAAAATAAAAGCCAGGACCCTCCCCATTACCACAAGGCCCTACATGGTCTGCTCCCATCTCCTCTCTGTCCTCACCTGCCCCTCTACTTGCCCCTCGCTCACTCTGCTCTAGCCAAACTGGATTTTCTTCCTGTTATTGCAACTAACCAACCTCATTCCAACCTTTACACATGTTCTTCCCTCTGTCAAAAGTAGCTTTCCCTCTCTTCAGTTATATAGCTATATACTTCATTAAAAGCAGTTTATTCACCAGTTCTGAGCAATGGTGGGGTGGGGGCTGGGAACAAGTCTCTATAGCTGGCCTATATTTACACACACACACACACACACACACACACACACACACACATCCAAAACAACTTGGATACTCATTAATTTGTTGAATGTCATTCTCCGTCTGCTTGTCACTCTCTGTCTTTTCCATCTCTGTCTTTCTCTATTTTTCTGTCTCCATATTGTTTTTATCTATGCCTTTCTCTGTCTCTATATTTCCCTCTCTCTTCTTCTCCATGTGTATTAACAATATATATTTCTCTTCATTTTTTCCTCTTTCTCAATCTTGGTTTCTCTCTCAGCCTGCGTCTTTCTCTCATCCTGTCTTCAAACCCCTGATATTTTGAAGGCTCAAGCATGAACCCCCCTCACCCCACACCCCGTCTCCTTTCTCTCCTTGCCAGGTGCCCACCTTCTTCTTGAGCACTCCGAGCCGCAGAGCCTTGGGGTCCGGAGCGGCATAGGTGAGCCACAGGCCTGAGGCCACATGCTGCACAAAGCACAGCGACTCCCCATACTTGATCTCAGGGGGACCCATGCCTTCCACGTCCCGCTTGGGGGCCACATCCAGTTTCTCCTGCAGGGGCAGGGGACAGAGGTTAGCTCCTCTGCTGTGCAGTTAGTAGGGGAGCCCCACAGAGAGACTGCTGAGATGGAATTTGGGGCTCCAGGTGAGGGAGGGCACTCTGACCCCACCAACCTTGGAGATGCGGAAGCAGAAGGAGGTAGCCTTGGTGTGGGCCTTGCTGGCATCAACCACCACCAGACCCTGATCCTCGGTGAGTGCCAAGTACCGCCCCGTGGTGACATGGCGGATGCGAAGCGGCTGGCCCCAGCGAAGGTGGCTCCCACTCCAGCTGTGGTGGGTGAGGGCAAGATGGTCAGAGACCAGCCCTGATCCTCCCATGGAGACCATGGTCTTAGTTCAAACCTCCTCAAGCCCCTTTCCAGGATGCCCCAAACTTTCCTCAAATCTTTCCTAGAACCCGCAATCCCCCTTCAGGAACCCTAATCATCTCCTCTCAGGCCTTCACAGCTTCCTCTTGGCTCCCCAGATGTCTCTAGTGCCCCCAGTTTTCCCAGACCTGTCATCTTATCCCTCTCCACTCCCCACATTTTCACTCAGAACCCTCTGACCTCTCCCTCAGCACCCCCACAACCCCCAAGACCTCCTTTTCCTCCAGGATTCTAGGACCCTGAGGACTTCATTGCCCTCTTGGGCTCCCCAGATTTCCCCTCAAAACTCTCCAGTCTCTTCCTTAGTTTTCCCCTCTTGTCCCCCCAGACCCAGTCCCCTCCCCCAGCTCAACCCAATGCCCCCACCTGATTCTCAGAGGCTCCAGTCTCCAGAGGGAGCGGGCATGGGTACACACAGCTCCCCCCTCATAGTGGACAAGCCTGGGGACATGGAAGAGAGTGAGGTCAGGCGTTCAGGTTCCAGTCCCCCAGAATTTGACCCCTACCCATAGGGCCCCAGCCCCCCAACTGACCTTTGCACTCCTCCCTGCCCCCACCCTGAAACCCCATGCACTCTTGTCCCCCATCCAGACCTGCGCTGGTCATCACTGTCAGCGGGGGAAATGGTCAGACACTCATCCATGTGTCCATGGAAGAGGCGGAGGACGTGGCCCCCAGTCACATAGCCTGCAGACGAGCCAGGAAAGATGATCACTGTGGGCTGGAGCCCCAGACAAGCCCGGGAACCAAAGGGGAGTTCAGGGGCCTGTTTAACGCCCGGGGGAGGCTGGGGCCTGGGTTGGGGGTCTGCAGTTAAAGACCTGAGTTTCAGGGTAGGAAGTGTAGTCTGAGATTTAGGCTAAGTTTGAGGTCTGAAGTAGAGGGATATGATTTGGGGTCTCAGGTTGAGGGTCGGGTGTACAGAGCTGGGGTCTGAGTTTGGATATTTGAGATTAGGGTTAGAGATTTGGGTCTCATGCTCCCTGATATTGGGGTCCAAGTTCCAGGGTTTGGTCTGGGTTTTGGGTTTAGAAGTGTGATGGTTGGCTCTGAAGTTGGGATCTGAAATTTGTGTGTGATTTTGAAGGTCTGAGGCTGGTAGCTGAGGTTTAGGGTCTGAAGTTATAGTTTAGGTTTGTAAGTCTGAGCTTTGCAATTGGAAGTTGGTGAATCTGAGATTCAAACTTCAGGCCTGAGTTTTGGAATCTGTCCTTTGAGTCTCAGCTTGAGTCTGGCTTGGGGCTCTGAGGTTTGGGGTGTCAGAGTTGGAGTCAAAGTTGGGGGCCATGCTTTGGGGTCTTAGCATGGGGGTCTGAATCTGGGAGATGATTTTGGAGATATGAAGTTAAAGTGGAGGTCTGAGGTTGGTTAGCTCTGGTTTAGAGTCTGAATGAGGGGTTTTGGTTTGGGGATCAGGGTTTGAATTTGGGGGTCTGGGTTTGGGGGTTGAGGTCACATGCTGCTTGTGCTAGTCATCTGAGGCTTAGGGTTGAGAATAAGCTCCAAATTTGATGTTCTAAGCTTGGATCTGAGTTTAGGGGTCTGGCCTCCAGGACCCAAGTTTGGCATGTCAGCTTTGGGGACCAATATTTTGGGTCTGAGTTTGGGAGTCTCATCCTGAGTTCTGGATTTGGGGTCAGTTGGAGATCTAATTGTGAGGGTCATAGTTTGGGGTCTGAGTTTACAAGGTTCTGTTTGGGCATATCTGAGAGGCAATGTGGGAAGTCTATGTTGGGGGTCTCAGTTTAGGGTCTGGAATTATGGGAGTCCTCACCCTCTTCACAGCCAGAGGAGATGGGATTCATGTTCCACAATGTTTGCATGAAGGAGGCATCGACTTGGAGCTCCCCACTGGCTGTTGACAAGTGCTGAAGGCAACCAGGAGGTGATGGTCAGAGACAATGGTGATGGGCCAATAGTTCCAGAGGCAGAAGCCAAAACCCAGAGGTGGAAGCCAGGAAACCAGCAGATGAAAGACAGAACATTAGAGGTCACAGATCAGGAAACCATGATGGAGTCAGGAGATGGGGTGTCAGAAACCAGGAATTGAATGTCAAAGGTCAGGAACCTGGAAATTGGGAGTCAGGACCTTGGGGCCAGAGACGAGGCTAACCTGTGATAGGAGATGGGGTGGATCCCACGTGCCTCCAGCCCCGGGGGCAGTAGTAGCCACGAGGGGGTGGGGTTGCTCACCAGGTAGCGCTCAGAGGAGACACTAACGAGGATGAGGTCATCCCCAACGCGAACCTTTTCTCCTTCGGACCTCTGCTTGGAGGCTGGGTGCATCGTCCACCAACAGGCTTCGCCTATGGGGGCAGGATTCTCAGGATGATGGCTGCCCAGAATTCTCTTCCCAAGGTCTTCCCAGTCCTGAGCCTTCCAAGCCTTATGCCCCAAATTCTCCTACTGCTGCCACCAACTCTGCCTCAGTTTCCTCTTCCTGCCCTCAGATCCTCTGCCTACGATTCCCCCATGCTTGCCCAAGTCTCCCCATCCAAATTTGTCCATTCGCACCCAGAGACTCTCTGCCCCAAAGTCCTCGTTACCCCCAGAGCATTTCCATGTCTACCCCATAATTCTGTAGATCTGCACCCCAACTTCCTGCCTGTCCTGTCCCTATCACACCCTGCTCCCTCCAGCTCCTCCACCTGTTGCATCCTCCTGCAGTCCCACGTCGAAGGCCAGCTTGTCGGTCATGGAGCGGGAAGTAGTGAGGCAGCTCAGATACTAGGGTCATAGAGCGGGGTCAGCCTCCTCCTGGAAGGCACTGCACTCCCTGCCCCCTGCCCTTGCCCTCTTGCTGATGCACTCACCATGCTGCTGTGTGCATGCCGGAGCAGGATGGCATGGCCATACAGGAGTGTCCTGTGTCCTCCGCCCTGGGATGACTACAGGGGGTGTGGGGGAATGAGGGCACAGAGTGAGAACAGATCTCCAATACATCTGGCCTATACCAGGTGGGAATAGGATCCCCATAAAATACCATGCTCACACCTGGATGCAAGGAAGCCTCCACTCAGACCAGTAGCAGATTCTTTGACTCAGTTTCCCTACCCATGAAAGTGGGGGCTCTGTCTCTGAGAAGCCTGTGGATGGAGTGTTTTATATTCCCCAAAGCCCTCTCTGTCCTCCCTGCCTCCTTCACCTTGTTAACTAGGCCAAGAGTCACTCGGAGGCTGGACCCCTCCTCTAGGTACCGAGGACACTCCAGGAAGCCCCAGCATCTCATGTTCCATGGACCTCAGCTCCTTCTACTCTAACCTGTCGCATCATGGCTGGCGGCAGCTGGTGTGCACTGGTACAGTCCTGCCAGTTGTTAAAGATTTGAACATCACCCACAGAGACCTGCTCTGTACTGCCTCAAGGAGACTCCGTCCCTCTTGAGGGGTGACACCCCGTCATTCAATGGCACCAGGCCTTCCATCCCAGCTCTTTCATGCCCATGCTCTGAGGGGGCCATGTGATGGGACCACATGATCACATGGCAGACCCACTCCTGGACCAGAGGGGACCCACACTTGGGATAAGAGAGGGGAGGGAAGAGGTCCCATGCAGAGAAGAGCTGGGATCAGGGTCAGGGAAAGGATGGGAAAGAGGAGGAAGTAGCAGGCGGTGGGAACAGGGGGTTCAGAAGCCCCCATCCCTTTCCTTCCTTCCTTCCTTCTTTCCTTCCTTCTTTCCTGGCCTGTTCTGGGGTACATAGCCCCAGCCTCAAATGCAGGACGTGAGCCCAAGAGGCAGATCGGGCTCAGAAGAGGTGGGAAGGACAGGTGACACCCAAGGCCAGACCTACCCACTTATCCAAATTGAGGGCCTGTGGAGGTGGGTCAGAGAGAGGAAGAAGAGCAGATGGTAAATGAAGCCCATGTCCTCCCACCCATCCTGGTCACCCATCGGCTCAGGGGAGCCTCACCTCCACACCGGCCTCCACAGTGTTGGCCAGCATCTCCTGCAGGGCTCGGACGGACAGCGACTGCTCCAGGACAAAGCAACAGATGGCCAGATCGGGGGGCACATTCTGGAGGGAGGTGAGATGTGAGCAGGGGGCCTGCAGGCCCAAAGATCTGGCATACCCCTTGCCCCTCTAAATATGGACACCCAGTCTCAATCCCAACCCTCCAAGAAGCCCTGCCCTCTGCCTCCTGCTTCAGACACCCTGAATCCTCACCAATATCACAGAAAACACTTCTGCTGTGCCTCCTCCCTCAAACACCTGAACCCCACAGAAGCTTCCACGCTACCCTCCTGCTCAGGCACCCCACACCCCACCTAATCTCGGAAAACGCCTCCATCCTCAGACACACTGCATCCGCCCAACTCCAGGGCTCCTCCGCTTCCCCTGCAGGTAACTCAAATCTCTCCAACCCCAGAGGGAGGCCTGCCTCCTGCTGTCACAGTGCAGCCCAGTTCCTGCCTCTTGCATGGACACTGTGAACATTGCTTCAAAATCACAGGAGGGCACCCGTAGCCACCCCCTCAGTCTCCCACCTGTTACATCGACTCTTAGACACCCTCCTGCTTGGACCCAAGGCTCTCTGCCCCCTGCAGACCCTGGCCCTTTTCCCCATCAGATGCTATGTCCCCTCCCTTTCCCAGCCTTCACCCCATCCCCTAGGTCACCTCCTCTCTCAGACCTGAGTCCACCTCACCCTCAGACCCCAGGCACCCTCCACCTCTCAGCCTCAACCCCCACCCCCACCCCCACCTCAGTTCCCTGCTAGCATCCTCCTGTCCCTCCAGGCCCTGTCACATCAGATCCAAGGCCCTCTGCCACCTCAGACTCCTGCCTCCTAAGACCCTGGTCCCTCCCTCTTTAAACCCTAGCCCTTTTTTCCTCTTAGCCCCCTCCATTTTCTCCCCATCAGCACCCCCTCTTCAGATTTCCAGACCACCCTTCTTTGGGCCACAGATTCTGTGTCCCTTCAGACTCCCTCTTCCCCTGGCCCCTGCCCTCGCTCCCGTGCTGACCTGGGCATTGCTGGTAGGCTCCAGGAAGCAGAGGCGGTTGCCAAAGCCCTCGGCTGCCAGGCAGAGTTTAAGCTGCTCCTTGAGCACGGTGGCACTGCACTGTAGGACCACCTCATCGTCCTGGGAAGGAATGGGGGTTTAGGGCTCCCTGGCACCCACCCTCACCCCACAGACACTGCATACCATGCCACTCACCCCACCCTTGTCCCCATGAAAGAGATACCCACCTTGCAATAAAGTAGGTGCCCGTACTGAACGCTAAACATACTTCTAATATCCCCATGAAATAGGAGCTAGTGTCATCCCATTTTAATATAGGAAACTGAGGCTCAAAGAGGAGACATGGCCTGTCCAAGACCACACCACTAAAAGGAGGAGCTGGGATTTGAGCCTCAGTCTAGCTGGCTCCAGAGGCCTCCCAGGTGGGGTCTTCAAGGTGAGCCATTGGAGGGTGGAAAGTCTGAACACATCAAGTTCAATGGCTTTTAAGCTCAGCCTCCTTTAATTTCTCTTTTGTATATTGCCTTAATACACAAAATTGTTGCCCTGGCCGGTGTGGCTCAGTTGGTTGGAGCATAGTGCAGTACACCAAAAGGTAATGGGTTCTACTCCTCATCAGGGCCCAAACCCAGGGTTGAGGGTTTAATCCCCAATTTGGGTGCATGCCAGAGGCAACTGATAGATGTTTCTCTCATCAGTGTTTCTCTCTCTCCCTTCCTTTTTCTGAAAAAAGAAATAATAATTACACACACACACAAAAAGCCATTGCCCTAGCCGGTTTGGCTCAGTGGGTAGAGCATTGCCCTGCGGACTGAAGGGTCCCAGGTTCAATTCCGGTCAAGGGTTTCAGGCTCAATCCCCAGGAGGAGGCATGCAGGAGGCAGCCAATCAGTGATTCTCTCTCATCATTGATATTTCTCTCTCTCCCTCTCCATTCCCCTCTGAAATCAATAAAAATATATATTTTTTAAAAGCTATCCTTTAAGGAGTGCTTTCTAATGAATGTGATGCCAAAGCCTGGACTAGATCCTGGATGGAGGGGAAATGCCACAAAAGTTGGTGTTTCAGCAACTGGTCAAAGTTGAATAAGGACTGTGAATTAGCTAATGGTATCATCGCAATACTAATTTTCCTGATTTTGATAACTGTAGTGTGATTTGTAAGAGACGGCCCTTGTGTTTTAGGAAACAGGTACTACAGTATTTAGGGGTTAAGGGTATCATGTTCACAACTTACCCTAAAACAGCTACAACAGTTCAGGAAAAAAATATGGAGAGAGTGGGGGGAGGGGAAGCAAATATGCCAAATCTTCACATTTAAGGAAAATGACTGAAGGCCATATGGGAATTCTTTGAACTAACCCTGCAACTTTTCTCTAAGTTTGAAATGATTTCAAGATTATTAATTAAAATTTTAAGTAAAATAGACGCATTTTCATGTGGTGGGTCCCATTCCAAGAAGTTAACTCATTGATTCCTCACAACAACCCTGTAAAGTAAGTCTTATTATGTGAACCTTTGGAAACTGAGGTCCAGAGAGGTGAAGCAACTTGCCTGAAGTAACACAGCTGTCATATGGCATAGTTGGTACTTGATCCCAACTCTGTATGTCACACTCTTAGAACACTAGACCACCTCTCCATACATGACTATAGTAGTCCACATCTACCTTTATATCTAGTACAGTATCCATGGGGAGTGCTCAGTGTTTTCACTGATAGAGATCTCAATCAAAAATGATGGCGACCACAGCTCTTATCTGCTGAGGAAGGCAGTGGTTATTCCATCTTGTAGCTGAGGAAACAGATTCAAGGAGCTCAGGCATCCTGCCTGAGGTTGCACAGTCTCCAGCCCTTCCAGCATATCACACAAACGTGTTCCAGTCCTGGGCTTTGACCCACACAGGCAGCCCTCAGTCTGTCTATCCAGCGCAAGAGGAGGGAGGGTGGGCGGGCCTGTTGGCAAGGAGGCTCCACAACTTTTCTGTCCTGTAATCCCAAACCAGGACATCCCGGCACTTGTGCATTCATGGGAATCATATAGCTTGCGTTATTAAGTACTGCTGTCTGCTAGGCCTTATGCTCGGGGCTTTATGTTCATTTGACAGACAACTATTGAGCATCTGTGGTTGCCAGGCACTGATCTAGAAACTGTACTAGTATATAGAGCAGGGGTGGGCAAACTTTTTGACTCGAGGGCCACAATGGGTTCTTAAACTGGACCGGAGGGCCGGAACAAAAGCATGGATGGAGTGTTTGTGTAAACTAATATAAATTCAAAGTAAAGGAGCGGAGGGGAGAGCAAGAGAACCGGATAGAACAGCCGGATCCGGCCCGCGGGCCGTAGTTTGCCCAAGGCTGATATAGAGCATCAACTAAAGCAGACAGACCCCGCCCTCATGGAGCTGACATCCTTTGGGGCAGACACAATAAACAGGTGAATAGGTTCATAATTTAAATGTCAGTGATAAGTGTAATGGAAAAAATTCCCAGGGTGATGTAAGAGAGTGGCTTTTGGAGTAGGGATGACATCAGTGAGGGGATGAAGTGACAGCCTCTCCAAGGAGGTGACATTTGAGCTGAGCCTAATACTTTATCCCAAACCATAAACCTTATCCAAATAATGAGAAGGAATCAGGCCTGATGGTCTCTGGGGGAAGAAGGGGCAACCTGTTCAAAGGCCTGTGGCTGGAGGGGGCCGAGGGTGTTGAGGAAGAGCAAGGGGGATAGGATGGTGGTAGCAGGAACAAAGGGAGAGTGGGAGAGAGGAGCTCAGAGAGAGAGCTGCACAGACCCCTGGGACCCTTATGGTACAGATTTTTTGTCCCCATTATTTGTGCGTGCGTGTGCGTGTGTGTGTGCGTGTGCGTGTGCGTGTGCGTGTGTGTGTGGTTTGTTTGTTTGTTGTTTTTTGTTGTTGTTGTTAATCCTCACCCCAGGATATTTTTTCATTGATTTTTAGAGAGAGTGGAAGGTGGGGGGATAAACAGAGAGAGAAACATCAATGTGAGAGAGACACATTGATTGATTGCCTTCCACATGTACCCCAATTGAGCCTACAACCAAGATATGTGCCCTTGACCAGAATCAAACCTGGGGACCCTTCAGTCTGCGGGCCGACACTCTATCCACTGAGCCAAAGGCCCCATTGTTAATTTTAGTATATTTGCTGCTGAATTGATCCTTGTCCCCATTTTTCAGATTAGGAAATTAAAGCTTGGAGAGAAAAATAAAAATCACCTGCCCAAAGTTTGGAAGCAGGCAAATGGCAAAGCCAGACACAAACCAGAGAATGGCTACACCAGTGGTTCTCTAACTTTCTCCTGCTTCAGAATGAAGGGAGGGACCAGGAGGTCATGGTTTGATTCCCTGGTCTGGGCACATGCCTGAGTTGCAGGCTCCATCCCCAGTGGGGGACATGCAGGAGGCAGCCAATCAATGACTCTCTCTCATCATTGATGTTTCTATTTCTCTCTCCCTCTCCCTTCCTCTCTGAAATCAATAAAAATATATTTTAAAAAACAAAAACAAAAAAGAATGAAGAGAGGTGCTTGGTTAAAATGCAGCTTCCTTGCTGTGCCAGTTTCCCACCCCCTACCCAACACCAAGAGCCTGATTTATTGGCTCTGCCTGAGCAGGGAATCTGGGCCATTAACCAACCTCAGGAGGTTCTGACATGGGCCATGCTTTGAGAAAGCCCAGCCCAGGGAAGGGGGGCTAAAGGCCACCACACATCTAAAGGAAAGGAAATTAGTTTGGGGGTCCATGGCCACCATACTTAAAAAGGGAAATAAGAAGAACAGAAAATACCAACTTGCCCATCATGCTCTAAGGGCTACCTACAGTTTATGAAATTTCAGTTAAAAATAAGTGTGTGTGTGTGTGTGTGTGTGTGTGTGTGTGTGTGTGTGTGAATGCACCTAATTTGTCCATAATAACATGAATTGGAGGCAGCCATCAGCAGGTGAATTGATAAACAAATTGTGCTATATTCACACAATTGAAATACTTCCCAGCACCAAAAAGAGCCCTAGCTTGTTTGGGTCAGTGGATAGAGTGTCAGTCTGTGGACCAAAGGGTCCTGGGTTCGATTCCGGTCAGGTCAAGAGCACATACCTTGGTTGCAGGCTTCACTTTGGTTGCAGGCTAGCTAGGCCCTCATCGGGGTTCATGCTGGAGGCAACTAATCCATGTGTTTCTCATATCAATGTTTTTCTCTGTCTTTCCCTCTCCCACTCTCCCTAAAAATCAATGGAAAAATATTCTCAGGTGAGGATTAACCAAAAAAAAAAATTAATTAAAAGAAAGAAAAAAAGAAAAGAACTTTTGCCCAGCCAGTGTGAGCACCAACTTATGAATCAGGAGATCATGGTTCCAATCCTAGTCAGGGCACATGCCAGGATTGCAGGCTCGATCTCCAGTAGGGGGCGTGCAAGAGGCAGCCGATCAATGATTCTCTCTCATCAATGATGTTTCTATCTCTCTCTCCCTATCCCTTCCTCTCTGAAATGCTACATGGGTGAATGTCAAAAATATTACACTGAGCAGAAGAAGCAAGACAAATGAGCATGAATTATATATGATACATTGGAATGTTTCATATGAAACATTCCACCAATGGAAGCTATAGTGACATAAAGTGAATGGACAGGTTGGTTACTGCAAAGAGCAAGAAAGAACTTTTTGGGGTAAAGGAAATGTTCTGTCTTAATTATGATACTGATTACATAACTGTACAGTTTGTCAAAACTCATTGAATTGTAACACCTAAAATGGGTGCAATTATTGCATGTCAATTATATCTCAACAAAGTTGTTTTTTAAATAATGTAGAGAGAACCACCACACAACATCAATAAAGTTCAGAAAAAAACACGCAGTCTGTGAAAGCAGGAGTGCTGAGCCCCAGGGGCATCTAGAGATGATTCTTCTTGGCCTTGACCTTGGGCAAGTTGTTCCACTCAGACCTTGGTTTCCTTCAAACCTCCCAGAGAGATAAAGATAGGGCCCTACCTCAGAAGATAAGCAGCGAGGATATAATTAGATGCTTCAGAGGCTGAGGCCCTGGACACGGGTCTGACATAGAGTAGTTCAGGGGCTGATGGCCTTGGCCACCGTCTCATTAGGGCCCAAGAGGAGAGGAGAACCCAACCCAGTGGAAGGGACTGGAGCTGGGGCAAGAGTCTAGGGTGAAGCTAGGACTCCTCCCCTGGCTGCATGCTCAGCTGTCCCTATCCTTCACTGCCAGCCCCTTGTGTGTTCCTCCCTCCCAGGAAACAAGACCTTATAGCCATGGTCCTAGCCGGGATGCTGTGTCAGCATTTCCCAGGACCCAGAGGGGGAGGGGAGGAGCTAGTGCAGGGTCAGCAGACCTGGCCCAAAAGAGAGAACATCTCCTTCCATACTCACACCCCACATCCAGCTGAGCCACTGGGAGGGAAAGTTAGGAAGGACTCCGAAATAGGCAGCTCCTCCCCCCCATCATCTCCCTGTCCCCTGCCCAGCCCCCAAAAGAGCGGCTATTCTGGGAGAGACACCTGTTGTTCCAATTCCCATCCCTGCCCCCAGCAGGGGATCAGAGATGTGGGGACAGCGCTAGAGAGATGAGTGAGACACAGAGGGTCTGAAACCAAAAGACAAAGACAGAGACAGGGAGACAGAGACACAGAGACAACCCAAAGAGACCTATAGGGAACGACATGGCCAGAGGTTATCAACAGCCATTTCACCCTCCTCCCCAAAACCAAGGTGGGAAAGAAAGAAGACCCAGAAGTTGAGGGACCCCCAGGAGGCCCTCAAGGGCTGGGAGTGCAAAGGACTTGGGATTTCCAGCCACCCCAGCTCCCTTCTCAAGAATTTAAGTAGGTCAGAGTCTGGAGCAAGAAGAGAATGAGGGCTAGGTCTGGGGCGGGCGCGGGGGGGGGGGGGGGCGGCTAAATTAAGCTCAGGAATTAAAACCACCTTCCCGAAGTGCTGCTTCCAGGGTGATGAGAGAGGGTGTTCCCCAGCGGCCCCCCTTCTCCAAGACAAGCCGCTAATGGCATAAGAGAGGGCGGCCCAAGATCCCCCTCCCCAAAGTCGGCTAATTCTCTGTGGTGAAAGGGGAGAGGGGGCGAAGAGAGAAAAACCTGAGAAAGACCGAGTGATACCCAGAGGGACAGAGGAAGAGACCTCGAGTCTCAGAGACGACCAGCAGTCAGGACAGAGAACGCAGAGGAACCCGAGAAATAGCCCCAGAGTCCCCCTAACAGAGATACGCACCGTCCGCAGAAACTGAACCTCATCCTCTCCCTCTCCTCCGTCACCCATGATGTCGAGGCCCGAGGGGACGACGCTGAGGTCTGGGAATAGGAAGAAGGAGACTCAGGCTGGGCGGGCTGCGGGCGGGCTGGATCGGAGACCTCTGGGGACACCAGAGGAACCCGCGAGGCAGATGGAACTGCGAGGAGGACCCGCGCGCTAGCGGAGCTGGAAGGAGGTCCCCGCCCCCGGGTTCCCAATAGGCCGAGACCACTCGGGACACGCCCCTTCTCCTGTGCCCCGCCCACAGGCCCGCACCTCGGCCGCGGGTCAGCGTTGGGTGTGGAGAGACGCCAAGGGAGTGTCTAGAAGGCAGCTGCTCTCTCTACACAGTCATGGTCAGGAAGGGACCATCTTTCTCCCATTTCACAGAAAGCAAACTGAGGCTGAACGGGAGCCCCTGCGTGGTGCCACACAGCAGAGCCGGAATGCGCACCAGGTCTCCGGACTTTAGAGCGCAGCATACTTAGTGATTAAAAGCAACGACTCTGAGCCAGACAGTCTGGATCCGAGTCCCAGCCTTGTGACTCCCTTGTGTGATCTTGGACAAGTCACTTCACCTCTCCGTGCCTGAGACTCCCCAACTGGTAAGAAGGATATTAATAGTACTTATCTCACAGGGCTGTTGCAAGGATTAAATGAGATCATTTATTTACAGCATTTAAAACAGAACCAATGTAAATATTATGTAAGTGCTGCTACTATTATCATCATCATCATCATCAGCATCATTATAAAAACTGATGAGGCAGGAACAATAGCCATAGCAGAGGTCTTTTGTGTACATGCTGTATTCGAGGCCCTGGGCTTAGATCTTTTTATGCATCTCATTTAGTTTTCACAACAATCCTGCTATTGTTCACATGGTTTAGAGGAGGAAATAAAAATGTGTGGTCCTTAACATGTATACTTTTAAGGACACGAATAAAATGATGTAGTTCTCACAACAGTATGGTGAAGCCATACTCTTACGGTGCCCATTTTACAGATAAGGAAAGTTGAGCACAGAGAAGTGGAGTGACTTGTCCCAGGTCACACAGAGACTGAGTCTGGGATTTGAACCCAAAACCAGAATTTATATATATATATTTTTTTTTATTTTAATCCTCACCCGAGGATATTTTTCCATTGATTTTTAGAGAGAGCGGAAGTGAGGGGGAGAGACAGAGAGAGAGAAGAGAGAGAGAGAAACATCGATGTGAGAGAGACTTATCGATTGGTTGCTTCCCACAGAATCTGTGGCACAGATGGTGCCCCGACCAGGGCCAAGGATGGGGCCTGCAACCAAGGTATGTGTCCTTAATGGAATTGAACCTGGGACCCTTTAGTCCACAGGCCGGCGCTCTATCCACTGAGCCAAACTGGCTAGGGCCAAAGCCAGGATTCTTAACCATTCAAAGCCAGGATTCTTAACCATTCTGCTTTATTGTCTCAATATTTGCATAAAATCTTCCAATTATAACAAAAATCCACTTCCCCATGTCCAGGCCCCAGCCCCAGATTTCTAACCCTCCCTCTCTGTAAGGGTCACCTTGAGCCGCTGAGGGCCACTAGCTAGGCCACTGCTTTATGCAGATGAGCACTCTGGGCTTTGTAAATAGGAAACCTGAGAAGGGTAACCAGCTTCTTGGGAGCAGGTGTGGAGGGCCTCTACACTTTCCTAAACAGGCAGCTGTGGTGCTGGCCTGTGTGGCTCAGTTAGTTGAGCATTGTCCCATGCACCAAGAGGTAACTGGTTTGATTTCCAATCAGGGCACATGCTGGGGTTGTGGGCTCCATCCCCAGTAGGGAGCATGGAGGAGACAGCCCATCGATGTTTCTCTCTCATCAATGTTTCTCTCTCTCTCTCTCCCTCTCCCTTCTTCTCTCTCTAAAAAAATTAATAAAAACATATTTTCTCAAAAAACACATGCAGCTGGAGGTCCAACACAGAAAGCCTCACCTACTTGGGCCTCCTGCCAGACAGGCAACTTCATGCCTCTGGGCCTCAGTTTCCTCATCTGGCAATGGGGTTAATTTAGAATAGTTTCTACCTAATGGGGACATGGGGAAATTTCCATGCGGAAACCAACATGGTAACTGATTGATACAGGGATTTATTAAAATTATTATCATTGTTAACATGTAATGGTATCTAGTAAGTTATATAAAACAATATTTTACAGTGAAATAAAACTATACATAAAATCCTATATAATAAAAGCCTAATATGCTAAGTGTCCAGTTGTCCGGTCATCCATTCAACCAATCAAAGCATAATACGCTAATGATATGCTAAGGCTGCTCAACCGCTTGTTATGACATGCACTGACCACCAGGGGCAGCCTTCGAGGGCCTCCGGGGGTCCCTCAGGCTCCCCGTTCAGTCTCAGCTTGCTCTCTGTGAAATGGGAGAAAGTTGGTCCCTTCCTTACCGTGAACGTGTACGTGGACTGGTAAGTTAGCTTGCTGCTGGGGTCCGATCAGGATGGAGCAAGACAGGCTGGACACGCTCTGGAGCCCTCCCGTGGTCCATCCCTGGCTGGCCAACCTCTCGCGTCCCTCTCCGGCCCGATCATGCTCCAGTGGGGTCCCTCAGCCTGGCCTGCACCCTCTTGCAATCCGGGACCCCTTGGGGGATGTGGGAGGGCTGGTTTTGGCCAGATCCCACAAGCCAGGCTGAGGGACCCCCCTGGTGCATGAATTCGTGCACTGGGATCTAGTGTTAAATAGGTTGCTAGGAGTAACATAGTTAAATATTGGTATAGTGATACAATGTAATATATAGCATATGTTTGTACCATATTGTTGAATTATATAATGGATAATTATATAATTATATATTTAGGCTTATGTAATTATATAGTACAATACAGTTATGTGTTTACATATTATACATTATGTAATATACATGTATATTAAATAGTAAGTTTTTCCTTAGAATTTTATATATAATATAAGATTATTCTGTCATTTTGCATTATATCATAAGATATTAATAATTCTCTTTTTTTTCAGTCATCATTATCTGTTGAAGACCCACCCATGATAGCCCTGGCAGGTAGCTCAGTTGGTTAGAGCATCATCCCAATACACCAAGGTTGTGGGTTCCATCCCTGGTCAGGGCACATACAAGAATCAACCAATGAATGCATAAATAAGTGGAGCAAAGATGTTTCTCTCTCTCTCTCTCTCTCTCCTTCTCTCCTCCCTCCCTCCCTCCCTTCCTTCCCCTCTTTCTAAAAATCAATGGAAAAAATATCCTCAGGTGAGGATTAACAACAATAACAAAAAAGTCCCATTGATTTTAGACATTGGAAATAGCTTTCCCTGCTGTAGCATCTAACATTTGTCCCATGGTGTCCTCATTAAACAAGATCCTTATTTGAGTGTTACCAAATGCATCCTTTTTCTGCCATATGAGTTTTGTGGTTTGCTTCAGAAATCTGTCCTTTTCTGGTTGTCCATGTCATTGTTGGTATTAATCATCCCTGAGGGCCTTGAGGGGGATGCCAATACACCAGTGCCAGGGCCTTTTCCTCCTTCCACCCTCCCTGAGGCTGAGTCAGCTCAGCCAGGAGCATTACATCACCTCCGGAGATGCAGGTGCTGAGGAGATGGGGTGAAAGACAGCACATCATGGAGAGCACAAGCTTGAGACTGGGGAAGAGAGAGAGGAAAAGAAGTAGGAAGAGGAAGAGATGCAGAAAGAGGGTCTGAAACTATATGTTTTGTTATGTCATGGAAAAGCTAAAGAGAATGGGCTCTGCGCTTGTCTAAATGTTCTGGTGTGAAAAAAAAACAACACTTCATTTAGTGTAAAAAAGAAAGGAACAAAAATATACTTCTAGCCCTAGCCGGTTTGGCTCAGTGGATAGAGCCTCAGCCTGTGGACTAAAGGATCCCAGGTTCGATTCTAGTCAAGGGCACATGCCCGGGTTGTGGGCTCAATCCCCAATGAGGGGTGTGCAGAAGGCAGCTGATCAATTATTTTTTCTCATCATTGATGTTTCCATCTCTCTCTCCCTCTCCCTTCCTCTCTAAAATCAATCAATCAATATATATTTTTTTAAAAAATACACACACACACACTTCTACAAGAGCTTTGGTTGAATTAACTAACACACTAGGTTTGGCACAAGCATATTAATTACTATGACCCATTTACTCTAGTCCTGGGTATGTACCCTACAGAATTGTACACTTTAATGTTCATCAAAAGACAGGTGCGAGAATGTTTACAGCAGCAATATTCACAACAGCCCCAAACTGAGAACTCAAATGACCATCACAGGAAAATCGATAGATCATTTATAGAATAGTCACACAGTAAAAAATTATTTGGTTAAAAATAAGGAATAAACTAAAACCAAATAGAATAACATGGAAGAATCACAAAAACATGATGTTGGATAAAAGAAGCCAAACACAATAAATCATTCCATTTATATATAGCTCAAAACTGGGCAAAACTGCTCTGTTAGAAATCAGGCTGGTGGTGGAATTTTGGGAGGTAGCTCTGCGGAGGAGCTCTGGGGGCTGGTAGAGGATGGGAATGTTATTTTTTGATTGGTGTGGTTGTTACAATTCACCAACCTAAACACTTAGGATTTGTGCTCTTTATTCATATGTCAATTAAAAAATATGTCAAGCCCTAACCGGTTTGGATCAGTGGATAGAGCGTCGGCCTGCGGACTCAAGGGTCCCAGGTTCAATTCTGGTCAAGGGCATGTACCTTGGTTTCGGGCACATCCCCAGTAGGGGGTGTGCAGGAAGCAGCTGATTGATGTTTCTCTCTCATGGATGTTTCTAACTCTCTCCCCCTCTCCCTTCCTCTCTGTAAAAAATCAATGAAATATATATATTTTTTAAAAATATGTCAAGCATGACACATTTAGGTAAAAGAAAAACACACACACACTCAAAAGAAAAGTCTGTCTTTCTATGAGTATGTATTCATATACCCAGATAAACACAGCCAACAGAGCAGATGAAACCCAAAGACATGTGACATTGGTCAAGCCTGCCTAAGGGGGACAATGGGATGGGGAGGGGGCTCCCAGAGGGTTTACCTCCATCTCTAATGTTTTCTTCATAATAAGATAACAGTCTTGTCCTAGCCGGTTTGGCTCAGTGGATAGAGTGTTGGCCTGTGGACCAAAGGGTCCTGGGTCCGATTCCGGTCAAGGGCACCTACCTTGGTTGCAAGCTCTTCCTAGCCTGGGCCCTGATCAGGTTCATGCAGGAGGCAACCAATCGATGTGTTTCTCTCCCATCGATGTTTCTCTCTGTCTTTCCCTCTTTTTTCCACTTCCCCTAAAAGTCAATGGAAAAATATCCTCGGGTGAGGATTAACAAAACAAACAAACAAAAAAGATAACAGTCTTTAAGGCTGTGTAAGAATTAAATGAGTTACTATTTTTAAAGCCTTTAGAACAGTGTGTGGTATACAGTAGACACTACATAAGGCTTTGTTACAATGAAGGTAATAAAGCAAAGACTAAACTAGGAATAAAAGAAACTTAAGAAGAAATATACAAAATATTATGTCTGTAACTTTCCATTTAAAGCTTTGTGCATTCTTTACATGAATATGTCCTTATAGAAATATAAATTTTTATTTTGAGTGTATTTTCACATAAATTTGTCATATAAGGCATACTTTTAAAAAATGCTTTTACTGAAGTATGAAAATGACAGAACAGAGAATCACGGGTCTAGAGACAGAAAGATGAGGGAGATAGAAAGCCCACTGGGTGATTGGGGGTGGGGGCCAGCAGCACCGGAAACCTCAGCCTGAAGGGATCCCCATGTGGGGGGAGGGGGAACCTTTGGTCTCTCCCCAGCCTCTTCCTTCCCCCTGGCCTGGGCCTGGGTGGGGAGGGCCAGTTCCTCTTTCCTTCCCAAGCACTGAGGAGGCCCCAGCTCCCAAGGGGCTAAGAAGCTGGAGCATTGGTGAAAGGGGAGAAGCTGAGCCAGACTCTTGCAAGACCCCCTCCAGCCTCCCCCAGGAAGCATGAACAGGAAAGACAGCAAGAGGTGAGAGACCCTCGAGGAGATTGGGAGCACCCAAAGCCCCTGGGCCTCCCATTGTGTGGGAAGGTTGGGAGGCACTAACCAGTTAGCAGGGTGTGGGGCTCCTCTGGGGGCAGGGGCAGGAGCAGGGGGCACCAGAGGGAAAGATGCTTTAGGGCAGTGGTTCTCAACCTTTCTAACACCGCGACCCTTTAACACAGTTCCTCATGTTGTGGTGACCCCCAACCATAAAATTATTTTCATTGCTACTTCATAACTGTAATTTTGCTACTGTTAAGAATCGTAATGTAAATATCTGTGTTTTCCGATGGTCTTAGGCTTAGCGGTCTGCAGGGAAGGGCCTAGCAGCTGGCTATAGTAGCAGGTGCTGGCATGGCCTTCTATCGCCTGGGCAAGCTGGCCCTCCTGTCCTCACAAGGCCATGGTAATTGGGTTCCTAGCCTAGGCAGCGCCTCCAGCATGTCTCTGATGTACAAAGGGGTCCCTTCCCCATAATATCCAGCAGTTTAGTGGTTGAGACCTAGTTGCCTCATTTTCTGCCTGCATGACCTATATATATTTGTTGATTTCAGAGAGGAAGGAAAGGGAGAGAAACATCAATGATGAGAGAGAATCATTGCGTGGCTGCCTCCAGCACGCCCCCTACTGAGGATCAAGCCTGCAACCCAGGCATGTGCCCTGGCTGGGAATGAACCATGACCTCCTGGTTCATAGGTCAATGATCAACCACTGAGCCACACCAGCCATGCTTACTTAGCACTTTTGAAGAACTAGGCATTGAATGGTCAGAGCAGATTCCTAGGGAAAGTTCCAGGGTGACTCATTTTTTATGAGGCCCATAGAAATTAAGTGACTAACATAGCCACATGGCCAGCATACATTTCTCCAACCTCATTTTGTCTGACTTGTGGAAACCAAGGCTATTCTGCCTGGATTCTCCTCCCTGCTTTCTCCACCATCCCAGTCTCTCCATTACCTCTTTCCCCAACTGGAACACCAGCCTCCAGCCTTGAGGAGGCACAAAGCAGAGTGAGGGTTATTTTTAAACTTCCCTTGAAACTGTCTCTGCCCCAAGGACCCCACACACTCTGAAGAGCACCCATACTTTCTCTCTAGGCTCGAAATCTAGGGACTAAAGTGAGTGGCTAAGACTCAAGTCCTGTAGAAGGGCTGGCTTGATGGAGGTATCAAGGTAGGGGAGAGGGAGATAGAATCTCAGGGGTCTGCTGCTCTCATGAGGGCTGGGAAAAGAAGGCACGGCATTGGAGAACAAAAGGGAATTCTGTGGAGTCTCCCTGAAGGCAGAATCTCCTATGATTCCCCTGGGAGGACAGGATTCTGGTAGTCTTCACCCATAATTCCCTTTAAGATCTGGAGTAATTCCAGGAGTCTGTCAACAGGAAATATCTCCCATGATGCCTAGGGACTGTATAGTCAAGGGGAATTTGGGGGCAATGCCTGGAAGAGAAATTTCTTATGATTACCTAGAGGGTCATCTCCAATGATTCTCTGGGGGTGTGTGGAGGAGGGTGGATGTTTCAGGGTAGTTTTGAGAGTCTTATCCTGATTCCCTGGAGACGGGAGTAACCTTTGGAATTTACCTGTAAGAGAAGGCTCCCATGATCTGGTATACTCTGGGGGTTTTCTCCCATGAGTCCATGGGAGGTCAGGAGTAACCCTGAGGCTTTGCCTTTAGGGCTTTAAGATCAAGAAGGATTCTGGGGGCCTGTCTGAAGAAAGGGGCTCCCATGATTCCCTGGGGGAAATGCCCACAGGAAGTCCCACCAGGAATGCCCAGGAAAGACAGGAGGGCGGGGCCGGCCCCGACAGGCTCGCCGCCACAAGACGTGCCCCAGCCCCAGGGAAATCAGCAAGATCATGGCTTCCATGGCTCTGGACATGCTGAAAGAGGGCGGCTGCAGCGAAGATGAGCTGCTGGAGAAATGCATTCAGTCCTTTGGTGAGTGTCCCCCTCCCTGGCCAGCCTTCCAAATACTAAGGTTGGGCCAAGTGCTCTCCTCTCTCTAGGCCTCATTTGGGGAGTGGGGGTGGGGGCTTATAACATAGGATGTGTGGAATCACTACATTAGGTATGAGAGACACCTGTGTTTCTCTTTCCTGAGATGTGGAGAAGGAAGTCTGATGATATTTCCGTCTTCAACATGACTTGCCAGGCACTGTTCTGATTCATGCATAGTACAGACCAGGAAACTGAGGCTCAAGGAGGCCAAGTTGCTTGCCCAAGTTCATGTAGGGAGTCAGGAGTAGAGCTGGGATTTGAACCAGGTGGTCCAACTGGCTCTGGAGACTGCAGTTTGTTGCCTGGGGGCCATTCTGACACAGAGTCCCCTCCTTCTGTCCCCAGACTCAGCTGGCAGCCTGCGCCGTGGGGACCACATTCTCAACATGGTATTGGCCATGCACAGCTGGGTGCTGCCTTCTGACCACCTTGCTGCCCGTCTGCTGACCTTATATCCTCCCAGGGCCATGAGCAGTGGTGGAGGTCAGAGGGCAGAGATGTGAGTCTGAGAGATAGGAACAAAGTGAGCAGGCAGGTTTGGGATGCTGGCTATCAGAGCCTTAACCAGAACCCAAGTATCAGGAGGCCACAGGGAACACGCAGGAGCTGAGGCGGCTGCAGATCTGTCACCTGGTCAGGTAGGACTGGGCCAAGACCTCCATACCCATGACCCCAAACCCTCACCCTGCTGATCCCTAAAACACCTCCCAGAGTCTCCCCAGCCCAATTCCCCATAGACCCATCCAGCTCTGCTCCTCCAAATCCCACTTTCAGACACCTGGTTTGATTGCTAAGATTCTCCCAGTTCTACTCCTTAGAATCCTCACCTCTTAGAGACCCCTAACCAGATCCTATAGACCCTCTCACAGCTGGTGCCCAGACACCTCTAGCTCTGATCCCCAAACCCCTACCTCCCACATACTCCAGTCTAGCTTCTAAGACCCCCTTCATCCTGCTCTCCCAAAATCTCCCCCTGGGACCTCCTCACTATCCTACCTGGCAATGTCACTTCCAAGAGATTCCCCCCAATCTATATCCTATTGATCCACTAACCTGTGCTAAGAGGCCCCCAATCCTAATCCCAGAGATCGCACTAGCCTGGTGCCTCTCTGAACCCTGGCCTTCCAGAGATTCCCCAGTACAGCACCTAGAGATTCCTCAGAGAACTTCCCTACCCTCACCCCACCATCCCACCATCCAGCCTCATCCCACCATCTCTAAACTGTCCTCAGGTACTGGCTGACCCAACACCCGGAGACAGTGCACCGGGAGCCCCAGTTAGAAGAGGTTATAGGTCGTTTCTGGGCCACTGTGGAGCAGGAAGGCAACTCAGCCCAGAGGAGCCTGGGAGATTCCTCCAACTTGTGAGTCAGCCCTTCCCCATTCTGTCCCTACCCCCACTCTGCCATCTCTCTCCATACCCCCCACATTCTTCACCCTGAGCCCCTATAATACCCTGCCCCTCTTTACCCCCAGTCTGAGCCTTGGTAGCCCTGGCCCCCCACCCTCCATGAGCAGCCCAGGCCTGGGCAAAAAGTGCAAAGTGTCCTTGCTTTTCGACCACCTGGAGGCAGGGGAGCTGGCTCAGCACCTCACTTACCTGGAGTTCCGGTCCTTTCAGGCTATCACGGTGAGAACCCCCTTCCTCCAGCTAGGGAGGACTTGTGATGGGGCGGGGCCTGGCTGGGCCAGGTAAGAGGACACTCCCCCACCCTGGCCTGGACTCTGGGCAGGGATCTCACTCTCAAACTTGGTGCTGGAAGGGCCAGGAAAATGAGTTAAGCTGTCCGAGCACAGAGCCCCTGGGGTTCAAATCCATCAGCCCCTTGTTACTTGTGTAACTTTGAACTAGTCCTCTCTCTGGGACTCAGTTTGTGTATGTGTGTGTGTGTGTGTGTGTGTGTGTGTGTGTTGTTTTTTTTAAAATATATTTTACTGATTTTTTTTTTTTTTTTTTACAGAGAGGAAGGGAGAGGGATAGAGAGTTAGAAACATCGATGAGAGACATCGATCAGCTGCCTCCTGCACACCCCCACTGGGGATGTGCCTGCAACCAAGGTACATGCCCTTGACCGGAATCGAACCCAGGACCCTTGAGTCCGCAGGCCGACACTCTATCCACTGAGCCAAACCAGTCAGGGCGGGACTCAGTTTTTTTAAATGCAGGTCATATTACTTCATTGGATGGTTGGGAGAGTTAAATTAATATGTCCATTTGAAAATGCTTGTCCCAATGCCTGGCACATAGTAAGTGCTAAAGATAGGATCAGTGCCTGGTCCAGATTAAATCCTATTATATTTTATCTACCCAAATGGTAATTTCATGTTTCAATCTAGTAAGTGCTCATTATTGCCATCATAACTTCAAGGGAAGGTGGGGATCTAGTTTTTTGTCGTGTTTGTCTTATACTTTTGTTTTGTTAAATTTATTTTTAAATTACAGTTAACATACTTATGTTTCAGGTGTCCAACATAGTGATTAGACATTTACATACCTTACAAAGTGATCATCCTGATGGGATCTGGTTTTTTAATGTGAACATTTCCTGATCATGTGCGCACGCGCGTGCACGCACACACACACACACACACACACACAGCACAGTGCATGTGGATATGGATTGTTGACCCCTGAGCAGAACAAATAGAAATCGGTTTCTTGTCCTCTTCATCATTCTTCCCTTTGCTGACTGTATACCAGTATACCAGACAGGTAAACAGTTAAGAGCAACAGACTGGTTCCCACCCTGACTCAAGCATATGTGATCCTGGACAAATTACTTATCCTCTCTGTACCTCCTTGGCCTCATCTCTAAAATGGGAATAATATAGTAGTCACTTCATAGAGTCGATGTGAGGATTAAATCACTTAACATGACAAAAGGTTCAGAAGAGTGCCTGGCTTTTTGTAAACATTTCTCTGGCCCTGGCTAGTGTGGCTCGGTTGGTTGTGACATTGATTCTCAGTCAGGGCACATACCTAGGCTGAGGTTGGATGCTTGGTCAGAGTGAGTATGGGAGGCAACCATTGGTGTTTCTCTCTATGTCTCCCTTCCTCTCTCTAAAATCAGTAAACATATCCTCAAGTGAGAATTTTTTAAAATAATAAACATTTCTCCTCAGATGGGAAAGAGCCATGGTGACGTCAGGGACATGACAGCTAGGCTAGGACTTAGGTCATGACTGCTAGGGGGATGGGCGTGTGAGGGGCAGGGCCAGAATGCCACGGCCCACCCTGATGCCCATTCATCCCCAGCCCCAGGACCTGCGAGACTACGTTTTACAGGGCTCTGTGCGGGGCTGCTCGGCCCTAGAGGTCTCCGTAGGTCTCAGCAACAGCGTGTCCCGCTGGGTGCAGGTCATGGTGCTGAGCCGGCCCGGGCCCACACAGCGCGCACAGGTGCTGGACAAGTTCATCCATGTGGCACAGGTGAGGCCCGCCCCGCCGCTCTGCTCGCTTTGTGGGCGCTCGCACCCCTTCGGTTCCAGTTGTCCATGTCGGGTAATGACATCACCGTGCCCTGGCCGCGCCCCGCGGCTTCGCGCCCCATCCTGACCACGCCTGCCCCGTCCCCTCTTTCCCCCGCACCCCGCCCCCGCCACCCCCCCCCCCCCGTCCCCTCCAGGTCTCAGTCTGGTGGTTCTTACCCGGACTGTGACAGCCCTGGTTCCTTGGCCTTGATATCACCGCATCCAACCCTCCCTGGCCCCACCCCGTGGTCCTAAACTTGGCAGTTGAGAACATCCCTCCTGGCCCCGTCTTCCAAGACCTACACCCGAATATTGTCTCCGAGGCAATAAAAGCGTCTCTTTCATGCCCTCCACCTCTACGTCATCCTCCACCCTAGTCCCTACATTCATTCCAGCCGCCTCTTCGGAAATAGTGACTACATCCTTTTCCCTCGCGACAGGTCTCTCCCTGGCCCCGCCCCATGTCACGCCCCTCCCCTGCAGACAGGTTCCCTCCCTTCTGGAGAAAAGGGAAGCCCTCCTTCCCCTAGCGTGGCCACGCCCCTTTGCGCACTTCCTTGCAGCCACACCCTTCCTCTGGCTTCTCCCTGCGCCTTTGCTTCCCTTGCTGGGCCCCTTAGGCCCGCGGTTCTGGGTTTGCCTGCGGGTTTCCTCCTGGTTCCACTTTCTCCTCGCAGCGACCTGCGCCCTTCAAACTTGGAAAAGGGGAGGGCGAGGCAATTCTCCCTGATGGCCAGCTGACCCCACACCTGTCTACCTGACCCCTCTATATCACTCTGACCCCATTCACCTCTGCCCTGTTTCTAACTCGGACCCAGAGCCGGACCTTCTTTCTCCCCACATCTGACTCTCAGAACAGTGAGACCTCCAGGTGCCTGACACCCTGATATTTGTCTGAATCACCTACACCTGTCTGACACACACCTGTCTAGTCCAACACTTGACAGAGTCCCTCCACTTTTTTTCTGACCTCACCTTAAGTCTGTTCCCTGCCTGACCTCACATTAGTCTGTTACATACCTGCTTGTGGCCCACTCCTGCCTGACACATCTCAACTGTCTGATGCCCATACTGGCCCACACCCACAAATGCCTGGGACCTCAACTTCAACTGGGTACTTTCAATTGGGATGCTGTCATCTGAACCCCCAACTTATCCGTGCTCCATGTGACCCCCATCACATCTGCATCTCCCTCCCTAGAGTCTCCACCAGCTGCAGAACTTCAACACACTGATGGCGGTCACTGGTGGCCTCTGTCACAGTGCCATCTCCAGGCTCAAGGACTCCCATGCCCACCTGAGTCCTGACAGCACCAAGGTGAGGCCCCACTACCCTCCCCAAAATTCTAGTGGTCCTGAACTCCCACTTTCCTCCAACCCCCTTTACCCCTGGGGCTCTGGAGACCTTGCTCATCCAAATCCAACAGACCCCCAGGCTCTGTTCTCCTCTGCCATTCTTCCTCCCTCTTCACCCATCCACCTGTCATGCTGACATCTCTTACTGTGTGTCCAGTCCTGAGCAGGACTGGCAAGAGACATGAGAAAGGTGCTAGTGGAGAACTTGCAGTCCAGGTGCAGAGTAAAACAATGCCCCCAAGAGTGCCAACATTTGGGCCACCATGGGAGGAGCATTGGATGGGATTCTGGTAATGTCTGTGGAAAGTGAGTCATTCATGAGTCTGGTGTGTGGCTGAGGTCAGGAGGTGGCAGATGATGTTCAGAGGAAGATCCAGGTGAGCCTTGCAAGCTCATTAAGGTGTCTGGGCTTTATCCAGAGGGCACTGGGGAGTTAGGGAACATTTGAGAATGATGCAACATCCATGATCAGACTTAGGTGTTGGAAGAATCACTCTAGCCTGGGGACCCAAGGAAGAGCAGTTTGAGAAGATATTGAGGCCAATGTGGGACATGGATAGGGTTTGAGAAAGTGTCCAAAAATGGCATTGGGCCCCTGGGGGTCAGGAGCCCACACAGGGGGCTGCTAATATACACCCCTCCACGGGGCTAAGGGAGCAGAACCTGGTTTCCCCCGATAACATGCTGCCCTTTCCCCAACATGGCCTCCCACATAGACCCTGCTGGAGCTGACTGAGCTGCTCGCTGCCCACAACAACTATGCCTGTTATCGCCGAGCCTGGGCTGGCTGTACAGGCTTCCGGCTGCCTGTGCTGGGTGTGCACCTCAAGGACCTGGTGTCCCTGCATGAGGCACAGCCTGACAGGTTACCTGATGGCCGCCTGCACCTTCCCAAGCTCAATAGCCTCTACCTACGGCTGCAGGAACTGGCAGCCCTTCAGAAGCAGCACCCCCCCTGCAGTGCCAATGAGGACCTGCTGCATCTGCTTACGGTGAGCTGCCCAGCCCCAGCTGGGCTCCTGGAGGCTTAGCCTGGGGTCCTGGGTGGGTGAAGGGCTGTGTGCCAGGAGAGAATAGTGTTGGGATGTTTGGGGTTTGAAACCAGAGCTTCTTGTGCTCACTTCGGCAGCACATATACTGAAACCAGAGCTTCTAGGTATTTTCCCCCCCTAGCTGTGTGGCCTTGGGCAAGTCACTTAGACCCTTGGCTTCAGTTTCCTTATCTGCAAAATGGGAATAATAGGACCCACTTCAGAGAGTAGTTGAGAAGAACCAATCAATATAATTCACATAAAGTGCTTAAATTAGTACCTGGAACACAGTGAGCTCCACATATATTATGCATTTTCCTCCCATTCCCCCAGCAACTCAAGTATCCATTGATCTGAGCTCCAGAATTGCTTTGGGCTTTCACACTTCTGAACTCCAAGGTTCTGAGCTTCTCATGTCACTAGTCCAAAATTCCAAGCTTTAACATACTATGAATCTAAGCAAAAAGCTAGTAGTAATTATTGATCACTTACTCTGGGCCAGGCAAAATGTAAAACACTCTTTACAGAGTACTTCATTCTTTCTGTACCACTCCAAGGTGGGGACCCTTATCATGCTTCCTACAGATTAGGAAACAGGGCCACAGAGGTGAGGCCACTTGCCCACTCTCCCATAGCAGTAAAACCTGGATCTGAAAGCAGGCAGGCCAGCTTCAGAACCTACGTGTGTAACATCTAAACTACTACACTATGTCCTAAGGTTGGAAGTGTGGGATTCTGGAGATACATATAAACAGGGGTGGGCAAAAGTAGGTTTACAGATGCAATACAAATAATATGGAGTTCCTTGTTCCAAATTCTTCAGACTTTCAAGACTGTGGTGACAGGGCATTAAACAAAGTGGGGGCCCTTCTAAGTGTGGGGCTTGCGCATGAAGCTGGCCCTGCCCTAATATAAGGCCATCAGCCCAAATATTTATTGAATACCCACTGTGAGCCAGGCACTACTACTTTAGGCACTTAGGTTCACAGCAGTGAGCAAGTCAGAAAAAGGTGGGGAGGGGACTGTTCTTGTGGGGCTGACATCCTAGTGGGGGAGACAGCACATAAAACAAAGCAATTAAGTCAATTACATGGTCTTTTAGATAAGTATGACAGAGTAAATGAAGGCAGAAAACGGCAATGGAAAGGAGCAGGGGTTTGCACTTTTAAATAGGATCCAAAAAAAGCCTCGGTGAGAAAATAGCATACCTGTACTAGCGGACAGGTGCTGTGAAGAATGAATAGGTATCAGTGGGAGAGAAGACCTTCTAGGTCCCCAGAGAAGAGGGGGCTTTGGGGAAGAGGAGGAGAATGGAGGCCCAGGCAGGGCAATGGCTGTAGGTAGGAGGATGGAGACAGAGGGTCTATAACCCCTGCCCACCCCCAGCTTTCCCTGGATCTTTTCTACACGGAGGACGAGATCTATGAGCTTTCTTACACCCGGGAGCCTCGCTGTCCCAAGAGTCTGGTGAGACCCGAACCCTGATCTCTGACCTCCAGTCCAAGCCTATACACTGACTAACTATGCCCCTCTGTCCCTGCCCCAGCCACCCTCCCCCTTCAAAGCACCCCTGGTGGTGGAGTGGGCCCCTGGTGTGATGCCCAAGCCCGACAGGGCCACCCTGGGTCTACATGTGGAGCAGCTGGTAGAGGTAAGGAGGGGACTATGGCCTGGCTACTGGGGGCCAGGAAGGAAGCTACCTGTATAGCCCTGATCCTAAGACTGAAGGGATCACGACAAGGCCTTACTCTCCCCTTCCCATGTTCCTCTGAAGTCCGTGTTCAAGAATTATGACCCTGAAGGCCGAGGAACCATCTCTCTTGAGGACTTTGAGCGACTCTCAGGCAACTTCCCCTTTGCCTGTCATGGGCTTCACCCATCCCCCCGCCAAGAGTAAGTGCTCTAATTTCTAAGGCCCCTACAGATGAGGATACCGGGGTTTCCAGGATCCCGGGGTCTGGGAGAAAGGGGCCAGTCATGCTGAAGTGAGGTCTCTGCCCCCAGGAGTGGCTCCTTCAGCCGAGAGGAGCTGACGGGATACCTTCTCCGGGCCAGCGCCATCTGCTCCAAGCTAGGCCTGGCCTTCTTGCACACCTTCCATGAGGTCACCTTCCGCAAGCCCACCTTCTGTGACAGCTGCAGTGGCTTCGTGAGCACTCGGCCCACTATCATCCTTGGGACCCATCTTCTGAGTGTCCTAGCTCCTCACAGTCTGGGCTCAGAAGCCAGACCTTCCTGGGAGTACTCAGTCCCCAAGCCCTGAACAATCTGTGAATTCCAGAAAATTGTTCAACCTCAAATAATCCCCACATTTCATATACACCCTAAACATTGGATGTTCTCTATATCCCGATGTTTCCAAAGTCTAGCTAACGCCCAAATCCCAGCTGACCTCCATCCTGGATAACTGCCAAGGCATGGATAACACCTAAAACCCTATTTAACTTACATGCCTGGATAGATTATTTCTAAACAATCAATCTCCAAGTTTCTAGACTCTAGATAATTCAAACCCTGGGTAATTTCCAAAAGTACACTCAAACTCTGGATAATAGACAAATCTCTCAATCTCCCAGGCTAATTTACAACCCTTGGCCTTCCAAAATTTGCTTTCATTCACTAAATATTTATTAAGTACCTGCCAGTACAGTTCTAGGCTCAGGGTGTGTATGTGTGCGTGTGGGGGGGAGGGGTGGGGAGAGGCAAGCAGGAAACACAACAGACACAATCCCTGCCCACAGAATTCCAAATTTGACCCAATTCTAATAGCCGATGATTCCTTAAACTTGAGTAACCCTCCAAATTCCTTTAATCCCTATCCCACATAACCCTCTATCTAGCCTTGAGAATTTCCCAAACCTGGATGGTTCCACACTTCCAAAGAGCCCCGCCCACCCACAGCCCTACCTCTCCTGGCCTTGGCAACCTGTTCTGCTTTCTCTTCCCAGCTCTGGGGTGTCACCAAGCAAGGCTACCGCTGTCGGGGTAAGTGGGACATCAGTGAGGGGGGAGGGAGTTCAGGACTTGCAGCCCAGAAGAATGGGGGCATGGACTGGGCCTTTGGCCACTAACTGCTGCCTTCCCCCAGACTGTGGGCTGTGTTGCCACAAACACTGCAGAGACCGAGTAAAGGAGGAGTGTAGGAGGCCAGGGGCCAAGGGCGATATGAGCCCCTCAGGAGCCCCTGTCCCACCCACACCAACGCCCCATGCCAGCTGTGGTAAGATCCAGGGTGTACAGTCCTGGAAAGGGGGCTTGGTACATAGGGATTAATCCCAAGGTCATGAAGCTCTTCCCAACATACTCACACCCCTCCCACCCATACCCCCAAAACAGGCTCCGAGGACAGTCTTTCCTACACATACACCCTGGAACCTGAGACGGAGTGCCACCTTCACCATGCTTGGACCCAGACAGAACCCCCACAACCTTCCTGGGAACCAGACACGGTGAGGAGAAACTGCTCCTTACCCCCAAGTGGATACAGGGGAGACCAACTCACTTGCCTGGGGAACCCAAACAGATTGGGGAAGCATGGGAAAGTAAAAATGGGCAAAAATCCTCAATTACTTGGGTAGGAGATTCTGGTAAATTTTTAATGTTAGAAAAACAAATTTCAGTATGTTGATGGGAAGAAGGGGTAGCCACTAGTAGAACAGAAAAAGGATTTTAGGGAGAAAAAATAAAGAAAATAATGAGATGGCAATAATAAGGCCAAATATATCAGGAGCTACAATAAATGTCATGGAGTAAATTCCACTATTCAAAGGCAGAGACTCTGAGATTGGGTTAAAAAATGTCCACAGGGGACATTCATTCATCCACTTAACAAAAGTCTAGTGAGGTGCTCGCTTTGGCAGCACATATACTAAAACTGGAATGATACAGAGAAGATTAGCATGGCCCTGCTCAAGAATGACACGCAAATTCGTGAAGGGTTCCATATTTTAAAAAGAGACAGAGAAGTCTGGTGAGGTATTGATGGCAGTGAAACATCTCCTGGACATCATACACCACCCCCCCATATCACCCAATATCTTCTTCCTTCCAGGTTCCCCTCCCAACGATGGCCCCGCCACCCATCCAGTCCTCCAAGCCAAATTCCTAGACATCGGGAAGTTATTTTCTTCTTTTGCATCAGAGTAGCTATTCATTGTACTCCCTTTTCCTGCACTTAGGTAACTGTGCAGCCCCATGTTGGATACATTTAATCTTTAGCATTATTTTACCAACTCCTTAAATCTTCATTTTATAGATGAAGAAACTGAGGCTCAGTGAGGTTAAGCTGCTCACCCAAGGTGGCAGAGTTCCTAAGTGTTAGAGGTGGGACTCAAACCCAAGTCTTCTGTCTGCCTCTAAAACAGAAGCTTCTGATCAATGTGCTATACTGACAGTCTGGGTGGGTCAGGAGGGGGATGGGAGAGGAGGGCAGGGTCCCAAACGCTGGGGTTCTAGAGACAGTAGAGAAGGGTTAGAAAGGGGAGCCAGTGAACGCTTGAGTCTGATTATGTGGCTCCAATTCACTCAGGTTAAAAGCCACAGTCCTCCCTGTAGCCCACTCCACACAGTCTGCCGCTATTACTTCCTACCACTTACCCCCTCCCATCCTGCTTCAGCTGCACTGGCCTCAATGGTCCCTGAGCATGCCAACAATACTCCTACCTCAGGGCCTTTGCACTGGCTGTTCCCTCTGCCTGGAACACTTTCCCAGAGGCCCACATGACTCCCTCTTTGGGGCTTAGCTCAAGTGTCACCTCAGTGAAGCCACTCCTTACCATACTCAAAGTTTCAATCTCCCCATGGTCCTGGATCCCACCTCCCTGCTTTATTTTCCTCCAAAGTCCTTTCCTCATCTGGCAACTATTCACCTTTTTCTTTTGTTGAATATCTGCCCATCTGTACTAGAAATGTGAGCTCCAGCAAGACAGGGGCTGCACTTTTCACTGCTTTATCCCAAGAGCCTAGAACAGAGCTGACACATGGTGGGTACCTGATAAATGTTTGTCCAATGCCTGCATGTCTCTTTCCCTATGCCCACAGGAAGGGAAAAATGTGTCGCTGAAGAACAAAGGACTTTGAGGGTCAGAGCACCAGGAGCCTATTTAGATCCAAGGGACTGAGACCCCCTCTTTCCTCCTCAAACCTGTGCACCCTGACCTGCCTCCCCCGCCTCCCCCCCCAGCCTCCCAGAGATAGGTCCAGAGCTGTCATAAATTAAATTTATTTTCCAGAGAACATGGTCCTTGATGTTAAATGGTGGATGGGGGGGGGGGGGAGGGAAATTAGGGCCTCAGGAATAGGAGATGTGGCGCCTGGGTGCCAGGTGCCAAGAAACACCCTCAAATTGACTCCCCAGAGATTATCAATGGTATCAGCATCTCATAGAGGACCGAGTCCCCTTTATTTCTTTTTCTTCTTACCGCCCCAGCAGTGACGGCCTGCCTTCCTCCCACCTCCATTATCTCTTCTGCTCTGCCAGCTGGGCATAGGAGCCTCCAACTCATTTGGACGTCCCCCTCGGTCTGGCACATTGCCCATAAGCACCTGAGAGTTGATTAGACTTTAGTTTCAGAGAAGAAAAGTATCTTGAACAAGGGGGCCAGAGAGCCAAGGGAATAGCATGAATTTAAAAATGGGCAGATGTTGACTATTTGGGTACAATGGGTGGGATGGCCTGGGGGGCTGGATTGGTGGAAGATACAGGCCTGGAGCTTTCCAGCTGGGTTCCAGGGGCCTCAGGAAGAGGGAAATAAAACTGAGAGTGATGGCAGAGGTCCAAGTCCCCACCAATAGTAATAAGGACACCTCAATTTATGTTTATTTTATATTTGGCCTTTGTATAACATTTCCAGTAAAGTAGCGTATTTTTTTTTCTAAATATCCATCACTTGTGCATCACCTATATTATTTACTTACTATATGTCCTTAAAGCAAACAACTTTTGTAAATTTTACTTCTCTTTGCTGTGCTAGACTTTATTCCCTAGTATTCACATAAGTATAAGACTATTTAAACAGAGGTATGAGGCCAAATAACAATCATTTAAACAGAGATGGTATCTCTGCTTTTAAAATGGCTGAAAACTAATATAATAGAGTGAAGTGTTGGGGAGGAGTTTAAGCCAAAGCTGGAGAGGTGGGCCGGGGGCTCAGCTGGACTGTTTGAAAGGCACTGGGGAGCCACAGGAGGGTTTTTAGCGAGGTGAGGACATGGCCAGATTTCTGAGTTAGAAATATCCTTCCAACTGCTATGTGGAGAGGGTGGATTAGAGGTGACGAATCCAGAGGCTAGGAAACCAGGCAGAGGAGAGGACAAAGCTGGGCCAAGGTAGAGGTTGAAAGGCCAGTTTGAAGGCCAAAGATGCTGGGGCCCTTCCCCAACCCCAGAAGCCCACCTTGTTGATAGCACAGCTGGTCCCTTGGCGGGCAGCCTTGCTCGTGGCTGGGACAAGACGAGACAGATCAGCTCGGGCAGCCAGGATGTGTGCAATGGAGACATCCGATTCTGGGGTCAGAGTCTCTCGAATTGGGATCAGCACTGCCTTCATGGCCTCCCGTTGGGCCTGGGGGTTGTGAGGGAACATGGAGAAGGTACCCAAGAGCCAATCAAGGTGGGAATCTCTCATTTTTGAAACATTTTTTTCTCACACAGGGTCTCACTTCCCATTTCTCTAAATAAGGGGTATAGCTCTGAAAACACTCCCAACTCAGAGCTGGGAATTCTAGAATGCCCTGGAGATTCTAGGACCCCAATCTCACAAGATTCTACATTGTCCTGGACCTCAGAACATGCAAGAGGGTAATATTCCTGGCCTTCGCTCCTCTTCCCTGCAGGAGTAGCTCCCACCATTGGGCCTCCTTGACCCTTCCAGGGTCCTATGCCCACACCTCTGCCCGATCACTCCAGTGGAATGCAGATATTGTGAGGTCCAGGCGCTTGAGGAGGAGGCAACGGCGGCAGCAGTACTGATCTCCCAGGTTTTGGCACAGGGACTCCAATGCTTCCTGGGAAGAAAGGTCTTGGTCATATCACTCCCATCCCTGAATGAGGACACTGTTTGCATACAGCCATACAGTCTTACCCATCTGGGTGCATCTAGTGGGTAGCTTAGAAGGGGCTGCAGGGATCCTGGGGGCAGGGAAGGCAGCAGCTCTGAGACCTGATGGGAGAAGTCAAGAGGCTGACTGACTGTAAGAAACTGTGGGAATCCTCCGTGGACCCTAGTTTCCTAAAGCCCTGAGGACCCAGACCACAGGTGGCTCGGGTAAGGAGAGGACTCTTGCTTTCTACCTTGGCATGCAACTCCCACAGCAGCCTGCTGGCGAGGGTCCCCAGCGTAGGTCTGAGCAGCCCCAGGGCTTGGAGGATAAGGATCAGTTCCGGAACCATGCCAGCTCCCTCCTCTGCCCCTTCCCCATGGGATGCGGCCACCGCTGGGGTGGGATCCAGCCGGTGGTGCAGGCAGAGGAGGCGGGCAGCCTGGAGTTCTGTGCAGAGAAAGCCTAAAAGCAGGGAAAGGGAGTGGTGCAATCTAGGCGTGCTCCCAGCCCACCCACCTGGGCCAAAAATCTGCTCCTGCGGGGCGGGGGAGGGGGGTTGGGGGAAGGGACGAAGCTCCTGCAGCTTCAAACCCTCCCTCTTTCTAGGCCCTGGCCGGTGGCTCAATGGTTAGAGCTTGGCGGGTTTGATTCCCGTTCAAGGTCAAGGGCAGGTACCTCTGTTGCGGGTTCCCAGCCCTAGTAGGGGCGCCCGCGGGAGGCAACCAATCAATGTGTCTCTCTCAGGTCGATGTTTCTTTCTCTTTCTCTCTCTCCCCCTCCCTCCTTCCCTCCCTTTAGCTCTCTCTAGAAATCAACGGAAAAAGTATCTCCGGTGAGGATTAGAACAAACAAAAACACCTTCCCTCTTTCTAGTTCCGCCCACCTAGGGCCCTGGCTCTAGCTCCAGAATAATCTCCACCCACTTTGAGACCCAGTCCCCTGCGGACTTTGAACCTCGCCCAAAGTTGGACTGAGAACCAACTGCCAGGCTCCATCTAACACAACCCACTTGAGCTCCAAGATCTTTCCATCAAAATTCGAATCCCGCCCAACTCAAAGCACTAAATCCACCCGCAAGGTTCTGACTCCACACCCACCTGACCCCTCTCGCAGCCCTCCACATTCTGACCACGCCCCCTCGGGGGAAACCTTGGCCCTAGCTCAGCGCCGAGCCCGCCCGCCCGCCCGCCCGCCCGCCCTGGGGCTGAAGCCTCGCCCACTTCCGCGTCCCGGCCCGCCCGGGCTCACGCAGAAGGCGCAGGCCAGCGCCCGGCTGCCGCAGCGCGGTCGCGCAGTCTCCGCCGCAGAGCGCGTGGTCAGGGCAGTGCAGCTCCTCCAGCAGGCGGGGCAGCTGTCGCAGGAATTCCTCCTCCGCGCCAGGGCCTGCAGGAGGCGGGAAGCCTCAGGGCGCGCCGGTGACACCGGGCTCCGCCCCTCTGGGCCTGCGGCTCCACACGTACCGTCGCCGGCACTCAGTGCCTCCGCGCCCTCTTCTCGCTCTCGCTCCAAGGCGCCCAGAGTCGCCAGCTCTGCCGCCAGCCGCGCGCACAGCGCCCTGAAGTCTGGGCACGAGGGGCTCCGCGCCGCCGCCCCCAGGAAGTCCTCATACCTGCGGCGGCGCCAGGGCGAGAGGGAGCCGGGGAGGCCTTCAAAATTTCTGAGGGCAAACCTGCCCCTTCCAGCGCCGCCCTCAGCCACACCCGCGCCCCTTACCCCAGGGCCTGCAGGTCCTGGGCTACGGCGGCCCCCTCCCGTGCCTCAGCCTCTGCGCCCTCCATGGAAACGTAGCCTCCTCGTAGGTGTGCGCCCCCTGCCGGTAGGCGGGAGGCCCCGCCCCAAAAGTGGCGTGCGCAGCTGGCCGCAGCGTAACCGACCAATAGCCTCTTCTCGCAAAGGGCCTTTTGCGTTCCCATTGTTGCAGCGGGAGACAGAGCCGCCCCCAGGCCCGCCCACGCCGTATTTTAGGAGCGCCGCCCTTGGGATAGCTAATGACCCTGGAAACCCTCCTGGCTCGGGAAGACGGAGCGTGAATCCAGGATCCCGGCTGTCGCGAGCAGCCAGTGCGTGTCGCTACTGCTGCAATGTAGAAGCACCTTCGGATTTTTCTTCAGCCTCCCTCAGCTCATAAAGCACCCTAGACCAAGTGTTCTTCCACCTCCGCTCCAAATCTAGAAACGTACTTATTCCTTCTCTGCTTAGGGTTGGAGTTAAGTCAGGAACTCAGAAAGTCCGGCCCCAACAGAGGCCCTCCTCATGGATGACACTGTGCTTGTCTCGCCTTCATCCCTCTGCCTCCCAAGCCTTGGAGAGAGGGAGCAGGTGCAGCATAGCCCGTGACTGAGATTACACCCTGGGAGTCAGGCCAACAGGGGTTACGATTTGACTCCACTACTCACATATGTCCCTGCCAAATTCCCTTCTAACCTATAAGGGGACATTACCTTTTACAGTTGTGAGGGTTAGAGTCCTGTATGTAAGTGCTTAGTAGAATAACATATATTGAGCTTTTCCTGTGTGTCACTGGGCCAAGTACATGAGGTTTAGAGAGGGTAAGTTACATTGAATGTGTAGTGGTGCCAGAACTCAAATTCAGACCATTCTGAAGTCCATGCGTTTAACTATTTAACCTATTACTACTGTTATTACTGCTACTGTTTTGTTGTTGTTGTTAAAATTTTTCCAGATTTAATCTTTTACCGACTCTTTATCCTGATCTCCAGTAGTTCCTAGTTTAATTCTGCTGGGAGCAGGGGTGGCCTAGGTGTTGAGCCTCAGGCAAGAACAAAGGCCAGAATTTCCTCCTCAGGGGCAGAGCCTACCTACCCTTAATCTGGTTCCACCTTAGTCCTGTCTACCTCAAGAATGGGTATTCAAGAGGCCTTCGTTAACCCTAATAAAACATTAAAAATTGCCCGAGCCAAACCCCATATCTAAATTTGTGTACTCTACCTTCAAAAACACTTCTCCCCATCTCCATTGCTCTCACCCTGGTCCTCTGCACCATTGGCTCCCCAGGACCATCACATCAGCCTCCTCCTTACCTCCCTTCCCAGTGTCTGTTCCCCAGAGGCAGCCAGAGGGAACCTGTGAACACCTAAGTCAGGTCACAACCCCCACCCCCCCATGTTTGGAACCTTCCTATAGCTCCCTCTCACCCAGGGTGAACACCAAAGTCTTTGCAATGGCTTGCAAGTCCCCACAAATCTGCCCTCATCTCCTAAGTAACCTCCTCCTTGCTTTCTCCCCTCCAGATACTCCAGCTCCCTTAATGTCCCTGACTTGCCAGACATGCTTCTCCCGCAGGGCCTTCCACTGACCCTTCTTTCACTCGCAGGGCTCCTCTTCCAGAAGACACCCACAGAACTCCCTCAGGGCTCTATTCCAATGCTCAACAGTGAGGCCCAACCCGATTACCCTGGCTAAAACTGACTTTATCCCTCATCTCCACGTTTTCCCCACAGAACGTATCATTTCTTACATGTCATTTATTTGTGTCATTCCCTATAAAGTTCATAAGCAGCGTGTGGGAAATTTTTGTGTTCTGTTCACTGCTTTCTCTCCAGAGCCTAAAACAGGACTTGGCATATAATGGGTGTTCAATAAATGCATTTGGTGGAATGTATAAACTCAGCTAAGCGTCTGCTTGCGACTAAAGGATACGGAGAAGAGAACTGGGTAGGAGACTGGTTTGACAGTTCAGGAAGGTGAGTGGATGGGGCACGTCAATGCAAATAAAAACACAGGCTAAGACTTTGTCGAAGACATTTCTTGGAGTGAATATCTCATGCCCCCTCCTCCAATGACAAGGCTGGGTCTTTGGCTCCCTCACCACTTCAGTAAGAATATTGAGGTCACAGACTGGCTTGGAATCAAGATCAGGAAATTAAATGTCAGGGTGCCTCCCCTAAATCTGGGGGCCAAGTGTCCAATCTGAGGGGCAAGCAGCTGGGAAATTAGGCCTGGGGCTCCAGGGTGTGAGGTCTTCCTGGCTCCCAAGATCAGCCCTCCATGCACCCAATTTTGGGGTGATGAAGAGAATTCATGGATCAGAGGTGGGTATCATCAGGGCACAGGACTGGGAGACCTTGACAAGGTGGTGTGGGGGAACTTTCTCCCAGCCCCCACCACTTCATTTGCAGATCCCACAGCACCTTACAGCATTCTGGTCCCCTGTCCCACCCCTCCCCAAAACGAGGTAGGTTAAGAATGGAGCTTTCCCCTGCCCATCACAGTAGGGAGGAGACTGGAGGTACAGAGAGGGGGGTGGGGACCCAGGGTGCCCCAGCCCCAGTCCCTCTGTCTCAGCTCTGGTGGGTCTAACAGTGATGAGAGCTGGGCAGAGTGGGGATGAGAGGGACACCCCCTTTTTTTCTTACCCATCCCAGAGTCTGGTTGGGAGAGCTGAATCTCACAGGTTCAGATGTAAGAAATAGTTAATCATTTAAAGGAAGTGACAAAGCTCTATCTCTCTAGCCCCCCTGACCTAGTCCTTGAACCTTGCCACCCAAGTCTAGGTATTGAAGAAAGGTAAGTGCACGTTTCCAGATGCTTGGGACCAGATGAAGGCCCCAAGCCCATATACTGATTTAAGATGGTGTTGCTCCAAGACCTTGATCCCCTCATCCCTATTCAGGCCATCAGATTTGAGGGACCCTGAAGTCCCATTCCACTCATGGGAAAGAAACTCTGACATCCCCTTTCCCCTGAACAGGAGTCTCAGGGGGCCATGAAACAGGCTTTCAAACTTTCTGAAGCAACCCTCAACTCTGAGATGTAAGAGAAGGGGTTGAGATGTAAGAGAAGGGGTTAATGTAGCGTGAAACATTAAAAGCTTGGACTAGGACCAGGACTCAAGATTGGGCTTGGGAAAGAACCTGGAAGGCTGGAGAGAGTATGTGTGTACACCAGCAGAGCCATAGCTGGCCCCAAAGGCGCCTTTGTGCAACTTAGAAAAAGGCACACCTTCCTCTGAGAGAAGTGTGGTGTGAATTCCAGCCCACTCACCACCTTAGCCAGGTGCCTTTGGTTAGTGAATAGCCTGCACAATCATCTATGGAAATGTTGAGAGTGGTGGAACTCAGTGGTCCTAGAATCCAAAAAAGTAAGCTCACAATGGTGGTTTTGCCCCCTCTAGGGTAAAGAGATAGTTATGTGGTATTCTGGGAACATGCGGGGGGTGAGGGGGGGCGGGGGAAGAGAATGACTCTGGAACTAGAATTCCAGAGTTCCATAGTCTGGGATCTTGGGGATCTCAAGGACCTATGGATAGCAGAATTCAAAGGGCAGCATATCACAGGGAATATCAGACTAGAGAGGTTTGAATTCAAAGAAATCAGATCTGAGTGTGCTGGGGTCCTGGGGCAACTCAAATCTCACTCTGGTATGAAGGGACCAAGGTCTCAGGTCTGGGATAATCCCAATGCTGTGTAGGCTTGAGCCCTGAATTTGAAAGGTCAGTGGCACCTTGGGGTCTTGGATCCAGTGCTCCTAAAGCACCTTGGGGTCACTCTAGGCTGGGGACCAAGGGGACAAAGGTCAGGGTTGTCATGAACACCCCATCCTCTGGGAGCCGGGCTTCCAGCCTTTAGAGGATTGGGGAATCTGTAGGTACAAAGAAGCCAAAGATTCCAGGACATTCTGGGGCTTGAAATCTAAGTCCAAGAGGGCTATCTGAGGATATGGTACCAGTGTCTTGGGTCCTGAGGTGTTGGTGGCCTTCAGTCCTAATCTGAAAGTACTAGGCACCTCAGCGTCCTATATATGAGATTCAAAGCTCCTGGAAACATTGGCTGGGGAGGTTGGGTGGGGGGGATGTCTGCAGCTGTCTTTGATCTCTGGCTCCCAGAGTATCTTGGAATCTGATGTCTGGATTGGGGGACGGGGGGAAGAGGTGAGGCTATGAGGTGGGTCTCCCAAGCCATTTTAGTCAGAGAACATCTATTTGAGCATATCCTCGAACCCAGGGCATCTTAAGAGGGCTTGGTGTCTTAGGGGTCCTAGGGCTAGAACACCTCAGATATGGGTGCCCCAGGTTTTAGATGAGTATTCAGGAACCATTTGGGGTGATTCTGGGTCCTGTGATCTCAAGATCTGGGAGTAATTGTATACAGGCAGGGTCAGGTATTCGAAACTCCTGACTCGTTCTGGGGCTGTAATCGGCGGGTTCAGTCAGGGTTCAGGGCCCTGCCTCTGTCAGGGACCTGTGTGCCCTGAAGTGTAGCGCCTGGGGATGACTGGAGTCGCCTCAGTCTAGGTCATGGGGGGAGGGGCACAGCAGGATGAGGATGCCAGAACTCAGGATGCCTGGGACCCCTTAGGCAGACAGCTCAATGAAGCTGGGCCTGGGATCCCTCAATCCTAGATTTGGAATCCAGGTTCCAGGTCTGGGGTCTCTCAATCTAAACTCGAGCTTCAAGTTCCAGGTATGCCTAAGTTTAGATTTGGGTTCCAAACGGAGCCCGGGGGTCCTGGACCCTCAATTTTGAGTCCACCAGGCCATCCTCACCGCACGGCCTCCTCGTGGCGACCTCCGCAGCCCGCGCAGCCACATCGTGCTGCAACCCAGTGGCAGGCGCGCAGGGGCGCATAGCAGCAGAGGCAGGGCACCGCCAGGGAGAGTGCGGCCAGCGCGGCCCAGCGTGCAGCAGGGCGTGGGTGGCCCGGCTCGCAGGCACACGGGTCTGAGAAGTCGCCTTCGGCATCCGACAGGCAGTGGTAGAGCAAGCTCTCTGCGCACCACAGGCAGCTGAGACGGCGCACCAGTAGGTGACCCGGGTCCGGGGCCTCCGCACAGCGGCCACCACGCCCATCTGCTCTGCGGCGGAAGAGCGCGCGGCAGTGCACGCAGCGTGCAGCCTCCTCCGCCTCCAGGGAGGCCTTGGCTGGTCCGGGAGGTCCAGCCTCTGGGAGGGGGGCAGGTAGGGCGGCTGGGGGCCCCAAGGCTGCACCTCTCAACGCGCCAGTCTTGGCAAAGCGAACAACGCAGGTAGACAGGGTCAGGGGCGAGGGCAGCCCGGTGCGCCTGTAATCCTCATAACCGCGGCTGCCCCAGCCCAGCCCTCCTGCCCCGGCCAGGGGCTCTGAGGGCTCCGGAAATCCTGTGAACGGTAGGAGCGGAGGATAGCTCTGTGGGATGAAGAGACGGAGAACCCATTAGTGGGGTTTGTGATTCCTGACATCCCATCACAATCACAATCCAGCCTAGTCTCAGAAAACCCGAGAATTCAAAGACCTCGCCACAGGCTTCATTCATCCGAGGATCCTGTCCTGGGACGCTGTGGCCTGAGTCCAGCAGTCTTCCAAACCCCTAGCCCACTCCCCTCGCAGGGTCAGAGGAAATCTAGGGACAGACAGAAGAATCCAGGCACCAAGCCCACAACTTAAGGGCCCAGTAGTCCAGGCTCCCGTCCTGTGCACTCTCAAAATCCAAGAGCAACCCCCTAATACTAGAAGAATTCATTGCCCAAGTCGTCCACCAAACCCCTCTGGAATTCAGAACTAATTTCCAGGAGCGCAGGAGACGCTGGAAACCCTCACCCAACCCTCCAAGGATCCCAGACTTCCAAATTCCACCCTATCCCACCCTGAACTCCGGTCAACCACCCCGAGTGTTCGTGGTCTCTTCCCCCTCTGCAGCCTCAGTTCCTGCCCACTTCGGGACTCCCGCGCCCCATGAGGTGCCCCAGACTTCTGCTGGGGATTGAAGGGCGCACCTGAGCGGAGGAGCATCGGTGCTGGTGGGGCATGGCTGGCCCGAAGCTGGAAGCTGACTCCTCGGTGACCTGGGGGGCCGCTGCAGTGGTGGTGGGAGGGGTCTCCTGGCGGCTGTGACTGGAGGAGGAGTCGCTGTCCACGTGGGACTGGGGGAGATTGGCAGCCTCAGAGCCAGATAGGCACAACCCAGCTGATGCCCTCACATAGACCCCCTCCCCTCCAGCGAGGGCTCTGTGGCCAGCCAGGCCTGGGTTCAAACCACCCCACTCCCTCTCTGACTAGCTGTGTGGCCTCCAGCAAATGAGCAAATCTCTTTGAGCCTCAGTTTCTTCCTCTGTAAAATTAGGGTTATAATAGTGTCTATTCTTAAGGCTGTGGTTAGGTGCCACTGTAAAGGGCATAACACATGCCTGACGTTCAGGAAGAGCTAGAAATGGTTATCGTTATTGTTATTTACCCCCGCCCCCTCCCCCCCTCCCCCGCTTGGGGAGTGATATTGCTCAGCTCACGAATCTACATAACATCAAATCATCTTTCTCCCTCCTCAGAAGCCTTCTCCCTTGGCCAGCCAGCTGCCTTCCTGCCTCATGCTCACCACCACACCTTTATTGGGGCAGTTTCACCCACCTAGAATTCCTTCTTTTCCACCCAGACCAAGCTCTATCCTTTACAAGCTGAAACATCACTTCTTGGACCCTCAGTTTCCTTTCTGTAACTTGGGAATCATTCCTATGTCATCTGTTTACTATCTTCAGTAGCCATTCATTGAACACCCACGACATGCCAGGCTCACATAGGCTCTTGTAGGGATGTGAGATGAAGCATGGAAGGGATGCCATCTTTCCTGAGTAAGCGCTCAATAATCAAGAACTGTCTATGTGGTTTTTGTAGACACACCTGAATCTCCCACTACACTGGGAGTTCCCCTGGTCTGCCCAGAGAACCAGTTTTGTGTGTGTGTGTGTGTGTGTGTGTGTTTTTAAAATATATTTTTATTGATTTCAGAGAGGAAGGGAGAGAGAGATAGAAACATCAATGATGAGAATCATTGATCAGCTGCCTCCTGCATGTCCCCTGCTGGGGATCAAGCCCGCAACCCTGGCCTGTGCCCTTGACCAGAATCGAACCCAGGATCCTTCAGTCCACAGGCCGATGCCTTATCCGCTGAGCCAAACCGGCGAGGGCCAGAGAACCAGTTTTGTTCCTCAGTGTTCTCAAGCAACTCCAACTGTTCCCAGCAAGTGCCAAATCACATTGGACATTCTGGGCATTTATTGATTCAATAAATTTATTTGACACATCTTTACTGCACACTTACTGTATCTCCACCAGGCCCTGTTTTAAGCCTTGGAGATGCTGCAAGAAAGCAACAAAAGATCCTTGCCCTCCAGGAGCTGACATTCTAGCATGGGAGAATGACAGTAAATTAAAAGATAAGAAAATTGTCTATTGGGAAAGAAAATAAGTACAATATTTTAGAAGCTGGGGAAAAATTAGAACAGAATAAGGAACATTAAGATATTGCAATTTAACAGGTTCCTCAGGGAGGGCCTCAGTGAGAAGGTGATGTGTGTAAAGCCCTGAAAAATATAAGGAAATAAGCCATGTAGAAATTTAGGAAAGAGTGTCCCAAGACAGATGGACCAGCCAGTGCAAAGGCCCTGAGACAGAAATGTGCCTACCCTTTTGGAGTAACAGGCAATCAGTGTGGCTGAAGCAGAGTGAGGAAGAGGGAGAAAAAGAGGGGGCCAGATGGTGTGGGATTTTATATACCACTGTAAGGACTTTGTCCTTTACCCTGAGTGAGATGGAGCCCTGGGGAGGGTTCTGACTGGGGGATGGCAATAATCTGACTTAGATATCAATAGGGTCCCTCTGGTTGTGTTCAGGAAGAGGTTTTGGCGGGGGGGGGGGGGTGTGAAGGCGTTGACAATGAGAAGCTGGTGGGATGGTCTAGTTGGGAGATGCGGTTGGGCAGTTACCAGATTGGAGGCAGAGTCTGATCATTTTGAAAGTGAAGCCAATATTTGCCGATGGAGAGGCATAAAAAAGGAGAGGAGTCGAGGTTGACTTCAAGGTTTGTATCCTGAGACACTAAAAGGATGGACTTGTCATTAATTTGCTCATACATTTACTTTTAATATTTATTCATTTTATAGTTTATCTTTTTTAAAAGAAAATCTGCCTTTCCACATTAGAAGAGAAGCTCCATGAGGAAAAGGACTTGGTTTTGTTCAGTGATGTATCCCCAGTGCCTAAAACACTGCTAATTAAAGATGCTCAATAAATACCCTTGAATGAATGTGTGAATATGTTCTATCATGATAGAACAGAAACTAGAATAACTGGGATAGAATTGACCTGATAGTTTGGGCCCAAATTTCTGTCCCTAGCTTGTGGCATGATGCCTGATACACAATAGGTGCTCAATAATGGTTGTAGAACAGAAATAAACCCTGCCCTTCCAGCAGAGCTGGTCCTGGAAACTCACCGTCAGAGGGCAGGGGGTCTCTGCAGTGTCCTGGGAAGGGGAGGAGGAGGAAGAGGAGGAGGGAGTGAGTGAGCCTGGGACAGGGAGAGAAGCAGAGAATGAGTTCCATGTACCCCAGCTTCTCCCACCCCTCCACCCCAGCCCCCAGTGCCCACCACCTGTACCACTCACCTTGACCCAGTGCCGCCAGTGCTGCCAGCAGGCTCCTCTGGAACTCATCAGCTTCTGCAGGACTCTGAAATGTTAGCCCAAACTTGCAGTCACCCAAGCTCCAGTGATGGAAGATGGGGTTCACCTTGTTGTAAACCAAGCCTGGCCTCAGCGTACACTCCAAGGTGGTCTGAGGGCAGGAGGAGCAGGTCAGACACCTCCATCCAGCCATGCGTAGGACTTCTCCTCCACCCCCAGCCTCTCTGCATACTCCTAAACCTCATTTCTCTATCCTAGGTGTAACCCCCTGAACCCTGACCAACATCACTCCCCAATTTTATTGAGCAGACTTCTGATACTCCAATATTTCCTCTAAACCCCCTGATCCCTTTTTCCAATATCCCCCCTCTGATATCCCAATAGGAATCCCAAATCTTATTAAATGCCTCAAAAAACTAATTAGTCCACTTCTGATAATCAAATATCCCTCCTTCTGACTCAATAGTATTCCCCAAACTTTATTAAACTCCTCAGAATATTACTGCTAATCCCCTCTCAACACCCCAATAATCTCCCAAAACACTACCCCCCAAATTCTTATCAAACTCCCACAGATTCCTCAACACATGCTGGTCAACACCCTAGATCAGTGGTTCTCAACCTTTCTAATGCCGCGACCCTTTAATACAGTTCCTCATGTTGTGGTGACCCCCAACCATAAAATTATTTTCGTTGCTACTTTATAACTGTAATTTTGCTATTGTTATGAATCGTAATGTAAATATCTGTGTTTTCTGATGGTCTTACGCGACCCTGCTAGCGGCTCTTAACCTGTGGACCACTGCCCTAGATAATCCCTTATATCCTTGCCCAACATCATTATATTCCTTCACACCATTTCAAATCCCCATGCATTGTTCCTTCTGACCCCTCCCCTGAAATGCAACCCTTCCCCCAAGCCTTTTCAAACCATCCAGATCTTTCTACTACACCCCCAACTGAAACTTTAACACTTTTCTTCCCTATTGTGCCAGACAGCCCAGAATATGCCTGCTGAACTCAAATATAGGGTTGTAAGCCCTATTTGACATTTCCAGATAGTCCCCCACCAAATGCCTCCAGGTGTTTAGGGCAGATAGGGGCCAAGAGTGTAGGGCACTGAGGTGAGGACTCTGGACAAGATGGAGCAGTGAGAGGTTCTAAGCAGAGGAGGGATGTGATCTGAGTGATGTGTTAGCAGAGCCCCTGTGGTACACACTGAGGTGTGGGAGGGAGCAGGACAAGGAGAGCAGTGAGGAGGCTGCTATGATAGTCCATCAGGCGATGGCAGTGGACAAGACCTGCCGAATACTCCAAATGTTCTCGAAACTCCCAACTTTTATCCATAGGACAGAAAGCCACTTCCAAACTCCATCCCACACTCAGGTTTGATTCCCAGGCTTGGAGATGACCTGATTTCACCTCTGCACTCCCAGGCCCATTTCCCTATTTTCCCAGGCCCCCACCCTAGTCCCGTGCCCCAGGGTGGCTCACTTTCTGGTCCCGGAGTCGCTCCCCGTGGATGACGTAGTGCCCCTGGCGGGCCCCCCCCTCGGGCCTGGCCCCTTGGACCCGACATAAGCTCACCTGGCTGAGGCCCCCGCCCCCCACAGGCAGCCAGCCCCCACTGGAGTCATCTCGGGCCATCACCACAGCTCGGACCCGAACCATGTACCTGGAGGTGGGGGGACAGGAACAACATGGTCAGTGAACTCCAATCCTGTTCTCACATTTGATGTCTCACGAACCCTTCATTTCCCCTCTTCATTTCTCACATCTGGATCCATTGCAACTTTCACCTTTGATACTCAGTTTACCTTCCATTTCCACCTTCTTCAAGTACCCACCTTCTCTCCCTACCCCCTTCTTCCAGCATGGCTTCTTTCTTTCTCATGCCATCTCTTTTCTCCCATCCCTACCTTCTCCATATCTACCTTTTCTTTCCATACCCCTTTTCTCCCTCTCCCCATCTTTCCCATCCGAACCCCCACAGCCTTGGGTTTCCACTTCCCTCCCCCCTCCTGCTCATACCCATCAACCCCATCTCCTCCCTTCTCTCCTCTCCTACTCATACCCACAGCCCCACCCATCCTTCCCCCTCACAGCTGGGTGCCTGCGCATACATATTTTCTTAGAGTCCATCAAGTCAGCTCCAATCCCCCCTTCACTGCCTCTGCACCCTGCCGCTCAGGCCACTGGGCTCTCCCCGTCCCCCCGCCCCCCCACTCCGCCTTCCCGCATTTATGAATGAGACCGGATGCAGAGTTCACTGAGTCACCCAGCAACGGGAGATGGTCAGGGAGAGAACCAGAAATGACCAGAAAGAGGCCAACAGGGAGATGGAGGCAGAGGAAGCCAGAAACCGGCTACGGAGACACATCCAGAGAGCATTTCATTCACAAAAACAAAACAAAACAAAACAAAAAAGCCTGCACCCTCCGGCCCCAGCCGCGGGAAGGCGAAGGGGAGAAATTGGCGGGGGAAGGGGGGTGGGAGTTGATCCCTCCTTCTCCCCGCCCCAGCATCCTTCAAAACCATCTTACCCCGCCCCCCAGCTCAGGAGACCTAGCCCTCTGCCCCAGTATTCGGGCCGCCGTCCAGCCCCTCACTACCACCTAGTGCAGGGACCCTGGCGCCCCAGACTTAGGGACCCATGCAACGAACTTTGGCCCTTTCCCCCACTAGCAGGCTACCGGTTTCCCCGGCCCTTCAATAGGGGAAGGGGCGGCCGCAGAGCCGCCAGCGCCCCCAGCCCCCTTTTCTCAATGGGATGGGATTTTGTGAATGAGCAGTCACGTGACACTGCTTCCTTTGTCCGCCCGCCTCCCCGGACAACAGGTGAAGCAGAGAAAAAGGGCAGGGGTCCCCTGCAGGGCCTCGCTTCGAAGGGACGCCGGGATTTCTGGGTGCTCTATGCTCTCCACACATCTGTTTCCCGGGAGGAGTGGTCCCCACAGCTTCTCAATGGTGGGGGTCCTGTACAGAATTTTATGAATGGAGCATCCTCGGAGGAAGTCCAGGCCCCCCAAATGGAGACTGCTACCCCAAATGGCTGCCGCGTAGTTTAGGAGCCCCCACCCCCTTGTTCTTCCAGCCGGGATCTGGGGACGGCCCGGTGGGCAGGAGGCGAAACGCGGTGCAGGTCGTCCCCACACCAGGACAGCCCTAGCCCCCTCACCCTCCTCGGCACCTGCCTGGGAGGCTCCGGCCGGGCTCCGAGCGGCGGTGACGTGGCCTCCTCCTCCTTCTTTTCGCTCCGGCTCCCTCGCTTGCTCCGGCGGCGCTAGAGACGGGCTCCGGGAGCCGGGGCGAGGGGGGAGGAAGGGGGAGCTTGGAAGATGGGAAGGGGGAGGGGGAGGCTTGGGGTGGTGTAAACGCGAGGCGGGAGTACTTGCCCGCTGGGTCCTAGAGCCCGGCACCAGCTCCAGGGAACAGCCCCCAGCCCCCATTTTCTCAGGATCCAGAAAGGATACCCTACTTTCCCACCCATGAGCGCCTAAGGATGTGGGGAAGGGGTCCGGGACATGGCCTGGTCTCAGCGTTCTAAAGAGGCGAGGGTTTACGCTTTGGGTACTAGACGGAAGGGGCTAAGTGCCTGCCGGGTTCGAAAGGCGTGGGGCGAGAAGGGAGCATTCACTAGGGGGCGAGGTCTGAGGGCCCGGAAAAGGAGAGACAGGACGCCCAAGGCGCAGACAAGTTAGTACGTCATGGAGAAGGGCCGGTCCATGGTGGATGGGCCCTCTGGGCTGGCGATGGACAGAGAGGGTCTTGGGAGTTTAGGAGTAAATTGTTTTGGGGAAGGGGCGCTTGAGAGACCCAAGTGAGGAGCTACGTGGCAGTGTTCCTAATGGGCGGGCCTTAGGGAGAGGGACTAATGGGAGGACGGGGTAAAGGGGAGGGGCTAAGGAGAACGTTCTAAAGGGGTGGGGCTTAGAACTCCGAGGCCTAGGAGTAGGGAAGAAGACCCCCGAGTATTTCCAAGGGAGATCCAGGTTCGTAAGAGGCCAGTTTCAAGCTGTCTAACAGGAGGGCGTGGCCTCGAGCCAGGGGGCGGGGCCTAGATCTCGGGGTCCGCCCTAGCTGTCTCGCCCACTTGCCTTCACCCGCATCCCCGTTCTTTTCGGTTATTTTCTTCTACGGCCGTTCCCCGCCCTGCCCTGGGCCCAGGGGGCCGTGGTGTGAACTTTGGTGGGCAGGAGAAATCGGTGAGTGGCAACCTCTGGGCGGAGGAGCCAAGGGCGGAACTTGGAGGAAGGGGTGGGGCCTGAGTGTTGAGGCCTGCGGTAGAACCCGAGCAGGAAGGAGTTTAGGAGTGAGGCCTGAAGCTCTGCCGCTGCTTGGATAGAAGGCAGGCCCCAAATGATCGACATAGAGATAGAGAGAAAGATCAGAGGATTAGAGGTGAGGACTGAGGGCTGAGCATTACTAGAACACCTGGAATTTGTTAGGTGGAGGCGGGGCCAGACCTGAGTAGGTGTTGAGGAGGCCCTATTTCCTGACAATTGGGGGCGGGACTAGAGTGGGGGTGAGGTTACAGTGCAGGGAGAGAAGTTTGAACTTGTAGACCTTATAGGCTACTGAGCACAACCATCATGAATGATGTGGCCTGAGAGAGAAAAACGGGCAAGACCTGTGTCTTGGAGCCTGAAGACCTAGGAGGTGGCCAAAGTGTAGGGATGTGATCTGAGGGACCAGCCAAGGCATTAGGGATAGAACCTCATTAAACTAAGGATGGAGCCTGTGTGTTAAAGCAGCTGTATGAGGCCATGGGGAAGAAGGCGTGAGCGTCGGGAGTCAGGGAACACGAATGCGAGACTGGTGCCTCAGTGGACCAAGTACAGCCAGTTTCGTCGGGCCCCCACAGACCTGGCAGACTGACTGGTACAAGTTTTTCTGACCACAGTCTCCGACCTCCGTCAGAAATGGGGAACGTGCAGTCGGAGCCGTCCGCCGGCGGGGGCTCCCGAAAAGAGCAGGCCTCGGACCGCTCTTCCGACTCCCGCCGGACATCCTTGGCGGAGCCCGAGGTGACCCCCTCCTCCCCTGCCATACGCCTGGCTCGCGGGCTGGGCGTCTGGTTCCCCAGCAGCTCAGCGCCCCAGGGACTCCTGGTACCCCCGGAGCCCCAGGCCTCACCCTCGCCCCTGCCCCTGCCCTTAGAACTGCCCTCGCCAGTGATGCCCCCTTCAGAGGAGACGGCTGCGGCCGCGGTCTCCACATCCCCACCCCCCGTGGGGACCCTGTTGCCCACGCCGTCTAAGTGGCGAAAACCCACGGGCACTCCGGTGCCTCGGATCCGTGGTCTACTGGAAGCAAGCCATCGCGGCCAGGGCGACCCTCCGAGCCTCCGCCCACTACCGCCGCCGCCGCCGCCACCGCCGCCTCTGCCACGAACCGAAGAGGACTCCGACCCAGTCCCGAGGGCCCCATCCCTGACTCCCCCATCCTTGGAGCCGCGAAAGCCGTCACCACCGCCGCCTTCCGACCAGCAGACCTCGGACCACAAAATAAGTCCTGCTCTGGCCACACTTGCCGCAACCCCCATAGAAAACCAGGTCCCTCGCAGCAGCGAGCGCCAGGCAGCCGGCAGGGCCGGCGGAGGAGCTCCTGCCCAAGCAGGCGAGGGTGAAATGGCCCGGCCTGTGGCCTCCGAGTCCGGCCTGAGTCTGCTGTGTAAAGTCACCTTCAAGTCGGGGCCTTCTTTGCCCCCAGCGGCAGCATCGAGTTCCTTAGTCGCCAAAGTCTCGCTAGGGGGCAGCGGAGGCAGGGGACTCTTCTCCACTGCCTCGGGCGCCATCTCTTATGCCGAGGTCCTGAAGCAAGGGCCCCTGGCTCCTGGGGCCGCTCGCTCCCCTGGAGAGGTCCCTCGGGTGACCCAGGAAGCAGAGGGCGGTAATGGAGACGGCGAGGGTTGTTCTGGACCCCCCTCCGTGCCTGCGTCCCACGCCCGGGCCCTTCCGCCACCACCCTACACCACCTTCCCAGGCTCGAAGCCCAAATTTGACTGGGTGAGCCCTCCCGATGGCCCTGAACGCCACTTCCGCTTCAACGGGGCAGGCGGAGGCATCGGGGCCCCCAGGCGGCGCACAGCCGCGTTCTCAGGTCCCTGGGGCTCCTTGCCGCCTCCGCCAGGGCAGACGCACCCAGCTCCCAGGCCCCGGAGGCCCGCACCCGCTTTGCTTGCACCGCCTATGTTCATCTTCCCAGCGCCCACCAATGGAGAGCCGGTGCGCCCCAGGCCTCCCGGCCAACTGGAGTTGCTACCGCCCACGCCACCACCCACGCCGCCTCTGGCGCCGCAGCCCATACCACAGCCACCAGTTCTCCAGCCAACGCCACTGTTCGCAGCACTCCCACCAAACCCAGGCTCAGGCCACTTGGAGTCAGCCCAGGCTACCGCCCCGCCCCTCGCCTTGGCTGCAGACCAGGCCCCATCCCCATCCCCATCCCCAGTTCCAGCTCCCACTAAGGCCGAACCATCACCACCTGCGCCCATGCCCGCGCCCATCAAAACCCGCACACGCAGAAACAAGGGCCCGCGCGCAGCCCGGGGCGCGACCCGTGAGGATGGTGCACCTGGAGAGGGTCCTCGTGAAAGGACTGCAGTTACCATGACTGACGGAGGTGGTGGAGGTGGTGGTGGCGGAGCTCCTCCAGCGGCGACGGCTAACACTGCTGCCCGACGCCACTGGCCACCCTTCCAGGTGCTTAATTCTTGCCCCTGCAAGTGTTACTGCCGCCACCAGCCACGCCATCGCCGCCTGCCACGCAACGTGTCTGCCTGGTGAGGAGAGGTAGGGGGTTAGGGAGGGAAAGTGGGGAGTTAGGGAGAGGAGGGCATACCCCTTTTAAGTCCCAAACCCAACTTTCTTGGGTAGAGTCCCACTAAGCACTTTTGCTCATGACCCCAGGTTACCCTTGACCTTTTCCTTGGCTGCAACTCAAACCCAACTGGGCTCCAAGGAACACGTTGGCCCAGCCTTTTGGTATCCAGCCCTTCAAGCTGACTCCTGGCCCTGTTGTTACTTTTGTTGCTCTCTGGAGCCACCAGGGAGGGAAGCTGGTCCTAGCTGACAGTCTTCTCAGCCTTGACACTGTCCCTGAGAGTACCAAGAGGGGCCATGTTCCAAGCCCTTCAGGGACAGGAGGGGAAATGACTATCTTCTGGAACCAAACGGATATAAATGCAGGACTCCAAAGGAAGTCCCTGGTCTAGCCCTCAGACTGCCACTCCTCCCTCTAGCCTCTGGCAACTTCTAACTCTGGGACCCAAGTTTTTGACTGCCAGCGGGCACTGATGTTCCAGTCTTAGTGCTGCAGAGACTACTCCTGAGTCTTCAGATCCAGGGGAGACACTATCATCTAATTACCCCGACATTGAATTTCAGGATCGGTCACCCTGGCTCCTGAGAATCCTGAATCACTAGGACAGTGGTCGGCAAACTGCAGCTCGCGAGCCACATGCGGCTCTTTGGCCCCTTGAGTTTTTAGCAAAGGCCAGCTTAGGAGTACCCTAATTAAGGTAATAACAATGTACCTACCTATATAGTTTAAGTTTAAAAAATTTGGCTCTCAAAAGAAATTTCAATCGTTGTACTGTTGATATTTGGCTCTGTTGACTGAGTTTGCCGACCACTGCACTAGGAGACCCTCTGCCCTGGACCCCTTGGAGTTCAGCTAGGGAGAGTGGGGGATGTCACACTCACCAAATCTCAGGCCCCTTTCCTATTTAGTTTAACTGCATATAGCCCTGCCCTAGACTGCCTATAGTATATTCAGACATGGTCCCTCATGTAGATGGAGAAAGTGAAGCCTAGAAGGGGTAAAGGCCTCACCACCAGCCAGGCCCTGCTGAATCTACTTTCATCCTAGGCTGAGCACGCCCACCAACCACCTGAGCGAGCCATCCTGGGTTGCCACCATCAAGTTGGCCGGCTCCCTGGTAGCCGGGCTGGAGCACTTCGACTTGCAGGCCACCCATTCCAACTGAGTGTAGTCTGTTCAATGGCCTCTACCTTCCCCTCCTTGACAATAAAATAACCAACAACCAGATGCCTAGCTGCCTGTTCAAGTCACCTACTAAAGGTTGAAGGAGTGGGGTTGGGGCATGGCAGAAGTCTCCATGCAGGCACCACATCCTAGAAATAGGTTGGACCCAGAGCAACAGTAATGGAAGTTCCATTCATCCACCATCCAGACTGATGGGGCCCATGGTGAAATGGTCTCATTCCCCATAATACCATCAGTTCCATTTCTGAGCTGATCTCGTGCCAAACTCAAGGGTTCAGCACAAATCACTCTGGAAAGCAGGAGTGGACATTCCTATTTTACAGCTGGGGAAACTGACTCTGGAAGGCTTGAAAATGCCACCTATAGCCCAGCTAGACTTGGACTCAGCCTTAAACACCTCAAGAATTTCAAGGCAGGAAACATAGGCTGGGGGTGTAGGAGTTTGTAAGTCCCAGCATTGGCTCAGGAAGGTCAGGAACCAAGACAAGCCCATGCCAGGGCCCATGCCTTTTGTTCCAAGAGGTCTCAAAGTGGTATCCCACACAAGGGTTCCATTTCACATTATTATTGAAAAAACTGGTTTAATTCATTGCAAACTTACTTTAAAAATTGCGATACTTCATCCCCTTCACTAAAAAAACTGGTACCTTAGCCTGGCCCTCCTGTGCCCACAGCTAGGTACAACAGTTCCTCTACCCAAGGCCTGTGCTCCTCCAGGCCACACTGCCACCAGACCCTGCAGTGGGCATTTGTTTTGATACCCTCTGCAAAGGCCACTGGACAAAGACTGACCCTGAGGGCCCTCAAACTTCCATGTTTTTCAGAGACAAGGACTTGTCTCCCTACCATTCCACCTAGGGAGACAAGGACTTAGGAGAATGTCCATTCAGCTTTATTAGAGGAAACCCTGCAATGCAACTGCTTTCAATAATGTAAGCTCTGCCCCACTCAGTGCCTGCTGGGCTCAGACGATCATTTCCAGCTGCCGGGCATACTCGATGACCTGTTTGGCCAGCTCCGTGGAGGGGATGGTGGTATCTTCTGGTTTCTGCTGTTGGCTGGCAAAGCTGTAGTAGTTGTTGAGGCCCAGGACCCACCCTCGCTGCAGAAAGGGAGGGATGAGAGATGGGTGGGGTGATCACATAGGCTCCCTCCCCACCCCATAGAGCCAGCACTTACCCACGTAGGCCCTGGCTTGCTTTACTAACCATAATCTACCCGCACAACTCTAGGCAAGTAACTTCACCTCTCTGTGCCTCAGTTTCTCCATGTTTGAGACTAGGACCCTAATCACACTCCTCTTCTAAACTGCTATGAGAATTCAATCAACACTTGTGAAGTGCTGAGAATAGTGTTTGGCCCACTAAATATCAACCGTTACCACCACTCAGGTCAATTTCACCTCTTCTAGCCAGGGTCACTGCATCCCATGTACCAGCATGTCCAGGGGCACTGCTCCTGCACAAATACCCCAAACCAAATGAAGCAAAGTTGTGTGGGGAAAAGCGACAACCTCCAAGGAATTCTGTTAAGGACAACAGCTAACATGTACGGAGTTTTCACCTCCACCTTGTGCCAGATGCTATGCTAAGCTCATCCCACATGTTAAATTCTAGCCTCATTCTACAGATAGGGAAACTGAAGTTCAGAGAAGTTTGGTGACTTGCCTGAGGATACACACCTGAATTTTTAAACCTTGGGCAGTCTTGCTCCAGGTCCCTCCAGGCCACCCTCATAGCTATTAGTAAGTGCACCCCTTGGCCCCATGACCCCTTGCACCCCAGCCACCTTTTTGGCATAGTCTGTCATCTTTTTGGGTGTGTTGAAGAAGAGGATCCGGGTGGCCTCAGTAAAGAGGATTTTCTCGTAGGCCTTCTCGATGCATCCAGCAATCTCATCTCTGGGGGAAGATGAGGTTCTCGCTATTGAACACAAACAGCACTCCAGGCTCTGTCCTCCCTGATCTGACATGGGTAAGTTCTGACCCTTCAATTCAGTACCGACTACTGGGATATGTTTGTTACCTGTCCTGTTTAACCAATGGAGGCTCAGGGAGAGAGGGAGAAGCTTGACCAGCTTGCAAAGCTAGGGCCACACTCAGGTCTCTCTGACTTCCTGGCCCAAACTCTGAATTCCACTCCCAGCCACAAGGACTTCGGGCTATCTGAAAGTCAGCCTGGGATTCCCATGTAGGGGGTCTTTTCACATAGCACCACACCCCTTACAAGGGTGCTGCACTCCATTTCTAGATCCAATCCTGAGGGGGTTCCTTGTACCCTTGCCAAGAGGTATCATGATCAACAATGAGTAGAAAAACTACAAGGCATGGAGTCACTGAAACAGGAGAAGGGATTAGCTTGGGGGAGTTGGGTGGGGATGACAGGGAGGGTGCATCTGTTCTGAAGTATTTTATTTCTTAGGCCAAGCAGTATATGGACACTCACTTTTGACTCCTTTAATTTTGGAGTCAAAATATTTCATAATTAAAAATAACCCAAATCCACAAAACTGCCATCCTCACTCCTTCACCACCTCTCTGGGCTTGGCTTTGCCACCCGAGGAATGGAAACCCTCTCAATCTGATACTCTGCCACCACCTGGGCACTCTTTTACTTCTCAAAGGACTTGTAAATGTCATGCCCACCTTCCTTCCTCTGTGATGTCACTTGTGCACAGAGCAACCCCCGAAGGGTTAGTGGGTTTAAGGGCCCCATTTTAAAGAAGTGGAAACTAAAGGTTTTATAGTTTAGGTCAGTGGTCGGCAAACTCATTAGTCAACAGAGCCAAATATCAACAGTACAACGACTGAAATTTCTTTTGAGAGCCAAATTTTTAAAACTTAAACTTCTTCTAATGCCACTTCTTTAAAATAGACTCGCCCAGGCCGTGGTATTTTGTGGAAGAGCCACACTCAAGGGGCCAAAGAGCCGCATGTGGCTCGCGAGCCGCAGTTTGCCGACCACTGGTTTAGGTGATCTGAGGTGAGGTCACAGGACTCTTGGAACACTCCTAAGAAAGGCAGCACGGTCCCTGTTTGCTGAGCACTGTCTGGGTGCTAAATCAATGCTCTGGGTCTGGAATGCATAGGCACACTGGTAAAACAGCCCAGAGCGAGATGAGGACTGTTTTCCACAATCTCATGACCAGTTCCAGTGCACAGAAAAAGAAAACTGATGTGCCCAGTCTCCCCAGAGCATAAGTGGCCAGAATGGGATTCAGTTAAGGGCTGTCTGACTCCAGATTCCAAGGCCCTGGTTCCCCATGAACCTGATAGTGTCAAGCAGGATGTCGATGAAGAAGGTGTAACTCTCCGCAGGGATGTTGCCTTTGGCCAGGAACACCTTGTTGTAGCTGCCCTCCATTAGGTACTGCAGAGACCGAGGGTGGGGAAGATGAGAAGATGAGGTAGAAACAGCATAGTGGCCTACCCTCTGAGGCTTCACCATACTCCCAGTGCTACCATAAGCCCCACTCTGCTAGAACACCCATTCCCCATGCAGAATGGGCACCTGCTCTACCAGAAAGGCCTCCCTGGTTTACTTCCATACACCTCCCCGCCCGCCTCCCGCCACACACACACACACCCAGCCTGCCCTGGGCTGGTATGTACTAATATCATCTATTATCCAATCACAGGAGGAGACAGAGCTGGATGTAGGGCAAGCCCATTCCTCCTTTGCCCAAGCTGAGCTGCCTGCCTTAACTGTCCTCTCTCCCAGCCTCTCCCCACAGCCAAATCCTCCCATGAGACCTCAGCTCTAGGAACTACTTCCTAACCTTGGGTACTAAGGCTCTTCCCTCACCCTGCTGACCTTGTTCTAGAAACACTGTCTTCTTTGCTACCCCTCAGCCAGGCAACCAGGCATGTTTCTGCCTTGGGACCTTTGGCAGGTCCAGGCTACCTGGACCACTGTTCCCCTAGATGTCCATATGATTGGGTTCTTTACTCCTCTCTTTTTTCAAATTTCACCTTTTCAGCAAGATCTTCCCTGACCACCCTTATGTCATGCTCCCAAGATCAGGGATTTTATTTGTTTTGTTCACTGTATAGTCTGAAAACCAACCACAGTGCCTGGCACATAGCTGGTGCTCAATATTTGTTAGACAAATGAGTCCATGGGCTGAAAGATGGGTGAACCCTATCCACTCCTCCAGGAAACCCTCCCTAATGTCTGTCCTTGCACCACCCTCCTTAGCCAGGCCCTTCCTTTCCCTTTCTCCAGACTCACCTGCTCAAGGGACACAGGATGCTTGATGTATACATTGGTCTGAATGTCCTTGGCAGGCAGCCGCTCCAACTCCGTGTGGAACTCAGCCACCCGGTTCTGAGACAGCAGGAAGAGGAGGTTAAGGCCCAAGAGCTGGTGCATGTACGCTGATTCAGGGAGCTGTTCCCTGTGAACCAGGGTGAGGGAACCAAGGTAAGAACTTAGGTACCTACTGTGTCTCCCACTCCAGGTTCCAGGGACTACCTATGACTGTCTCATGCTGTCCCCTCGGAGAGGTATTGAGCCCTGGGTTCTCAGATGAAAATGATGTCCAGAGAGGTAAAAGAAGTCACAAATCATATGGGCCCAAGTGAGTGACCTCACTTCAGTAAAGTGACTCAGCCTCAATTTCCCCAACTGTAAAATGGGTATTACTACAGTACTCATACCACAAGAAGAGGGTTAAATGAAGAAGGGTTAAGTGAATTAAATGATTTAACCTAGATAAAGTGATTAGAACAGTACCTAGCCCAAATAAGTATTGTACAAGTATTAGTTATGATTATGATATTAGGAATCATAGCCTTTATTTTAAGAGGGGAAGTGAGGCTTAGGGAGGTAAGGTCATTTGCCTAAGACCACATAATTGGGAATTGAAAAAATCAGTTTCAAACTCTGGTTTGTCTGACTTTTGATGTCAAATTCTTAATCATTAATCCATGCAGGCACCACTGAGCTATAAAACCATTGTTTTATATTCAACACATATCCACTGAATCCATGCCCTGGGCCTGGCCCCATGCTAGGCAAAGTTGGGACACAGCAGTGACCAATACCCCTCTGCCTTTAGGAGGCTCACAGTCCAGCAGGAGAGACAGGCCTGGGATAGGAGAAGCACAGGCACAGGGGTCAGAGCTAGGATGGGGCAGCTAGGAAGAGTGCTGATACTGCATTGGAGACCACAGGAAAGAACAAGGCCTGGAGCCTGAGGGTTATGGAGAGCCATGATAGGTTCTAAGCAGGGCATCAGCATGGTCCAAGTTTGGTGTCACAAAGATCCTACTGGCTGCCATGGGGTGGGGGTCGGTGGTGGAGGAATGATCCAAGGGGTTAAGGCTGGGGCCAGGGCATATGAAAGGTAATGGTGGCTACACTGGGGAGTGGAAATGTAGTGTGGGAATATGGAGGGGGAGACAGAATGGAGGCCAACAGAGACTCAGGGCCTCAAGGCCAACCTCCTGAGCCTGCAGTCTCTGGGTATGAAGCTCTGCAGAGAGGAAGTTCCCAAGCTAGAGCACCAGGGATCAATGAGCTGCCATCAGGCAGAGTCCATACTCACTTGTAATCGAAGTAGTAACATTTGAGCTGGGCCATGTAGCGCTCGAAGGAGGGGATGTCCTTGCGTAGGATACTCCACTGGGCCCCAATCTCCAGTATATCACCTGTGGGTGACAGGGCAGGCTCTCAGTTGAATGAGTCCCTCTCCTGGCCACCACAATACTATTCCTGCCACGACCCCCAACACATTACCCCCCACCAACTCCAGTGACACTCACGGGCCAGAATGAGCTGCTGTTTGGTCAGTTTGGTCCCTGTGGTTGGCAGGAAGTTGAGCTCCAGCAGAACCAGCTGACAAGAAAGAATGGAAAGGGAAAAAGGAAGGAAAGAAGATGGGAATTCAAGTAATGGTTACTTACCTTTTCTAGGCCTTGGTTTCCCAATCTAGAAAATGTAACTCATCATCATTGCTTACTCATAAGGTTGTTATGAGCATTAAAGGAGTCAGTCCTCATAAATCCTGAGTGCTCATTCAGGATTGCCTCATGTTACAATTAGTAATAGCCCTACTGGGGAATCAGGAGACAAAATCCATGCTTGGCCCAATGGAATCAAAGTGGTGGTGGGGGAGAGGGAGGAGGAGGGGAACACTAGCACCTTCAGTTCTTGCAGACCTTTCCCATACTCTGTTGGGTTGAGCCCAGCTTACTCCCCCAACCCCAATCCACACTAGCGAGGGAGGGAGGGATGCTAACCTCCCGGTACAGTCCAGCCCACACCTCACTTCTTATCTGACAACACCCCCTCTCAAACTTGGTCCAACTCACAGTATTTCTACTTTCCCAAAAACATTTGGTCTGAAGTACCATAAACCCCACTCTAGTCCTCTACTATAAGACATTTTTTTTTGTAGGTTTAGTCCAGCCTTCACAACTTGGCTGGCCTCCCACTCCCTACAGATGCATCCCTAACCCCACCCCAGTATCTCAGAACCAAACTTGGTCTGGTCTAGACTACACAGCCCATTACCTCAGCCTTCTTTCATCACCCTATCCAGTCCTCATTTCCCATTTGGTCTTATCCAGAACACGCCGCCTGAAAAACCCCGTCCTGCCACACCAGCCAGTCAGGCCTCCAAGCACCCAAACTTTGCCCTCTCACTGGGTTGTGCCCAAACCACTCTCTATCACCCCTCCAAGTCCGCACTTTGGCTGTTCCGAATCCTTCACACTATTTGATCCCAGACGTGGTCCGGTTAACCCCGCGTCCGGAAACTCGGCTCGGTCTAGAACCTCGTAGCGCCCCCGGCCACCCCTACCTTGAGACGGCCCAGCTCTTCCCCACACTTGCTGAGGTTGGGGCTTTTACGGTTCCACTCGCCCTTGAGCTGCTCGTACATGCCGGCCGCGGCCTGCAGGACCGCGCTCGAGGCCGCCGAAGGCCCCGAGTTAGAGGAGCCCAACCCGGCATTCAACGCTGCAGCCGCCATCTTCCGTGATGCGGCAAACCGCCGGCGCGAATTACGACAGCGACGCCAGGCGACCTCACCCAGCGGAAGTGGGGCCGAGAGGTGGAGCCCAAACTGGGGGAGGGACTACGACTGCGCGCCTCCGCCCCGAGGTGCCTTCGGAGCCCGGCCCTCAATGAGTACGTCGCTCAGAGCTGCGTCTGCTGTCTCTCAAGATGGTGACCGGAAGTCGCCTCCTGCCCTAACTGAAAATGGCTGTGGTCGCAACGCTTTCACACTTCCCATAATCAATATGGCTGTCCTGGCTTCAGCCTGGGCTTTCAGGACGCTACGTTTCTATCTTGGAAACTCCAACTTCATGGCAGCTTCTCGAAGCCAGGAGGTGGCAATGGTGGAGCCATTTGGAAAGCTGTGTTATTCTATTCATTTTACAAACGGGCTTTAAGAGCCTGCCATCATCTTCCAAGAGACTTAACAGCTGAGATTTGAACCTCAGCCTTTCTCTCTAGTCTCTCAGTGCATCCTTCCACATTTCTCCAAATTTTTGCAAATATGCACAAACTTTACAAAAAGCATCCAGTCTTACGGCTTTAAATGGCTCATATATGTGGAAGATTCCCAACTTTTTTCCCTACTCCCAATTCCTCCATATGTATCACACCTGCATATTCAACATTTCCACTTTTTCTCAAACCCAACTCTCTTGTCACTGAAACAGGAATTTTAGGGGAATATAGGCAGGTTTAGGGAATTTTTAGAATTGGGGTCCATGGAAAAATACAGGACTACAGACTGGGAAAAGGTATATTTCTATTTTTTAAAAAAATATATTTTATTGATTTTTTACAGAGAGAAAGGGAAAGGGATAGTTAGAAACATCGATGAGAGAGAAACATCGATCAGCTGCCTCCTGCACAGTCCCAACTGGGGATGTGCCTGCAACCAAGGTACATGCCCTTGACCGGAATTGAACCTGGGACCCTTCAGTCTGCAGGCTGACACTCTATCCACTGAGCCAAACTGGTTAGGGCGAAAAGGTATATTTCCATAACACAAGGAAGCCAGGAGCAGTTACATTTCTATAAGACAAGGGAACTGGAAATAGCCAAAAAGATCTCTACAAAATAAAGAAGGAAGAATAAAGCCCAGAGGGAATAGGACAATGAGGAAGGAGGGCCTCAGAAGTCACTATAGTAACCAATTCGAAAGGGAATATTGACCATTCAGAGGGGCTATCAGGGCACAGGAACTGCAGCCTTTATAAACCATGGAAACAGGAAGACAGGTGGGACCCTTCCCCTCTCCCCATGCAGGAGTCCATTCTGTGGGACTCTTTCCCTCTCCCCACTCGGGAGTCTGTACTTATTCTTCAATAAATCTCCACCTTTGCTGTATGTACTACCCTCTGTCCGTGGATTCGTTCTTTAACTCCACTGGACAAAGAATCCAGGATCTAGTCCAAAAATTCCGTTTCATCACCATCACTTAGAATATGAACTCCATGAGAGCAGGGATATTTATCAATTTTCTTTATAGCTGCAAAAAGACAGATAGGCTCAGTTAAGGTAAAGGTTGACCTTGTCAATGAAGATACTGTTAGAAATAAGGCGAGCCCCCCAAGTCAGAGGTCCTGGTAGAACACAAAACATACTCAGGAGCCAGGCAGCAAGGCAAACATCTTTACTTCTATGTAGAAGGGTGCGCACACATGGTCTGGAAGCACATGCACACCAAGCAGGTGGGCTGCTGGGGTTTATAATCCCTGATGAACATGACCTGTCCTTTGCTCTTGATTGGAGCTCAGGCACACAGTCTTTCACAATTGGCTAATTCAAAGGGAGGGGTTGGCCTTTGCTGTTTCAAGATGGTGGCTCCCAGGGGAGCTGCAAGCCATGTGGCCAACATGGCGGCTGTGCAGTCCAAAATGGCAGCTGTCTAAACTGTTCTTTGACAGAAAAGATGATTTGTTTATTCACACAATACTAGCCTTGGATGTAACTACCCACCATAACTGCTTTTAGTTAAAGTTTAATATCAGACCATCCTTTGTGGTTACTTTAGGTCTCTCAGTTGGCATAGGTAAACACCTAAACTGCTGCCTCGCACAACAATTTCAAAACTACACCTAAAAGACAAAACGGACATCATCCAGAACCACAGGGAAGCTGGCTGAGTGGAAATTCTACAACTAGAAGGAAAGAGAAAAGCATATTGAGACTCAGAGGAGCTGCAGGAGGCTGAGGTAGGGAGACGCGAGCGCGGAGAGGACTGGCGGCTGAGTGTGCGGCTGGCTTTCTCAAGTGGTAGGGAGACAGAAGCCCCTGACTGTGCTGAACTCCAGTTCTGGGCAAGACTCTGGGAACCCAGACTCATTCGGGGAGAAACTGGACTGTCTGGCAGCGGGCAAAACTTGAGGGCAGCTTTCTCTCAGAGGTGATTGCAGTGATTACTGAGGGACACTGAGGGCAGGGCTGATGGGAAGCCAAGGCTGTCTGCTCTGCCCTGAGACTCCACCCCATCCAAGTGGAGCACAAAGGCTTTTGCAATTTTGCAAGTCTTATCTTATAAGGGTGTCTCCAGCACAGAAGTTCTCCCAGCGTAGACACAGCTGAACCTCACAGCCAATTGGCCTGGAGGTCAATTCCTCCCAGTGATGCCAACAACAATCAAGACTTAACTACAACAAGACTGTGCACACAATCCACAAAGGGGTGCACCAAGAGTGTCCACCTCAACTAACTGGGGAGGCTGAGCCACTGGGCCCTATAGGACACCTAGCACACAAAGCTACTCTACCAACTCAGGGAAGCAACGAAAATGCGGAGACAAAGAAACAGATCACAAATGAAAGAAATGGAGGAAAGCAAACGACTGGATATAGAGTTCAAAACCACGGTTATAAGGTTTTTCAAGAATTTCCTAGAAAAGGCTGATAAATTTAGCGAGACCCTCAAGGATATGAAAAAGAACCAACTAGAAATTAAACATGCACTGACTGAAATAAAAAATATTATACAGAAACCTAACAGCAGACTAGAGGACCACAGGAATCAAGTCAAAGATTTGAAATACAAAGAAGCAAAAACCACTCAAATGGAAAAGCAAAAAGAAAAAAGAATCCAAAAATTTGAAGATACTGTAAGGAGTCTCTGGGACAACCTCAAGCATACCAACATCAGAATTATGGGGGTTCCAGAAGAAGAGAGAGAGCAAGATACTGAAAACGTATTTGAAGAAATAATGACGTAAAACTTCCCCCACCTGGTGAAAGAAATAGACTTACAAGTTTAGGAAGCGCACAGAACCCCAAACAAAAGGAACCCAAAGAGGACCACACCAAGACACATCATAATTAAAATGCCAAGAGCAAACGACAAAGAGAGAATATTAAAAGAAGCAAGAGAAAAACAGTCAGTTACCTACAAGGGAGCACCCATACAACTGTCAGCTGATTTCTCAACAGAAACTATGCAGGCCAGATGGGAGTGGCAAGAAATATTCAAAGTGATGAATAGCAAGAACCTACAACCAAGATTACTCTACCCAGCAAAGCTATCATTCAGAATTGAAGGTCAGATAAAGAGCTTCACAGATAAGAAAAAGCTAAAGGAGTTCATCACCACCAAACCAGTATTATATGAAATGCTAAAAGGTATTCTTTAAGAAGAGGAAGAAGAAGAAAAAGGTAAAGATAAAAATTATGAACAACAAATACATATCTATCAACAAGTGAATCTAAAAATCAAGTGAATAAAAAGTCTGATGAACAGAATAAACTGGTGATTATAGTAGAATCAGGGGCATAGAAAGGGAGTGGACTGATAATTCTCGGGGGGAAATGGTATGGGGGGTGTGGGAAGAGACTGGACAAAAATCGTACACCTATGGATGAGGACAGTGGAAGGGAGGTAAGGGCAGAGGGTGGGGTGGGAACCGAGTGGAAGGGAGCTACGGGGGGGGGGGAGAAGAGGAACAATTGTAATAATCTGAACAATAAAGATTTATTAAATTAAAAAAAGAATTAGAACAAAAAAATAAATCAGTATAGGAATTAGTAAAGCAAAAAAAAAAAAAAAAATCGCGCGAGACCCAGACCCAGCCAGCCCCACTCCCGTCAAGCCCCGCAGGGTGGGCGACACAACTTCAGGTCCCTCGGACAGGCACCAGGTGGGGGGTACAGCCTCAGGTTCCCCGTCAAGCCCCACTGGGCGGGGGGTGGGGGCGGTATGCAGCCTCAGGTTCCCCGGCCTGGCACCAGGGCAAGGCCATGGCCTCTGGTCCCCCTGCCCCGGTGCCAGGATGGGGGTTACAGCCTCAAGTCCCCTGGCCCTGGCATGATGGCGTGACAGCATGACAACCATTTGCATATTAGCTCTTTATTATATAGGATTATTATATAGGATATATTTTTTTTATTTCAGAAAGGTAGAGAAAGGGAGAGAGAGAGAGAAACATCAAATGATGAGAGAGAATCATTGACTTGCTGCCTCCTGCATGCCCCACATTGGAGAGATCAAACCCCCAACCTGGGCATATGCCCCGACTGGGAATCAAACCATGACTTCCTGGTTTATAGGTCAATGCTCAAATACTGAGCCACACCAGCCAGGCAAATGGAATGTTTTTTATATGTTTGTAAGTCTAATGAGTTTATAGTGTTGTTCAAGTGTGCTATTTCCTTAATGTTGATATTCTGTCTGGTGGTTATACCCATTATAGAAAGTGGAGTATTGAAGTCTCTAACTATTATTCAGAACTGTCTATTTTTCCTTTCAATTCTGTTAATTTTTGCTTCATATATTTTGGGGCTCTGTTTTTAGACATATATATAATTGTTCTATATTCTTTTTGGATTGAACCTTTTATCAATTTATAATCTCCTTTGTCTCATATTCTTTTTTGACTTAAAGCTTATTTTACCTGATAATAATATAGCCACTTCAGCCCTGGCTGGTTTGGCTCAGTGGATAGAGCATCAGCCTGCGGACCAAAGGGTCCCGGGTTCAATTTTGGTCAAGGACACATGCCCGGGTTGTGGGCTCGATCCCCACTAGGGGGCATGCAGGAGGCGGCCAATCTATGATTCTCTCTCATCGATGATGTTTCTATCTCTCTCCCTCCCTCTCCCTCTCTGAAATGGAAAAAAAATATATTAAAAAAATATATAACCACTTCAGTTCTCTTTTAGTTACTATTTGCATGGGATATCTTTTTCCATCCATTTACTTTTAACCTCTTTGGGTCTATAAAATGAGTCTCTTGCAGACAATAGAAGACATGGATCATTTATTAAAAATGCAATCTGCCGAAACCGGTTTGGCTCAGTGGATAGAGCGTCGGCCTGCGGACTCAAGGGTCCCGGGTTCGATTCCGGTCAAGGGCATGTACCTTGGTTGCGGGCACATCCCCAGTGGGAGGTGTGCAGGAGGCAGCTGATCGATGTTTCTCTCTCATCGATGTTTCTAGCTCTCTATCCCTTTCCCTTCCTCTCTGTAAAATATCAATAAAATATATTTTTAAAAAAATGCAATCTGCCACCCGTGTGGTGTGGCTCAATGGTTGAGCATCAGCCCATGAACTAGGAGATCACCGTTCATTTCCCAGTTGGTCAGGGCACATACCCAGGTTGCAGGCTCCATCTCCAGTGAGGGACATGTGAAAGACAGCCAACTGATGATTCTCTCTCATTATTGATGTTTCTATCTCTCTATCTCTCTTCCCTCCTCCCTCTAAAAAAATCCATAAAAATATTTTTAATAATAATAAAAATATAAAAATAATCAATCTGCCAATCTCTGCCTTTAAATCGGTCACTTTCATGCACCGGTGGGGTCCCTTGGCCTGGCCTGTGCCCTCTCGCAATCCTGAACCCCTCAGGGGATGTTGGAGAGCCAGTCTTGGCCTGATCCTGCAGGCCAGGCCAAGGGACTCCACTCATGCATGACTTTGTGCACTGGGCCTCTAGTGATTTTATAATGATTGTTTTATGCAATTGCCTGTAAAATAACATAAAAGAGTTGTGAACCAAAAGCACAATAATATTGACTTTTATATTTACCTATGTAATTACTTTTAACATTGTTCTTTATTTATTCTTATGGCTTAGAGTTACTACTATCTAGTGTCTTTTTATTTCAGTGTGAAGAACTCCCTTTAACATTTCTTGTAGGGCAAGTCTTTTGGTAAAGAACACCTCACCTTTTGTTTATCTAGAAATGTTTTAATTTCATTCCTTGGTTGTTGTTTTTTTTCTTTTTTAAAATGATGTTTTATTTTTAAATTACAGTTGACAAAGCATATTATACTAGAGGCCTGATGCACGAAGATTCATGCAAGAATGGGCCTTCCTTGCCCTGGCTGCTGGCAGCATTCACTCTGGCCAGAGCCGCCTTTCCGCTCCGGCCCAGAGCCGCCTTTCCACCTTCCCATGCTGCCCAGAGGCCTGGAGCAGCTGGGGTGGCCCCATCTTTGTTGGGTTAATTTGCATACTCACTCCTGATTGGCTGGTGGGTGTCGCGAAGGTACAGTCAATGAGCATGTTACTCTTTTATTAGGTAGATTAATTTCAGTTGTACAAAATAGTCATTAGGCATTTATAGAACTTATGAAGTGATCACCTCAATATGTCTATTACCTCATCTGACACCATACAAAGTTATTACAATACTATTGACTATATTCCCTGTGCTGTACTTTACATCCTCTAACTGTTTTTATAACTGGTGATTTGCACATATTAATCCATCCCCTTTTTCGCCCATCCCCCCAACACCTCTCTCATCTGGCAACCATCAAAATGTTCTCTGTGTTTATGAGTTTGTTTTATTTGTTCCTTTATTTTAGCTGCCACATGTAAGTGAAATTATACAGTATTTATCTTTCTCTAGCTGACTTATTTCACCTACTAAGTGTATCAGATGTATCATTATGTATCATCCTATATAGTAAAGAGGTAATATGCTAATTGGTCCTAACGGTGTCCAAGTCACGACCAGTCAACCGGTTGCGCACACACAGGAGCTGGTGGGCGTGGATGGGGGCGGGGACTTCTGCCCCCAGTGGAGGCACGCCCAGGCCTGCCCAGTGCTAATATACTGCCCAGTGCTGAGGTGAAGCTGCCTGCCTGCATCCCTGGCCAGGAATGTGACACTGCCTGCCTGTGTCCCCGCCCAGCACTGAGGTGAAGCTGCCTGCCTGTGTCCCTGACCTGGGACGTGGTGCTGCCTGCATGCATCCCCGCCCAGTGCTGAGGTGAAGCTGCCTGTGGATTGGAGAGGGTACATGTCAGGCTGAGGGACCCCCCTGCACAAATTTTGTGCACTGGGCCTCTAGTTATGGTATATAATACCCTCTAGGTCAGCCGTGGGCAAACTACAGCCCGCGGGCCGGATCCGGCCCTTTTGGCTGTTCTATCTGGCCCGCGGAGCCGAAAGAGCGGAGGGTTCTCTTGCTCTCCCCTCCGCTCCTTTACTTTGAATTTATATTAGTTCACACAAACACTCCATCCATGCTTTTGTTCCAGCCCTCCGGTCCAGTTTAAGAACCCATTGTGGCCCTCGAGTCAAAAAGTTTGCCCACCCCTGCTCTAGGTTCATAAATGCTGTTGCAGATGACAAGATTTCATTCTTATTTAGGGCTGAGTAATATTCCATTGTGTATATGTCCATTCATCTATCAGTGGACATATAGGTTGTTTCTATATCTTGGCTATTGTAAAAATGCTGCAATGAACATAGGAATGCATGTATCTTTTCAAATTCGTGTTTCTGGTTTCTTTGGATAAATACCCAGAAGTGGAATTGCTGAGTCCTTCTTAGTCTCCTGTTATAGCCTTTTAAAAAATAATTCTTTATTGTTGAAATATTACATATGTACACTTTTTTCCCATATAGACCTCCTCCAGCCCACCCCATCTCCCCTTCCTGTCCCAGGGTTTCAGCATCCTATTGTCTGTGTCCATGGGTTATGCATTCAAGGTCTTTGGTTGATTACCTCCCATCCACTCACCCGCGCCCACCATCCCTCTGAGATTCCACACTCTGTTCCATGCCTCCATGTCTCTGGGTCCAATCCATTCATCAGTTTATTTTGTTACTTAGATTTCACATATGAGTGCGATAATGGGATACTTGTCTTTCTCTGACTGACTTATTTCACTTAGCATGATTCTCTCCAGGTCCATCCATGCTGTCTCAAGGGTAAGAGATTCGTCTTTTATACTGCTGCATAGTATTCCATGGTGTAAATGTACCACAGCTATTTTATCCACTCATCTACTGATGGGCACTTGGGCTGTTTCTAGATTTTAGCTATTGTAAATTGTGCTGCTATGATAATAGGGGTACATAGATTTTTTCTGATTGGTGCTTCGGGTTTTTTAGGATATATTCCTAGAAGTGGGATCACTGGGTCATATGGCAGATCCATATTTAATTTTTTTGAGTAAATTCCATACTGTTTTCCATAATGGCTACACCAGTCTGCATTCCCACCAGCAGTGTACTAGAGTTCCCTTTTCTCCACATCCTCGCCAGCACTTGTCATTTGTTGATTTGTCAATGGTAGCCAACCTGATAGGTGTGAGATGGTACCTCATTGTCGTTTTGATTTGCATCTCTCTGATGACCAGTGACTTTGAGCATTTTTTCAAATGTCTCTTTGGAGAAGTGTCTATTTAGGTCCTTTGCTCATTTTTTAATCAGATTGTTTGTCTTCCTTTTGTTAAGTTGTATGAATTCCTTATATATTTTGGACATTAGCCCTTTATCAGATGTTTCATTGCCAAATACGTTCTCCCATACAATGGGCTCCCTTTCATTTTGTTGATGTTTCTTTTGCTGTGCAGAAGCTTTTTATTTTGTTGTAGTCCCATTTGTTTATTTTCTCCTTAGTTTCCTTTGCCCTAGGAGTTGTATCTGTAAACATATTGCTATTGAGAGATGTCTGTGATTTTGCTGCCTATGGTTTCTTGTAGGATTTTTATGGTTTCCCAACTTACATTTAAGTCTTTTATCCATTTTGAGTTTATTCTTGTGTATGGTGTAAGTTGGTCCAGTTTCATTTTTTTGCATGTATCTGTCCTATTTTCCCAACACCATTTCTTAAAGAGACTCTCTTGACTCCATGGTATGTTCTTGCCTCCTTTGCCAAATACTAGTTGAGCATAATGGCTTGAGTCAATTTCTGGGTTCTCTGTTCTGTTCGATTGATTTATATGCCTGTTCTTGTGCCAGTACCAGGCTGTTTTGAATACTGTGGCTTTGTAGTATACCTTGAAATCTGGTATTGTGATTCTTCCAACCTTGTTCTTCTTTCTCAAGATTGCTGCAGCTCTTCAGGGTCTTTTTTGATTCCATGTAAGTTTTTGGAGTATTTGTTATAGGTCTGTGAAATATGCCATTGGTATTGTAATAGGGATTGCATTGAATCTGTAGATTGCTTTGGGTAGTATGGACATTTTAAACATGTTGATTCTACCATACCATGAACACAGTATATTCTTCTACTTGTTCCTATCTTCTTCTGTTTTTTCAATGTCTTGTAGTTTTCCAAGTACAGGTCTTTTGCTTTCTTGGTTAAGTTTATTCCTAAGTATCTCAATTTTTTTGTTGCAATGGTAAATGGGATTGTTTGTTTAGTTTCTCTTTCTGAGAATTCATTATTAGTGTATAACAAAGCCATTGATTTTTGGGTGCTGATTTTGTATCCTGCTACATTGCCAAATTCATTTATAAAATGTAGTCGTTTTTTTGTGAGCCTTTAGGGTTTTCTATGTACAATATAATGTCACCAGCAAATAATGAGAGTTTAACTTCCTCCTTTCCAATTTGGATGCCTTTTATTTTCATCTTCTTGTCTGATTGCTGTGGCTAGGACTTCCAGTACTATCTATACTAATAAAAGGGTAATATGCAAATGGTTGGGATGCCCTCATGCGTAACGACTGATCAGCTGGAGGTTGTGTGCGCAGCAGGTGCAGGTGGGCAGGGACTTGCAGCGTTGGGGACGGGGGCAGGGCATGGCGGAGGCCTCTCCATGCCTGCTTCGGGGGTCTGCAGGCCTCCCCGGCTCCGGCCTACCTCTTTGGGTCAATCCATCGAGGAGCCCTGGATGGGTGGGCGGGGCCTACCTCTTTGGGGCGATGGATTGCGGGGCACCCACACTGTGACAGGGTGCAGGCCAGGCTGGGGAGACCCCCCCACCCCAAGTGCACAAATTTCGTGCACTGGGCCACTAGTGTTGAATAAGCGTGGTGAAAGTGGACATCCGTGTCTTATTCCTGTTCTTAGGGGAAATGCTTTTAGTTTATGCCCATTGAGTATGTTGTTGCCTGTAGGTTTGTCATATATGATTTTTGTCATGTTGAAATATGCTCCCTCTATTCCCACTTTGCTGAGAGTTTTTATCAAAAATAGGTGTTGGATTTTGTCGAATGCTTTTTCTGCATCAGTTGATATGATCATGTGAATTTTTTTGATTATGTGATTTTTGTCTTTCAATTTGTTTATTGATTTGAGAATATTGTACCAACCTTGCATCCCTGGAGTAAATCCCACTTGATCATGGTGTATGATCTTTTTAATATATTGCTGGATGTGTTTGCTAATATTTTGTTGAGGATTTTAGCAACCATATTCATCAGGGATATTAGCCTGTAATTCTCTTTCAGGGATATTAGCCTATAGTGTCTTTATCTGGTTTTGGAATTAGGGGAGTGCCGGCCTCATAAAAAGAGCTTGTAAGTGTTCCTTCCTCTTGGATTTTTTGGAATAGTTTGAGGAGTATACGTGTTAGTTCTCTTTGAATGTTTGGTAAAACTCCCCTGTGAAGCCATCCAGACCTGGGCTTTTGTTTGGTGGGAGTTTTTTTGTTTGTTTGTTTGTTTTTACTGCTTCTATTTCATAAGTTGTTATTGGCCTATTCAGGTTTTCTGATTCTTCCTAATTGAGTTTTGGGAGATTATATTTTTCTAGGAATTTGTCCATTTTATCCACATTGTCTAGCTTGTTGGCATAGAGTTGTTCATAGTATTTTCTTACAATCCTTTGTATTTCTGTGGCGTCAGTGGTTACTTCTTCACTTTTGTTTCTGATTTTATTTATTTGGGTCCTCTCTCTTTGTTTCTTGATGAATCTCGCTAATGGTTTATCAATCTTATTTATCCTTTTAAAGAACCAGCTCTTGGTTTCATTGATTTTTTTGTATTTTTTTTTTTTTAGTCTCTATGTTATTTATTTCTGCTCTAATCTTTATTATTTCCTTCTTTCTACTTACTCTGGGCTTTTCTTGTTGTTCTCTTTCTAGTTCTTTAAGTTGTAGGGTTAAATAGTTTATTGCTGATTTTTCTTTCTTTCTTTCCTTTTTTTTTTTTTTTTTTTTTGAGGTATGCTTGTAGTACTGTGACCTCCCCTCTCAGGACTACTTTTGCTGTGTTCCAGAGATTTTTGGTTGTTGTATGCTCATTTTCATTTGTTTCCAGGGAGTTTTTTTAAATTTCTTTCTTGATCTTATTGGTAACCCAATCATTGTTTAATAACATGCTATTTAGCCTCCATGTGTTTGAATGTTTTTGGGTGTTTTTACTGTAGTTGATTTCTAATTTCATTCCACTGTGATCTGATTTCAATTTTCTTGAACTTGTAAGAGACTTGTTTTATGCCCTAACATGTGGTCTATCTTTATGAATGATCCATGTGTACTTTAGAAGAATGTATATTCTACAGCTTTGGGATGAAATGTTGTATAAATGTCAATTAAATCCATCTGATCCAGTATGTCCTTTAGAGTCTCTGTTTCCTTATTAAGTTTTTGTCTGGAAGATCTGTCCAGTGAAGTCAGAGGGGTGTTAAAGTCCCCTACTATGACTGTATTGTTATCTATCTCTCCCTTAACATCCTCTAGAAGGTTTTTTTAAAAATATATTTAGGTGCTCCTATATAGGGTGCATAAATGTTTACCAGGGTTATATCCTCTTGTTGGATTGATCCCTTTAGTATTATGTAGTGACCTTTGTTGTCTCTTGTAATGGCCTTCATTTTGTAGTCTATTTTTTTTTTGGATATGAGTATTGCTACTCCAGCATTTTTTTCTTTTCCATTTGCATGGAAAAATTTTTTCCATCTCTTAACTCTCCTCCTGTGTTTGTCTTTTGTTCTGAGTTGGGTCTCTTGTAGACAGCATATAGTTGTGTCATGTTTTTGTATTCATTTAGCTACCCTATACCTTTTGATTGGATCATTTAATCCATTTACATTTAGGGTTATTATTTATGTTTTCAAATATATTTTTATTGATTTCAGAGAGGAAGGGAGAGGAAGAGAGAGATAGAAACATCAATGATAAGAGGGAATCATTGATTAGCTGCCTGCTGCACGTTGGGCCAAGCCCGCAACCTAGGCATGTGCGCTTGACCAGAATCAGACCTGGGACCCTTGGGTCCACAGGCTGACACTCTATTCACTGAGCTAAACCAGCTAGGGCTAGGGTTATTATTGAGAAGTACTTATTTATTGCCACTTTAATTATGTATGGCTAGGTGTCTCTCTCTGTTTCTTCTTCTCGTTGCAGCATTTTTTTTTTTTTTTAGCATTTTCTGTAATGCTGGCCTGGTGGTGATGTACTCCTTTAGCCTTTTTTGTGTCTGGGAAGCTCTTTATTTGACCATCTATTTTGAATGATAGCCTTGCTGCATATGGTAATCTTGGTTTCAGGTCCTTGCTTTCCATAATAGTGAGTACTTAATGCCATTCCCTCTGGCCTGTATAGTTCTGATGAAAAATCAGGTGTCAGCCTATGGGAGCTCATTTGTAGGTAACAGTTTGCTTTTCTCTTGCTGCCTTTAAGATTCTCTCTTTGTCTTTCATTTTTGGCATTTTTATTATAGGCCTGTTTGGGTTCTTCTTGCATGGGGTTCTCTGTGCCTCCTGAACTTGTGTTACATTTTCCTTTACTAGATTATGGAAGTTTTCTGCCACTATTTTTTCAAACATGTTCTCTATCTCTTTCTCCCTTTCTGCCTCTTCTGGCACACCTGCTATTTGAATATTGTTACATTTCAGGTTTTCCCACAGCTCTCTTAAGCTATCCTCCTTTTTCTAAAATTTTTTTTCTTTTTGGTTCTCTGATTGAATGATATTTTCAACTCTCTCTTCTAATTCACTGATTCAATCCTCAGCTTCCCTTAATCTGCTGTGTATTCCTTCCAATGTGTTCTTAATTTGTGTTATGTCATTCTTTATTTCAGACTGTTCTTTCTTCATAGTTACTATATCATTTTTCATGCTGTTGAGCATCTTTACCATCATTACTCTGAACTCTGTTTCAGATAAATTTCTTATATCTGCTTATTTATTTATTCTTCTGGAGAGTTCTCTAGTTCTTTCATTTGGATTTTTTCTTTGTCTCCTTATTTTGGCTGTCTGTTTGGGTTTGTGACTATGTATTAGGTAGATCCTGTATGCTTCTCAATCTCTAGTGCAGGATAGTGTTAAACACTGTTTCTTACTAAGTAGATCAGGCAAAGACTCAAAGGCTCTAGACTGCCTCTGCCCACAGACTGATAGGATTGTGACCTGAATTGCCTCCCCCCTGCCCCAGGCAATCGTTCTCAGGTGTGGTGAGAGTTTTTTTCAACAGGGTGGAGCAATTGCTTCTGCCTAGAGGCTAATTGTTATTTTTAGTTTTTTAAGTGGCCTCAGAGCAAGGTGTTTTCCAATGGGGTGTGTCAACTGTCTTCCCCCAAGGCAAGGCAACTGTCTATGTGGGAAAGATGTCCTCTGCTGCATGAGGGAATGACTCAGCCCAGCAAACTGGGGGTGTCTGCCTTCTGAGCTCTAACCCCTGAGTCCCCAATTTCTGCTCACACAGCTCCAGTTCACTTCACTCTCCCTCTGCCAGAGTATAAGGAGGGTGGCTCCAATTTTGTGTGTTGGCCCTTTAAGAGGGTGCCTGAATTTTCAGCCGTCACTTCCTGGCAGACAGTGAGATGTTATGTGGGTACCCTTTTCAGTTGTGGTGCTCTCTGCTGAGTGGCCCAGCTTGAGGATTAGACCCCAGAGTTCTCAGTGGCAACCCTCCATACCTGAGATATCTCTCCGGGACTTCAGTTTCTGTCTTTGGGTGCCCAGCCAGCCCTTTTGTGCCTCTGCCTCTCCTACCAGTCTCTATGTGGTCTCCACTTTCAGTCCTCAGATATCAGGGTTCTCTCCTGTGAGTTTTCTGTTGATTATTCAGGAAGTTTTCCTGTATTTTAGTTGTAATTCCAGTTTGTTCCTGGGAGCATGTCCGTGCAGCATCCACTTACTCTGCTGCCATTTTTAATGTCCTTAGCCTTTGCTTTAAAGTCTATTTTGTAGATATAAATATTGCTGCCCCAGCTTTTTTAAAATTGCCATTTTCCTGAAATATATTTTTCCATCCCTTTACTTTTAGTCTTTGTGTGTCTTTCAATCTGAAGTAAGTCTCTTGTAGACAGCATATGTAAGGAGCTTGTTTTCTTCTCCATTCAGCCACTTCATGTCTTTTGATTGGAGCATTTCACGTTTACATTTAAAGTAATTGTTGATAGGTATACAGTTATTGCCATTTTATTATTCATATTTCCTCCTCTGCCACCTCCATCTCTCCTTCTCCTCCTCCTCCTCCTCCTCCTCCTCCTCCTCCTCCTCCTTCTTCTGTTCCATCTTCTCCTTCTTCAAACATCCCTTTAACATTCCTTATAATACTGGTTTGGTGATGATGTAGTCCTTCAGCTTTTGTTTATCTGGGAACTTCTTTTTTTTTTTTTTTTTTTTAAATTTTTTTTTAAAATATATTTTATTGATTTTTTACAGAGAGGAAAGTAGAGGGATATAGAGCTAGAAACATCGATGAGAGAGAAACATCGATCAGCTGCCTCCTGCACACCTCCCACTGGGGATGTGCCCGCAACCAAGGTACATGCCCTTGACCGGAATCGAACCTGGGACCCTTCAGTCCGCAGGCCGACGCTCTATCCACTGAGCCAAACCGGTTTCGGCTATCTGGGAACTTCTTATCTCTCCCCTTAGAATATAAATAATAACCTTGCTGGTTAGTCCTTACTTTTCATCACTTTGAATATTTTGTGCCAATCCTTCTGTCCTGCAAAGTTTCTGTTGAGAAATCAGCTGACATTCTTATGGGAATTCCCATGTAGGTAATTAACAGCTTTTCCCTTGCTGCATTTAAGATTCTCTCTTTGTCTTTAGCCTTTGCCATTTTAATTATGATGTTTCTGGTTGTAGGCCTCTTTGGATTCATCTTGTTTGGGACTTGGCACTTCCTGGGCTTGTATATCTATTTCCTTCATCAGGTTAGGCAAGTTTTCCATCATTATTTCTTCAAATAGGTTTTTAATTCCTTGCTCTTTCTCTTCTCTTTCTGGTACTCTATGATGCAAATGTTGGTATGCTTGATGTTGTCACAGAGGCCCCTTAAATTATCCTCATTTTTTGGGATTCTTTTTCTTTTTGCTGTTTTCACTGGGTGTTTTCTGCTACCTTCTCTTCCAAATTGCAGATATTCACTATTGTTTTATCTAATTTATTGTTGTTGATTCCTTCTAATGTAGTCATCATTTCAGTTATTGTATTCTTAATTTCTGACTGGTTCTTTTTCATGTTTTCTATCTCTCTCTCTTTTTTCTTTTTTAATATTTTTATTGATTTCAAAGAGGAAGGGAGAGGGAGAAAGAGATAGAAACATCAATGATGAGAGAGAATCATTGATCAGCTTCCTTCTGCATGCCCCCTACTGGGGATCAAGCCCATAACCCCAGCATGTGCCCTTGACCAGAATCAAACCCGGGACCCTTCAGTGTACAGGCTGACAATCTATCCACCGAGCCAAACCAGCTAGGGCAGTGGTCGGCAAACTCATTAGTCAACAGAGCGAAATATCAACAGTACAACGATTGAAATCTCTTTTGAGAGCCAAATTTTTTAAACTTAAACTTCTTCTAACACCACTTCTTCAAAATAGACTTGCCCAGGCCGTGGTATTTTGTGGAAGAGCCACACTCAAGGGGTCAAAGAGTCGCATGTGGCTTGCGAGCCGCAGTTTGCCGACCACTGAGCTAGGGCATTCTATCTCTTTTTTATGTTTCTTATCTCTTTGTTAAAGTTCTCACTGAATTCATTGAGCAACCTTATAACCAATGTTTTGAACTCTGCATCTAATAGATTGCTTGTCTCCATTTTATTTAGTTCTTTTTTTAAAAAAAATATATTTTATTGATTTTTTGCAGAGTGGAAGATAGAGGCATAGAGAGTTAGAAACGTCGATGAGAGAGAAACATCTATCAGCTGCCCCCTGCACACCTCCCACTGGGGATGTGCCCGCAACCAAGGTACATGCCCTTGACTGGAATCGAACCTGGGACCCCTCAGTCCGCGGGCCGACGCTCTATCCACTGAGCCAAACCGGTCAGGGCTATTTAGTTATTTTTTTGGAGTTTTGTCCTGTTCTTTTATTTGGAACATATTTGTCTTCTCATTTTGGCTACCTCCCTGTTTTTATTTCTATGTATTATGTAGAGCTGCTATATCTCCCAGTCTTGGTAGAGTGGCCTTATGTAGTGGGGCCCAATGGCACAGTCTCCCTGGTCACCTGAGCAGGGTGCTCCAGGTATGTCCCTTGTGTGGGCTATGTGTGGCCTCCTGTTGTAGTTGAGTCTTGATTGCTGTTAGTATGTCAGTGTGAAGGACTGATCCTCAGACTAATTAGTTGTAAGGACTGGCCATGACTGTAGCAGAACAGCTGTTGTGCAGTGGCTGACCTCACAGAGCTGGATTTGCTCTAGTAGGGCTCTGATGCCTGGCAAGTCTGCCCTTTGGATATGTCATTTGTGGAAGTGGTTGAGTGGTGCTCTGGAGTGGTCTGAAACTGGCTACTGGGTGTGTTGGTTTTGGGGCATCTTAGGGAGGCTCTGGACAAGCCAAGGTCAGCAGCTGCCTTTGCTCTGCCTGGGGCTACCTGGTATGAACTTCAAAGTAGTTTGCAAATGGTTTCCATTTGTGCTGAACTTGGAGACATCTGGGAGAAGCTGTGCCATGAACTGAGGCTTGGGACTACTTAGCAAGAGGTATAGGGCACGCTGAAGCCAGATGCTACTAGTTTGGGGTTTGTGAACTTTTGAGAGATTTTAGGAAACTCTGCAGCATGAGCCAAGATGGGCAATTTGTATGGAAAAAGCCACTGGAAATGGCGTGGGTGGGCCCTAGTTGGGTGGGAGTGGGGTTCTCAGGGAACCACCAGAACTGGGTGAACAGTGTTAGCCAGGTTGATGGAGACTCAGATATGGTGCCTGCAGGGGGAGAGATCAGAAAAGTAACAGTGAACTCTACAGAAATTCTGGGAGAAAGCTGCCCCTCCAGCCTTTGCCCTGAAGCCAGACAATTCAGTTCTCCATATGTCCTTGTGCTTTTCTTTTCTTTTTTTTTTAAAATATATATATATTTTTATTTATTTCAGAGAGGAAGAAAGAGGGAGAGATTGAAACATCAATGATAAGAGAGAATCATTGATTGGCTGCCTCCTGCACACCCTCACTGGGGATTGAGCCTGCAACTTGGGCATGTGCCCTGACTCGGAAACAAACCGTGACCTCCTGGTTCATAGGTCAATGCTCAACCACTGAGCCATGCTGGCTGGGCTCCCTTGAGCTTTTTGAGCTGCTGCTCCAGTGTTGGAGCTCAGAGTGAGTAAGTCCATCTGCAAGTAAGTCCATGAGCGGGCCCTTTAAGAGGAATGCCTGGGATTCTAGGAGCTCTCTATCTCATTTAGCTGCAATCCCCTTTAGTTTTCACAGACTTCTCTTCCTGGCATTGTAACCCTGGGCTGGGGAACCTGGTGTGGTTATCCCTCCAGATTTTTAACTGCCACACATGGGTGTGGGACTACTCCATTCTGCATCTCCGCCCCTCTTACCACTCAAGTGGCTTCTTTTGTATATCCTTAATTATAGGAGTTCTGGTCAGCTAGACTTCAGGGGGTTCTGTAGTTTTGTTGTAATTTTGATGTTGTGGGGGAAAGCAAGTACAACATTTACCTCCTCTTTCATTTTTGTTTTCTTTCACAACTTAAAATATTTTATTCCAGTAACTACCTACTAGTGTCCATGGATTCTGGTTGAAATCACCCTGAATGGTCAAAACAGGATGTTATTTCATTACATTCTCCATAATTGAATCAATGCAATTAATTTTGTTGATAGATGAATTTGTACTGCTCACTATTATTTTATACTGCTTGACTATCCTTGACTTTCCTCCTGAGCCCCAGATCAGAGGTTCCTGCAGCCTCCTGGATAGCCTTTTCTAGAAGTCTCTCAGACCTCCTACACCCACCATGACCCCAAACTGGTCTCAGTGTCTCTCCAAAACCTGCTCTTTCTCCCTGGTCCTCATTTCAGGGACAGTTTCTTTGTCCCTCAAACCTAGGACAGAGTCCTGGACCTTTTCTTAAATTCTCCCTTGCTCCTATTTCTTACATGGGCCACCACCCCCACAGTGGGTTCACTAGGCCTCCTGAGCATCTCTCCCACCTGCCCCCTCCTCTCCTTTCTCAACCAGGCTTTGGTCCAGCACCATCCTCTTCTGCCCAGGTCCCTGGCCTACTGCCTCCTGGGATCTCTGTCTCCAGTCTTGAGCCATTCCCCACACGGAAACCAGAACATCTTTGTAATATCTGACCACATCCTTCAGCTTCTAAGTTCTGAGTGCTCCTCTGATAATTTTCAAGCTCGATATCATATCCTTAGTAGCCTTGCCTGCTCCTGGAGCTATCTCATCATGGACAAGCTGGTCTTGCTGTATTCTCTGGTGTCCCTTCAGAGTGTATGTCCCCTGGGCCTCTACTCCTAGAGTCAGGGAGGAAATGGGGGTGGTCAGAGGACTTCCAGAGTCACTTCACCTGCAAGCTCTGGGGAGGGGCTGTAATTGAGTCCACTGGGGAGACAGGAAGTGGAGTACAAAGGTGCATTTGCTTTTTGCCTTTCAGCTTCTTTCCCCACTTCTTGATAAGAAGAACTGCCATTACACATACTCATAGACAAGCATGAGATTAGGGTAAGACTGACTGCCCTCAGATACAGGAGTGTGCTCTAATTGGTTTAAGCCACTCAAAGTCGAATCCCTCTGGCAGTGTAAGAGGTAAAGTGGTGAGCTTATGACCCAACCCCATCCAATACAGTGACTGACAGCCGGGGCATGTTAGACTGCAGGCCTTTCTTCCTCTGGACAATAAGACACATGGATGTGTACACTCAGACTGTGAGGGGGGCTGGCCTGAGGCCAGAGACCACACTCAGAGGAGGTCAGAGGAAGGAAAGCTACAGAGAAATGGAGTGAGAATCCTGTGGATATTGAAGACTTCTAGATATTGAAGCCATACCTGAAACTTATCTTGACAAAACCCATATATTATCATTTTCATTTGGACTATTTGAGTGAATTTTTTGCTACTTATAACTAAAAAAAAAAAGATCCTAACCTCTCCAGAGTCCCCTCCTTGAGCTAAACACCAGGTAGGTGTTGACATCCGAAATATTTAACCACTGGTACTAAACCTGGGCACTGAACAATCAGAACAAACTTTAGGCCATAGCAATGGGCCTGGGTCATGGAGGACTCTCCTGGACTGTAGAGAGGTCATGGGCATCCTGGGGAGGGGCTGAGTTGGCAGGCACATAGAGAAGCTATTTACCAGCTGGCACAGAAGGACTTCAGAATTTTAATGACCTATGTGGCTATGTGGTCTGAAAGAGAAATGAAAATTCAAGCAAAACAGAGAGACAGGTTTGGGATGGTGACAGTTTGCATTTCAAAGATGGCCCAGGAAGGAAGGAATGAGAGTGGATGGGGCAGGTAAGCAGCCTAGGTCAGTGACTTCTTCACAACTTCCTCAGGATCAGCCTTGTTCTCTGCCACCTTGGAGCCGACTTTGGAGCCAACACTAGATTTGGTCTCAGATGTCCTGTTGAAGCCTATAGAAGAGGAGCTGTAGGTATAGTAGGAATCTGATGTGATGATGTTGTTGATCTTCCAGCGGAGGGTGTTGCAGATCTTCAACATAAGGGGCAGCAAGAGGCAGCAGATGATGTAGAGGATCACCAGGCCAAGAAACACACTGGTTGACACCTGCACGCACCACACAACAGGTGTGGATGGGCAGCCTGGTGGGGCCTCGTCCAACTTGCAGGGCAGCTCCTGAGCAGCCAGCCACTCACCATGAGGATGAAGAGGGCTCGCTTGGCATTGAGTGGAAGCCCGTGTAGATGCAGCAGGAAGATGAGCTGGTAGTCACAGTATGTGCTCTTGTCCACACCTCTGGTGGGGGAAGGGGTTAAGGATTGGGGAGGAGTCAGGCACCCCACAGGAAGGCACCCCTGATCCCACCTGGGCCACATGCCTGACTTACCTATTGCTCACCAACACCTTGAAGAAGAATTCTGGGGCGAAGATGCTATGGGGAATGGTGTCATGGCATGGGGAGTTCTCCAGACACAGCCACCTGTGGGCCCATGTTCAGGCATTTGTGCTGCAACATCATGCATAGCACGTGCCCACCCTTGATTTCTCCCTCTACCCCAAAAACTTTTAAGTGAGCACCAATTAGGTACAATCTTATAACTTCATACCTAATTCGTTCCTTCATTCATTCACTCAATAAGGCTGGCTGAACGCCTAGAAAGTGATAGGCCATTTGTTTACTCATTCATTTCCTCCTACCTTTCCATGTCCATTTGTCAATTCCTCTATTACCATGCATTCATCTAGATCAGGAGTGGGGAATGTCCAGCCCAAGGGCTGTATAAGGCCCGTGAAATCATTTGATCTGGCCCGGCCAAGGCATTAAGGGTGAGTTAAATTTTTGCCAAATGTAGCAGGCTAGTTTTTAAGTTGATAATTTTGTATGGCCTGAGAATGATGTTATAAATATCCAAATGGCCCTTGGCAGAAAAAAGGTTCCCCACCCCTGATCTAGATTATATATTGTACACCTTTTATGTACCAACTCCTCACTTACTCCTTACTACCTTCATTCCTTCATCCTACAAATACAGCTTGACCCTACAGTTTGTGGGACCTTAGGAGCCTTGCTGTGGACAGGGGCCTGAGATACCAAGGTGGGTGAGGCTTGCAGCAACTATTAGGTACAAAGTCACATCTTTATTAATTTACTCTTTCCTTTATTCATTTATTCAACAATCATAGGTTGAATGCTGACTAGGTGCAAGTTGGTTACTTTGTTCATTCACTCACTTGTCATTTGCTCATGGCATCATTTTCTTCCTTTCATTGAATAAAAAATAGTAATTGATCCATAGTTGGTTTTGCTCAGCGGTTAGAGCATCAGCCCATGGACTGAAGGGTCTTGGGTTCCATTCTTGTCAAGGGCATGGTTGTAGGCTCTATCCCTGGCCCTGGTCTGGGCATGTGTGGGAGGCAACCAATCAATATGTCTCTTTCATATCAATGTTTTTCTCTCTCTGCCTCTTCCCCTCCCTTCCACTCTCTCTAAAAATCAATGGAAAAAATATTCTTGAGTGAGGATTAACAACACAACAAAAAAAAGTAATTGAGCTCCTATATACTAACTTACTCCTCCATTGTTTAATTCATCATTAAGACCTCTACTCAAATGTCAATAATGCCTACCATGAATTAATTAACCTTGTTCATTGTCTCATTCCACAGATACTATGTTGAGTTTATTTGAATCTGGGCCTATATAGGAGACAGACCCCATAGGAGACAGGGCTGGGATGGGAAACACAGGCAGAGGGTCAAGGCTGGAATGGGGTAGCACAGAAGGATGGAAACCAAATGTCCCATCTAGAACTGCCAGAAAAATCCTCCTAGGTGAAGAGTCATCTGAACTAAGGCCTGAAGAAGAAGGAAGAGGGACTAGCACTGCAGACAGAGGGTCCAGCTTATGTAAAGATCAGCTCCATTTGAGGAACACAAAGGCAGTCAGTGTGGCTTGCTCTCCTAGAAGCAGAAGGGATGGATCGGCTGACAGATGATGGGCATGTGGGGGATAAAGGGCTGACAGCCAGGATATGCACTCACTCAATGCCCATGTTCTGGGACATGATGTTGAAAACCAAGTCGTTGGTGGTCGTTGAGTTATTGGTGGTCCAGATGAGGCTGTAGGTGCTGTGGAGGACCGCCGTAACCTCAGTAGAGGACCATGGAACCTCAGTGGGAGGGGTGGGGGTGGGGTTGGCCTGGGCTGCCGTAGCAGAGGGAGGCCAGCAATGTGAGCAGTGGTGGTGGCGGGGGGGGGGGGGGGGGTCGAGGTTGAAGCCTTTAGTGGGCGGGGGTGGGGTTGGGGTTGGGGTAGAGGTTGGAACCTTTGGTGGGAAGGGCACGGGGCCTCACATTGTGGAAGGGGCAAGCGTTTGTGGGACTTTAGGGGCCTTGCTGTGGACAGGGGCCTGAGATGCCAAAGTGGGTGAGGCTTGCAGCAAGAGCAAGGGTGAGATCTGTGGCTGGGAAGCCTGAGGGATCTGCAGGGAAAGGAAGGCCCAATTACGGGGGGGGGGGGGGGCCTGGGTCCCACAGGGATTACTTGTCCAGGGGGCTGTTGAAGCGGTAAATCTCCTCCTCACTGTATTCCTTGATGGTGTCCATGGTGGGCCCGCCGCCCACCACCTTCAGTACATAGCTGCCAGGAGCAGAGGTGCACACCAACTGGCCTCAGTTTCCTGAGCCCTGCATCATATCTACACCCCCAACTTTACCCCTTACCGCCTCCCATCAGCCCTGGATTGGATATGCCTTTACCTGCCCTGAAAACTGCCAGACTCTCCGGTCACCAAATCTTGGATCAAGAAGAAGGGGTGGAAGACTGTGGGGTTGGAGGGGGTTGAGGCCAGGAGGAGGAGAAATTAGCTTGGCTCGAGAAATGGAGGATGGTGAGGGGAGAAAAGAGAGAGAGGACCAAGGGGAAGAGCAGAGAGTGGGTGGAAGGTAAGGGGGCAGGGAGGGCAAAGTGGTGGGGGCAGAGGACAGTGAACAATGCAGAGGAGGAGACTGGACACGCACTGTCACGGAAGAGAAAGCAGGGCATCTCGGGGTCTATGTGAACGCAGTCAAAATAGTGTCTGTTCTGTAGGCGGTTGTACTCCAGGGTGTAGGTGATGTCAAAGGCCAGGCGCTTTCCAGGTGGACAGCCTATAAGCACTGGCACCACCAAGTTCCCCTGAGTGGGAGGAGAAAAGCCTCACTTGGGAAGTGGGAAGGGGAGGACACCCCTTCTCCCACACACACCATCACTACCTGCCAGGCTCACCCTCACCAGGGGGCAATCTGATTACTATTTTCCTTAAACCAATACTCTAATAACTGCAAATACTTATATAGCTTTTACTGTATGCAAAGCACTGGTGTTCTAAGCACTTTACATATTCAAATTTGATTCTCCAAACAGCTTTGCAAGATTGAGGATATCATACATTTTATTTATTTTTTAAATATATTTTGATCGATTTCAAAGAGGGAGGGAGAGGGAGAGAGATAGAAACATCAATGATGGGAGAGAATCATTGATCAGTTGCCTCCTGCATGCCCCCATCTGGGGATAGAGCCCCCAACCTGGGCATGTGCCTTGACTGGGCATTGAATTGTGACCTCCTGATTCATAGGTCAATGTTCAACCACTGAGCCATGCCGGCTGGGCAATAGTACATTTTAGAGATGGCAAAAGTGAGGCACAGAAAAGTCAAGCAACTTATTAACTATCCAAAGCCACATAGCTGTTAAGTGGTAGAGCTGGAACCCAAACTGGGCCATGTAGCTTCCAGCTGCCTCCAGGAAAACACATATAAAACAATAAAGCCTACACCTATGGAGCAGCTAACACCTAGTCAGACTTTATAGGGTTGAAGTTGGGCCTGAATTCTCAAACAATTGACCTGGTGGAGCATGGGGTATATGAGGAAAGTGCAGCCAGGTGGGACAGGGGTGAGGAAATCCCTGTGACATTGTCTACAGAATGAATGACCCCTGGCCCATTTCGGGGGTAAGTCTCAAGGGTTTCACCCAATTATCAAAGGGACATGGGCATCCAGAAACTGTGGTCTGGGCTTGACAGTGACTGTGGAGAGGAGTTAGCAGTCATAGTTTAAGCACTTCTTATGCTGGACTTGGGCCAAAGACTACACCTATCAGCCACTCACTTACTGGGAGTCTAATGGGCATCTTCAATTCAATATATCCACAACCCATCTCTACTAATGGTACCTCATCTCTCCATGTGCAGGCTAAAAGCCTTGGTCTCATCCTGGAAACCTTTCTCTCTCTCACCCCCATATCCAGTCCATTCAGATAGCCTATGTCCCTTGACTTCAAAATAGAGCCATTCTCTGCTCCCACCTTTCAGCTCCTTTGCCCCACACTTGCCTGCCTAACTTTGTTACCTCCCTGGCTCCCCCACCCCCCCGCCGCCAACATTGCCCATATGTCTTCCACATACAGTCAGAGGGACCCTGTGAACACTCGAGTCACTCCTCTACTTAGAGCCCTCCCCATTAGATGTCACATGATCTGCCCCATCACCACTTTGACCTCATTTCTCATCACTTTCCTCTTTGCTCACCCTAATCCAATCACACTTGCCCGTCCATGTTCCTTTAGTCTAACACATGAAACATACTCTCACTTTCAGGCCTTTTTACCATCCATTCCCTCTCACTGGCATGCCTTTCTGGCACATAAAACATGACTCACTTCCTCCCCTCCAAGTTTTTGCTCAAATGTTTCCTCCTCGGCCAGGTCTTCCCTGAGCCATCCTGTAGCAAATACTGACCTACCCCATGCACCTTGCCTGCCTTTTTCCTCCTAGCACTCATCACCTCTTAACACACAATATCATTTTTTAAAAATAATTCTTGGTTTAGCTCAGTGGATAGAGCGTCGGCCTGGGGACTAAAGGGTCCCAGGTTCGATTCCAGCCAAGGGCGTATGCCCAGGTTGTGGGCACAGTCCTCCCCAATGCAGGAGGCAGCCAATCAATGATACTCTCTCATCATTGATGTTTCTATCTCTCTATCTCCTTTCCTCTCTGAAATCAGTAAGAAATATATTTTAAAAAATAATAATTAGTTATTGTTGAAAGTATTACATATGTCCTTCTTTTCCCCTTTTGTCCCCTTCCAGCCCATCCCTGCCCCCTGCCCCAGGCCTTCATGTCTGTGTCCATAGGCCATGCATATATGCATACAAGGTCTTGCATTGATTACCTCCCACCCACCCGCCCCGCTTTCACTCCGAGATTCCACACTCTGTTCCATGCTTCCATGTCTCTGGGTCCAATCCATTCATCAGTTTATTTTGTTACTTAGATTCCACATATGAGTGAGATCATGTGATACTTGTCATTCTATCACTGACTTATTTCACTTAGCATGATACTCTCCAGGTCCCTCCATACTATCTCAAAGGGTAAGAGATTTCCTTTTGTACTGCTGCATAATATTCCATGGTATAAATGTACCACAGCTATTTTATCCATTCATCTACTGATGGGCACTTGGGCTGTTTCCAGATCTTAGTTATTGTAAATTGTGCTGCTATGAACATAGAGCTGCAAACATTCTTTCTGATTGGTGTTTTGGGTTTCTAAGGATATATTCCTAGAAGTGGAATTCCATATTAAATTTTTTTGAGGAAACTCCATACTGTTTTCCATAATGGCTACACCAGTCTGCATTCCCACTAGCAGTGTACTAGAGTTCCCTTTTCTCCACATCCTCGCCAGCACTTGTCATTTGTTGATTTGTCAATGGTAGCCAACCTGACAGGTGAGAGATGGTACTTCATTGTCGTTTTGATTTGCATCTCTCTGATGACCAGTGACTTTGAGCATTTTTTCAAATGTCTCTTTGGAGAAGTGTCTATTTAGGTCCTTTGCTCATTTTTTAATCAGATTGTTTGTCTTCCTTTTGTTAAGTTGTATGAATTCCTTATATATTTTGGACATTAGCCCTTTATCAGATGTTTCATTGCCAAATACGTTCTCCCATACAATGGGCTCCCTTTCATTTTGTTGATGTTTCTTTTGCTGTGCAGAAGCTTTTTATTTTGATGTAGTCCCATTTGTTTATTTTCTCCTTAGTTTCCTTTGCCCTAGGAGTTGTATCTGTAAACATATTGCTATTGAGAGATGTCTGTGATTTCTTGTAGGATTTTTATGGTTTCCCAACTTACATTTAAGTCTTTTATCCATTTTTTAAAAATATATATTTTATTGATTTTTTTTACAGAGAGGAAGGGAGAAGGATAGAGAGCTAGAAACATCGATTAGCTGCCTCCTGCACACCCCCAACTGGGGATGTGCCCGCAACCAAGGTACATGCCCTTGACCGGAATCGAACCTGGGACCCTTCAGTCCACAGGCCGACGCTCTATCCACTGAGCCAAACCAGTTAGGGCTCTTTCATCCATTTTGAGTTTATTCTTGTGTATGGTGTAAGTTGGTCCAGTTTCATTTTTTTGCATGTATCTGTCCTATTTTCCCAACACCATTTCTTAAAGAGACTCTCTTGACTCCATGGTATGTTCTTGCCTCCTTTGCCAAATACTAATTGAGCATAATGGCCTGGGTCAATTTCTGGGTTCTCTGTTCTGTTCGATTGATCTATATGCCTGTTCTTGTGCCAGTATCAGGCTGTTTTGAATACTGTGGCTTTGTAGTATACCTTGAAATCTGGTATTGTGATTCTTCCAACCTTGTTCTTCTTTCTCAAGATTGCTGCAGCTCTTCAGGGTCTTTTTTGATTCCATGTAAGTTTTTGGAGTATTTGTTATAGGTCTGTGAAATATGCCATTGGTATTGTAATAGGGATTGCATTGAATCTGTAGATTGCTTTGGGTAGTATGGACATTTTAATGATGTTGATTCTACCAATCCATGAACACGGTATATTCTTCCACTTGTTTATATCTTCTCTTTTTTCAATGTCCTGTAGTTTTCCAAGTACAGGTCTTTTGCTTTCTTGGTTAAGTTTATTCCTAAGTATCTTAAAGTTTTTTATTTCAATGGTAAATGGGATTGTTTAGTTTCTCTTTCTGAGAAATAATATTGGTGTATAAGAAAACCATAGATGTTGGGGTGCTGCTTTATATCCTGCTACATTGCCAAATTCATTTATTAAACCCAGTGGGATTTTTTTTGGTGGAATCTTTAGGGTTTTCTATGTACAATATCATATCATCTGCGAATAATGAGAGTTTTACGTCCTCCTTTCCAATTTGGATGCCTTTTATTTCGTCTTCTTGTCTGATCACTGGGGCTAGGACTTCCAGTACTGTGTTGAATAAGAGTGGTGAAAGTGGGCATCCCTGTCTTGTTCCTGTTCTTACGGGGAATGGTTTTAGTTTTTGCCCACTGAGTATGATGTTGGCTGTAGGTTTGTTGTATATGGCCTTTATCATGTTGAGATATGCTCCCTCTATTCTCACTTCGCTGAGAGTTTTTTTATCGAAAAAGGGTGTTGGCCCTAGCTGGTTTGGCTTAGTGAATAGAACCCTGGCCTGCAGACTGAAGGGTGCCAAGTTCAAATCCGGTCAAGGTCACATGCCAGGTTGCTGGCTCATTTCCTAGTGGGGTGTGTGCAGGAGGCAGCTGACCAATGATTCTCTCTCATCATTGATGCTTCTATCTCTCTCTCTCCCCTCTCCCTTCCTCTCTGAAATCTAAAAAATAGGTGTTGGATTTTGTTGAATGTTTTTTCTGCATCTATTGATATGATCATGTGATTTTTGTCTTTCAATTTGTTTATGTGATGTATCACGTTTATTGATTTGCAAATATATTGTACCAGCATTGCATCCCTGGAATAAATCCCACTTGGTCATGGTGTATAATCTTTTTCATATATTACTGGATCTGATTTGCTACTATTTTGTTGGGGATTTTAGCATCTATGTCCATCAGGGATATTGGCCTGTAATTCTCTTTCTTTGTAGTGTCTTTATCTGGTTTTGGAATTAGGAGAGTGCTGGCCTCATAAAAAGAGCTTGGAAGTGTTCCTTCCTCTTGGGTTTTTTGGAATAGTTTGAAGAATATAGGTGTTAGTTCTTCATTGAATGTTTGTTAAAACTCCCCTGTGAAGTCATCTGGACCTGAGCTTTTGTTTCCTGGGAGTATTTTGATTACTGCTTATATTCCATCTGTTGTGATTGGCCTATTCAGGTTTTTTTTTATTCTTCCTGATTCAGTTTTGAAAGATTGTATTTTTCTAGGAATTTGTCCATTTCATCCACATTGTCCAGCTTGTTGGCATATAGTTGTTCATAGTATTTTCTTCCAATCCTTTGTATTTCTGTGGTATCAGTGATTACTTCTCCACTTTTGTTTCTGATTTATTTGGGTCCTCTCTCTTTGTTTCTTGATGAATCTGGCTAATGGTTCATCAATCTTGTTTATCCTTTCAAAGAACCAGCTCTTGATTTCATTGAATACACACACACACACACACACACACACACACACAAACACACACTAGTGGCCCAGTTACACGCCCCCATTGGGTGAGGGTCCCCACTGGGGGGGCATGGCCAGCCTGTGTGAGGGGCTGAGGGATGTTTTCAGGCTGGCCACACCCCCTTCAGGGTAGGGGTCCCCACTGGGGTGCCTGGCCAGCCTGGGTGAGGGGCTGATGGCTGTTTTCAGGCTGGCCACAGCCCTTCAGGGTGGGGGTCCCCACTGGGGTGCCTGGCCAGCCTGGGTGAGGGGCTGATGGCTGTTTGGAGGCTGGCCATGCCCCCTGGTGACCCAAGCTCCCAGCCCCTCCCCTTTTTTTTTTTTCAGCGCCTCCTTGAGCGGAGGCCAGGGCCGGCTGGAAGCAAGTATCTGGGATTTATTTATCTTCTATAATTGAAACTTTATAGCCTTGAGCGGAGGCCAGGGCCAGCCAGGGCAGGTGGGAAGCTTAGCTTCCTCCATCGCCGGGGGCAACCCAAGCCTCCTGCTCGCTCCAGCTCCATGGCTGCCCACCATATTTGTTGGGTTAATTTGCATACTCGCTGATTGGCTGGTGGGCGTAGCGGAGGTACAGTCAATTTGCATGTTTCTCTTTTATTAGATAGGATATATATATGGTCTCTATGTCATTTACTTCTGCTCTGATCTTTATTATTTCCTTCCTTCTACTTACCCTGGGCTTTTCTTATTGTTCTCTTTCTAGTTCTTTAAGTTGTAGAGTTAAATAGCTTATGTTGATTTTTCTTGTTTTTTGAGGTATGCCTGTAGTACTATGACCTTCCCTCTCAGGACTACTTTTGCTGTGTTCCAGAGATTTTGGGTTGTTGTGTGTTCATTTTCATTTGTTTCCAGTAAATTTTTGCTTTCTTTCTTGATCTTCTTGGTAATCCATTCATTGTTTAGTAACATGCTATTTAGCCTCCATGTGTTTGAATGTTTTTGGGTGTTTTTACTGTAGTTGATTTCTAATTTCATTCCACTGTGATCTGAGAAGATGCTTGATATGATTTCAATTTTCTTGAATTTGTAGAGACTTGTTTTGTGTCCTAACATGCGGTCTATCTTTGTGAATGATTCATGTGCACTTGGGAAGAATGCACATTCTGCAGCTTTGAGGTGAAATGTTGTATAAATGTCAATTAAATCCATTTGATCCAGTGTGTCCTTTAGAGTCTCTGTTTCCTTATTAAGTTTTTGTCTGGAAGATCTGTCCAGTGAAGTCAGCAGGGTGTTAAATTTCCCTACTATGACTGTATTGTTATCTATCTCTCCCTTAAAGTCCTTTAGAAGGTTTTTAAAAATATATTTAGGTGCTCCTATACTGGGCGCATATATGTTTACCAGGGTTATATCCTCTTATTGGACTGATCCCTTTAGTATTATATAGTGACCTTTGTTGTCTCCTGTGATGGCCTTCATTTTGAAGTTTATTTTGTTGGATATGAGTATTGCTACTCCAGGTTTTTTTTTTCTTTTCCATTCCCTTGGAAAACTGTTTTTCATCCTTTCACTCTCATCCTGTGTGTGTCTTTTGTTCTAAGATAGGTCTCTTGTAGACAGCATATAGTTGGGTCATGTTTTTGTATTCATTCAGCTACTCTATACATTTTAGTTAGTGCATTTAATTCATTTTCATTTAGGGTTATTATTGATAGGTACTTATTTATTACCATTTTAATTTTGTATGCCCAGGTTTCTCTTTCTATCTCTTCTTCTCATTACAGCAGTTCCTTTAGCATTTCTTGTAGGGCTGTGTTGGTGGTGATAAACTCTGTTAGCTTTTTTTTTTTTTTTTTTTTTTGGTCTGGGAAGCTCTTTATTTCACCAGCTATTTTGAATGATAGCCTTGCTGGATATAGTAATCTTGGTCTCAGATTTTTGCTTTCCATACCTTGAGTACTTCATGCCATTTCTTTCTGGCCTATATAGTTTCTGATGAGAAATCAGGGTCAGCCTTCTGGGAGCTCCTTTGTAGGTAACAGTTTGCTTTTCTCTTGCTACCTTTAAGATTCTCTCTTTTTGTTTCATTTTTGGCATTTTAATTGTGATGTGTCTTGGCATGGGCCTGTTTGGGTTCTTCTTGCTTGGGACTCTCTGTGCCTCCTGGACTTATGTGACTTTTTCCTTTACCATGTTAGGAAGTTTTCTGCCATTACATTCAAACACATTCTCTATCCCTTTTTCCCTTTCTGCCTCTTCTGGCACACCTGCTATTCTAATATTGTTACATTTCACATTGTCCCATAGCTCCCTTAAGCTGTCCTCCTGTTCTTTGTTTTGTTTTTTGGTTCTCTGATTTATTTTTTTCAACCCTGTCTTCTAATTCACTGATTAAATCTTCAGCTCCCCCTAATTTGCTGTGTATTTCTTCCAATGTGTTCTTTATTTGTGCTGTCATGCTTTATTTGTTTCCATAGTTACTATTTCTTTCTCATGCTGTTGAGCATCTTTACCATCATTTTTCTGAACTGTATATCAGATAAATTTCTTATCTCCATTTTACTTATCTCTTCTTCTGGAGAATTCTCTAGTTCTTTCATTTGTGAGTTGTTTCATTGTCTCCTAATTTTGGCTTCCTGTTTGGGTTTGTGACTGTGTATTAGGTAGATCTGCTACAACTCTCAATCTCTGGTGCAGGACAGTGTCAAATGCTGTTTCTGACTAATTAGATCAGGCAGAGACTTAAATCCTCCAGAGATTACCCCTGATGGGATTCTGTCTTGAATTGCCCTCAGGCCATTGTCTTCATCTGTAGCGAGAGTTTTTTTCCAACAGTGTGGGGCAATTGCTTCTGCCTGGAGGCTATTATTCTCAGTCTCTTAATGAGTATCAGAAATTCCACACAGTGAGGCAAGGTGTTTTCCAATAGGGTGGGTCAGCTGTCTTCCCCCCAGGCAAGGCTGCCTGTGTAGCAATTATCTGCATGAGAAAGATGACCTCCACAGTGTGAAGGAATGACTCAGCACAGCAAACCAGGATGTCTGCTTTCCAAGCTCTAACCTGAGAGTTCCCTTTCCTGGCTTCTGCTCTCACAACTCCAGTCCACTCTGCTCTCTCTTGCTGGAACACAAGGTGAGTGGCTGCATAGGGAATTTTGTGCATTGACCCTTTAAGAGGGTGCCTACATTTCCAGACATCTCTCCCAGGCAGACAGCAAGCCTTGTGCTTTTCACAGCCAGATTTTATTTGGGCACCTTTCTCAGTTCTGGTGCTCTCTGCTGGGGGGCCCAGCTTGGGGATTATACCCCAAGGTTCTTGGTGGCAACCCCTCACAGCTGAGATATCTCTCCAGAACTTCAGTTGCTGTCTGTTGGAGCCTGCCAGCCCTTTCTTGCCTCTGCCCTTCCTACCAGTCTCTATGCAGTCACCACTATCCATCCTCAGTTATCAGGTTTCTCTCCAGCAAGTCTTCCACTGATTATTCAGGAAGTTTTTCTGTATTTTTGTTGTAATTCCAGTTTGTTTCTGGGAGCATGTCCATACAGCATCCACTTACTCCACTGCCATTTTTAATTCCCACAATATCTTTTATTTATCTTATTATCTGACTCTGTTGTGGATGAACTGTGCATCCCAAAGATGTGTTGAAGTCCTAAATCCCTGGTAACTGCTAATGTGACCTAATTTGAAATAGGGTCTTTACAGATATAATCAAGTTAAGATGAAGTCAGCCCTAGCTGGTTTGGCTCAGTGGATAGAGTGTCAGCCTATGGGCTGAAGGGTCCCAGGTTTGATTCCGGTCAAGGGCACATGCCCAGGTTACGGGCTTGATTCTTGATCCCCAATTGGTGGGGCATTCAGGAGGCATCCAATCAATGATTCTCTCTCATCGTTGATGTTTCTATCTCTCTCTCCCTCTCCCTTCCTCTATGAAATCAATTAAAAAACTAGTTAAGAAGAAATCATACTGGATTAGGCTGGGCCCTAATCCAATGACTGGTGTGTCCTTATAACATGAGGGAAATTTGGACACTGACTTACAGGGAAAAGGCCTTGTGAAGATGAAGGCAGAGATTTCAGTGATGCATCTATAACCCCAGGAATTTCAATGATTGTCAATAATCATTAGAACCCAGAAGAGAGGCCTGGAACAGATTCTCCCTCAGAACCTGCATAAGGACCAACCCTGATTTTAGACTTCTGTCCTCCATAACTGGGAGAGAATAAACTTCCCAGTTTGTGGTAATTTGTTATGGCAGACTTAGGAATGAATACACATCCCCCATTGGAACATCAGCTTCACAAGGGCAGAAATTGTTTCGTTTGTTCACTGCTATAACTCTAGCCCCTAAAACAATGCTGGAATGTAGTAGGCACTCAGTAAATATTGGTTGAATAAATGAGTAAGCTTTGGATACAGAGAGTGAAGTCTATTCCTGGTCCATCCCCCATGTTTGGATCTGGCCTGCTAAAAGACCCTCCAAGCCTTTATTCATCTAACCAAATTTGATTGAGCACCTATTATGTGTAAATTCATTTCTTGCTTCCTTCACCCAAGATATTTACAAATTGAAAACCCACTGTTCATCAATTAGTTCCAGTTTCCATTTTTCTTCCAGAATGGGGAGCCAGAGAGAGGCTCCAGGCCTTCTAAATACACATGCCTCTTGATCTGGTAATGTGGGGTTAGGGAGAGAGAGAGGGGCTAGATAGAAACTGAAAAGGCCACAGTCTAAGAATACAAAGACAGAGAAGCTCAGGCTACCTTTAGCACCTCTGTTTCCCTATCTATTTAAAAGTCATTTGCTTTTTTAAAAAATTGATTTTTAGAGAAAGGGAGAGAAACATCAATGTAAGAAACATTGAGTGGTTGCCTCCCACATGCACCTTGACTGGGATCAAATCCACAACCTGGGTATGTGCCCTGAACCTTTTAGTGTATAGGACGACAATCCAACCAACTTAGCCACACTGGCCAGAGCAAATCATTGGCTTTTTTTAAACTTCATTTTTAGATGGATAACATGGTCACATCCTATATAAAAAGAGGTGATATGCAAATTGACCCTCATGCCATCACAAGATGGCTGCTATGACCAGGCCGGCAGGGGGGGTTAGTGAGGGATGACCAAATGACTGAACAGCAGGCTGTGTGAGGCAACCAGGCCAGCAGGGGGGTTAGTGTGGGACGACCAAACGACTGAACAGCAGGCTGCGTGGGGCGAACAGGCCAGCAGGGGCGTTAGTGAGGGACAACCAAACGACTGAACAGCAGGCTGTGTGGGGCGACCAGGCTGGCAGGGGGGCAGTTGGGGGTGATCAGGCCAGCAGGGGTGGGGGGCAGTAAGAGGTGACCAGGCTGGTAGGGGGGACAGAAAGAGGTGACCAGGCCAGTGGGGGGGGGCAGTTAGGGGCAACCAGGCCAGCGGGGGGGTGCAGTTGGGGGCAACCAGGCCGGCAGGGGGAGCAGTTGGGGGCAATTAGGCTGGCAGGGGGGGCAGTGAGGGACGATCAGGCCGGCGGGGGGGGGGGGGGACAGTTAAGGGTGACCAGGCAGGCAGGCAGGTGAGCAATTAGGAGCCAGTGGTCCAGGATTGTGAGAAGGATGTCCCCCAAGGGGTCCTGGATTGGAGAGGGTGCAGGCTGGGCTGAGGGGACCCCCCCATGCATGAATTTCGTGCACTGGGCCTCTAATATGAATATATGTAGTTACACACACACACACACATAGACACACACAGTGAAAGTTTCCATTTCCATCCTCTAACTATCCTGCCTCTCCTCTATCACCAGAGTAGAGAACCACCCTGAGTATTTTTTGCCCATTTCCTTGATGTTTCTTCATGCAAATAAAAGCAAACATGAGTATATGTTCTCAATGAACCTATTTCATGCTGTTTTGTATATACTGTTGTGTACCCTGCTTTTTTCTCTTAAGAATAAAATACACTTTGGAGACCATTCCATGCCAGTATATGGAGATCTTCCTTTTTTATAGCTGCATAGTTTTTCATTGCATGAATGTACTGTAATTTATTTAACCACTCCCATATTCATGGACATTAGGTTGTTTTCTACCCTTTGCTATGTGTTATAGATTAGATTCCCAGAAGGAATCTGCCAGATCAAAATGGGGATGTTAACTTTGACCTTTTGAGGTTATGATAAATAATGCATATCACTAAGCATAGCAAGAAACACTTATGGAGACTGAGGTGAGTCACTCTACCCTGCACTTGACTCGAATTGCCTCATGTAATCCAAGGTGTTGGGGTTGTTATAACCATTTTTATTGCCCTCGGGCATATCAAGTCAGGAGGGAGGAGCACCAGGGTCTGTCTGCTGGTTAGTGTGCAGGGAGGTGGGTGACAACAATGCCTCTGGGTCACGTACCTCCTCTACCACTTGTTAGCTCCCTGAGTTACTCTGAGCAGATGTCTGCATCTGTTTGAGGCTCAGTTTCTGCCTCTGTGCAAAGGGGATATTGCACGTGTAAGTGAAGAACCAAAGGAGTGATCAAAGCACATAAGTGGGCACATGAAGAGCAACATGTGGGAAAAGGGCCAAGCTGGCCCACATGGTGCCTGTGTGCCAATTGGAAAAGGAAGCCCATGTCACAGGTACTTTACTTCCCCTTGCAGAAAAGTATTAGAAGGAACATACAAACTTGGATGCAATCTACATAACTATAAAGGCAGCCCTTTCTGAAAACAGAAATGGATGAAAGGAGTGGGTGGATGGGTGGGACTCCCTGGGGAGCACATAGAATCAGCCCTGTTTCCACTCTGCCCAACCCTTTCCCACCCAGCACAGGGCCCAATACCCCAAGGTTCAATACTTGCATGCGCGGCCCCTGGATCGTGTTCTGGAAGCAGTGTCCAGCTGACCCCACCACCTGTGGGTGGGATCAGGTAATGAGGGTGGGTCCCATGGGACCAGCCTTTCCCCTTATCCTGTTTCCCTCCTCTCCAGACTTTACCGTACCTTGACCAGTATGGATGTCTTCATGAAGTGATGGCCACTAATGCCCTGGTCAAAGCAAACCCTTTTATCACGGAGCATAACCTGGGGTTGGGGGCGAAAATGAAGGGGTCGACAGGCATGCCCAAAGATCTAGGAACGGTTTAAGGAACCACGAGCTTCCAACAAGTCTACTGCCTGGGTAAATCTGTCCCTACACCTCCTCACCGCCTGTCCTCACCCAGAAAAGCACTGAGTTGCGGTTAATAAGGACCTTCTGCCTCACCACCGCCTCAATGCAGCTGGGGTCGGCCAGCACCACGCCCAGGTCCACCTGGCTTAGCAGCTGGAAGATGTTGCCTGCTCGGGCACAGAAGGGGTTAAGGCCTAGAACCAGACCCGCCCCAGAATGGTGCCCAGGTCCCAGCCACCCCGACCCCACCACTCTGATTCCACTCAGGCCCTGCCCACAGACCGGGCTCCAGCTCAGACTTGAACGAGTGGCCCCGGGCGGTCAGGAAAATAGAGAAGCTGTAGCTGGTGCCCTTATCCAGGAAGATGCGCTCCGGCAGCTGGTACTCAGCCTTGACGTCGTAGATCTTTTTGTAGTTGGCCATGTCAATATGCACGTTACCCGCGCTCTTCCCGTTGCTCGCCAGGTAGTAGTAGTAGTCCTGGAGCAGGGGAGGCAGGGAAAGGCAGCACCCTGAGTGAGCAGCCGGACAGTGTGAGGCGGAGTGGGAAGTGGGGAAGCCCCTCCACAGACTCGCGACTCTCTCCACGCACCTGGTCCTGTTTCTTGTTCTTCCACCAACGCCAGGTGGAGTCGTGCACCGGGTCGGCATAAGGCTGCAGAGACCACCAGCACCGTGAGGGGGCGGAGAGGTGCGTCCACAAGCAGACGACATTCCCAGACCCCTTCCCAGCCTCAGTCCCAGCCCCTAACGGTAACCCAAAGCAAAATATCACAACCTGGCCCGCCCTGCATCCAGCCCAAGGGCTAGGCCGGAAAGCCATCTCCCAGAGCCCTGCTCAAGCCCCCGCCCCAGTCCCCGCTTAGCCTCAGACACGAGGCTGCTCCGCTCTGTTCCACCCTCCGCGGCGTTCTTCCCGCTCCACAGACGTAGCCTTGTGGGCCTCCGCAGTTCCGTCTCAAAGCCCGGGCGGGGACAGGCCTGCCCAGGCGCCCACCTTGTCGTACTTGGAGTGCAGCCAGAGCAGGTAGTACACGAGGCCCTGATAGACAGCGAGTGAGTTCTCGGTGTGGAAGCCGGAGGGCTCCAGCACCCGCGGCGGCTGCGCCCGGTAGCGTTCCTGGCGCGTGTAGATCTTCTGGTCGGGCAGGTCCCGCAGGCGCATCACCGTGAAGGGGCAGAAGTTGGTGAAGGAGAGCTTCAGATGACTCCTGCGCGGTGGTAGTGGGGGGTGGCAGCTTACTTTTCTGTGCCCCGCGCCCCAAGAGCCTCCACAGGCCTGTTTGCCACCCCTGCGCTGCAGACTCCCCAAATCCAATCCAGTCCTGCTCTTCCTCTCAGCCCCTGACCAGAGTCTTGGATCTCATCCTAGAGACTCTTCTCCTCTTCCTAAGAGTCCTTCCACCTCCCCCTTTCTTCCCGCCCCCCCATCCCCAGGCTCCTCAGCAGTTGACCAGAGGGTTATTATTAAACTCAGTAAAATCAGACCAGGCAGTCCCTCTCCTTAATCTCAGCATAGCATTCCAGGGCCCTCAAGATGAAGTTCCTCCCTATGACCACTGGCTCACCTTGTCTGCCCTGCCGCCACCACGGCACTCTGTCTGTACTACACTTTCTCTCAGTTCTCAAAAACCCAATCTCTTTTCCTTCTCAGGGCCTTTGAACATAGGATTCCCCGTTTGGAACAACGTCCTCCACCTTATTATCTGGCCAATCCTTCCACACAGCTCACAGCTCATGCACATCTTTCTCTTTGAAGCCCTCCCTGGTGCTCCCTCCCTCCCTGTCTGGGTTAAACCCCTTCTCTGAGCTTCCATGCACCCTGACCTCCCACATCAGAGCACTAAGGTTGTTAGTTGGGGATGGTTTGGCCTCCCTCCAAGCCCCTGTGGAAGGGGGGCTTTGTGTGGGCAGTGCTTGGGGCTCTCTGACTGCTGCACCCAGCGTCTTCTCACGTTTGCTGCTGCAGGGAGTGGTGGCTGTCGAGCTGCTGGTACCTCAGGAGTTGCTCCACAGGCACAAGCCTCTTGATGAGCTGGCCCTGCTGGTGGTTCACAAGGTACACCAGCTGCAGCGGGAAGGCAGGGCCAGATGAGCTAGTGCAGCCGCCCTTCTGCGCCCCCCCCACCCCACGTCTCTCCGTAGCTCCTGACTGGCACCTGGTACAGATGGCTGTCTTCATAGAAGAGGGTGACCATGGTCTCATTGGAGGCATAGAGAGAAGACTGCTGCATCACCTGGAGGCTGACGTACACATCCCAGCCCATGGATGGGAACAACTTGTATACATGATAGCTGCCCTCCAGGAGGTACCAGATCTGGAGGTACAACAGCTGTGTGTGTGAGGGCCATGGGAACTCTGGCCCCCTCTTCCTCTGCCAAGTGTGATGGCCCCATTCCTTGAGGGGTGAGGCTTGGGAGCTCACCTCCAGCTGGAATCAGGTGAGCTCACACCCCTTCTTTCTGTAGTGCCACCTCTCTACTTCCCAGAACCCACCATTTCTGCTTCCAGCTCCCACTCACCATGATTTCTTTGGTGTTTCTGTCTGCTACAGTTTCTATTATTTGCAACTTAAGCCTTCCTAATACATATTCTCTCTAATGGATGGGGTTCCTAGGGCTGAGCTTTCCTTTTTTCTTCTCACTCTCCAGGGTCTCAATTTCGCCTTGGCCTTAATTTCCCATCTCTGCACTGATGCCCAGCCCCCAGGCCCCCAGTACATTTGACTCTGGATCTCACCTCCTCCTGAACCTCAGCTTCCAGGATGTCCCCCGTCTATGTGGCCTCTTCTGTGAGGCCATTCTTGACACACACACATACCCAGACTGGGTCGGGCCCCTTCTCTGAATATCCATAGGTGATTTCCCCTGCTGCAGCCTGACTACTCTCAACTGTCACTGTCTGGGAACGACTCTGTCTTCCCCAACTGGCCTGACACCCTGTGAGGGCAAGGCCCAGGGCTAACTCGGTTGCCACTGTGCCCCAGCACTGGGCCAGGCATCCAGTAAGTGCTGCATGTTTATGAAAGGAACACCTGCATGGTGAAATAAAAGAGGGCACCCTCTGGAAATCAGATCATATGACTCTGAGCACAGGTCTCTCACTCTGCTGAGGAACTTGGGAAGACACTTAGCCTCTTTGAGCTCCAGTGTTCTCAGCTGTAAATGGAGCTTCTGCTGCCCTTCCCCACCGCCCTGAGAGCGTTCCTTCCCTTTGGCCCCTTTACACTGGCAGGGGGAGAAGGGAGACCTCTGGGCTTTGGGGTGGGCAGAGAGGAAGTGGGGAGAGGAGCAGGCAGCCCACCTCCTCGGTCTCTGTGACAATAGCTATGTCTCCATGGAATGAGTTGACCATGTACTTGATGGACAGCTCCTTGGGGAAGTCCGCCAGGTAAATGAAGTTTTCACTGTCATAACTGCAGGGGTAGAGATGGAAGCTAGGAGCACTCAGGCAAGGCTCCTGGAAGATATGTTTTCCCCAGTCCAAGCTAAACATAACACAAGAGCTGTTTTCTCACTTCTCCACTAGTTTTGTGAGAACATGAAAAGGAAACCTGGGATTTCAGCTTCTGCCCCTGATTCCAAATCCTCTGGGGGACCTGTCCATCTGTAAACAGGAGGATTCGGTCAACCTGGCATGTTGCCAACCGCCCATGGAGTTGACTCAGGGACTCCTAGGTTCTTGAGGGGTGAAAAGTGCCTTAACCTTCCCCAGACAATGCTTTCTATTGCTCACATAGGTTGGGACCTCACATGAGGGCTCCCCTAGTTCCCCCCATTCTAGCCCTTGCCACCCCAGCCTATGTTTTCCCCATTACAGTCCTCATAACATCAGGACTTGGGCAAACTGAAAACTTGGTGACTTTGGAAAGGACCCCCACCCTCATGGGGCTGGGGAGGCAGAATATGCCCCTACCTCTGCAAGAGGAAGTTACCCCAGATGAACAGCATGTTGTTAAATGAGTTGTAGGACATGCCCTTGGGCACCATCGGGAAGTTGGTGTAAGACTCTGTCCCGAGGATCATCAGGAACTCCAGGCCTTGAGCTGGCCAGGGAAGAGGCAGAGTGGACACAGCAGTGAGGTGGGATCCCTCCTGGCCCCCACCCACCTTTGAGGCCCCCTCCACCTTCCCCTCCTACCATCAGGAATGAATTCCGGGATGGTGTAGAGAATGGACAGGTAATCACTGACTATGTGAAGAGAACACAGCAAAATCTCCTGAGGCCTTGAGCTTTCAAAAACCTGAAACTAGGCAAGTCACCAGCTTCCCAAATTCCTTCCAAAAAGCCTGCAATGGCTTCCTCTCGGGCTCTTGGTCCTCACTGTTTCTTCACGTGGACTCTAAGAAGGCACTGCCTCTGGGCAGACACATCCAGTCAGGGCACAGGGTTTGTCTCCTGAAGCTCCTTGGCAGGGGAGTGCGGTGCACAGCCTGTTCAGCGGCACATGGCGCCCTATTCTCAGCTCAGGTGAAATAAAACCAACCTCCTTACTGTGAGCCACAGGCCCTTCCTTATCTGGCTTCTGCTCATGTCTTCATCTCCCTCCTTTCCCTTACCTGCTCTGTTCTAGTCACACTGACTTCCTCTCAGTTCCTCCAACCCACCAAGCCTGTTCGCCACCACCACCCCTTACCTAGGAGTGACACGAGCAACATTTCCGTCCCATTGTCTGCTGTGCACTCAAGCCCCCCACCCGTAGTACCCCAATTACCCAGGTCATAGCGGACCACCTGGAAATACTTCCTGGCAGCAGTGTCTTCAATCTCCACCAGCAGCAGTAGATTGTAGTTACCCTCAGTGTACACAGCCCAGGTTATGGAGCAGATGGCAACTGGAAGGGAAGGGGAGGTCCAGAGCAGCCTGAGCCCACCCCTCTCCATCACCTCCTCCCTCTCTAAGACTGCCACCCCATCTCATCCCTGTAACTCTCCACCTCTTCCCACGACACTGCCCATTGCCCGTCCTTTTCCTTCCTCGTGACCTCTCCCACCCTTCTCTGCTTTCCCATACCCTAGATCCCCACACCCACCCACTGCAGACCCATTTGGGACATGGGTACCTTGTATCCTTTCGCACACCGACTGCTGCCTGGGCAGCCTCTGGAAGGAAACAAGGCCATCTGCGGAGCAGGGAAGTTCCATGTTCAGGCCCTTCCCATTCTCAGCCCAACAGGCATCCCACCACAGTAGAATGCCGGTGCCCCACCCACTTCCTCCAGTCTATGGATTTCAGGGGACAGGTCTCACCCCCTGACCTTTCAGTCACTCACACCTTGCCTATCAGCATGTCTGTCTCTGGTCACAGTAATTGGTTCAGGTCCAGGCAGGTGACTAAGAATCAGCCAATCAGAGTGTATCCTTAGGGCTAATGAGGAAGAGGCTGCTCTCATTCTCTTGGGTGACTCAAGCGGGTGGGAGAAGAATCCTCAAGCTCCTGGGAGCCCTCCTTAACCCCCACAAGAGGATCATCTACCTGAAGATGAAGCTAAATCACAGGGCTCATAATAGTAAACCCTTTCCCAGCACTCACCATGTCCCTAGCACTATTCTAAGACTTTTATGGATGCCAACATATTTAATCTTTATATCAACACAGAGAAGCAAGTACTAGTAGTATTATTGACCCAATTTTTCTGATTAAATGAGGCCAAAAAGAGAGGGTAAGTCACCTGTCCACACCACAGGTGACTTGGGTTGGGTTAGCAGTGTTGGAGCAGTTTCTCTCTGGACCTGTGCCATAATCACTGTGCTATACTATCTTGCCAAGAGACAGAGTCTTGACAATATACCCTGTGAGCCCCTGGATCCAGCCATGCCTGAAGTTGGCACGTTGTCTTTTCACTTATAAGTCCACAAATTCTTTATGCCTAAATGATTTTTGAATTGAACTTATGCCCTTTGAAACCAAACAATACAAGATACATAATATACCCCAGGCACTATCCCTACAAATGCCTAAGTCCTAGGGCCAACCTCCAGCATGGGACTCCTTTTTTTGTTTGTTTGTTTGTTTGTTTTTGTTTATTCTCACCAGAGGATATTTTCCCATTGATTTTTAGAGAGAGTGGAAGCGAGGGGAAGAGAGACAAAGAGAGAAACATAGATGTGAGAGACTCCCACACACGCCCATACAGCGGCCAGGGATCGAGCCTGAAACCGAGGTGCATGCCCTTGACCAGGAATCAAACCAGAGACCCCTCAGTCCTCGGGCTGATACTCTATCCACTGAGCCAAACTGGCTAGGCCATGGGACTCCTTCTGAAGATACATAGTGAGGGGTTAGAGCCCAAGGTCAGACTTCTTGGAGGTGAGAGGGAATGGAGGAGTCTCTTGGCTGCCAGAGGCCCCCACCCTTACCTGTAATAGTCCCAAAGTGGACATAACCTTCATGCTTCCCAGTGGTGAGGGCCATGATGTACTCGGAGCCATTTCCATGAAAATGCACGGGGCACAGCTTCTTGATGCACTCGTTGGGCAGTACACGAACCCAGCTCTCTGCAGTGGGCAGCATGGGGCCTCAAACCCAGGCGTTTGGACCTGGGCCCTGCATCCACATTTCCCTGGCCTTAATGAACCTGTTGTCATCCTCTCCCCCTGGAGCAGCTGCTCAGTGTGGTGACTGAGGGACCTTTAGCATAGGGTTCCAGCTGCGTTTGAGAAAATCCTCCTGACTTACATTCTGTCCCTGAGGTTCCAATTGGGCTTGACCCCACCCTTGCATTCCCCTGGCCAGAGCCATTGGTTCTAAGCTGGGCTGTGACCAATCGGGGCAAATCAGAGACAGTCTGAGTTTGCAACCACTAACAAAGAGATGCTCTTTCCTGGGCCCCTGGGGGTATAAAAGTCTGCAGTTGCTGGGAGTCACCATGGCCATCACAAGAGGGGCCTGTCTAACAGCTAAAGTGAGTCCCTAGATCCAACTATACCTGAAACAAACATGTTTCTGGTTTGTTTTGTATTTTAGCTATCTAAGCTGAGAAAACACCCCCTTTTTTTCAGCTTGAGCCCATTTTAATTTGGTTCTTCCCACTGGCCAAGTGTCCTAAGTAAGAAAGGAAGAAAAACGAGCTGTTGAGAACATGCATTAACTAATGAAATATAGGCAGCACCAAGTTCCTGTGACCCTGTAAGTCCAAGTGACCCTAAGTCTAAATGACATCTTTCATTTGAATTGGGGAGAAACCTAGAAGAACTAAGAGAGCTCCCATTTAAAACAGGGGTGGGGAATGTCCAGCCCTCAGGCCTCTGAAATCATTTGGTCTGGCCCTGCTACAGTATTAGGGGTGAGCTAATTGAATGTTTGACCAAATATAGCAGGCTAATTTTAAAAAAATATATTTTAAAATATATTTTTATTGATTTAGAGAGGAAGGGGGAGAGAGAGAGACATCAATGATGGGAGAGAATCATTAATTAGCTGCCTCCTGCACGCCTCCTACTGGAGATCAAGCCTGCAACCCACACATGTGCCCTTGACTAGAAATGAACCCACATCCCTTCAGTCTGCAGGTTGATGCTCTATCCACTGAGCCAAACCAGCTAGGGCAGCAGGCTAGTTTTGAAGTTGATAATTTTGTATGGCCCACAAATAATGTTATAAATATCCAAATGGCCCTTGGCAGAAAAAGTCCCCCCCTCCCCGATTTAAAGGATGTGGCTGAGTCAAAGTCTTTCCTTTTTCTCTCTGATCAGTCTCCTTCATGACTTTGCCTGTCTCTGTTTCTCTCTCTCTCTCTCTCTCTCTCTCTCTCTCTCTCTCTCTCTCTCTCTCTCTTTCTCTCTGACCCCTATGCCTCTCCCATCTCCACACCCAATTCCTCTCTTAGTATGCCTTTCTCAGTATGTCTTTCCGACACTGTGTGTGTGTGAGTCTCTCTCTCTCTCTCTTTCTCTCTCTCTCTCTCTCTCTCTCTCTCTCTCTCCCCTCCCTTTCTCTCTCTCTCTCTCTCCCCTCCTTTCCTTCACTCTCAACCTCCCCCAGCTGACTCACACTTCCTGGGAAGCTCTGGATGAAGGCCCCACCCCAGCATATAGAGAGTGGGAAAATGCCCTCCAGGATGGGCAGGGTGATTCAGGACCTTGGAGAGTTCCTCCAACACTCCCTCCTCCCCCATTGGCAATCCCAGCCCCCGGTGCCACAGTGGATGGATTCATTAAGGCGGCCCCTGGGGCTCCAACAGGCAGTTCCCTTGTCCAAGATGCCACAGACCCCTAGGCACATGGCCCAGTCCCAACCCTCTCACCGCTGCCATGGTCGCTCTCGTGGAGTATGATATAGTTGCCTGTAAAATAGTAGACGAGCTGGTTCTGCCGAATGAAGAGGGTGCTCTCTGTGGCGATGGCATCGTAGATGGTGGCGGTGAAGTTACCCTGGGGGCAGTAGAAGGAGCCTACCCAGCAACTGTCAATGCTCAACTGCAGAGGAGTACAGCCAGTGGTGAGCAGGTGGCCTTTGCCTCGGCCCCCACACCCTGCCTTGCGGGGGGAGGGGGGTCCTGCTCTGATAACTGCTCCAGATGAACTCATGCAGCTGTCTGCTCATTCTGCAGCAGCACCTTAAGTGGCCAAACTTCTTCTTCAACATAGACAAGGGAAGGAGGTGACCAGGCAGGCGCCTGGAGCTTTGTGTGTTCCCTAAATTTAAACAGTGTACAGAGTGTTCAATGGCCCCTGAGTGTTGTACCCATGTAGACCCAAAAGATCCAATGCTTGACCCAAGGCACATACTTAATAATTCTATTCTAACTTGAACACAATTGACTGTCAGGCTGACACTTTCTGAACTTACTGACTGATCACTAACACTGGCAATATCACCAACAGTGGGAAAGCACCAGCAATGCAGGTTCTCGCCTATAAGATTGAATCTAAATTTAATCAAGCTTTTAGATTGGCAATATGTTGTGTTATAGACTAATTGTGTTCCCCTCCCCAATTTATATGTTCAAGCCCTAACCGCTCATGTGACTGTACTGTATTTGAAGATAGGACCTTTACGGAGATAATTAAGGTACAATGAGGTCATTTGGTGGGGCCCTAATCCTATTAGACTGGTGTTCTTATAAGAAGAGGAAGGCACGCCAGAAAACTCTCTCCACTCATGCACACAGAGAAAAGACCAGGTGAGGATACTTTATGCAAACCATGGAGAGAGGTCTCACCAGAAACTAAATCTGCTGGCACCTCGATCTTGGACTTCTAGCCTCCAGAACTGTGAGAATATAAATTTCTGTTGTTTAAGCCACCCAGTCTTATTATGGCAGCCTGAGCCAACAAATACACAGGGTCAGAGGAACAAGTGAATTGACTCTATGAAGAAGCAAGCAGCCAAATACTATAGGATACAAAGGCCTGGAGCAGACGTATAGGTGAGAAGGGCTTTAAGAGACTTAACAACCAAATGCAGTGTATTGATCCTGATTCAAACAAAGAAACTTTAAAAGACATTTTTAGATAATTGGGGAAAATTGACTATATTTCCCAGCCTCCCTTGCAGTTGTGTTAGATAGGAAAGGGTCTCAAGATCTGGTTCTTGCTACTCTTGCTAAATGTTAAGATGTAGCACAGTATTTTGCAGACTAGCTGTATACAGGATGAGCTTGACAAGAACCTAACCAGATAAGTGTAGCCAACTGCTAAGGAGAAACTGACATTTAATTGACCAAATCGTGTATATAAGCAATGGCTAAAGCCTCCCTTTAGGGAGACAGAGCCTTGGATTTGTATCCTTTACTTTATGAAAGCAAATAAAACTACCTTGCTACAACCACGTCTTGTTCTTCAATAGAACATGTCAAGCAGCAAAGCCCTTGAGTTAGTTAACAGTTGGGCACAGCCAATTGACTAATTCCTCACTAATGGAATGTAAGTGGAAGTGAAATTTGCTTAAAAGAAAAACGCTTGCTCTCTGCTTCTGCTCTTTCCCTTTCCCATTGGCTGGAATATGGACAGGGGCAGGACCCATCTTCCATCATACAGATGTGATCAGCACCTGGGACCTAGGGGATGGTGAAGCAAGAAAAGGGAAGGAACTATTTAAGCTATTCCCTTTCTGTCAGGGTCTGTTTGTTATAGCATCTAAACCTGACCAACACATTGATGAGGAGAACAGCACAGAAGGGGAATTTCTATGGAATCCCAGGGGCAATCTGGGAGTGGTGAAGTAAACAGGAAGAAGGAAAGAAGAGGAGACAGCAGCATGGGAGAAACCCCCATGATTAGAGAATGAGAATAAATGGACGTTTATTTTGGAGTGACAGAAATTTTTTAGAACTGGATAGAGATGGTGGTTGCATGATATGAATGTACTAAATGCCACTAAATTGTTCACTTTGAAGTGGTTAATTTTATGATTTCACCATGATAAAATTTTTTAAATCCTATATAATAAAAACCTAATATGCAAATCAACCGAATGGCAGAATGATTGACTGGTGGCTATGACATGCACTGACCACCAGGGGGCAGATGCTTAATGCAGGAGCTGCCTCTGGTGGTCAGTGTGCTCCTACAGGGGGAGCACTGCTCTGTCAGAAGCCGCGCGAATGCAATGGCAGTGGTGGCAGTGCTAAGGAGCAGCGAGCAGGCAGGCGGTAAGGAGTGAGGGGTCCTGGGGAGTGGGCCTAAGCCAGCAGTTGGACAGCCCCTGAGGGGTTCCAGACTGTGAGAGGGCACAGACTGGGCTGAGGGACAACCCCCCCCCCCCAGTGCACAAATTTCATGCACCGGGGCTCTAGTACAATTATAAGGATGTCTGAAGTTAAAATTGAACTCTTCATTCCTGTGACGTAAACCTCCTTCTTTGCCCTCCAAATCTCTTCAGCAGAATCTCTATCAACTACATATCCCCTGTGGGTGTCTTTGGAGCAGGAATGAGAAAACAGCATGTCTGGAAAGACTTGGCCCAGATGGGAGAAAGCTGACACAGGACAGGGAGATGGTCTATAAATTGAACAAATTCAGTAAAGCAGGAATTTAGAGCCAGAGGGAACTAGAATGTTAATCTATATGGGCTTCTCAGACATCAAGGGTGAGGCTTTCAACTTGATGGAAAGAGGTTGAGGAAAACTTTTGTGGTTGCTATGGAGCACAGTTGTTATCTTGGCCACCATTAACAACCAGCATCTTCTCCCCTCAACTTGTGGTAAAGCTACCTTGATTTCATTCTGGGGAGCCATTCTTTCTCTGCCTCTTGTCTCAGGTGCTCTCCTCAGAAAGACGGAGATCATGACCTGTGCTAAGCCAGCTGGCATATTCCATTATTTTGGGACACATGACCCAAATTGGACCAATCAGGACCAAGGAGATACATTTCAGGATTTTTGAAAGGCTATTTAGGAAAGTGATGCTCCTGTTCTCAATCAGGGAAGTTGGAATCTGAGCCACTTTGAGGACAGAGCTAATCCAGAAGAAATGGAGCAGAAGTCTTCATTTGAAGGCCCGTGTCAAGCCAGGCCTGAAGCCTCCTCTGTGTGGGCTTTGCAGTTAGGTGCACCTACTAAATCCATTCCTCTGCTTAAACCAAACTGGGTTGGAACTCTGCCTACAGCTGTACCAATTCCAATGTGTTTCTCACACCAAAAGGACCTTGCTTCAGCACTCCTTCCCCATTCTGGGAATAATATAGGCACACAAAGCTGAATTAAAAACCCTGGGGGTCAGATGTATATTGCGGTTCAGAATTCTCAGTGTTTAGAAGGTAGTATGGCACATATATAGCATTCATATGTAAACCAGTAGGGTCTGGGGCAGCACCCCATAAGCAAACACCTTAAGATTTCTGCAGGGCAGAATCTGAATATTAAGACTACATGGGATGCAAAAAGACTAAGTAGCCTTTGTTAGCTCAGGTCAGAGTTTCTTGACAAATGAATTTGAGCCCTAAATTTGTGAAAATGCCATTTTCAAAGCTTTTTGTATTTCAGAATTACAAATGATGGACCTACAAATAATAATAGCTTTCACTTACATAGTGCTCATTGGTGTCCAGCTAATATTAACCTATATCATCCTCACACTGATTCTATAAGGTAAATATAATTCCCATTTTACAGAAGGGAAATCTGAGACCGGGGTGGGTGAGATGACTTGCCCAAGGTCACACGGCTAGAAGGTAGCAGAACCAGGATTTGAACCCAGGTTGTCTAGCTGCAGAGTCATATGTCCTTCCTTCATGCTATCTGCCACTAATGGGGATGGTAATGTCTTTGGGGATCCCCCTCCAAAGCCCAAGGCTTCACCCTACTTGAGGGGCTGAGGGCCAGTACCCTTCCAAAGTTCCCAGCCCACTGCCTGCCTTTCACCTCTCACCTCCACAAGAAAAAAGTCGGTAAAGCTGGTGTCAGTCAGCAGAACTGACTTCTCCTCAGGAATTCCACCCAGGATGAGCACTGGTGTCTGGTCCACAGTGTACCACAGGGGCCTCGATGGGACATTCACAAAGTACCGGGGTATCAGATTGAAGAGCTGCCAGGGGAAGGGGCAGGAGGACTGCTCAACATCCCCCCCCCCCCCAAGGCTCCATCTCACTTAGGGCAAACGCCAAAGTCTTCTCCCTGACCAAAGGCCCCACGCAATTTGCCCCGCCACACACCTCTCTGACCTCATCCCCCTTACTCTCCCCCTTGCTCACTCTTTCCCAGATACATGGGCCTCCTGCTTCTCAGACTGCCCAGAACATTCCCGCCTCAGAGCCTTTGCACTGGCTATTCCCTCTGTGTACAATGCTCTTCCCCTAGGATCCACGTGATTCCCTCCCCTTCTCCTTCAAGGCTTTACTCAAATGTCAACCTTTTCAATTCTGCCTTTCTTTTTCATTAATCTTCACCAGAGGATATTTTTTCCATTGATTTTTAGAGAGAGTGGAAGGGAAGGAGGGAAGGAGAGAGAGAGAGAGGGAGGAGAGAGAGAGAGAGAGAGAGAGAGAGAGAGAGAGAGAGAGAGAGAGAGAGAGAGAGAGAAATATCAGTGTGTGGGAGAGACATCAATTGGTTGCCTCCCGCACATGCCCTGACCAGGGCAGGAATAGAACCTGCAACCCAGGTACATGCCCTAGACTGGGAATCAAACCTGAGACCCTTTGGTGCACAGGTGACACTCTACCACTGAGCCACACCGGTCAGGGCTCAATTCTGCCTTTCTTGACTATTCCATCAAACACTGCAGTCCCCTCCTGCACAGACCCTATCCACTGCCCTCTGTCTGCTTCTATCCAGACTACTTCCCACCTCTTCACCTACCATAGAATTTACTTGATTTCATGTTTACTGGTTTGCTGTATGTCTCTCCCACTAGAATGTCAGCTCTAAGAGGTCAGGGACTTGGGTCTGTGTGTCCACTGTTTTGTTCGCATGGGGACAACCTTGTGCTCAGTAAGTGCCTGCTGAATGACTGAATGAATGCACCCTGATTAAGAATATGGGTGCAGGAGTCAGGCAGACACAGCTTCAGGTCTTGTTCCATATGTACATGCTGAGAGACTGCGCAAATGGCCCCATCCCTTTCAAGCCTCAGTTTTATTCTCTCTAAAATGGGTAAGAGTACCTTCCCACACAGGATCAGTGTTGAAGATGTAATGTGATTGTGCATTTAGTAGAACACTTCACCTGGGCCTGGCACAAAGAAAGTGCTCTAAGTCAGCGGTTGCCAACTGGTGGACCGTGGGCCACTGGTGGTCCGAAAGGTTGGCGACCGCTGGTTTAAGGAAACCTTTGGAGCAGTAGTCACCGTGAGGTCCAAAAGATTGGCGACTGCTGCTCTAAGTGGAGCGTGCCACTTGTGTGGGGAGTAATCAGAGCCCTGGCCCACTGTCTTTAACCCACGCCTTCTGCTGTGCCCACTGTCCAGGCCCCCTTACCTCATTTCCCACAGTGAACTGGAGCCTGTTGTCTTGCTGTCTCTTCAAGAAGCCATTGATGTTCACCTGAAACCTGGCAGCAGTGTGAGGCAGGCACAGGCGAGAGTTTGGGTTCAGGGACTCCTGCCTCAGCTCATAGCCACATCCCCACTCTACTCCCTCCCATTGGTCTCCTCCTGGTTTCTTTGGGAATCTGGAGATAAGGAAGTCCCTCCCAGAATCCACCCTTAACCCGGGTGTGGGGAAGGGCACCTTTTATTGGGGATGAAGGGCCCGAGGCCATTGCTGCTGACATCCACACGCATGACCACACTGCCATTCTTGACGGGCATGGGTGTGTACCAGCTCATGACACACACTTCCTCTGCACTGCACTGCTCTGCTGGTAAGCAGGGGGCACTGAGGCGACTGGGATCTCCCTGCAACTTCCCATGTCCTGCTCTACACCATGAACCCCACTGGGGCCTCTGTGTAGCCCCATCTAGGCCATGAAACCTGCTGAAGCCTCCTCCCCATACCCTCCTCCAGATCACAGACCTTACTGAGGATCCCCAACAAACCCCACATTTCCACCAGGTCATGGACTCCTCTGATGACCCCAACCTCCCCCTCCAAGTCATGACTCCCTCCAAGGCCCCCAGAAATCCCACACCCCTCCAAGCACCCTGCAGGCCCACCTTTGCTGCGGAAGGGGGCTGCCTCCATCTGGATCTGCAGCTGTTCTAACTTCCAGCGATTGAAGTTAACTGGGGACTGGAAGATGACCAGCACCACAGGCTTCAGCCCCGTCAGGTGGCCCTTGCGGACCAGAGCCTCGGAGGACTGAGGGTGAGATGGCCCCACAGGTGTGTCTTTAAGATAACCTCTGGGCCCCCTGCCTTGACCCCACCTTTAGTAGCCTGTTTTCCTGGGCTGGGTAGGGAGAACAGAATCTCTACCAGAGGAAGGTCAGAAAACATGGTCTAGGTTTGGAGCTGGGATGGCGGACAGACCAGGCTAGGAGAGGGGGAGAGGGGCTAGGAACTGTGGAGGCAGTCAGGAGGTCTTCCTGGAGGAGGTGAGTCCAGGGCCACGGTCTTCAGATAGAATTTGAATGTAGGGAACACATAGAGAAGGGCAGCCTGGGATAAGCAAAATTGTGATGGCCGGAATGAACCTGGCACCCAGAACTGTTAATAGCTTCTCCCTCCCTTAGGGCATCCCGGCCCCCTCTTGAGGTTTCCACTTTCCCTCCAGAAATGAAACTCTCTGCCACCCTCGAAAGTCAAAAGATAACCAGGTTGGGGCTGGGACCTGGTGTAAAGGTGGGATGGGACAGTGGACAGAGAAGACTGGGGAAGAGGGTGAGGGGGCAGCCAGACAACTTCTCAGAGATGCCAGAATCCTGGCTGGGCCGAGAGGGGCAGGCAGAGCTTAGGATGGAAATGGAAGGAGGAAGGAAGTGTGTGGAACAAGCATATGCAAATTGGGTGGATCCTGAGGAGAAGGCTGCACTCAGGCCAGAGTGGGCTTCGAGACCAGGGTGAGACACTTAACAGTCTAATCCCCTTTGCACAGGCTTTCCTCTCTGCATGGATTACCCTTCATAAATATTGTATGTATGTACTTACTGGTCGCTCTCCTGATGGGCTAAATCCATAAGAAAAAACTGTCTGTGTTGTTTATCACTGTACCCCCACTCCATTGTAAAAGAGAATCTGACCCATAGTAAGTGTTGCATAAACGAATAAAGGTATTATTACCATACTTTTACACGTAAGGAGAGATGGTTCATGGAGTAAAACTCTATGCCCAGGGTCATGCTCTAGAAGCTTGTTGCTAGCATTCACTGCACCCCTTCTGTGAACCAGACACTGTGCCGAGAGCTTCACACATAGTTAACCATTTTATGAAGTTGGCATGATCATTGCCTTACCCTTGATAAGGATGAGGAAACTTTGGTACAGAGAAGTTAAGTAACTTGCCTAAGATCACAGCTATTACGGTATAGGATCTGAACCCCAGACAGCCTGGCTCCAAGTGTTAACAATCATGCTATTCTTCCTCCAAGTAAATGTTAATCAGTGGCAGATTAAACCCAAGTCTACAGCCTCCAGAACTTCACTTCTAGACCACAACATTCCATTGTCTTCAAAAAGCTTACTTGAGCCAAAACAATCTTGAAAAAGAACAAAGTTTGAAGACTCAAACTTCCCAATTTGAAAACTTACTACAAAGCTATAGTAATGAAGACCATGTGATACCAGCATATGGATAGACATATAGAACAATGAAATAGAATTATACCCAAAAACAAACCCTTACATTTATGGTCAATTGATTTTTGACAAGGGTGCCAAGACATTTCACTGGGGTAAGGAATGATATTTTCAACAAATGGTACTGGGATAATTGGGTATTTACATATCAAAGTTGGATTCTTTTTTTATTATTTTATTTTATTTTTTAAAATAGATTTTTATTGATTTCAGAGAGGAAGGGAGAGGGAGAGAGAGATTGAAATATTAATGATGAGAGAATCATTGATGGGCTGCCTCCTGCACACCCCCTACTGGGGATCGAGCCTGCAACCCAGGCACATGCCCTTGGCTAGAATTGAACCCAGGACCCTTCAGTCCTCAGGCCGACGCTCTATCCGCAAAGCCAAACCAGCTAGGGCCAAAGTTGGATTCTTACCACACACCACATACAAAAATTAACTCCAAATTAATTTTGGAATTACTGAGGATCCCTGTCTTGAAGACCTAAATGTAAGAGTTAAAACTTAAAAACTCTTAGTAAAAACCACAGGAGTAAATCTTCATGACCTTTGGTTAGGCAAAGCCTTCTTAGACAACACCAAAAGCACAAGCAACAATAACAAAAAAGATAAATTGGGCTTCAGTGAAATTTAAAACTGTGCTATTTTATGGTATGTGAATTATATCTCAATAAACATAAAGCTTTTGTGCTTCAAAGGACACCATCAAAAAAGTGAAAAGACAAACTCATAAATAGAGAACAGACTGACAGCTGTCAGAGGACAGGGGGTTGGGTGAAAAAGGTGAAAGGATTAAGCAACAACAACAACAAACCTCATAGACACAAACAACAGCATGGTGATTACCAAGAGGGAAAGGTGGGGAGGTAGAAGAGAGTATAAGGGGGATACATGGTGACAGAAGGAGACTTGACTTGGGGTGGTGAACACACAATAAAATACAATACAATATAGCTGATGTATTATAGAATTGTACACCTAAAATCTAGATAGTTTTATTAACCAATGTCACCCCAATAAATTAAATTAATAAAAAAAGAAAGTGAAAAAACAACCAATGGACTGTGACAAAATATTTGCAAATCATACATCTGATAAGGAACTAGTATCAGAATATATTAAGAAATTATACAACACAACAATAAAAAGACAACCCCATTTTTAAATGAGCAAAAGATCTGAACAGACATTTCTCCAAAGGTAGATAAATGGCCAATGAGTACATGAAAAGATGCTCAAAATCATTAGTTATGAGGGAAATGCAAATCAAAACCACAATGAGATACCATTTCACACACACTAGGATGGCTATAATAAAAAAGATGGACAAAGACAATTGAGGATGAAGAGAAACAGGAACCCTCATAGATTGGAATGTAAAGTAGTACAGCTGCTTTGGAAAATAATCTGGCAGTTCCTCAGAAGTGAAAGGGAGTTAACATATAACAGAGCAATTCCATTCCTAAGTATATACGAAATAATTGAAAACATGTTTACATGTTTACACAAAAATCTGCACACAAATGTTCATAGCAGCATTATTCAGAACAGCCAAAAAAAGTGGAAATAACCCAAATGTTTATAAAGCTGGTTTGGCTCAGTGGATAGAGCGTCAGCCTGTGTACTGAAGGGTCCTGGGTTCGATTGCGGTCAAGGGCACATGCTGGGGTTATTGGCTTGATCCCCAGTAGGGGGCGTGCAGGAGACAGCCCATCAATGATTCTCTCTCATCATTGATGCTTCTATCTCCCTCTCCCTTCCTCCCTAAGATCAATAAAAATATATATATTTTTAAAAACATGTTTACGGAACATGGGAAACCAAGATGGCGGCATAGGTAAACACCTAAACTGCTGCCTCGCACAACAATTTCAAAACTACAACTAAAAGACAGAACGGACATCATCCAGAACCACAGGAAAGCTGGCTGAGTGAAAATTCTACAACTAGAAGGAAATAGAAAAGCTCACAGAGAATTGGAGGTACGGCAAAGGGGCTTTGTGCGCGCAGAGAGGAAGGGCGGCTGAGAGCCTGGCTGACTTTCTCTGGCGGAAGGGGGAAGGAAGCCTCCGACCGCACTGAACCCCAGTTCCTACTGCACTGAACCCCAGTTCCAGGCGAACCTCTGGGGACCCACGCTCTTACGGGGGGAGTCTGGACTCTCGGGCGGAGACTCGAGCTGGGAAAGGCAGAAGTCTGAAGGCGCAGCGGGCCAGTGCTAACAAAGGCTGCGGAGGTTGCCACAGGCTTTCCCTAGTGGAAGGGAGTCAGAGGATCCTGACGGCACTGAGCCCCAGTTCTGACTGCAGTGAACCCCAGTTCCAGGCGAGCCCCTGGGGACCCAAGCTCTTGTGGGGGGAGTCTGGACTCTCAGGCGGAGACTCGAGCTGGGGAAGGCGGAGGACTGAAAGCACACATGCGCGCAAGGGCAAGGCTGACAGGAAGCCAAGACTGAGACTCCACCCCATCCAAGCTGAGCACAGAGGCTATTGCAATTTGGCAAGTCTAATCCTATAAGGCTGTCTCCAGCACCGAACTTCTCCCAGCATAGACACAGCTGATCCTTACAGCCAACTGGCCTGGAGGTCAATTCTTCCCAGTGATACCAACAACAATAAAGACTTAATTACAACAAGGCTGCACACACAGTCCACAAAGGGGTGCACCAAGAGTGTCCACCTCAGGTTAACTGGGGAAGCAGACCCACTGGGCCATATTGGAAACCTAGCACAAATATCTACCTTACCAACTCAGGGAATCAGTGAAAATGCGGGGTCAAAGAATCAGATCACAAACGAAAGAAATGGAGGAAAACAAACGACTGGATATAGAATTCAAAACCACGGTTATAAGGCTTTTCAAGAATATCCTAGAAAAGGCCGATAAATATAATGAGACCCTCGAAGATATGAAAAAGGACCAACTAGAAATTAAACATACACTGACTGAAATAAAAAATATTATACAGAGACCCAAAAACAGACAAGAGGAACACAAGAATCAAGTCAAAGAATTGAAATACAAAGAAGCAAAAAACACTCAACCGAAAAAGCAAAAAGCAAAAAAAAAAATCCAAAAAGTTGAAGATAATGTAAGAAGACTCTGGGACAACTTCAAGCGTACCAACATCAGAATTATGGGGGTGCCAGAAGAAGAGAGAGAGCAAGATACTGAAAACCTATTTGAAGAAATAATGACCAAAAACTTCCCCCACCTGGTGAAAGAAATAGACTTACAAGTCCAGGAAGCCCACAGAACCCCAAACAAAAGGAATCCAAAGAGGACCACACCAAGACACATCATAATTAAAATGCCAAGAGCAAAAGACAAAGAGAGAATATTAAAAGCAGCAAGAGAAAAACAGTTAATTACCTACAAGGGAGCACCCATACGACTGTCAGCTGACTTCTCAACAGAAACTATGCAGGCCAGACGGGAGTGGCAAGAAATTTTTAATGTGATGAATAGCAAGAACCTACAACCAAGATTACTCTACCCAGCAAAGCTATCATTCAGAATTGAAGGGCAGATAAAGAGCTTCACAGATAAGAAAAAGCTGAAGGAGTTCATCACCACCAAACCAGTATTATATGAAATGCTGAAAGGTATTCTTAAAGAAGAGGAAGAAGAAAAAAGTAAAGAGAAAAATTATGAACAACAAATACATATCTATCAACAAGCAAACCTAAAAATCAAGTGAATTAAAAACCTGAGGAACAGAATAATCTGGTGAATATAATAGAATCAGGGGCATTGAAAGGGAGTGGACTGATAATTCTCAGGGGGAAAGGGGTATGGGGGGTTCATGAAGAGAATGGACAAAAATCATACACCTATGGATGAGGACAGAGGGGGGGAGGTAAGGGCAGAAGGTGGGGTGGGAAATGGGTGGAGGGGAGCTATGGGGGGGAAAAGGAGAAATAATTGTAATAATCTGAATAAAGATTTATTAAAAAAAATAAAAATAAAAAAAATAAATAAATAAAAACATGTTTACGCCGAAACCGGTTTGGCTCAGTGGATAGAGCGTCAGCCTGCGGACTGAAAGGTCCCAGGTTCGATTCCAGTCAAGGGCACGTACCTTGGTTGCGGGCACATCCCCAGTAGGAGGTGTGCAGGAGGCAGCTGATCGATGTTTCTCTCTCATCGATGTTTCTATCTCTCTATCCCTCTCCCTTCCTCTCTGTAAAATATCAATAAAATATATTTTAAAAAAAAACATGTTTACACAAAAATCTGTATACAAATGTTCATAGCAGCATTATTCAGAACAGCCAAAAAAGTGGAAATAGCCCAAATGTTTATAAATTAATGGATTAAAAAATATAACATCTATACAGTTGAATATTATTCAGCCATGAAAAGGAAATACTGATAGATGCTATAACATGGATGAGCCTTGAAAATGTATGCTTAGTGGTTAGAGCTTCAGCCCTAGGACTGAAGGGCCGTGGGTTCGATTCCCAGTCAAGGGTTCGATTCCCTGTCAAGGTTCATGTACCTGGGTTACAGGTTGATCCAAGGTATATGTAGGTGTCAACTAATGGATGTGTTTTTTTCACATGGATGTTCCCTCTCTATTCCTCTCTCCCCCCTCTTCCCTCTCTTCCTTCCACTCTCTCTAAAAATCAATGGAAAAAAAATATCCTGCAGTGAGGATTAACAAAAACAAACAAACATGCTAAGTGAAAGAAGCCAGACATAAAAGGCTACATATTGTACTGCCTGAAATGAGCAAAGTCAGAGGGACAGAATGTAGATTAGTGGTCTCCAGAGTCTGGAGGGGAAGGGGTACAGGGTTTCTTTTTGAGGTGATAAAAATGTTCTAGAATTAGTGGTGATGGTTGCACAAGTTTGTGAATACACTAAAATTATTGGCATGTACATTTTCAATGATGACTTTTATGGCAGGTGAATTATATCTTAATTTTTTAATGGAAAAAAAACCACGCTTACTTGAGCACTTACTATGTGCCGGGTGGGGCACTGGCAATCGTTGTGACTCCTTAAGGGCTCCCAGGGTTTGGTGGTGCCACTACCATGATAAAGTTAGAAAAGGGGAAACTGAGGTTCACACAGAATGAGCCCGCTCGAGCTGCACTCACTCACCTCTCCTTTGCAGGAATAGTTGATCTTCAGGTAGTAAGGGAAGCCCAGGTATTTCTGCAAGGAGAGGTTGGGCAAATGCCCAGAGCCCAATCGGATGCACTTCCAGGACCTCTCCCATTCACCTGACCCCAACCCCCTCACCTCCTCCGGGTCGATAGGCGCGTCCACCAGAAGGCCAAACAAACTGTCCACTGTGTCCAGGGGCTCTTGCTCAAAGAAGCGGTCACTCCCATGGTTCTTGCCTACCGTCTCGAACTTGTTCAGGACAACCTGCCAGGTGCACTCCTGGTTATCCTCGATAGCCCACAGCCTCCACGGTGACAACAGCACCGCCGTCAGTGACCACAGCACCCACAGTCTCGGCCACGAAGGGCCAGCAGGGTTCATCATGGGGCAGCGCACAGCGTGGCTGGAACCTGGAGAATGCGGGGGTCAACACCCGCTAGCAAGACTGCGCTCCGGGGCCACCTTCTGAGATCCCACCTCTGTCCTTGCTTCGCCCAGCTCCTGCATTTGGCCCCCCACCTGCTCCAGGCCTCGCCTCTGCTAGGACTTCCGGCCCCAACGCTGCTCTTGCACTGGCTCCGCTTCTGCTTCAGACCTCGCTGATGCCCCAGGTCCTGCATCTACTGGGAAAGCGAGATCTCCGGGTCCCGCCCTCATCGCCGCTCCTGGCCACGCCCCTGCTCCTGGTTTTGCTCCATCTCCTCATCTCTCCCCGCAACCTTGCGCCACCCTTGTTTTTTGCTCTACACTTGCCCTACACCCGGTCTCTGTTTCTCACTTTGGCTGCGTCCCACCTATTTTCCCCAGGCCTGCTACTCCCCGCCCCCCCCCCCCCCCCCCGATCTCGCACCTGCACCTCGCCTCATCCCCACTTCTTGGCCCGCCTGCTCACTTCTTTTTGTATCGCCCCTTTCTCCTTGTTCGAATCTAGACTGCTTACGGGATCCTGTACCTAGCCCGCCCCTCTCCCGGTCTTGGACCTTCTCCACGCCCCGCCCCACCGCTTTCCCTGTCCCCTGCCCTGTTTCTCATCCAGAGTTGCTTCCCGATTTGCTTTTGCTACCTGTTCCTCGACCTGCATATCAACGCTCTGGTCCGGGACAAGCTGCTCTTCCCGAGCCTACGCCTTGCCCCGCCCCATAGGCCCGCCCCCTCGCGTGGCCCCGCCCCTTCTTAGAGACTGCCTTTCGCTCTCTCCTGGCCCTGCACCTTATCTTCATTCCATGGCGGGGCTATCTCCTCCATCTTCACCTCGCCAAACCGCGACACCTTTCCGTCTCACCGGCTCTGCTCACCACCCTTTCCATGCTCTGGACTACAATGGGCTCCACGCCCGGCCTCTTCTCGCCCGCCCCTATTCGGCTCGCTGCTTCTCGCCCCGCCCTTTCTCCGCATCTCCCCGCCTCCACGCGGTCTCTCTACGCGCCTCCCTTTCCTTGCCTCCCTCTCCCCCCTTCCTCCCCGTTCGCCCGCATCCCTCCCTAGGATGGCACTAGGCACCTCTCTTTTCTCCCCACCCCGAAGTACCAGTCACTTCGGTAAAACCGGCCAACCGTCACTTGGCAGCTCCAGGACCGCTCGTTTTTGCCCGCACTTCCTCAACTGCCCTCCGCCTCCCGAGTTCTGTGCTGGGCGGTCTCCACGGCAACACGCATCTAACGGGCTGGCGGCGCGCGGGGACTGGCCCGCAGAGGGTGCTGGAGACAAAGTTAGTGATACCTGCGCGTGCTTCTACCCAATCAGGCTTTTGTATTAAAAATGCTACACCTAAAAAAAGTTTGGTCTCCTTGTGGAAATTAATCTGACTGCAGTTTAACACTCTCCTCAACAATGCAGAACAGAGGCGGCCATCGTGTAGAGTTATTGTGGGAAGTCAATAAGGTGACACGTGAAGAGTGCCTGGCATAAGTAAATAAATATTCAGGTTAACAATTTTCATTTATATCCTGATGCCTAACAAGGATTCAGTCCATAACTTTTTTTAATCCTCACCTGAGGATGTTTTATTATTATTATTATTATTATTATTATTATTATTACTAGAGGCCCCATGCATGGGGTCCACCCACCCACCCCCAATTGGGGTGGTAGGCGGTTGGGAAGATGGTGGTTGTGCTGGGCACCTCTCCTGGACACCTGACTGATGGTCCAGACCGTGAGCAGTTTTCCTCCTGATCAGTCATCATTGAGGTTCCTGGTCTATGAAGGCTGGAGAGCGTTTACTTACTTAGAACCACTGTTTGGAGGGGGTGGTGTAGGGGGGAGGGGCCACCCCCTATAGGCCTGTTGGGCCGCAGTTCGTGTCATAGCCACTGGTCATTCTGGTCATTCCGCTGTTCAGTCACTTGGCTTTTATATATATTTATATAAATTATTATTGATTTGAGAGAGAGGAGACATCCATATTAGAGAGAACCCTGGGTTGGTTGCCTTCCTTAGGCGATCTCACTGGGAGCAAATCCAAAACCTAGGTATGTGTCCTGACTGGGAATTGAACCTGCAACCCTTTTGATGTATGGAAGACGCTCCAACCAACTGAGCCACTATGCAGACCATTACTTCTTGATGAACTGCAGAGCTGACTTTACGCTAAACCAGTAGTTTTCCAACTTATGGTGTATTAGACTTGCTGGAAGAACTTGTTCAAATAGGTTGTTGGGATCCAACTCCTGAGTTTTTGATTCAGTAAGTCTGAGGTTGTTACAGAAGACTGGAGAAAAACCAAGCAATGCTTAGAGAAAGGGGAGTTACATTTTATTATAATTACTAGAGGCCCAGTGCACTGTGGGGGGTGGGCATCCCTCAGCCCAGCCTGCACTCTCTTCAATCTGGGACCCCTCTCACAACCCGGGACTGCTGGCTCCTAACTGCTTGCCTGCCTGCCAGCCTGATCACTCCCTAACCACTCCCCTGCCAGCCTGATCAATGCCTGTTCCCCTGCCAGCCTGGTTGCCCCTAACTGCCCTCCCCTGCAGGCCTGGTACCCCCCAACTGCCCTCCCTCCACTGCAGGCCCAGTCACCCCTAACTGCCCTCCCCTGCCAACCTGGTCGCCCCCAACTGCCTTCCCATGCTGGCCTGGTTGTCCCTAACTGCCCTCCCCCGCTGGTCTGATCACCCACAACTGCCCTCCCCTACCAGCCATCTTGTGGCGGCCATCTTGTGACCACGGGGGGGGGCGGCCATCTTGTGCAAGGGTGTGACGGTAAATTTGCATATTACCTCTTTATTATATAGTATGCGCAGGCCCAGAAAAATGTGTCTTTCAAATTCTGAGCCCACAACATGGAGGAAAGTTTCCCTATTTGTACTTTTTTTCAGCTCTTTATCTTCCAAATTTGGAATGAGACTTCAGGACCTTCTGAGAAAAGTCCTGTGTGCTGGGAAGGGGCCATGAGACCATATCTCAACACCTGGCCTGGCACCAGCACTGACAACTCTGTCTGGGGCATAGTTTATGGCCTCTCTGGAATGAGAGTAGTCTTGTTTTCCTTATTATTTAAGCAAGCAAGCGTTTACAGAAGCCAAAATAGCAGGGTTAAAATTTCAAACAGCAGTTATTATATAAGATGGAGGTTATTATGCTTCAAGGTGGGGTCTGAAAATGTGTACTTCTATCAAGTTTCCAGGTGTGGAAGCAGTAAAATACAATTTCCTCCCACCTCTCTAAGCTCTTCTAGCTGGACTTACAATTAGATTAATATGAGACAGGTTATTAGGAAAAAATATCACAAGTTTATTTCAGATGCACATGCAGGGGTGCCATAAAACAGCAGACCCAAAGAGGCTTGGGACAGTTGAGGTTTATATGCCATTCTGGAGCTAAGGAGAGGTGGTGGTTGTGGGGGGGGTGGTTGTTGTTTGCCACTTCTAAGGCAGGAAGGCAATTCACGTGGACATAGAAAAGCAGATGTTACGTAAGTAAATGTTTGCTGAGCCTTGTTTAACAATGGGACACACACAGGAGTCTGGTCAATTAAGCCTTTCCAGGTGCCCCCCTGCTATCACACCTGGTTCCTATTGAATTGTAGTTATCTCTGACAATAGCTCCCATCAGGAGCAGGTTCTCTTTCTTGTTAAAAATAACCAGCTTGAAATAATCAGCATCTCCAAAGGCATGTTTTTTAGTAGTAAACTTTGGCCCCCTCCCAGGTGATGCTGATACTGACGGTTACAGGGGTCCTCAAACTACAGCCCTCGGGCCACATCCAGCCTGCAGAGGACATTTATCCGGCCCACTGGGTGCTGCTGCCTGTCCCGCTTAGCAGCTGACTCGTCCCGGGCCCGCAGTGCGCATAGGAATTTGTTCATAGTTTGTTTTTTTTAAACTATAGTCCGGTCCTCCAACGGTCTGAGGGACAGTGAACTGGCCCCCTGTTTAAAAAGTTTGAGGACCGCCCTGACCGGTTTGGCTCAGTGGATAGAGCATCGGCCTGCGGACTCAAGGGTCCCGGGTTTGATTCCGGTCAGGGGCATGTACCTTGGTTGCGGGCACATCCCCAGTAGGGGGTGTGCAGGAGGCAGCTGATCGATGTTTCTCTCTCATTGATGTTTCTGGCTCTCTATCCCTCTCCCTTCCTCTCTGTAAAAAATCAATAAAATATATATATAAAAAAATAAAATAAAAAGTTTGAGGACCCCTGGTTTGGGACCACACACCTTGGGAACCAGTGCTCTAAAACCTTTCATGACTCCCTGGAACTTCAGTGAAACCTCCAAAGTTGGTTTTCAGAACCCTGCCTGTTGGCCTTCCTATCCAGCTCTTCTCTTTTCTCCCTATAGGTGTAAGTAGCCCACAGCCTAGCAACTTGAATTCCTGGATGAGGCGTGCTCTTTCTCCAGACTGCACATGCTGTAGCACCTTCTGAAATACTTCTCTCCACTTTTTCGGTGACTGAACACTTTCCTTCCCTGGGGTCTGGTGATACATGGCGAGTCCCTATCTTTCCCCTGACCTTTCCCCTGACCACACCGGGACATGACCATCTGGGAATCGGTCTTTGTTTCCCACAAAATCACAGTCTTCAGGGTGTCAGGGCCTAGGGCTTTCTGTCACTGTTGTTCCCAACTCTGTCCAACACAGAATATGTGTTCTATGTAAATGAACAGTTGATGGATGTATAGGCTCCTGCCCCTAGCCCACCCACAGGCCAGGGAAGAACCACTTCATCTGAGAGAGGAAACTCAGCAGCTGTGTACCTGAGCCCTTCTAGATTCCTGAGCAGAATCAGAGAGACTGGTGTCTTCTCATGGTAACCCAGCTCAGATATACAGCCCCATGCGGGGGAGGGGTGCCTCTGTGAGACCTTGATACAAAGGTACACCCTGCAACATTCTTTATGCCAGAAACTGCCAACCACCCACACGTCCATTAAGGAGACGCTGGAATAGTTTATGGGATGTGTGTCCTAGAGGAGGCACTGCAGAAATTAGAAAGGATTTAAGACCTACTTGCGTGTCTCTGGGATGGCCTATGAATTACATTGGGTTGGTGAAAGAAAAAACTCAAGGTGCAGAAATGAGAATATTAGAAAAAGTGTATAAAATTATACATAACATATAAAAAAGCAAAGTGCAGAAATGATGATTAGCTAACATTTTAATGAATACCAGACACTGTTCTAAGAGTTTTACAGCCAAAACTGGTTTGGCTCAGTGGATAGAGCGTCGGCCTGCGGACTGAAGGGTCCCGGGTTCGATTCCGGTCAAGGGCATGTAACTTGGTTGCGGGCACATCCCCAGTAGGAGGTGTGCAGGAGGCAGCTGATCGATGTTTCTCTCTCATCGATGTTTCTGACTATCTATCCCTCTTCCTTCCTCTCTGTAAAAAATCAATAAAATATATATTTAAAAAAAAAAGAGTTTTACAGATATTAAATTGCTTAATTCTCTAACAAGCCCATGAGGTAGGTGCCATTATCCTCCCATTGGCAAACTCAGGCACAGGGAGGCGAAATCACCTGCCCTGATTGGGAGTGGTAGAGTTCTGATTTCTATCCAGGGACTCTGCCTCCAGAATCTGTAATAGTAACCAACCACCTCGCCACCATTTGTGTAGAGTGAAAGACACTGACACACATGCATATTGCTGGTATTTGTCTGAGAAATCAGTCAACACAGCTTGAGTGCTGGAGAAAGATTGACTTTCCACTGTACACTCTTTTGTACCTTTTGAATTTTTAGCATGCACCTTTTTAAAAAATATTTTTTTTATTGATTTCAGAGAGGAAGGGAGAGGGGGAATAAAGATAGAAATATCAATGATGAGAATCATTGACCTGCTGCCTCCTGCACACCCCCTATTGGGGGTAGAGCCTGCAACCTGGGCATGTGCCCTTGACTGGAATTGAACCCAGGACCCTTCAGACACAGGACCCTTCAGTCCGCAGGCCAAAGCTCTACCCACTGAACCAAACCAGCTAGGACGGTTCGGGTTTTTTTTTTTTAATATTTTATTGATTTTTTACAGAGAGGAAGGAAGAGGGATAGAGAGTTAGAAACATCGATGAGAGAGAAACATCGATCAGCTGCCTCCTGCACACCTCCCACTGGGGATGTGCCCGCAACCAAGTTACGTGCCCTTGACCGGAATCGAACCTGGGACCCTTCAGTTTGCAGGCCGACGCTCTATCCACTGAGCCAAACCGGTTTTGGCGGCATGAACCGTTTTTTAAAATGTCTTCAACTGAACAGGGTCTGGTTTCTTTTTCAAGAAGGGGAGAAACAACTGCCTCCCCAGCCAGCTGCTGACTTTAGCACGGTGAGGAGACAGAAGACTGGGAGGCTGAGAAAGAGCTCGACAGCAGGTGTTTCTGAACGCCCATCGGACAAGGTGACCAATCAAAACCTTGCTCAAACCCATTTTGCACTTCCTGTGTGACCTTGGACAAATTATTTGACCTCTCTGGGCCTCCTTTCCTCAACTACAAAATGTAGTGAGAATGTACCTAACAGTTGATAGGAGTAAATAAATTATTTTTTAAAAAAAAGAGTAAATAAATCAAGGGTTTGAAGCAGTGCCTAGCTCATAGTAAATCCTATATGTGTTTTCTATTACTATTATTAAAACAATCTTGTGTGCCTTTTTAGCATGATTTGACAATGTTTACTTCTTCCTTCCTAAAATACTCTCATTCTCTTACCAATACTCCCCACCCTCCTGGTTTTCCTACTCCTCTCTGGAACTCCTTTCCTGTCTTCTTTGTAAGCTCTTCTCTCTAGTATGAGGACATTGGTTGAAGGGACACTGCTCACCATATGGGGCCTTTACTTAGAAAAAGAAGCCTCCTTTTGGCATATTCAGCCTTGAACTTCAGACCCTATTTGTGTCCACCCGGCCAGCCAGGCATCCCTTATGTAGGTCCCAACCTGCATAATTGTACATGATGGCCTTGGCTGATTTGTTAATCAATATCCATCCATCCTCCCACTCTTCTGCCTTTCTAATAGAAGCCAAATATCATTCAAGTATTCACCAGCCTCCAAGCTGAAACCTTACCCCAGCCTCAGTTCTGGGAAACAGGGGGAATCCTGAAGAATCTAAACTAATCCTGAATTCCTCTGGCCAATGATTGGCTCAGGATGCGCATGTGAGGCAATTCTGGCCAATGAGACTAAAGAGGAAGTCTGCTGGGAGGCTTCAGGAAAAGATTTTCTTGCTTCCAGAGACAGCATGGAAAAAGATGCCCTCTCTTCTTATACTAAAAATGATCTGGTTGTGATGCCTGGACCTGCAGCAGCCACATTGGGGCGATAAGGGGAGTCCATGTGGGAGCCAAACATTCAGCTGAGGGTGGCAGAGCAGAGGGGGACCTGGGGTCCAAGACCCTCCTGGATCTGTCACTACATCATGCCTAAAGCTCTCCCCAACTCTGGTGATGTGCAATATACACTCATCTCATTGTTTCACCTAGTGCCAGTCTGGATTTTGTTACCCGCTGCCCAAATCTTTCCTTACTGATATAAAATATAAATATCCTTAGGCCGATTTCTCAAGGCTGGTCTTCTCTTCATACCTACCTCATGGCCTTGGTTCCTGCATCTGTCTCCAGCCTCAACCACTCTGAGCCCCAGCCCCGGGGGCTCTGTGGCCTCCTGATATCCTCCCCTGGGTGTCTTTAGCCCCTCACACTCACCATGTTCCAAACTAGCCTCAGCATCTTCCCTCAAACTCGTTCTTTCTCCAAGGCCCCCATCTCAAGTGCAGCTTTCCATGGCCTGTTCCCCACCCCAAGTCTGTAAGGCCTATGGCCTGTCCACTTGGCCTTCTGAGCATCCCTCCACCTGTACCCCCTCCTGTTGGCCCTGTCCAGCCCCATGATCTTCTGCTTTGTTCCCGCCATAGCCTTCCCTGGGCACCCAGCCTTTGTCTCCCTCTCTCATCTACATCCACAGAAAAGCTGGGCGATTTCCTAAGGCACAAACCTAACCATGACCCTGTTCTGGTAGAAACCCTGCCATGATTCTCTAGTGTCCTCAAGAAAGAAGCTGTTTCCCAAGCTGATCATTTAAAAACACTTAAGAGGGGCCCATGTCAACCACGCCACTATCCTTCCCCCATTCACTCCACACTCATCCCAGAAGCTGATGTCTAACACGCTTTCCTACCTCCAGGCCTTTGCATACATGGTTCCTTCTGTCTGGAATGCCCTTCCCATTTGTCTACTATCAAGGCCTGGCTCAGATGCCCATCCCTTGTCACCTTCATAGTGCTTGGGAGAGATAACAGCTCAGTAGATGGGCCTTTGGCAGTGAGTGCTATTGCTGATGTTTCATTTGGGGGGGTGGGCGGGGAAGAGAGAAAATCTATTACTTCCTAGCTCTGTGTCTAAAACAAGGAATCTCCCCTCCCATGCCTCAGTTTGCTCATCTGTGGAGAGAGGATAATATTTTCTCATGTAAATTACCCAGAACAGGGCCTAGCCAAAGCATCACAGAATAACATGGCAGGCTCTGTGAAGTCATCTTGTGAAGTACTATTATTATTACTGCCATTTTGCAGATGAGGGACCTGAGAAGCGCAGGGGAAGTGACTGCCCGAGGAGATGGGCAGTATGCAACTGAGTTGGGATTTGAGCCCAAGCAGGCTAGCTCCAAAGCTCACAGAATATGCACTTAGTGCTCCACAAATGGGGACAGCTGTTACAGCAGTGTTGTGACTAAGAACAGTGCCTTCTGTGCCATTCGGATCCAGTCTGGGATCCTGTTTCCTGCTGAGGAAGACTCTAGGACCCATGCCTACCCCAGGGCTCTCTGCATGGGTCTTGTTCCCTGGAGACACCTGAGGAAAATCAGTTACACCTTCTTCCCTTGACTACTACTCATATTTCAGGGGTGAGCTCAGTTGTCCCTTCCTCCAGGAAGTCCTCCCTGACCTTCCAAGTTGTATTAGGTGTATTCTATGTTTTCTCCATCACACCGCTGACCACTCTGCCTCTGCTATTAAAGTCCTGCCAGTTCTGGGCTCACTGTGTGGGGACGTCTGTCTATGTTTTTTTTTTTGTTTTTTTTAAAATATATTTTATTGATATTTTACAGAGAGGAAGGGAGAGGGATAGAGAGTTAGAAACATCGATGAGAGAGAAACATCGATCAGCTGCCTCCTGCAAACCTCCTACTGGAGATGTGCCCGCAACCAAGGTACATGCCCTTGACCAGAATCGAACCCAGGACCCTTCAGTCCGCAGGCTGACGCTCTATCCACTGAGCCAAACCGGTTTTGGCACGTCTGTCTATGTTACTAGACTGTGAGCCCCAGGAGAACAGAGCCCAGCTACATCACTAACAATACCCAACATAGAAGAGTTTGGGATGAATTAATATACAGTGTGGGGCAAAAGTAGGTTTACAGTTGTGAGTACACGAAACAGTTTATTCTTGTATTATTTATTAAATATTGTATTATTTTCCATATGAACAACTGTAAACCTACTTTTGTCCCACCCTGTGTTCTTTCCACGATAAGGAAATGAAGGCTCAGAAAGGACTGTCACTTGCCCAAGGTGTAGTGACCGATCTAGTGCCTGAAATGATAGAGCCCAGAGCCTGGTAGAACTGTAGATGGTGAGTTCCTGAGAGAAGCAGATGGAGTAAAAGAGTAAGAAAAAAAGAGACGTTGAGAGGGAAAGACAGAGACGGTGAGAAAGCCAAAGAGGCACCGAATGTGGGGGAGATGAGGGAAGGAGCCAGGAGAACAAAGCAATGCAGGTGCTTGGGGAGCCCAGGACAGGTACGACACAGGATGGACAGCTGTGGCAGTGCTCTCACGAGCACTGGCATGTGCCCACGATGGTCTAGTATGTCAGCTCCAGTCACACGGTCCCTCAGCCACAGGCTAGGTCCATCCAGCCTCAAGGTGCCTGCCCCAGCTACCTGGGGATGGAGGCGTAGTTGGTGTGGGAGCTGGTGGTGAGTTGCTGGTGTGGTTCTGACTGGGAACCCAGAATGTCCACCCGATCGTCCTCGTCCTCATGGAAGCCAGCAGGGCGACGACGGGGCAGCAGGATGAGCTCTGTGAGGCCATGAAGGTCAGACACATGCCGGACAGTCTGCAGCACCAAAACCATGGCGAGCAGGCCCAGGAAGAGGTAGGCTGCAAAGACGGCAGAGGGGCCATGGGTGAACTCAGAACCTAGGCAGGCCCCAGGAGCTACTGGACCCCGAGGGTGGGGCTGTGACCCTCAACTCCCCCCTCAGACAGGCCAGGTTCCCCTCATACCCTCCATGACAAGGCTGCGCCCTGGGTCCTGAGCCAGCCACCCTACTCACCTGTGACCAGCACCTTGTAGAGGGCCCGGTAGGGCTGGCCGGGAGCTTCACCGGGCACATAGTCACCCAGGCCAATGGTGGACAAAGAGATGAAGCAGAAATAGAAGGCATCCAAGAAGCTCCAGGCCTCCTCAAGGTGGGCAAAGATTGCGGCGGGCACCAGGAAGCAGATGGTCACCATGATCCCCAGCAGAACCACCAGGTGCCAGCGGGCCACTCGCTGGGAGTCCCAGCCCCAGCGCATGCTCAGCCAGGACAAGGGTGCATGGGTCAGCAGCAGTGACAGGCGCTGGGCTGAGGCAGTCAGTAGCAACATGGTGGCCGGCACGCCCAGGAGTGCAAAGACAATGGAAAAGGCCTTGCCCGCATCAGTCAGTGGTGTCGTGTACCCATAGCCTGTGGAAGTAATGGGGAAATCCTTCTGCCCACTTGGCACCTACTTGGGATCTGTGGCCATCCTAAGCCAAGACCTCATGTTACCCTTGAACTTGCCCCCCACTTCATTTCTGGTCATCCTTGACTTCCTTATCACTCACACCCATTTTCTGTCAGTGAATCCCATTGTCTCAAATTTCAAATAGATCCCAAGTCCATCCACTTCACCCCACTCCACCTCCATGTCTACCCCATAGTCTCCTCCCTGGCCTCCCTCCTCCACCTCCACCTCCACCTTTGCTCCCACAGTCTGAACCCCCCACGCAGCCAGAGGGGCACTGTGAACACCAATGCTAAGTCATGTCCCTCCCCTGCTCAGAGCCTCCCGGTGGCTCCATCCCACTCAGGAGGAAGGACAAAGTCCTCATCATGACCCTGAGGCCCCACACAAACCAGCAGGGAAATACACTCCCACCTCAGGGCCTTTGCACTGTCTGTTCCTTCCCTGTGGAACACCCTTCCTTCAGGTTTCCACAGGGCTCCCTTCCTCTCCAGGTCTTTGTTCAAACATCACCTTCTCAGTGAAGCCTTCCCTGACCACCTTTATTTTGTTGTTGTAATCCTCACCTGAGGATATTTTCCCATTGATTTATTTAGAGAGAGTGGAAGGGAGGGGGAGAGATACAGAGAGAGAGCCATCTATGTGAAAGAGACACATCCATTGGTTGCCTCCTGAATGTGCCCCTACTGGGGCTGGTGATGGAGTAGGCAACAAAGTACGTGCCCTTGATGGGAATGGAACCCTTCAATCTGTGGGCCAATGCTCTATCCACTGAGTTAAACCGACTAAGTCTGACCACCTTATTTCAAATTGTTACACTTTCTCACCCAACTTTTTTGGTTTGTTTTCATAGCACTTAACACTGTCCAGCAAACTACATGATTTACTTATTTGGCTACTCTCTGTCCCCCTCATTCGGGTGCCATCTCAGGAGGGCAGGGGCTTCTGTTTGCTTTGTTCAGTGCTATAGTCCTGGTATCTGGCACAGAGTGGGCACTCAGTCAATAGTTGAAATAATAATTGAAGGGTGCAGGCTCAAGTCTGGCTCCCTCTACTCTAAAATGGGTGTGACAAGCCCCAGTGACCTCCTGGAGGGCCGTGAGAACACAGGACCACAGGACCGTGGGTGTGAGTTCTGCAAACAGAAACATGATACAGGGAATTCAGGTGTAGGTGAGACTGGCTCACTGTGGCAATGTATAATTTAAAATATCCTTATTTCCCAAATAAAGCAAACCAAAAGGTCAGAGATATGATGGGGGTGGTAAGGGGCCTGGTTAATGTTGAAGTAAAATGTTTTTAGCCCAAAAGACTGCAGATCCAGCCCTGTGATAAAAAATAGCATGCGGTTTGGCTCAGTGGATAGAGCATCAGCCTGCGGACTGAAAGGTCCCAGGTTCAATTCCGGTCAAGGGCATGTACCTTGGTTGCGGGCACATCCCCACTAGGGGGTGTGCAGGAGGCAGCTGATCGATGTTTCTCTCTCATTGATGTTTCTAACTCTCTATCCCTCTCCCTTCCTCTCTGTAAAAAAATCAATAAAATATATTTTAAAAAAATAACATGTGGAATTGTGCAGATGAACACATCTCCCATACAAAGGTATCTGATTTTTATATACTCAAAAAATTGAGAGCAAGGGCTGGAAGAGATTCCTGTACACCCACGCTCATAGCAGCATTCTTCACAGCCAAGTGTCCATCGATGGATGAATGGGTAAACAAAATGTAAATATATACAATGGAATATTATTTAGCCTTATGAAGGAAGGAAACTCTGACACATGCTACAACATGGATGAACCCTGAGGACATTATGCTAAATGAGAAAAGCTAGTCAAAGAAAGACAAATACTGTATGATTCCACTTATATGAAGTATTTAGAGTAGTCAAAATCATAGAGACACAAGTAGAACGGTGGTTGCCAGGAGTTGGGGAGAGGGCACATGGGGAGTTGGTGTTTAAGGGTAGAGTTTCAGTTTTGCAAGATGAAAATTGTTCTGGAGATGAATGGTGGTAACGATTGCACAACAATGTAAATGTACCTAATATCCCTGAAGTGTACACTTAAAAATGGTAAAGATGGTAAGTTTTATGTGTATTTTACCATAATGAAAATTGGGAAAAAATAAAAAAGACTCTCTGGCTTTCACTGCACACATGGCCACGTGTAATAGACATTCCCTCTTTCATGGTGTTTCTCCATTAAAACCTTTGTATTAATGAGGGTTGGATCCATAAATGAAAAACCTCAAATAATAGTTGCATAAATAAGATGCAGCTAGGTGTAACTGGAATAATTTCTGACCAATAAGGCATAAAAGAAAGAAGCAAACAAGTTCCAAGAAGTGTCCTTAAAGAGAGGGAGGTGCCACCCTAGCCGGTTGCTCAGTGGTTAGAGTGTCAGCCGTGGACCGAAGGGTTTCAGGCTTGATTCTGGTCAAGGGTGCATGTGTGGGAGGCAATTAGTCAATGTCTCTCTCTCTGGCCCTTTCCCTCCTTCCCCCAGGGTGAGGATTAACAACAACAAAAAAAGAAAACACACACGCAAAAAAACATCCACAAAAGAGAGGGAGATGCCTTCTTTCTTCTTTCTTCCTGCTGGTTGGAATACTGACAGAAAGGCAGGAGCTGAGCAGCCACCTTGGACCATGACGTGACCTTGGGATGGAAACCCTGCACCGAGAGTTATGGAGGAGTTCTGACCATGCAGCATCATTCCAGAAATAAATTTCCATTTTATTTATGCAACTATTATTTGAGGTTTTTCATTTATGGCTCCAAACCTCATAAATACAAAGGTTTTAATGGAGAAACCCTAGCAGTCAGCTGAAATGACAGATTTGCAAATAACCTGAGTCTCAACTTGCTACCTCAAAGAGCAAAGTTCAAATCAGTTTTTTGCCATTTATTACCTACATGACCTTGGCCAAGTGACTTTCCTCAGAGTCCTGCAAAATGGGCTCATAAAAAATGTCTTCCAGCCCTGACGGGTTTGGCTCAGTGGATAGGACGTCGGCCTGCAGACTCAAGTGTCCCAGGTTCGATTCCCATCAAGGGCATGTACCTTGGTTGCGGGCACATCCCCGGTAGAGGGCGTGCAGGAGGCAGCTGATTGACGTTTCTCTCTCATTGATGTTTCTAACTCTCTCTCCCTCTCCCTTCCTCTCTGTAAAAAATCAATAAATTTAAAAAAATGTTTAAAAAAATATGTCTTCCACCTTACCAGGGTGGATTGTATAGCATCTAGCAAGACATAAAAAGAGTTACGGGCATGCTCGCTTCCGGGTTGCTGACCCCTCCATCCCTGCCCTCAACTGGAGCAAGGCTGCCTGGCTCAATTCCAGGCCCCAGGCCTTTCTCAGAGGGCTTGGGCCTGACAAGACCACAGGTGCTGTGGAAGAAGTCTCTCCGAAAGACGTTTGGCTTTTCATTTCTCAGACACATTCAGAGCTCCAGGCTTTCCCACCAATAACAATGAAAACCGAGGCACAGAAAACCTGTTATCCCCAGCCCTTCAAACTGACAAAGACTTCCTCCTGACCAAACTTTAGTTAGGCTCCTCTCGACTAGGCCGTTTTAGCAAGAACCCTGTCAGTTTAGGGAGAATTCCTTCACTCTTGATATCTGATCACATTCCTTATTCTCCACCTTTGAGAGCTGAGGTCTTTTGCAACAATCCCATTAAGCCAGTAAACAAGAATCCCCTGTCTCTTAATACTTTCCCGTCCACTGATCCCCTCACTCTGCTCTCTATCTCCAGCTGTCTTTGTTATATTCAGAATTGAGTTCAGTCTCTCTCCCTTATTGCAACAACTTACCATTTTTAACAAGTGTCTGAATAATTTTTCATTTCAGTACCAGGGGTCCTCAAACTATGGCCCGCGGGCCACATGCGGCCCGCCGAGGACATTTATCCGGCCCACTGGGTACTGCTGCCTGTCCTGCTTAGCAGCCCACTCGTCCTGGGCCCGCAGTGCACATAGGAATTTGTTCATAGTTGTTTTTTTTAACTATAGTCCGGCCCTCCAACGGTCTGAGGGACAGTGAACTGGCCCCCTGTTTAAAAAGTTTGAGGACCCCTGGTACACATATCACTCCTCTTCATGCAGGCTTAAGGGGTAGTGCAGTGTATTGGTTAAGAGGACTCTGAGGCCTGATCGCCTTGGTTCAAATTTCTACTCCACACCTTCCTAGTTGTGTGACCTCAGACAAGTTGTCCAACTTCTCTGGGCCTCAGTTTCTATTGCTAAAAAAATAGGGCCAGACTTGGCCCATGTGGCTCAGTGGTTAAGGGTCTACTCATAAACCTGGAGTTCAGGGTTCAATTCCAGTTGGGGCAGGTGCCTGGGTTGCAGGCTCGGCCCCCCACCAAGGGACTGTGCGGGAGGTGACCAGTTGGTGATTCTCATCATTGATGTCTTTCTCTCTCCCACTCCCTCCCTCTCTCTGAAATCAATAAAAATACAGTGCATTTATTTATTTATTTTTATTTTTTTAAAAATATATTTTATTGATTTTTTACAGAGAGGAAGGGAGATAGAGAGATAGAAACATCGATGAGAGAGAAACATCGATCAGCTGCCTCCTGCACACCTCCCACTGGGGATGTGCCCGCAACCAAGGTACATGCCCTTGACCGGAATCGAACCTGGGACCCTTCAGTCCGCAGGCTGACGCTCTATCCAATGAGCCGAACCGGTTTCGGCCAGTGTATTTATCTTAAAAAATAGGACCACTAATGGTACCTGCTTTACAAGGCTGTTGTGCTGATTGAGTTAAAGCCCATACGTGGCAACTCCTCTACCAGGTTTTGTTATTACTGTGAAGTAGCGAGTGTTATTATTCCCATTTTACAGATGTGGGAGGACACTGAGGCCTAGAGCTAAACAGTGGGCTGAGCAGAAATCCAAACCCAGGCTGTGCATGCCTTGAGTTTGGCTTCTTCATCTGTCCTTCTTGGGACAACTTCTCAGAAGCCAGGATCTGGGAGGAGGTTGATGGAGACACTCATGTGACCCAGTGAAGCCCAGGAGCAGGTCAGGCAGGCCCAGCCAGTGGAACAGAGTGTAAGAGGAGCATCCAGCCCTGCTGACCATGGACTTGGTTTGCTGGTCCACAGATGGGGCACCAAAGGCAAAGGCCACCTGCTACTGCAGGCAGGGAGGAGGGGTTAGGAGTCTGCTAGGCCTGCCCCAGCCCCCCTCTCCCCTCACCCCCAGGCAAAATTCCAAGCAAAGAGAGGAAGAGGGAGCTTTGGGGAGGGGATGTGAAAGGACCAGCAGAGCCTTGACAACAGGTCTGCAAGTGCTGATGTGGGAAGAGATGTCCGGGGTAGGGCTAGGGGGAGGGGGTTGGTTCCACCTGAGGAGGTTGGTTTCTGGTTTGAAATGGATCCTGGATCCAGAGGAAAGGTGACAGGCCCCAGTGGGGGCATTTTCTGGATTACAAATGGGACTGGGAGGGGATTCCTCAGGCAGAGGGGGATTATGAGCCCGAGGACGCCTGAGAGGACATGATGAAGGTAGACAATGCTAAGGGGATGATGGGACAGGGTGGGTATCTCGGGTCCAAGGATGGAAAGTGGTAACAGTTTTGACTGGACATGGGGAGGGCTCTGGGTCCAGGGGGCCTGGAGCATCCTTGTTGGAGCGGAGAATTTCAGGCCCAAAGCAGGCTGTGTCAGTGTTAGAGTAAACAGGGAGTTCCCAGCTGTGGTCTCGAGATTGGAGTGTTTCCTAGAGCCTAGGAGATTCCCTTTCTTGGGAAATCCAGGTTGAACAGGGGTAGCAGGTGCAGAGAGCAGAGTTTCTGGGCTGGTATCCTGTGTGTGTGTGTTGGGGGGGGGGGGGGGGCGGGATTCTGCTCTCAATGACAGTGTGTGTGGAGGGCACTGGGGTCCCTGATAGAAGGTCTAAGTGGTTCTGGGGCTTTTGCTGAGAGTGTCAAGGGTCCAGAGAATGATGAGTCTCAACTAGGGGTTCTCGGGTTCAAAGAGGCCCCTATGGGGAGACCCTGTTTTGGAAAGCAGTAGGGGTTTTGCTGGAGCCAGTTTTGAGATTGGAGGGGAGGGAGTCCTGGCCAGGGGGCTCCTGGGGGATAATCTAGCTCCCTCCACGGTGGTTCCCTCTCATACATCCATAGCTAGGGGCTGCGAAAATGGAACTCCAGGTCCAGAGAAAACCAAAGTGTCTCTATTGGGAGAAAACTCTGCATTGAGGGCTCTCACAAGGGAGATATTAAGATGGAGTGGAGTATGTGGAGAGGTAGTCAGGGCTTACCTGCTGGGAAGTATGAGTGTGAGGGAGGGCAGGGCCCCTTTCAGGGTAATGGTCCAGATCCAGAGGAGGGGCCCTCTCAGAGGGAAGCCCCAGGTCCTGGTTGAGGGATCTCTATGGCAGTAAGGTCTTTCTTGATGGCCCCTGAGGGGGTCTGGAGATTCAGGGTTCTCTCTGGGCACCAGAGTCAGGAGAAGATTGAGACAGGGCTTCCCAAAAGGCTCCAGGAAAAATCTATCTGGTCAGTCAGGAGACACTGTTTGAGGGGATGGCATTCTGAGACCAGAGAGAAGGGCAGAAGTCTTTGGAGTCCAGAGAGGGTGAGGGTCTCAGGCCCAGGGTCCCAGGTCCTCGCTGGAGGTTTCTGAGTGTAGTCCTAGGCCCAGAGGGGCCTGGAAGGGCCATGTCTCCAAGGGGTAAGGCAGAGGAACAATGTCCCAGATGCTCCCTGGCAGGTACTGAGTACAGCCCTCATCCTGGAGAACTGGGTGTTTTCCTGCTGGGAGGAGAGGCTTGGATGGGGTCTTCCCCAGGGAGGCAGATCCCACGACTGTGGACCCCGGATTCTCTCCGAGGGGTTTTGAGGGGATGCTAGGCCCAGAACGGACTGGAGTGATCCGCTGGGACAAGGTTATCTCCAGAAGGCTCCCGAGTGCCCCTGGGGGTGGGTTCTCGCTGGTTTGGGGATTGGGGCGGCGCTCACCTACCCACGGTGGTGACCAGTGTGCTGGCAAAGAAGAGAGCAGAGGCAAAGTCCCAGGCGGGGTCCGAGGCGTTGGCGGGCCCCGAAGCGTTGGCGAGCGCTGCGCGCCCCAGCCGGCCGGCTGCCAGCACTCGCTCCACGAAGGCGTCCAGAGCGGAGGCGGCCAAACACGGGCTGCGCCGCAGCAGCTGCTCCCGCAGCATCTCCAGCTCCGCGCGGAGCTGAGCCTCGTGCGGCCCCTCCAGTCGCGCCACCAGCAGCGCGCCCAGCCCCAGGTACGCGGCGTAGGCGGCCAGGGCGCCCGCCAGGAGCGCGCCCCGCCGCATAGCACTTCCCCGCTCCCACCGAGCCCCGCCGCCCCGCTGACCGGCTCCCACCGAGCCCTGCCGCCCCGCTGACTGGCTCCCACCGAGCCCTGCCGCCCCGCTGACGTGGCCCCCGCCTCCTGATGGCCGGGCGCCCAGCTTTAGTTCCGGGAGCTCGAAGCACGGCCTCCAGCTCCCCAAAGAGGAACCAGAGGAGAAGGGGTGGGGCAGGAGAGGGAGGAGAAGCGCCCCGCCTCCGGGAAACTGAGGCACGCCCCATCGCCAGGTGTTAACACCGAGAGGGTGGAGCTTAGCACCCCGGGACCCAGGAGATTAACAGGATGGAAAGAGTGGGGCATTCTGCCCTTCCTTCATTCCTTCCCTCTCTGCGTCCCAGGCGTCTTGATTCCTTTGGTCAGAAAGAGTCCGAACTCTCTTTTTTGCTCGAGGACTGAGAAGTCCCGCCCCATCTCCTCCGGGCCACCTTGCTGGGCTACAAAGATTGTGGTTTTCATCAGGGTGCATGGCTGAGGGGACAAGGGCACAAACTGGCATCCAGCCCTCGTTCCATTCGCCAAGTCGTGCGCTCTGGAGTGGGTTGCTTCCACCGGTGGGGAGGCCTAAGTCACAACGAAGGACACCATAGTGGCAGGCGTCCTCGTGCCCTTACAGACAGAATCAGGATATTTAGCTCTTCACCAAATCTTTGCTCAGTGCCCACTTTGTGCCTGGCCCTTTGCTGAGTGATCCTGGGGAAACAGCAGTAACCAAGACAGTTCTGGAACCTGCCTTCAGGGGGCTCCCAGCACTTCAACAGAGTGACAGCCCAGAAAGAAGCACAGGCAGAGTGACCAAGGCTGGGGACCAAGGCTGGGGTGGAGGATGCCCAGAGGGCTGTGTAACCCAGAGGAGGCGACTGCCGCAGCTTTTTTTTTTTTTTTTTTTTTTAATATTTTATTGAATTTTTACAGAGAGGAAGGGAGAGGGACAGAGAGTTAGAAACATCGATCAGCTGCCTCCTGCACACCCCCTTCTGGGGATGTGCCCACAACCAAGGTACATGCCCTTGACCGGAATCGAACCTGGGGCCCTTCAGTCCGCAGACCGATGCTCCATCCACTGAGCCAAACCGGTCAGGGCATGCTGCAGCTTTTGAAAAATCAAGAGCTTCTGGAGGAAGGAAATATCTGAAGTGAGAGAGGAAGGATGAACAGGAAAGAGCCAGGGTCTCTTTTCCAAGCAGAATCACAGATCCACACCTTCACTGGAGGGGGGAATCTTTCATTCCCTGCTCCCTCTGTACATTTCTCCACATCCCCCTCTCTGACGGCCTTTCGGAGGACAGCCCCGGATCCTGACCACATCTGACTAGCCGAGGAGTGGGGCTCGGGGACCAGTTCAGACACACCCAGATGGTTCTATTTATAAAATTGTGGCATCTCTTGGGAAAGAACCCAACTTGGGGCTTAGAACTCACAGGAAGAGGCACCTAATAATACAACAGCAACAGTAGGGGCCAGTGATCAAAGGCTTCAATATGTCAGGCCCTATGAATACATAAACTTGTATCTCAACCCCTCCTCTATTATTCATTAAACAGATGAGAAATTTTAGGCTTAACAATTGAGTAGTCACAAAACTGGTAAGGTCGTGACCATGTGAACATAAGGTAACACAAAGCTAAAATACTTGCTTACTAATAAAAGTCTTCAGAGGATGAGAAAATAGTGATGGAGCCTGAAGGACAGATGCTAAACCAGAGGTTCAGCAGAGGAAAGTGGACACCTCACAAAGAAAGCCCGCGACTAAGCCAGCACTCATAACTGAGAGACTAGAACAGTCCTCAAGGTCCCCAGAAAAGGCAATGTCTCGGGAGGAAAGGGAAAGCCACAGTGACAGAGTCACTTGCTGACATTCTTCCGGAGTGCTATCATTGCCCAGAAGTCACTTCTACCATTATCTTTGCCTGAGATAAGTGGAGGAAAGTGTGGGACAGAAAATAGGAGGCTGGAGGGGAGAGAAAGGGGGAGACCGAGTGAGATACATGGGGATACTGAAAGACAAAGAGAGGAGAGACTAAGGAAGCTTAATTCTCTGGGCTTCTCACTTGCAGGTGTGCCTGTGTGCTGTGAGTTGCTGGGGGTGGGGGGGGTGGGGAGGTGGGGCGGTGTGTAAAATGTTTTTGGAGGACTGGGAAAACCAGGTCGCAACGCAAAGTATTTTTTATCATTTTCTGGAAAAATATGTAAAGATATATTCCAAGACAGACATCTTGGTTCTTACCACATTGCTGAGCATCCTTTTCTCACTCTAAACATTCACTTTAATACCTAAGATCTGCCAAAATTGTAAAGGGCAGAGCCCGCACCACTCGGCTTAGCTCCTTGGGAATACAAATGGATTTCTCCTTCCCTGCGCCACACCCTTCCCAGGTGCCCGCGTGCTCTCAGCGACCCAAACTGAGCGTCTGTCCATGGAGAACTCCATTTCCCATCCGCCTCTTCGCTCGACACCTACATTTCCCATCATGCACGACACCACCTACTCCTCGGATCGGTCCCTGCCCCGCCTTCCTGCCGCTCCGGTCTGGACTCTCGGCTTACATCACGGGCCTCCAGCCTTCCCCTCTTACCCACAGCGAATGCGTCCAAGCTTCCACGAGAGGGCGTGGCCTCTGAACGACCGTAACGCCCATTGGCTGTCACGTCGCCGGTGGGACGTGGCTACGGGAGCCGGGCGGGCACCTTTCGAACCGCGGCTGGGGCGGCGGCGGAAGCAACGAAGGATGCATCCAGCTGGCTCGGCGGCGGCGGGGACTCCCCGGCAGCGTAAGTGGCGTACGTGGCCCGCCGAGGTGATGAGGCGGGCGGGGTGTGGCGGGGCCGCCGCGGCGGTTGGCGAGGTCGCTGCAGGTCGGCGGTCAGGAAGTCAGGGATCTGGAGTTTCGAGGTGTGCACCGCACCAGGATGCCAGCTCCGGGTAGGGGCGCTTTGGGGTCGATTTTTTTCCCCTTAGGATATTATTTTGAAAGAAAACAACTTTGGGTAGGATATTGTATGATGAGCAGAAAAGCCCCACTTTCATTGATTTTGCAGTAAGCAGTCAGCCGACCCCTTACCCCTTCGTAGCCACGGGCTGTCGCCTATGCCTTAGGACAGGGTTCGTAGCCCTCCGTGAGCGAAGAGGGCCATGGTTATCCCTTATTTAGATTTGAACCTGTGTTTATTTAGCTAACCTCTTTTTTCCATCTTTGTGAATTTGTATGTCTAGTCTCCGTGAATGTGCGTGCATCTCATCTAGTTATTCAACATATCCTGCCTCAGCTCCCCTGTGCCCAGCCCTGTGCTAGAATATGGGTACCTGGTAGTGACCAGCATGGCACCGGTCATTGTTTCTGAGTTTGGTGGGAAGACAGTCACTAAACTCAGAAACAATCAAGGCAGCCAGATAATTTGGGGACAAATTAGAGCCATAAAGGGAATAATCAGGATGTGACTAGGCATTGAGGGGGCCCCTCTGTTGAGGGAGACAGTGTGATGCGCTCATTCCTCCCTTCAACCATCAATAAGGTGCCTGGCTGGTTTTGTGGTAGGTGATGCTGGAAATACAGCGGTGCCCAACAGGTTCCTGTCCTCATGGAGCTACCAGTACAGAGCAGAAGACAGCAGGAGGCTTGAGTGATGGACATTTTGATGAAAGAAGCAGCACAGGCAGACGGGTTAGAGCCAGGGAGAGGGAAGCACAATCAGAGTGATTATGGCTGGGATGGAGGTGTTGTGGTTGCCCAGATTAGGCATGTGATCCAGCCTGGGGGTGTCAGTGAAGCTTCCTGGAAGAGGTACATCTCATTAGCCCAGAGAAGGGGATTTGTAGTGAGGGAAAAGCATTGGAGGCCTGTGCTGAGTGAACAAGGAGACAAATGAATTGTGATAAGTGCTCAGAAGGGAAAGGAGAATCGCTGGATATTATGAGTAAGAACAAGGTGGGGCTAGTGTTTATATTGAGGAATGAGAAAGGTCTCTGAGAAGGAAACATTTGAACTGAGGCCTGAATGCAACATTGGCAGTTGTCATTAGTGGGAAGGTGTTCCAAGGTGATGGATGTTCAAAAGCCTATGGGGATCCTGGCCAGTGTGGCTTGGTTGAGCATCGTCCCAGGCACCCAGAGGTCACTGGTTCAATTCCTAATCAGGGTGTGTGCTCGATCCCCAGTATGGAGCTTGCGATGGATGTTTCTCTCATCGATGTTTCTTTCTTTCCCTCTCCCTAATCAAGAAAATATATATTTTTTAAAAAGCCTGTGGGGGCTAGGAGCTTGGCAGGGTCAGGGTCTGAGAGGAAGCCATTGTGACTGAGATGCAGTGAGCCCCAAGGAGGGGTAAGGTAGTAAAAGAGGGTGGTTAGCAGGGCTGGGTCCTGCAGGGCCTCATAGGCATTAGGATTTTATTCTAAACACAGTGGGCCCTGATCTTAGGCAGAAGACAGGAAATGTTCTCTTTTTCACTTAAAAAGATGTCTCTGGTTGCCCACTGGAGAGAAGGCTGGTGCAGTTAAGAATGGACAGGAGGACCTGGGGGGAGGACATTTAAGTCAGGTGTAAGATGACATAGTCTGAGAGGGGAAGGTAACATTGAGACATAGTGGGCAAGAATTAGCGATTGATTGGTTGGATGCCAGACAGAAGGGGAATCAAGGGTTTGGAGACTGAGGTTAGGGCCCAGGGGCAACCAGAGGCCATTGCCAAGAAGTGGCCTACCTGCGTCTGGCTACAGGAGAGAAGTGGTGGCCAGAGACAGAGCCCAGAGCCTAAAACTGTGAAAGTTGTGAGTGTGGGTGAGATTGCCCTAGGTGAGGGCAGAAGACAGGACAAAGGTGGAGAATTGGGTCACACATTCCATGGAGCTGGAAATAAGTCACTGATTGAGAGACACAGATCGGGAGACCATCAGCTCCATGAAGGCAGGAGTTTTTGTCCTTTTGATCATTGCTACCTGCATCAGAGCTTAACACAGGAGGGTGCTAAGTAGGTATTTATGGGCCTCAGACAGAAAAGAGAAAAAGACAGGCACAGTGTCTCAGAAGCCAAGAGTTGGAGGTTGGCATTTGGGGCAATGCATCTAGTGCTGTGAGGACTTGAGTTGGATGAGAGCAGAATAATGGACTCGACCTGGTGGTTCAGAGAGCCTTTAGAGGCCAGTGGGAGCAGGACCCCAAATGCCACTGGCTGAGGGGGTGACAAGGAGGGAGGACAGGCTCACACCAAAGCTTTCAGGAAGTGACCCTTCAGGCCATAAATGAGAGAGGAAAAAGAGAAGTGGAACTTGAGGACAAATGGGCCAGAACCACTGCTGCGTTCTTTGGGACTGAGGACACCTGGGTCAGTTTTCCAGCTACAAATAATTGCGATGAAGAGCGAAGGGGCTTGTAATTGACAATAGGTGCCAGGCCAAGGGCCAAGGAGTCTATGAGTGTCACTTCGCCTTGGACTATTAACCCATTCTACAGAGGAGAGAATTGAGGCTCAGAGAAAGTCATGATGCAGATGACTTGCCTCCTACCCCATCCATTGTAATCCTACCACCCTGTTTCCTGTGCCCACAATGGTGCCTTGCATATAGAAGGAGCTCAATGAATATTGGCTGCCACAGCATTGCTTATTGCTTAGGAGTAGGGGCCTTGGAGCCAGAGTGCTGGGTTCAAATTGGTCATCTCCATATTCCTATCTCCTTTCTCTTACCCCACCCCAATTAAGCACACCTCCAGCAAGTCCTGGCCCTCCCACCTGCCTCCAAAATCTATCCAGAAGCAGCCCATTCCCCTCCCCTCTCTCCACTTTCCATCCTGGTCTCCCACCTGGACCATCAATAAATTCCTCCCTCCTTTCCTCTATTGCCAACATGAAGCCAGAGAGACCTTTTAAAAACTTGAACCCTGGCTCTGCCTCATATTATCTGTATGACTTTGGGCTGAGGCCTGAGCCTCTTTGGGGCTTGCTTTTCCCATCTGTAAAATGGGGGTGCTAATAGCATCAACACAAATAGGTTGTTGTGAGGATTAAATGAGTTAATCCATAGTGTTTAGAACATGGCCTGATATGTGGTTAGTGCTCAGTTGGGGTTGAATTATTGTAATATTTATTGGGCAACCTGGATCGGACTCCTGCTCTTCCCTCACTCTGTTTGGCCCTTTACACAAGTAATTTAGCTTGTCCGGGCCTCGGGTTCCATATCTGTAAAATGGGGATAGCTACTGATTCATTTAGTAGGTTTTTGTCAAGTGCTGTGTACAGGATTCAGCCATGAACAAGACAAAAGATTCCCACTTTGAGGGACTCACACTTTTGTGGACAGACAGGGGAAAAAAGAAGTAAAACATTTAGGTGCCAAGTTCTGTGGCTATAAATGAAGCAGGGAAGGGGGAATGCCATCTACGGAGGTGAAGTTGTATACAGAATAGTGGGGGAAGGGCCCATTGAGCCAAGACTTCAAGGAGGGCAGTGAGCCATGAGGACATCTGCGGAAAGAACATTCAGGCAGAGGAACAGCCAGTGTAGCAGCCCTGAGCTGTGAGTATGCCTGGTCTGCTCACTGAAAGCCCATGTGGCTGGAGCTGAATGAGTGAGGGGGAAACATGAAGAGGGATAGGGACAGAGAACTTGTTTGTAAAAAGCTTAGTACAGCATTCCGTGCATAGTAGCTAGCAACATCATCATCCTTGTTATTTGGATGGATGGATGGCAAGCAGAGCCTGCCCGCACTTGACTGGCTGACCCATCTAACATGAAAACCAGTGCTCTGCTGGAGCAGGGTGGGAGGGGTGCGCCCACAGAATGTATGAGGCATCCACCTCTCTCCCCCTGCAGCCTCAAAGCGGAGGATCCCTGTGTCCCATCTGGGCATGGCTGACCCCCACCAGCTTTTTGATGACACAAGTTCGGCTCAGAGCCAGGGCTATGGAGCCCAGCGGGGACCCAGTGGCCTGGGCTACCCTACAGCTTCTGCCTCGCCCCAGGCAGCCTTCCTAGCAGATCCTGTGTCCAACATGGCCATGGCCTATGGGAGCAGCCTAGCCGCACAGGGCAAGGAGCTGGTGGATAAGAATGTGAGTGGCTGAGCTGGTGGGAGTGGGGGGCAGGCTGGGGCCATGAGGCCAGGGCTTCAGGAATAGCTCTGCCTCCCCAGATCGACCGCTTCATCCCTGTCACCAAGCTCAAGTATTACTTCGCTGTGGACACGCTGTACGTGGGCAGAAAGCTGGGCCTGCTCTTCTTCCCCTACCTGCACCAGGTCAGAGCACCGCCTGCTGACGTGACCATCCACGGTCAGAGGGAAAGACAGCCTCTGGGTAGGGGGCAGTGGATGGGGGTTGAGTCAGAGTCTGGGGCCTGCATGAGGGGCAGGGTGGGTGATTCGCCTTAAGAGGGGGCCTGTAAGCAAGGTAGAGGAGCCCAGCTCTGGGGCTTCTGTCTGCTCCCCCACTGTCCCCATAGGACTGGGAGGTGCAGTACCAGCAGGACACGCCAGTGGCCCCCCGCTTTGATGTCAACGCTCCGGACCTCTACATTCCAGGTTTCACCCTATCCACCACTGCCCTGCACCCTCCTCCCTCTGGGTGGGCATATCTAGGGCAGAGGTTTAGGTACCTGGAAGCCCAGATGCTCCTTCCTCTGACATGTGTCTGTGTGTCTGCTTCCCATAGCTATGGCTTTTATCACCTACGTCTTGGTGGCTGGCCTGGCACTGGGAACCCAGGATAGGTAAGAGAGAACTCAAGTGGGTAGGGTGGCATGGGCTTTGGAGGGCTGAGGGCAGTTGGGAGAGTTTCTTGGTTCCCTCTCTCAGAATAGCCCCACTGTGCCCTCAGGGTCACCATCTCTGTGTAGGGTGATCTCTAAATCCATCCTTCTTGGCCTCCACCACCAGATCTAGTCTCATCCTCTCCCACTCCTAACCAGCTGCCCTGACCCCACACCCCCCTGTACCCTGACTCTAGCAGCAGCCAGGAAGGTCTTGTCTGAGAGGCAGGCCTGACCACATCCCAACCTGCTCAGCAGCTGTCCATAGCTCCCCAGGCCCCAGACCAAGCCCCAGCTTCTTAGCCCTGCACTGCCCTCCACGAGACTCTTTTCTGCCCCACCTCGCTCTGCTGTGCCACTCTGATCCTCTTTCCATCCTCCACCAGGCCTAGCACTGCCATCCCAGGGCCTTTGCACATCTAGTTTCCTTTGTTCAGGAGCATGTTCCTCCCCTACATCATCACCTGCTGAGCATCTGCTCACTCAGGGTGTGTCCACTCCCATGTCACTTCCTTGAGGAAGTCTTCCCAGCACCCCAGGCTGGGTCAAGCCTCCACCTCTTGCTCATAGGCCCCTGTTCATTTCCTTTGTGGCATTGACAATAATTATCATTTGAAAATGGCAGAGAGCAACCAGCTCCTTACTCCTTCAGGCCTCAGGCAGGTGTCCCTTGGGAAGCCCTATCTGACACCCCTCCCCGCTGGGTCAGGCACTTCCCTTGCCCTGTGCTTCCCCAGTTGCATCCCTGACATGTCTAGGGTGTCACCGAGGACAGATCTGCCTTTCCTGAAGTGGGACTTTCATGACGACCAGGCCCAGATCCACCTTGGTCACTGCCGGGTCTCCAGCCCCACCCAACACAGGCTGTCCCCAAGTGGATGTGTAGGGAGGGTTTGAGGAGGCCATTCGAATGACAGCTTGGGTGCCGGCAGGTTCTCCCCAGACCTCCTAGGGTTACAGGCCAGCTCGGCGTTGGCCTGGCTGACACTGGAGGTGCTGGCCATCCTGCTCAGCCTCTACTTGGTCACTGTCAACACCGACCTCACCACTATCGACCTGGTGGCCTTCTTGGGCTACAAATATGTTGGGTGAGTACTACCATCTCCTCTCCACAAACATCCCCAGCCCTGGGCCTCTTCCTCAGACCAGCCTTTCCCTCTTCCTCCCAGGATGATTGGCGGGATCCTCATGGGCCTGCTCTTTGGAAAGATTGGCTACTACCTGGTGCTGGGCTGGTGCTGCATGTCGATCTTTGTGTTCATGGTAAGTTGGGGCTCAAGGGAGCATGAAGTTGAAGACACAGGTCCCTTGAGCAAATTGGGTTCCCCTGAAGACATCCAAACAAAGGATGTTAGGTGGAGAGTTTAGACCAGAGCTGCATTGCTAAACTGAGGAGCCCTGGAGTGGGTGCCTCAGCTTGGGGTTCAGGAGGGCCTCCTGGAAGAGGGGGTGTTCAAATTAGGGCCTAAAGGAAGAGAGGATCCAGCCGGACCACTAGGGTGGGCGGGTGCTCACCCTCACAGCACTCTCCTTACATGGTGGACTTTTCTGCCAGAATTTTCTTTAAGATGAAAAAGTTTCAGCACCCCTGAAGTAGCTTGTTTGAGGGCTCTTTGTGGGGGTGCTGGGTAAAGCTAGGCCTGGGTTTGATCCCAAGCTTAGCTGGATCCTGGGAAGATCACTTTCTCCTTTTCAATCTCAGTTTCCTCTTTTGTAAAATCGGGATGATAACTGCACCTCAGGATACTTGGAGGACTTAGTGTGAGAAGCAGAGGGCACAAACGGGTAACTTGTGGGCCACGTCTAATCATCAGATAAACTTTGACTTAGATGTTGTTATTTACAAGATTTTAAAAAAAGGCATTCTGGTTTGTGTTAAAAATTATCATCTGGCCAGCATAAGCAGTGACAGCAACCAGAGCCACGCCTGACCACCCCGTTCAGACAGGGTAATCACAGTGCAGTTCCTCCCTAACTCACTTAGGGGCCTGGCCTGGGTTTGAACCCTAACATTTTCTCAAGGCCTTGGGAAGAGCACCACCATCTATTAGATTTGGGGGAAGCCAAGGAGCCCCAGAAGTGGAGACGAGCGCAGCTGCCCCTGTGGAGGGAAGGAGAGAATGCAGAGGGGCAGCGATTGAAAGTGTCCAGGCGCTCCCACTGACGGGAAGGGCTAATGGGTAACCTCTACCGGCCCCAGATCCGGACGCTGCGGCTGAAGATCCTTGCGGAGGCTGCGGCCGAGGGAGTCCCCGTGCGCGGAGCGCGGAACCAGCTGCGCATGTACCTGACCATGGCTGTGGCGGCAGCGCAGCCTCTGCTCATGTACTGGCTCACCTTCCACCTGGTGAGGTGAGGGCAGCGCGCCCGCCTCTAATTGCTGCTCCAGGCGGCTCATCTCCCGACCACCTGCCGGCTCATCTCTGGGCCACCTGCCAGCCCTGCCTTTGCTGTGGCCCTCCAGCCAGAGACGCTCTGCCCCTGCCCCCACCCCAGTTGCAGAGATCCCCTGGGGCACTAGCCGCCGCCCAGCAGGCGGCCTCTGTTCTGGAAACAATAAACTTTGGTGAGCCCAGCTTGGGTAGCCTCTCCTTGGTGGCTGTGCGGTTGCCCACGGGGCATGCCAGGCCCGCTGGAGAAGCGGGGACGGCAGGCGGTTCACAGTGGCCTGCAACCTGGAGGCCACCAGAGACCTGAAGGTTTAATGAGCCTAGCCCAGGCCTGTCAGTGGGAAGCCTTCTTCCCTTTTTTAACTTGGGCTTCTTGACCTTGCCTGGGGTGCTTCCGTGAATCTCTTCAGGGTGGGGCTGTGGGAATAGGAGAGGAGAGAGGCACCCACTTGGGAGGGACAAGTCTGGAGCTGTTGTCAGAATTTGAGGAGCTGCTAGGGCCATGGTCGTGCTAGGTGAAAGCATAACAGTGAGGCCGAGGGCCCCCGCAAGTTGAAAGCCTGAGCTTGAGACTCTGGGGTCAAAAGCACCCAGTTCCACCATGCACTCCCGTCCCCTGTTGAGAGGTGATTAACCCTTCGGTTAGCTGCCCCTGCTTCTGACAGGCCCTGAACTTTGGGGGAGCTGTATTTGGGGTCACTCATCTGGCCTGCCCCCGTAAGCTTCTTCAAGGTGGACTCCAGGGCTGCTGAGAGAAGTTGGCTGGATTGGGATAGGGAATGTCTCCTGCACACTCCCAGGAACACGGGTCCAACTCTGTGGTGAGAAGTGTGTCCAAAGGTGTGTGTGTGTGTGTGTGTGTGTGTGTGTGTGTGTGTGTGTAGGGGGGAGCAGTGGGACATGCCCTTGAAAGGAATGCTGAGGAGTCCCTCCAGACCTTTGTTCAGAGTCCTCAGTTCTGCCTCAGCCCCTCACCAGCACTGCCCAACTTTTCCTCTGTGCATAATGGGGAGGGTGGACAGTTAACTGCAAGACAAAAAACCCCACTCCCCTCCAGCCTTGGCAAGTGAGGTGGGGCTGTGTGGATGGGAGTTGGGGTGGGCAGCTGCAGATTTCCGGGGACTAGAGCTGTCATCAGCTTCCCCCAAAAGGGTCAGATGCCTGCTTTTGAAGAAACAAGATGGAGGGTGGCTCCCCGTGACCTGTATGCCGAGAGAACACTATCACTCCTTGTGTGCTTACTGCGTGCCAGGTGCTGTTCCAAGGGCTTCATGCATTATTACTCACTTTATTATTTTTTTTAAAATATATTTTATTGATTTTTTTTACAGAGAGGAAGGGAGAGGGAGAGAGAGTTAGAAACATTGATGAGAGAGAAACATCAATCAGCTGCCTCCTGTACACCCCCTACTGGGGATGTGCCTGCAACCAAGGTACATGCCCTTGACTGGAATAGAACCTGGGACCCTTGAGTCCGCAGGCCGATGCTCTATCCACTGAGCCAAACCGGCCAGGGCCATTATTACTCACTTTAGCAACCCCTCTGTGGCTTGATGACAAGCAGCCTAAAAGGGTGAAGAGTGTGAACTTTGGACCAGCCTGCTGAATTTGAAGCCCAGCTATACCATTTAGTAGTGGGGTGTTCTAAGGACAGTTGCTTTGCTGCCCTGTGCCTCAAAATTCCTCATCTGTAAATGACAGTTACCATATGGGGTAAAGGTAAGAATCAGATGGATTAGTTTCCTAGACCTGTGCCTAGCACAGAGGAAGTGTTTACTCATATATATACAATATATATTAAATTGATTTCAAAGAGGAAGGGAGAGAGATAGAAACATCAATGATGAGAAAGAATCATTGACTGGCTGCCTCCTACACATCCCACACGGGACCCAGCCCACAACCTGGGCATGTGCCCTGATTGGGAATCAACCATGACTTCCAGGTTCACAGGTCAATGCTCAACAACTGAGCCACACCAGCCGGGCCAGAGGAAGTGCTTATGAAATCATGTTTTGGCTTTTTAAAAATAAAAAGTAGATATTGTTACTGTCACTATTTTACAGATGAGAAAACAGGGATCAAACAGTTAAGTAAGATGACAAGGGGAAAATGCAGCAATGAACAGCCTAGAGCTGGGATTCATACAGGGAGTGTGGCTCAAATCTGAGCACCTGAAGGGTGCTCAGAGGAAGGGGCAGCTGGCAGAACCCAGCCTTCCCTCCCCTCACTGGGCTGGGCCACCTGCTCCCTTCACTGTCAGGCTAAGTTGTCTATGTTTCTCTCCAGCCCAGCCCCACCAGCAGCTGGGCAGCCTGTACCTAAAGCAGGTGGCTGGGGCCTGGGGATGATGATGAATGTGCGAATGTGCAGTAATCAGCTTTGTGCACTCAGGTCTCTGCTCCAAAGTCCATTCCTTAAGAGCCTGCTGGCTCCACAGAGTCCCGTCATTTTATCTCTCCACTGCTTGATGACTAGCACAGCCCTTGCTATTATCTTTAAGTTATCTTGATTCTCACTCATCCCAGCAGCATATATTTATTGAGTACCTACAATGTGTCCAGCACAGTGCAAGTGCTGGGGGTACAGAGGTGAACAAAATGTCCAGCCTCCTGGAATTGATATTCTATGTGGGAAACAAGGTAAAAATGTATAGTATTTTAGAAAAAAACAAAAACAAAACTGGAAAATTGACCAATGGTTGGTGAATGGATAGGGAAAATGACATAATCTCTACAACAAAAGGATGAACTGGCACATGCCTGCTACATCACGGGAGAAAGGAGCCAGGCACAGAGATTACCTGTTGTATGACAGCATTCATGTGATGTGCTCACAGAAGGCAATTGGAGAGACAGAGTGGATTAGTGCTTGCTGAGAGCTAAGTGGGAATGGATTTTAACTGTAAATGGGCAGGAGGGATCTTGGAGTGGAAGGGAGAAAATGTTCTAAAATGGATTTAGGAAGACAGTTGCACCACTTGGTAAAGTTATTAAATATCACTGAGTTTACATTTGAAATGGGTGTGTTTTATGTAACTTATACCCCATTAAAATCTATTAAAAATATGTGCTAAGAAGAGAAATGCAGCAAAAAAGGGGACTAGGTAAGAACTATATGGTGTGTTGGGGAGGGGTTGGATTTTAGGTGAAGATACCAAGGAAAGCATCATTGAGGTAATTTTTAAGTAAAGATCTGACGATGAGAAGAAAGCCATGCAAGGATCTGGAGGGACTATCAAGTGCAAAGGCCCGCAGAATGGCAGTGAGAATGGAGGGAAAGAAAATGGGGAGAGCCGAAACCGGTTTGGCTCAGTGGATAGAGCGTCAGCCTGCGGACTGAAGGGTCCCGGGTTCGATTCCGGTCAAGGGCATGTACCTTGGTTGCGGGCACATCCCCAAGTGGGAGGTGTGCAGGAGGCAGCTGATCGATGTTTCTCTCTCATGGATGTTTCTAGCTCTCTATCCCTCTCCCTTCCTCTCTGTAAAATATCAATAAAATATATTTTTAAAAAAATGGGGAGGAATGGGGGGGGCGATGTCTTGTAAATCAAAGATCTTTGTTCTTTACTCTGAATGAGAAGAAGTGAAGTGATTGTGGTTTTCCTCACAACTGGATGCAGGATATGAAAGTGGCTGTCTCTCCAGGCAGGTCCTAAGTTGCAGGAGTGTGGGGACCTCGTCACTTTATTCAACACCAGAACAGCATGGCTCAGGGTCGGTGCTTGTTATTTGGTGAATGAGTGAGGTTACCTGATGCCAGGCACTGTGCTAATCTAATGGCAGGTTAGAGCAAGCAGAGTGGCCATGAATTTGGGTTCCAGAGGTCAATTTGCTTACAGGTAAACCCTCACTCTACTGCCCTGTGGACAGGTCAACCATTCTGGGCCTCAGTTTCTTCCTCTGTAAAGTGGAAAACTTACCTGATAAGGTAGATGGTTTTCCACAGAGCCTGCCTGGAACAAGGTAAATAGATGCTCATTAAATGTCATGTTTTATTATCCACAAACACAATCTCATGATTCCTCATAAAACTGCCAAACGATCCTCATGTTAGATATAAGGTAGTTGAGTCTCAAAAGGTACAATTCCATGCCCAAGGACACTGGGCTAGAAGGTTGTGGGTAGCAGTATGAACAACAGTCTTCAAAATGCAACACGCAGTAGCACTCTACTGCGCTAAAATTGCGGGGAGGGCAAATGGGTCTGGGGAGACCACGGCCTGGTCCTCTACTCACTCCTGTATTATAGTTAGGACGTAGCAGCTTTTGCAGAGACCCAAAGACAAGAGGCTGAACAACATAGCTTGTTTTTCTCTACCACAAAAGTCTGAGCTGATGGGAGTCGAGTGGGTGAGAGGGTGGTATGGGACGCTCCTTCCATCTGGTTCCGCATCCCTCCAGGGTGTTGCCTTGGACAGGCTGGCCCCCATCACCGGTTCCTCTGGAAGGGAAGTGGCAAGTGGAGGGTACAGCACTTCCTTTTAAGTAACCTACCTGGAGGCAGCACACACCCCCTTCGGCCAGGACACAGACACATGGTTACTGCAGGGGAGACAGAGATAAAGTTTCTAGCTGGGGAGCCACGTAGCCCCTAAAACCTGGGGACTTCTATTACTGAAAGGAAGAAGAGGAAAATAGATACAGGAGTCTGTCTCACTACTCCCTGTTGGTGGCAGGAGTGTCCCTTACTGCCCTACTCTGCCTGACCCAGGTTTACAAATGGAGGCCAGAGCAATGCTGGGAAGGCAGACACAAATGCTTGGATGGGAAACACAGGTGTGAAGTCCTAAGAGCATGTTCATCTTTCTGCTCTTTGGAAAATATTAGTTCCCTGGCATTTAGTTCTCAGAGACAATAGCTTAGGTCTGTCCTATCCAGTCCCTGCCTGGCCCCGGCATCTAATGGCACTGCCCTCCCCTGCTTGTTTTATTATTTTTGCCTAAAAGAAATTTTTTAAAAACCTACCTAAGGGTATAAGTAATGCCTTCTCCTTTGTGGGAAAAGGGGACGTGTATTCCAACTGGTCTGCAATACTGATGTCATTCACTCTTCCTCCAGCTTTTCACTAGCACACATTCTTCAGAGGGTCACTCCAACCCTGATGTTTTAGTCATTACAATTTAGGAAGAGACTTCTGGATGCCAACTTTAGTGACCAGGGAAGACAAGATGGTGTAGGGAGAGACATCCTCCATGGGGGGTCCCACACTCCTACTTGTCTCAAGACTGACACAACTCACTGGAAAAGCAACTGCTTCAAGGCCTGGTTTAGTTTCTGGAATTTACATGAACAGTGCCCTGTTCCTATAAACACCATAATCCCCGTTGTGGACTGTTTCCTTAGAAGTTAACCACATCTCAGGAGATGGATGATCTTAAGCATGCAGTAGGCAGGGCCTTGGTTTCCTTTCCCACAAAAGTGTTGCACTGGCCCTAGTCATTCTGGAATGCTAATCATCAGAAAACTCTGACAACCATCCTTTGGGAGTTGCCAAGTGGGACAGCCCAGCTGACTGTTGTGTCTGGGGTTTGATTTTACTCTGTTTACCAGCTAGCTAGTAAGTTGGCCTGTAGCAGTTTCCAAAATGCTGGCAGAAGCCTCCAGACCCTGGGTCAGAGATAAAAGGCTTTACTACTCACAGCAAGCCACAAAAGCATCAGCATCTGTGTTGGTTTCCCTTGCCACATGGTGACAAAATGGGAGGGTCCAAATGGGCCCTCCACGTGCAGAGGGTTGCATTACAAGAGTGGGGACCTGCCACCTTATAGTAGGCAGTATACAAGTGTGCTCTTTGGAGCCATTTCCTCATCCCTCAAGGTGCTCACTGCAAACTGAACCCTGAGAAATGGCCCAGGTAAATAGCTGTGAGGGTCATGCATTTCTGGCACAACCTCTGGCATACCCAGAAAGACCTGTAGCAGCATGGAGTACTGTTTCTACCAACAATCTGTCCCTCCCCACCCCCGGTTTCTGATGAATTTTCACATGAGTATGCCATTCTGTCAGCCACTGGTTAATCTAACAGGGGCTGGGACCATATTTGTTCAGTTTTTCTCATACAGCACTTAATTAAGGCTACAATTAACAGAGGACTCCAAACAGCAGTGGGTCTCTTGTTGCTATGAGGCCAATCTGCCGTCCAGTTGTGAATGAGCAGGGCTCATTCCAGGATATAGTGTAAAGGCTATCTGTCATCTGCTAGGACCCACACAGGGAGGGCAGGGTGCCCTGCTGATCTTCTATGTCATTGCTAATAATCACAAAGCCGGAAGCAGCCCTCATGCCCCATAGAGAGACATTATGACTCATTCTTTCCCACACACAAAAGCACAGAGTGCTAGGGCACAGGGCACAGGGCACAGCAGTTCAGTGTTTGTTGTTAAACTTGACTTGGAACACTACCCTGGTTTGATTAGACCACATGGGCAGTGCCACTGAGTAGTTACAGCCTCCATTGCCATACATGGCATAACCCAGGGCTGCTCAGGCAGCAGTGTGTGATTTCATCAGCCAGATTAGGACAAGGCTGTGAGGATCTGTGTGTTTATAAATGTCTAGAGGTGGAGCCCACGTTCAGAAGTTGCTACTGATGGGATTAGGCACAGAATTGGTCAGGGCTAGCCATGCCTGTCAGTCACATTGGCAGCTGCAGATGCTGCAGGGCTCAGGTGGATCAGGTGATTGGCCAGGATTCGGTGTTAGATCTAGAGGACAGAGAAGGCTCTGACTGCACCCTTCCCCCCACCCCCACTTCCTGGGGTCTAAGTCCTCCCTCCAAGGACTTGAAATCAGTGTGTATCCCATCCCAGTAGGTATAGCTTCACTTCTTCTACCAACACTTACTCATACTCAGACCTTTTGTTGGGTCAGATCTGAGTGGAACAAGCATTTTTACAAATGTACAGGGACAGCTACCATAGGAAGGCCCTTTCTGGGAACTGCCAATCAGTGACCAAACTGCCTTCCTCAGGTATATGGACCAGGAGGAAGTGAGATTTTTTTGAGGTGATTTTTAAAAAGTCCATTTCATTTAATGAGGCCAAAGGCTGTGAAGTGTCCACTGAGTAACTTGGCTATTGGCTCATTGTTGGGCAGCCTTTGAAAGAAAAAGAGCACTATTGTTAGCCTGTCAATGGTCCAGCAAGTCGGATTCATGGCACAGTTGTCTCAGGGCCCAGCGGCATGGCAGAAAGTGGCTGACCAGCCTGGCACGACAACACCACCTGAAAAAGCGCAGGTGACACCACTGGCAGTCAATCTACAGGAGCAAGTGGGCCCTGTGGCCTCCCTCACCATGAGACAAACGAGACATATTTTTTTTTTAAAATATATATTTTATTGATTTTTTACAGAGAGGAAGGGAGAGGGACAGAGAGTTAGAAACGTCGATGAGAGAGAACCATCGATCAGCTGCCTCCTGCACACCCCCCACTGGGGATGTGCCCGCAACCAAGGCACATGCCCTTGACCGGAATCGAACCCGGGACCCTCGAGTCCGCAGGCTGACGCTCTATCCACTGAGCCAAACCAGTTAGGGCAAACGAGACATATTTTGACAGAAGCGAGTCATAGTGAGAACTTCTGTGTCAGAAACATAAAGCCTTCAAAAGCTCAACTAGTCTTGATGGTGTTAAGAAAATTTACTTGAGTCCTAACCAGTTTGGCTCAGTGGATAGAGCGTTGGCCTGCGGACTCAAGGGTCCCAGGTTCGATTCCAGTCAATGGCATGTACCTTGGTTGCGGGCACATCCCCAGTAGGGGGTGTGCAGGAGACAGCTAATTGATGTTTCTAACTCTCTCTCTCATCTTCCTCAATGTAAAAAATCAATAAAATATATTTTTTTAAAAAGAAAATTTACTTGATCTTCCTACATCAGTAAAATGATTCCCAAGTTTCTTAAAAAACCCAAACACATAACACGTTCCTTTCATGTAACAAAGGTTTAAAGGTGGCAATGCTTGTTGTAGGTGGATAAAGGCCTTCTCCTAGGTCTGAGGCATCAGTGAGTTTGAGGTTCCTGAAGATGGAGACTTACGTGGATTTAATGGTTGCTCATGGTGGCAGGGTAGGTCTAGGGGAGAGCCACCCACTATTGAGAAACAAGTAGGTATGTGGGCAGAGGTGGAAACCAGCCCCCTCCCTGAAGGAGGCCCCCTTGCTGAGCATGTCCCATGGGCGACCTGCCATGTGATCTCGTGTAACCCTCACCTCCACCTATCTTAGTTTCCTCACTATCTTACAGGTGAGAAACTCTAGGTTCAAAAGGTATTAAGTGAGCTGCCCACTACTGAATACCTGGGGTGGTGGGCAGTCTCTTCCCAATGCATAGGCCCTTTTCCTGGACCACAGGCTCTCCCATTTGGGGTTCCCGATATGTGTGTGTAGGACAGTGCAGGCTTCACTGCTCACCAACTGAGTCAACTGCAGTGACGGAAAGGCTTGGCAGGGAAAATGCCAGAATCCACAAGCAATACCTACCATGGGCAAGGGAGGCCAGGAAGGAGCAGATGAGGTATTTGCCAACTTGCTTCTGGAATAGATTTCTAAGCCCTGATGGATGCAGATCTTTCCTCCAATGTACAGAATGTGTCCTTTTTGGCCTGAGGGATTTCTAGGAAGGAGAGTTTATCTGTTTTTATTTTGTTCCATGGAGCAGCCAAAGCAATATTGGAACTGTCAGGTTGCATAGGGCACACAGGCTGGCCAGGTACCTCTGCCCACTCCCAAACCAGGGTCCGGCCTCCTGAGTCACCAAGGCAGGTGGAGAGACTGAGCATGTTCCTTGATGTGACCAATTCACCCAGCTAGAACAGAGACTGCTTCCCAGTAAGCCTCCTCAGAGGCTGTCTGTCTCCTACCCTATCCCCACTACAGCTGGTTCCTGGAATAGGCTATTGCTTGTCCCAGGCAAGCATAATAAGCCATTTTCCTTTACCTGAAACAAGTCACCCCCACTACCTTTGTCATCTTGCTCTGTTTAATATAATTCTTTAGTGCCTCCAGGACCTCTTGCTGCTCAAGATAGGCTCCAAGTTCCATTAAAAAACTCTTGATGCACTGATTGAGTTATTAGCCTTTTTCTTTGGTCTCTAACCCTGGGAAATTTTACCTACTGCTGTGGGTTGCCTGGATTCTGCTGTGTTTAGGATTATATGTTTGGAAGATAGAGGGGAGGAAAGTGGCTTCTAGAGTTAAGACAGGAAGGGAACACTCACAGATAGGCAGCAGAATCAGGACTGAGCCTGGGGGTTGAATTTATCCCTGTCCCCATTTCAATACAGGGACTCAAGGGAGACCTGAGAAAACTGTAGAATTGTAGGAAAAGATGAAAATCATGAGGCCCAAGTGATTTTGGTTAGAACCACTCCAATTTTAGGAAGGTCTTGGTCTTCTCCTGAACAGGATGCATCCTTATTCCAACCATCCTGTGCAAAGCAGTGTTTCATTTTAGTGGATCATTTAAAAATAAAAAACCAGCCCTAGCCAGTTTGGCTCAGTGGATATAGTGTTGGCTTGTGGACCAAAGGGTCCCAGATTTGATTCCGGTCAAGAGCACGTACCTTGGTTGCAGGCTCCTCTCCAGCCCAGGCCCCAACATGCAGGAGGCAACCAACTGATGTGTTTGTCTTCTTCTCTCTCTTTCACTCTCCCTAAAAACCAATGGAAAAATATCCTCAGGTGAGGATTAACAAAAAATAAATTAAAAATCAATTAAGAGTAACCCTCCTGCTGCTCTTAATTCAGTGGGATATGGCCAGAATCTTTAAAAAAGGGAACTAGAATAGAAAATACCACCAACAACAAAGAAACAAACACCCAGAGCTCACCATGGGTGGTAAGGCTGTGTTGTTTGATAATGCAAGATATATTTCATTCAAAAAGATCTGAAAGATGCTCTTTTTAAAAGAGTTTGTTTCTAGAATGGGACATTTTATGTAGTGTCCTGTGATAATTTTGGTAGAGTTTAAATTAGCAGTCCCATAAAGAAATAAAGCACATGCTGAAATTTATTTTAAAAGGGGAGACCCTTTTTATTGAACTGGTACATTTCACTCTATTCCTTTCAGAATTCTAATAAAGAAACCTTTTATTTCTGTTTACTTAAAAAAAAAATACCCCACAAATCAAACAAAGGAAATTTCTATGATGGGGAAGGAGGCAAAAGGTTTCAACATAGACAAAGAAAACTATACATGGAGTAAAGAAATCAAAGAGGAACTGACTCTGGTCTGGGGCCAAGCCACCCAAATGTGAACAAAGCAAACCTGCCCAGAGGACCAGGAAGCCCTCTTAACTTCTGAAGTAACAAACAGACCAAAAGCCCTAATGATCACAAAAATACAAATCAATCACTCTATTTTAAAACGCACACACACTTTCTACACTTGTGCCCCCACCCCCAGGTTCTCTTCATCGGCAGGGGGTCCTGAATCCTGAAGAGAAGTGCCTCTTGGTGACAGGGCGTTCACAGCACATATGTGTTCTTCACCAGATGCTCCTTATCGTCCCCGGAGCTCCAGACAGTGCGGAGGGTGCGCTCCTGGTTCCTCCGTGCCACTCTGATCAGGCAGACCACGGAGGCTCCCAGCAGGAGGATGAGGACCATCACGAACAGCCCCGCTAGGACCACCACTGAGGATGAGAGAGGCCTCAGAACCAGGGGGACGAGGAGGGCCACAGCCAGTGTGGGGCAGCACAGAGCTTAGGAAGGACACAGGTGCCCTAGGGGCTGACAGGACCAGCATCCCTTGTGCCTGACATCCCTCCACCCAACCCCGGAGAGTCTGGAGAACTGAGATGGCCCACCAGGGAGTTCATCAAGGTGAGTCCCTACAGTCCTAAGAAGCTGGTTCCTGAAAAAGGGAGGTGCCATGCTATATTCACACAAACAGAGCAACTATGTTCCTTCTTTCTGAATAAACGCTTCACTTCAACTCTCTATTTCCCTCCACTGCTCAGGAGCAAACTGTACAGGAGTCCTAAGCCCTTGCACACCAGGATGTAAAGAGCATACATCTCTGGGGTGTATGGAAACATAAAACCCCAGGCTATGTGTTCACATACCAACCCTGACCAGCCACAGAGAAAGGTGGGCTGCAGGTGGCTGGAAGGCTGCCTGTGGAATGAGGTAAAGGTGGAGGCAAAGGTCTATTTGGAGCAGTGCCAGGAGTGGACCCTACTGCTCCTAATGGCCCTAGAAAATTTAACACTGTCACCCTAATGGTCGGTGAAGATGCTTTCTTTCCAGGTGGGGTTCCACTAAAGAAATGTGGCTCCTGTGGCCGTTACCTGGTTCCCTTTCCCCACTTGGCTACAGAATCAGAAAGGGGTGAGTCCCTCTCCATCTTTACCCCACCAGCACTCCAGATGTGGGCTGGGCTGCATTCAGCCTAGGCCTGGCAAACCAGTTCATTTCACCCCTCCTCTAAAATAGAGCAGGCATCAGGCCAGGTTGGGGCTCCTTACCAGGGCAACAGGTGGAAAGAAGCCAAACCAGTATGGCAGGTCCTTTGTGCAAACACTATCCTCCATTACAGGCTCAGAATCAGAAACAGAAGCGAGAGGCCCCACCTCCTTATCAGACCACAGACCACGCTGCTTGGGGACAGCAGCACTGGCTGTGCCTTGCACACAGCAAGGTTTCCAACTTCCTTCCTGTCACCCATGACGACCAACACTGTCTACCCCATGAAGCAAAGTTCCCTCCAAACCTGGAGTAAGACTCAGGCCTGTGTGCAGCAGATCCCCGCATGCCTAACATCAGGACTCGCCACCTCCAGTCACCCCCAGCTGCCTCACTCCCACCCCCCCACTATGTACACTCTGCGGTCGGACAAACATCAACCACACGTTCCAAGCTGCCTGGCTATTCTCGTGCAGAAACACGACTTTCTACCTAAAGATGTTTTTGGTGAAGAATGATGTGTCCAAGACAACATGAGCCTGCAAAACACAGCTGAGCTTAGGCAGGCAGGCAGGTGGGAGGGGTAGGAGGCCACTTACCTTTAGTGCTATGGGGCAGGACAGGATACAGCTGCTTGCCTGCAAGAGAACACACAACCTTGAGGTCAGCTCAGTCCTCTTCCCCCAGAGCTGTCACCACCTGAAGACCCCCTCAGCTCTGGGACTTCACGGCAGAATCGTTCTGAGATACTTCCTCTTCCAGCTCTTTTGAGGTCTTTAAGACCTTGTCACCTTGGTGGGGACCTAGGACATGTCTGCTCAACAGCCAGGGCCAAAGCCCACCTGTTCCCCACTAGGGAGCCAGAGAAGGATGGAGGCCAGATGACAGCCTAAGGCGTGGTTTAGGGATGGGGGATGAACTCTGGGAGGGCCATCCACCCACCATTGCTTCTTGGATCCAGGATCAGACAGACTCACCTACGCAGCGGCTCATGCATGCCTCCTTGGAAAGATAGTTGTTTTTATTGCCCCAGCACCCTCCATAGATAAAGTTATCACAGGAGTTCTTCTCAGTATCAAAATACCAGCGTGGAAAGGATGCGCGGCAAGGCCCGGTGACCGCCTTGGCAGTGCAGTATTCTGGGAGCGGGAGAGCCGAGGAGCACAAATGAGCAGGGCCCAGGGAAGGGAGATGGAGCTAGAGTGTTCCAGGGCAGTCACACAATTGCCAGCCAAGGGAGAACTGTCTCTCTGCTACAGAAACTGATAAACTACAGACATGGCCAGTTTGGCCCATTAGACACCCTCCTCCACATTTCTAGTATCTTTCTCTTTACAGTCAGACTATGTTATTATGGAGATTCCTCTATGCCAGGCACTGTTCTGGGTACTTTCCATGTATTAACTTGATCTCTAAGAGATCTGTTCTAGGCCCTTTATTTCACAGTTAGGGACTCTGAGGCTGGGCCTGCACGCTGGACTGCCTCTCTGGAGCTCAGCTTCCTGCAGCAAGCTGTGCATGCCCTGCTGCCTGCCACCCTGGGCATCCTTGTGCATTTAACACCACCTGGGAAAGGCCATGAAGCCCCACGCTACAATTTCCTTAGTGGAGATCCTCCAGTGTGTCTCAATTCCAACTAACTAAAGAAAATACATCTTGCCCATATAAAAGTATTTTTTAAAAGTTATACTTCCTACCATCTAAAATAAAAAAATGAATTTTAAAAACTGTTATACCTTCGTAGTTGAAAATATCGCCAGAAGGGTCATCAAAATTCTGTCTCCTGGGAACTAAAACACAAACATCTGTGTCAGGGAGGCTGGGACAAACACAGGACATGTGGTCTGGCTGGGGCTGAGTCTAAAAGGGCCCACTGAGGGAGTATGGACACTAGCACCCTATGTGGGCAGCTTTGCACCATTACCTCCGGTTCCAATGGGTTCCATAGCACATATCAAATGAATGCTAAATGGGGAGGCCTGCCTGCCTGCCACTCCAGGGGATGCTATGGAAACTAATCCCAGTCACAATTTCTGGGGTGATGAGGAAGGTGGTCTTGTTCACTTTCTACACGGCAATGAGGAAGCTGGTTGTGTTCACTCTCTACACAGCAAGGAGGTCCCTCTCCTACTCTCCTAGGGAAATTTTCTTCTGAAACAGGACTGACACAAGTTATTATGCCAGTGTCCCAGGGTCTGGATGACCTTGGAGAGTCCAGACTGGGAACAGTGAGCCCAGGCAAAGTGATGGCCAGGATGGTCACAGGATTCTTGGTCTAGCAAAACTGGAAAGTGGCTCTAGCCTAACTTTCAGCATTCTGCAAGTCACAGAATAAACACTCTCACATAAGTGCTGGTGTCACAATCAGAGGGGGTTGCCCTCCAACTGGGTGGGAGCGGATTTCCTCCCTCCACAATAGGACTTGCCTAGCAGGACCCATCACCTAGGGACTGGCCTTTGGGAAAGGTAGGTTGAACTTGCTAATGCATCTGTATCGCTCACCCCAGGCTTCTGATGCAGAGCCCTTTAAGCATACAGGAGGAACTGCTGTCAGCAGTACAAAGCAAGCTAACACAAAGCTCAAGATCAAGAACTGTAGTGGGAATGGAGGCATGTGGCAGAGGACAGTACTCTTAGCACAGGGAGCAGAGGAGACAGAACAGGCAAGGAGAGGTGGGGTGGGCGGCGAGACAGCAGAGGCCAGCCTAGAGAGAAGGAAGTGGCCTGAGTCACATGGGCAGTGATCACAATTCCCTGACCCCCAGGAGGAAGCTGAGGCCAGCTCAGAAGCACTGCAGACTGCCCTGGCCTTCCTTTCCATTAAGGAGCCAGAGGTGGCAGCCCAGGCAGAGCCAATGCTGAGTAAACAGAACCAGGAGATGGAAGCTCATGTACAAGTCCCAGATTCCAAATGTCCTTTCACAGTTCCCCATCTGGATGGTTCTCATTCCATCCTGGGTCTATTAAAAACCTACCACTTGGGATTGAGGAATCTGCTCCATTCCTGCCGGTGGCCAGACCATCACTAGTGTTCTCTACAAGGAGACAAATAAACCACAGTAAGAAAGTGCCCCTCCCTTCAAGATATCCAGTGAAACAAAACAAGGCAGCGTAACACTGAGCTTCATGGAGACTCCCGTTTCTCCTTTATGTGGGCCTTTCAATAAGCACACTGGACCACAAGCCTGCCAGAACTTAGAAATAAGGAACCAAGACTGTCCTTGTGGGTTAAATTTTAAGATCAACATGCTGGTAATTGGAACAAAGATGTGTGAAATGAATGTAAAAAGATAATATGGCTTACAGGGCCAAATACCCTGTTAACTGTATTAACCTATTAATGAATAAAAAGTTAAGGGGGTACACAGCAATGTGAATGTACTTAATGCCACCAAACTGTACACTTATAAATGGTTAAAATGGTAAATTTTATATTATGTATATTCCCTCTCTCTCTCACACACACATACACAGTTAAGGGTGTGAGGCAGAGGCTAGCCACTTAAGGAAGCACAAAAAGGAGTGCTGGCAGGTGCAGGAGGGAGGGACCCTGGCTTCCCACCTCCCTACTGGTCCCAACAGACCTTCTGGAGAGGCACAGGGCTAGCCTGACCAGATGCCATTAAACATTCACGTCACAAACCAGGTCCCCTTGTTCTGCCTTGCTCCTCATCAAGCCATCTTCTGGGAATTTGGCTGAGAGGACTGCCTAAGTGGTGCAGGCACAGGGACCTGAGTGTCTGGTCCCCTTGGTGGTTCTGGTTTTCATTATAAATTAATAAACTGGCATTCTCATTATTATGTGGCTTCCCACAGAGCTTGCCTGCCTGAGAGAGAACTTGCTAGCAAAGGCCCCAGTGCCTAGCGGCTCTGACAGTTCAAGTTCTTGCACAGACTTACAAGAGATCCTCAAGAGACATGCAGTGGAGACATGCTTGGGTGCCAAAAAAGAGCTTTCTGGGCCCTTACGACTAGGGCCAGACTCTGAACAAAGACAGCTGTCTGTCTTCTCCCAGCCAAACTCAACCATACCTGACCCCTTGTAGTGACCTCCTGTCTTAATGCCTAGTGTCTGCTGCTTGCATTGTTAAAAACAACTCTCTTCCTGAGAAAATGAGAAGCAACTAGAATGGGCAGGTACACTTCCTACAGTCAAATCAATTAGGAAGGGACAGAAAAGGTAGCAAAATTATTTCCCCTTAGTTCCTCCCCCAACACTGGATCCCAGCTGATAATGGAAAATTACAATAGATGCTATTTTCCTCAGTCACCATCTGGTAAGTTTGCCAGTTGCTCCCTGAAAGGTGAAGAGCTTGTCTGTATGATCCAAAAACAATATCCCATCACCACAGCTCTCCAAACACTTCTTGAGTGCCTACTGGGCACCAGGCACACAAAGATCAGCAAAGTGTTCAAGGCACTCAGTCACTGGTGGGCTTGTGTGTTCAGCACTGTTTCAAATCTCAAGTCATAGCCAAGGCCACTATTTCCCCTCCTCTTTACATATAACTTTAGTAAGTTTATCTGATTTTTTTAATGCAGAGTGCAAAGCCAAGAGAGATTACAGCTGGTGAGTGAAGAGAGAGAAAAATCGCACAAGGATGCGGGACACAGGCTCACAGGCTGGCGGTATGCAGGGAGCAGTAAAGGCACCAGCACATCCTGACACAGAATCAGAATCGAGTCCTAATGTCGATGCCAAGCCATCAAGAACAGATGAGGGAAGTCACATAACAATGTTAGAGAGATTGTCAATGAAAATGTTTACCAGTTTGGGTTCTCTGGAGTACTTGGGAGGGATCAGGCCTCAAAGGTCCAATGTCTCATTGCCATCAAGAGGCTCAGTTCAGAGCCAGTGCAGGTTGTTGTGGGGCTTTAAGTTTTTAATCAAACTGTGAGGCTCTCAGGGTCAATGTTATCTTGATTCCACAGAATCCCTTGCAAGTGAGGGCTTGGAAACGAGTATGTTCTAGGTTTTTTGATTTTTAAAATATTTTTATTCATTTCAGAGAGGAAGGGAGAGGGAGAGTTAAAAACATCAATGATGAGAAAGAATCATTGATCAGCTGCTTCCTGCACACCCCCTACTGGGGATCAAGCTCGCAACCCAGGCAGGTGCCCTGATGGGGACTCGAACTGTGACCTCCTGGTTCATAGGTGGATGTTCAACCACTGAGCCATGCTGGCCAGGCTGTTCTAGTTTCAACTTGACTCAGAACTCAGCTGGCTGGGTCAGCTCCTCAAGTCATTTGCCCCAGAGGCAAAAATAACCCAAATGCCCAGGGAGCAATTGGGGCAGCCTACCTGATTGAACATTGGACTCTGCTCAAGGGGAAGTCACTTCCTCCTGTGTGGGGTCTAGTGTGGAACATGCACTCAGTAGTGGGAGAAAGGAAGTCATGGAGAAGACGTAATCCTGCCCCCACCCCGGCCTGCTGCCTACTCTCCCCTTTCTGGGAAGAAGATGGAGAGGACCACTGTGAAACCACTGTGTTGGTGACCTTCGCACTGTGCCTGTTTCTTCTGATTTTTAAAACATCCCCCAAGTTCAGCCATGAAGAACTAGTGAAGAGCAAAAGGCACCCACATCCCAATGAATAAACTGACTCTAAATGTAACATATCCTCAACTACCACTGTCTTACCTGTGACATCAGCACATTTCTCAAGACACGCCTCCTTGGTCAGGTAATTATTGTCGTTCCCACCACAGCCTCCATATACAAACTGCTGGCAGGATCCGCCAGTGGCATTGTACCACCACCTATGCATGGAAGCTCGGCATTTTCCCACTACCTTCGGAACTTGGCAAAAGTCTAAAACACAAAGCAGACACCAGTTAGCTTGGCAGGGCAATCCCAGCAACAGAGAACATGCCCAGACCTGCAGGAGGAGGCCCACAGTCGCCCAGAGCCCCAAGACAAGGGCCAGTCCAGCACAGTTCCTCCATGAGCTGTTTCTACAACATCACTATCAGGCCCTCCATGGTTGATTCCTTCCTTGTACTGGAAAGCACATCATCTAATGACAAAGATACCAACCCACTCAACCAAATTGTATTTCAGTTGCATGTTGATTCTGTCCTTGCCCCCATTATCAAAGACACCCATATCCAGTACAGAAATTGATGTTCAGATGCAAAAAAACAGACTTCAAGGTCCTTCTGAATGTGTGTCCCATCACAGTGGGCCAAGGGGAACTGAGTGCTGAAAAGCCAGCACTGGCAATGGGAGATCAGGAAGGAAGCACACTAGCATTTTTAGCACCTCTCATGAGGAACTCTTAACCTTTCCTACCCACTCTCTGACCCAGCACACCACTTCATACTTAAACTACCACAAGAGCCTCAGAAAGAACTCCCTAACTCTAGCTTCCCCTCGCTCCCCCCCCTCCCACTGCTAACCCCCAGCTCCAAGGGCAACTCAAGTCACTCCTTTGCTTCCACCTGAGCACACCAAGGTGCCCCCAAATCTGGCCTGCTCTTGTACAAGGGAAACAAAACAATGTTATCAAATTCCAGCCAGATACATCTGCCCAAGATAGGTCTAGCAACCTGCTCCCTCTGTGAAAAAAAAAGTAAGAGATAGCCTGGCTGGCGTGGCTCAGTGGCTGAGCATTGACCTATTAAACAGGAGGTCAAGGTTTGATTCACAGTCAGGGCACATGCCCAGGTTGTGGGCTCGATCCCCAGTACAGCACGTGTACGAGGCAATGATTCTCTCTCATCATTGATGTTTAAATCTCTCCCTCCCTCTCTCTGAAATAAATAAAAACATATTTAAAAAAAAAAAAAAAGCCAGGTGACACAATGTCTACCCTCTACCACTGTATCACCTTCCCATGCAATCATGAGTCCACACTACCTCTCCCTACATCCTGGCCTTCTGGCATCTCAATAAACATCCCAGGGCCCAACACTTGGCTCCATGTTGTTTTCATGTTTGTTAGGTTTACTTCACCAACTAGGGCAGCGGTCACTAACCTTTCGGACCTCGCGGACCACCAGTTGGTGACTGCTGCTCTAAAGGTTTCCTTAAACCAGCAGTCGCCAACCTTTCAGACCTCATGGACCATTGAACTAGAGGATGACTCTAGAAAGCATAGGAAGAGGATTTGTGCTTCTCTTGTGTCTCCAAAATATGTCACAATGATAAGCATGAAACCAAATGTTCCACAAAATATCAATCTTTGCACAAAAATGGTTGGTGCTGTGCAAAATACCCCCCACACACCAATAAATCACAAGTAACTAGTATAGCAGGAAAAGCATATTCTGAAGTAAGAAACTATTAATTTGAAAGCAACTATCAATGAAATCACGAGTTAAAACATACCTTATCTGGACATATGATATGAACAGAATCATACAGCATGTCCAGAAAAGGCAAATCAATAGGGTAAGAAGTGGATTAATGGTCTCTGGTGCTGTGGGATGGGGTGCAGAGTCCCTGCAAATGGGCACAAAATCTTTTGGAGATGATGGAAATGTTCCAAAATTGGACTGTGGGAATAGATGGTTGTACAACTCTGTAAATGTACCAATGACCTTTGGTATGTAAATAATACTTCAATAAAGCAGGTTTTTTTTTTAAAAAAATAGGGATACTTTTTGTCCATAACACTTCAACCAGAACCAGTTGGGTGTGCACCTGGAGCAGGTACTTTCAACAATGTGCCAAAGGTCACAAAACAGCCCTGGCTGTCATGGTTCGGTGGTTAGAGCATTGGACTGTGCACCAAAGGGTCTCAGGTTCAATTCTATGTCAGGAACATGTGCCTGGGTTGTGGGTTCGCTCCCTGCCCTTGGTTGGGGTGCATATTTGAGACCGCCAGTCAACTCACATCAATGTTTCTTTTTCTCTCGCTCCCCTTTCCCCCTTTCCACTCTAGAAAAGTGGAGGGCCCTTGCTGGTTCGGCTTAGTGGACAAAGAGTTGGCCTGTGGACTGAAGGGTCCCAGGTTTGATAACCGGTCAAGGGCACATGCCTGGCTTGCAGGCTCGATCCCTAGCAGGGGGTGTGCAGGAGGCAGCCGATCAATGCTTCTCTTTCATCATTGATATTTCTAACTCTCTCTCTCTCTCTCTCTCCCTCCCTTCCTCTCTGAAATCAATAAAAAAAAAAATATTTTTTTTAAAGAAGTGATGGAGGAAATACCCTTAGATGAGGATTAATAAACAAACAAACAAACAAACAAACAAGGTCACAAAACATATCCAGTCAACACAACCCAGGGGAAACAAGGCAGGAGAGCTCTCTGGCATATGATTCTGCCCGACACATATGGCTGGCCAAATGTCAGTGGCAGCCATAGCTATTGAGACAAGACAGTGAGGATCCACTTCGGACCCCAAACTGAAATCATCAAGGCAGGGAGCACCCAACTGCTAGAGGCAGCAACAGCCTGCCTGATGCCCTGTCAAGCTGAGAGCCCTGGAAAGCACCCTGATTGCTGTGTGTCCTTGCTTCCTGAGCAGTACCAGGTACTGCCTTTTTATTTTTATATATTTATTTTTTATATATTTTATTGATATTTTACAGAGAGGAAGGGAGAGGGATAGAGAGCTAGAAACATCGATGAGGGAGAAACATCGATCAGCTGCCTCCTGCACACCTCCCACTGGGGATGTGCCCGCAACCAAGGTACATGCCCTTGACCGGAATCGAACCCGGGACCCTTCAGTCCGCAGGCCGACGCTCTATCCACTGAGCCAAACCGGTTTCGGCTGGTACTGCCTTTTTAAATTTTATTTTAGGGGACATTTATTAAAACTGGGACAGTGAAACGAGAAAGGGCCTAGGATAATAGGAGAGGGACCAGGTGGGGAAATGAGGCTAGGCTGGGCTGCTTTGGCTCACTGGGAAGTCAGATACAGGTTCAGGGGATTTACTCAGGACAAGCTGCTGCTGCCCATTACCGCCCTGGTTGCAAGTCTCATGGGTTCCCTTGGAGTTTAGGAGGTATGTACCTGTAGGGGAAGGAAAGGGGGAAGGGAATGGCATGGGCATGCTACCTGGAGGGAGAGCATTTTGGCAAAGAGTTAAGGATGGAATTGTACACATGGGTGAATTATATAGTATGTGAATTACATCTCAATTAAAACAAAACCTGAAAGAGGGCCGATCGAAGCTCAAGGTAGGAACTACCAGACACCAACGCAACAGGGTGACCAAAGTATAAAGGGTGAAAATTTGGTAGCTTTTCATAAGCACTGGTGCCAGATACACACTCTGTACAGGTATGGAAGCCTCAGTGTCTGTAAAGAAGAGAAAAAAAACACCTATCCAGGGGTGGATGGCAGTTTCCTTGGTGAAGGAAGTCAACACTGCCTGGAATGTGGCCCTCATCTTTACAGGCGCAGACAACACGCCCAGGGATGCTGATCCCTGCTACCACAGCATACAAGAGGATACTGAGAAAATAACTGTCAAGCCAGTTGAATGTGTACATTCACTAGCATACCATCTCAGAAAGCAAGCTGAAACATAAAAGGTCACTTGGATTTGCGGGTAAGGAAAGTTTGCCGTAGCATTCCCAAGCACACCTCTCCCTCGGGTCTGCCTCAGAGATGCTTTCTTTTCTGACTGGAATGTTCTTTCTGTGGATATGTTGGTCCCTTCCTTACTAATCTTTTGGGCCTGGGAGGCCTATCTGTCTCAGACAGCTGCTCTCAATTATCACACTCTGATTTCATAGTTTCAATTTCAAAAGCAGCCTATTTCCAAGTTCCTTGGATAGAGTAGGAGGAGATGGGGAAACTTTACTTTTATCTTTAAATTAGATAAAAAATGCAGCGTATCTGGAGAGAATATTGATAATTGTTGAAGCCAAGGGATGGTTTGTCGGGGCTCATAAAACTGTTTTCACTACTTTGTTGTGTACATTTGAAAATTCCCATAATAAGAAAGAGAAAAAAGGTAATCTCTTTTTTACTCAAATTTCATTCAAGTACAAGTAAAAGAGCCTGGCTGGTGTGTGGCTCAGTGGATTAAGCGTTGTCCCATGGACTAAGAGGTCACTTTTTTGATTCCCAGTCAGGGCATATGCATAGGTTATGGGCTCTATTCCCAGTAGTAGGCATGCAGGAGGCAGCCAATTGGTATTTCTCTTTCCCTCTCACTCAAAAAAAAATCAATAAAAATAGATTTGGGGGCAAAAAAGTAAAAGAGCTCTAAGTAGCAGATTAATTGGCCAAAGCGAGGTTCGATTAAGATGAAATTTAACCATCCACTTACTGTATCAAGACAAGTGCTTCTGTGAATATAGAAGCTCCGTGCCGAATGGTGGAAAATCTCATTTTGTCACATCCTTTTACTAACTAAACTAGTGGCCTGGTGCACAAAATTCATGCACATTAAAAGGGGATTAATTAGAGGAAATAATTTAATATCGCTATTTGCCCTTTCTCTATAATAGAAGTGTCAGAGATGAAAAAAAAAAATAGTAAAACGTATATGAAAACATTCCTCCTGTCAGAGTCTGGGGTGCACCACGGGACCCAGAGTCAAGTCCCCACCCACCCACATGTGCCTCAAAATCGCATGAGACCCAGACCCGGCTGGCCTGGCCCCCATTGGGCTAGATACAGACCTGGCCAGTCCCACCCTTGTCAAGCCCCGCTGGGCAGGGGACGTAGCCTCAGGTCCCCTGGCCCGGCGCCAGGATGGGGGGTGTGGCTTGAGGTCCCCCAGCCCAGACCCGGGTGGGGGGCGTGCCTTGAGGTCCCCTGTCAAGCCCCGCTAGCTGGGGGACACGGCCTGAGATCCCCTGTCAAGCCCTGCTGGGTGGGGGACGCGGCCTGAGATCCCCTGTTAAGCCCCATTGGGTGGGGGGTGCGGCCTGAGGTCCCCCGTCAAGCCCCACAAGGCGGGGGGTGGGGGGGGACGGCGCACAGCCTCAGGTCCCCTGTCAAGCCCCACCAGGCAAGGGGGGCCCAGCCTAAAGTCCCCTGTCAAGCCCCACCTGGTGAGGGGCGTGTCCTGAGGTCCCCTGGCCTGGTGCTGGGGCAGGGGGAGCAGCCTGAGTTCCCCTAGCCCAGCACCAGGATGGGAAGCGCACCTTGAGGTCCCCTGTCAAGCCCCACGGGGGCGGGGGAGGGCGTAGCCTCAGGTCCCTGCTGATTGCTCGTTAAGGCTCCTTATGGGAACTTGGCCTCAGCTTTGGGTGCAGCCATCTTTGTGATGGAGTGATGGTCAATTAGCATATTCCCTCTTTATTAGATAGGATTACTTTTGAGCCTCTATGATATACATTTTTACTCTCTAGGCTTGAGAGAAATTAGCTCATGAAAAATAAATGTTTTATTTGCTTGTCTCAAAGGAGACAGTATCCCTTTAGGAAACACAGGCAATATATTCTTGACTTTCACCCCAAATAATATCAACAAATTTTCTTTCGTTATTCTCCAAAAAGCTTGTACAAGAAACCAGAAATACTTTTAGTATGTAATACAGATTCCATGACTTATCTTCCTTAAAAGAACTTAAGCCCTAGCCAGTTTGGCTCAGTGGATGGAGCATTGGCTTGTGGACTGAGGGGTCCCAGGTTCAATTCTGGTCCCGGGTTCAATTCTGGTCAAGGGCACATACTTCAGTTGTAGGCTTGCTGCCAATTGATGTTTGATGTGTTCCTCTCACATTGTGTTTCTGTCCCTCCCCTTTCTTTTACTCTAAGAATCAATGTCGAGAGAAACCAAGATGGCGGCATAGGTAAACACCTGAACTTGCTGCCTCGTACAACAAGTTCAAAACTACAACTAAAAGACAAAACGGACATCATCCAGAACCACAGGAAGGCTGGCTGAGTGTAAATTCTACAACTAGAAGGGAAGAGAAAAGCACACTGAGACTCACAGGAGCTCAGAGGTACAGAGGCGCGTGCGGAGAGGGCTGGCAACTGAGTACGCAGCTGGCTTTTTCAATCTGCAGGGAGACACAAGCTCCCGACTGCTCTGAACTCCAGTTCCAGGCAAGACTCTGGGGACCCAGACTCATACGGGGAGAAACTGGTCTGCCTGGCAGCGGGCGAAACTTGAAGGTGGCCTTCTCTCAGAGGTGCTTGCAGCGATTACCGCGGGACACTGAGACCCGGGGGCCTCTTAGGGCAGGGCTGACGGGAAGCCATTGCTGGTTGCTCCGCCCTGAGACTCCACCCCATCCAAGCTGTGTGCAGAGGGTTTTGCACATGAATGGCCTGATCCTTTGAATTCTAAACTTACCTATCAAACTGCAGCTGAGTCAGAGAGACCCATAACATCCAAAAGAAGGCCCCAGGCCCCACAGCAGCTTGCACTGCTTCACAGCTGGGCCTCATCAGGGCACCTCCAAAACCCAAACAAAGAAGAGGAATCTGCAGATCTCTCCTTAGCTCCTGCTGGGTGGCCTCAGGCAGAGGCTAAATTAGCACCTCCTTTGAGATCCAAGAGCCAGTGCACCCAGGGGTCAGAGTGGGACCATCCAGATTACAACTCCTTAGATCCATAAGGGACACACTCAGGGGGCAGACTCAGTAAGCACCAAAGCCCCACTGAAGCAACTCTTGCCTCATAAGGTTGTCTCCAGCACAGAAGTTCTCCCAGCGTAGACACAGCTGATCCTCACAGCCAATTGGCCTGGAGGTCAATTCCTCCCAGTGATGCCAACAACAATCAAGGCTTAACTACAAGACTGTGCACACAGCCCACAAAGGGGCACACCAAGAGTGTCCACCTCAACTAACTGGGGAGGCTGAGCCACTGGGCCCTATAGGACACCTACCACACAAAGCCACTCTAGCAACTCAGGGAAGCAACCAAAATGCGGAGACAAAGAAATAGGTCACAAATGAAAGAAATGGAGGAAAGCAAACGACTGGATATAGAGTTCAAAACCATAGTTATAAGGTTTTCAAGAATTTTCTAGAAAAGGCCGTTAAATTTAGTGAGACCCTCGAGGATATGAAAAAGGACCAACTAGAAATTAAGCATACACTGACTGAAATAAAAAATAATATACAGAGATCCAACAGCAGACTAGAGGACCGCAAAAATCAAGTTAAAGATTTGAAACACGAGGAAGCAAAAAACACCCAACCAGAAAAGCAAGAAGAAAAAAAGAATCCAAAAATATGAAGATAGTGTAAGGAGCCTCTGGGACAACTTCAAGCATAACAACATCCGAATTCTGGGGGTGCCAGAAGAAGAGAGAGAGCAAGATACTGAAAACCTATTTGAAGAAATAATGACCAAAAACTTCCCCCACCTGGTGAAAGAAATAGACTTACAAGTCCAGGAAGTGCACAGAACCCCAAACAAAAGGAATCCAAAGAGGACCACACCAAGACACATCATAATTAAAATGCCAAGAGCAAAAGACAAAGAGAGAATATTAAAAGCAGCAAGAGAGCGCCGAAACCGCTTTGGCTCAGTGGATAGAATGTCAGCCTGTGAACTGAAGGGTCCCAGGTTCGATTCCGGTCAGGGGCATGTACCTTGGTTGCGGGCACATCCCCAGTAGGGGGTGTGCAGGAGGTGGCTGATCAATGTTTCTCTCTCATTGATGTTTCTAATTCTCTATCCCTCTCCCTTCCCCTCTGTAAAAAAATCAATAAAATATATTTTTTAAAAAAAGCAGCAAAGCCCTGACCGGTTTGGCTCAGTGGATAGAGCGTCAGTCTGCGGACTGAAGGGTCCCAGGTTCGATTCCGGTCAAGGGCATGTACCTTGGTTGCAGGCACATCCCCAGTGGGGGGTGTGCAGGAGGCAGCTGATCGATGTCTCTCTCTCATCGATGTTTCTAACTCTCTATCCCTCTCCCTTCCTCTCTGTAAAATATCAATAAAATATATTTAAAAAAAAAAAAAAAAAGCAGCAGCAAAGAGAAAAACAGTTAATTACCTACAAGGGAGCACCCATACAACTGTCAGCCGATTTCTCAACAGAAACTATGCAGGCCAGACAGGAGTGGCAAGAAATATTCAAAGTGATGAATAGCAAGAACCTACAACCAAGATTACTCTACCCAGCAAAGCTATCATTCAGAATTGAAGGGCAGATAAAGAGCTTCACAGATAAGAAAAAGCTAAAGGAGTTCATCACCAGTATTATATGAAATGCTGAAAGGTATTCTGTAAGAAGAGGAAGAAGAAGAAAAAGGTAAAGATAAAAATTATGAACAACAAATACATATCTATTAACAAGTGAATCTAAAAATCAAGTGAATAAAAAATCTAATGAATAGAATAATCTGGTGAATATAATAGAATCAGGGGCATAGAAAGGGAGTGGACTGACAATCCTAGGCGGGGGGTGGGGGGGTGGTGGTGCGGGAAGAGACTGGACAAAAATCAGACACCTATGGATGAGGACAGTGGGGTGTGGTAAGGGCATGGGGTGGGGTGGGGTTGGGTGGGAACCGGGTGGAGGGGAGCTATGGGGAGAAAAAAAGAGGAACAACTGTAATAACTGAACAATAAAGATTTAAAAAAAAAAAGAATCAATGGAAAAATATCCTCAGGTGAGGATTAACAACAACAACAAAAAAAGTAAAGTACTGTACTTTGGTAGATCCAGATTAAAATCAAAATGCAGTTTTACTTATTTCTTGACACCCCATTTATTGCTTTTACCAAGCAATACACCAGGCATATTATGTGCACTATTTCTAATTGTCACAATAAAACTGTGAATCATGTAGTAATATCCCCACTGTACAGATGAGGACACAGGCCTGGTTGGGGTAGTTAAGCTAAGCGAGCAGGAGACCTGTATGTGCATTTGATTCATACTGATCTGATTAGAAAGCACCACTGTAATGACTCTGCAGACTGAAAAAGCTACTACAGTACCAGGCACTGGGAAAAATATGACACTGAAGTTGCCTAAAAGCCACAACATTCCTGAAAACCTTTATCACAATCTGAGGGATCACCAAGGTCAGGCCCTTGGCTGGGCCTCTGTTTTCAGTCACACTCTGTGACAGTGTCAGGGACCCTGTCATACCAAAGGAACTGGCCAACGCTGAGGTGGATTTGGTTGGACAAATTTTCAGAAAGTTATTTGTTAATGAATAATTCTATTATTATGGAGATGACAAAATAAGTCTTAGAATAGTGTTAGGAAACAATCATAAAAAATGTCTTAAGCCCTAACCAGTTTGGCTCAGTGGATAGAGCATCGGCCTATGGACTGACAGGTCCCAGGTTCGATTCTGGTCAAGGGCATGTACCTTGGTTGTGGGCACATCCCAGTAAGAGGTGTGCAGGAGGCAGCTGATCGATGTTTCTCTCTTATCGATGTTTCTACCCCTCTATCCTTCTCCCTTCCACTATGTAAAAAATCAATAAAATATTTTTTTAAAAAATGTCTTAAGTTCGACTTGTATGCTCACAAATGCTAGTGCAAAATTAAACACTTTCACCCTGGCCTGTGTGGCTCAGTTGGTTGGAGCATCATCCCATACATCAAAAGGTTGCGGGTTTGATTCCTGGTCAGAGCACATACCTAGGTTGTGAGTTTGATACTCTGGTCAGGGTCCACATGGGGTGTGTGTGTGTGTGTGTGTGTGTGTGTGTGTGTGTACCAATTGATGTTTCTCTCTCTTACCCCCCTCTAAAATAAGTAAGCATATCCTTGGGCGAGGATAAAAAAAATTAAATACTCTCTCTGTTTTCAAAATGCAGAGTAAGAAAAGCTGAAGGGAACCAAATTTGAATATACTGGCTTCACAATATGCAAAAATGGAATTTTGGCCTTCAAGTAACAGTAACATACCCTTGGAAAAGCATCCAAAATGGTTAAAAACCACACATTACTTGAAATATAAACTGTTTAATTATAAAACCCAGGCAGGCATTTTGAACATTAGTTATTACAAAACTTCCAAATAGCTGGGTCTTTATCATGGAAAACAGGTTTCTCAGGTTCTGAAACCATTAGAGCTTTAACCAAGACACCAAGTCAATGGCTCAGACAATTCCTCTCTGTGTGCAGCTGGCTGGAACCATCTGCTGTCACCCCCTAACAAGGACATCACAGAAACATTAGCCTGGTGGTATGCTCCCAGGCACTACCAATCTAATTTAACTTCACAGGCTAAAAAAGATGGTGTCTAATTATTCTTCAAAAAATGCACAACTACAGCTGTGCAGACTGAAAAATAAGTTTAAAGTTTACTTTAATAAAGTATTTCAAACCTTCTGAAAAGTACAGAATACATAACACTGGGGTATCTAGTTTTCAGCTTTATCAAATTATAACATTTTAAAGGACTAAAATATTTATAGAGCTGAAATATTTTATATGCCCCTCACTTCAATCCCACTTGCAATTAACACCTATCTTTAACTTGGTGTTTTCTTTTATTCATGTTTTCATACCCAAAAGTCAGTTTACTTTTTTTAAAAATGTATTTTTTTATTGATTTCAGAGAGGAAAGGAGAGGAAGAGATAGAAACACTAATGATGAGAATCATTGACTGGCCGCCTCCTACACCCCCATTGGGGACCAAGCCTGAAACCCAGTTACGTGCCCTTGACCAGAATCGAACCTGGGACCCTTCAGTCCGCAGGCCAACACTCTATACACTGAGCCAAACCAGCCAGGGCACCAGTTTACTTTTTAAAAATATATATTCTTATTGATTTCAGAAAGGGAGAGGGAGAGAGAGAGAAACATCAATGATGAGAGAGAGAATCATGGATCGGCTGCCTTCTGCATGTCCCCTACTGGTGATTGAACCCGCAACCGGGCATGTGCCCTGACCAGGAATCAAACCGTGACCTCCTGGTTCATAGGTTGATGCTCAACCATTGAGCCATTCCAGCTGGGCCAGAGTCAGTTTACTTTTAAAACAAAAATAACTTTCCTAGGATTCAAGTCCTTGATATACTTTTTATTCCCATGAGTGCTATAAACTAAAGAACACCTTACCTCACTATAGGCCTGATAAAAAGTCCAATCATCTCCCAAGCCTGAATGTTTCAAAGGGTTCAATTCTGGTTGGGGAATGTAGCAGGACCAACCAATAGATGTTTCTCTTTCACATCAGTTTCTTTCTCTCTCTCTCTCTCTCTCTCTCTCTCTCTCTCTCTCTCTCTCTCGGCACGTAGCAGGAGCAACCAATAGATGTTTCTCTCTCACATCAATGTTTCTCTCTCTCTCTCTTCCTCTCCTCCCTTGCTCTCTCTAGAATCAATGAAAACCATATTCTCAGGTGAGGATTTAAAAAAAATAAAACAAAATTGCTCTGAGAGTTACTTTACTTTTTGTGAAGGTTTTTGCCAGTGTTACTTCCTCTGGGACATCATCCTTTTTGCCACATTTCTGTTGCTAAGTGGGCCCTCACTAAGGTCCTCTGGGGGCATATCCAGTCTCTCAACTGGAGGTAGAGTCAACATTCCCACAGTCAGCTAGTTATTCTATCACTCACTCCATTTATGCTCCACTGGAATTTCAGTTCTGGCATTATCACTTTTTTTTCTTTGCTGCACTGGAGTCTATTTTTGGCCAATTCCGTCTACTGATTAACCATTTATATAAACTGTTACATAGGTTTATCACTGGGAAACAAGGCGCACAACTACATGCTTTGATGTGGATGAACTAACAAATGTGCAAGGACCAATCACTGCCGCATGTGTAGTTTATAGTAATTTGTGACTGTAGGACTAGCAGGGGAAACCTGTACCCAAGTACTTACAGTTATTATACTGTGGTAACTGAAATCTGACTAGCAGGGGAAACCTTTACCCAAGTACTTACAGTTATTATACTGTGGTAACTGAAATCTGAGCCCTGTTGTTAAGGGACTGAAATTATTTTTTTTTTCTTTTTATTAAGGTATTATATGTGTACATATCTTACCATTGCCCCCCCCCCACCCCACTCCCATACATGCCTCACCCCCCAATGTTTTGCATCCGTTGGTTACTCTTATATACATGCATATAGGTCCTTCAGTTGATCTCTTATTTCCCCCACCTCTCCCTAACCTTACTGCTGTAATTTGACAGTCTGTTTGATGCTTTACTGCCTCTGTATCTATCTTTTTGTTCATCAGTTTATAATGTTTTTCATTATCCCCAAATGAGTGAGATCATGTGGTATTTTTCTTTCATTGACTGGCTTATTTCACTTAGCATAATGTTCTCTAATTCCATCCAGGTGCCTATAAATGGTAGAAATTCCTTCTTTTTTATGGCAGCATAGTATTCCATTGTGTAGATGTACCATAGTTTTCTGATCCAGTCATCTGCTGACGGGCACTTAGGCTGTTTCCAAATCTTAGCTATGGTAAATTGTGCTGCTATGAACATAGGGGTGCATATATCCTTTCTGATTGGTGTTTCTAGTTTCTTAGGATATATTCCCAGGAGTGGGATTACTGGGTCAAATGGGAGTTCCATTTTCAGTTTTTTGAGGAAACTCCATACTGTTCTCCACAGTGGCTGCACCAGTCTGCATTCCCACCAGCAGTGCACGAGGGTTCCTTTTTCTCCGCATCCTCGCCAACACTTGTCGTTTGTTGATTTGTTGATGATAGCCATTCTGACAGGTGTGAGATGGTATCGCATTGTCGTTTTGATTTGCATCTCTCGGATAATTAGTGACTTTGAGCATGTTTTCATGTGTCTCTTGGCCCTCCTTCTGTCTTCTTTCGAAAAGATTCTATTTAGGTCTGTTGCCCATTTTTTTATTGGATCATTTATCTTCCTTTTATTAAGTTGTATAAGCTGCCTGTAGATGTTGGAGATTAAACCTTTATCAGTGATAACATTTGCAAATATGTTCTCCCATACAGTGGGGTTTCTTGTTGTTTTGTTGATGGTTTCTTTTGCTGTGAAAAAGCTTTTTATTTTGATGTAGTCCCATTTGTTTATTTTCTTTTTTTTTTTCTTTTTTTTTTTTTAAATATATTTTATTGGTATTTTACAGAGAGGAAGGGAGAGGGATAGAGAGTTAGAAACATCGATGAGAGAGAAACATCGATCAGCTGCCTCCTGCACACCTCCCACTGGGGATGTGCCCGCAACCAAGGTACATGCCCTTGACCGGAATCGAACCCGGGACCCTTCAGTCCGCAGGCCAACGCTCTATCCACTGAGCCAAACCGGTTTTGGCCCATTTGTTTATTTTCTCTTTGGCTTCCATTGCCCTAGGGGCAGTATCAGTGAAAAAGTTCTTTTGGCATATGTCTGAGATTTTGCTGCCTGTGGATTCCTCCAGTATTTTTATGGTTTCCCATCTTATATTTAAGTCCTGTACCCATTTTGAGTTTATTTTTGTGTATGGTGTAAGTTGGTGATCTAGTTTCATTTTTTTTTGCATGTATCTGTCCAATTTTCCCAACACCATTTATTAAAGAGACTGTCTTGACTCCATTGTATGCTCATGCCTCCTTTGTCAAATATTAAATGCGCATATTGGTTTGGGTCGATATCTGGATTCTCTATTCTGTTCCATTGATCTATATGTCTGTTCTTGTGCCAGTACCAGGCTGTTTTGAGGACAGTGGCGGGACTGAAATTATTTATGAAAGTGTGTTAATGGAAATTTTTGCATGTTGAAAACCCTGCAAAGCAAGGACTGCCATTATTTCAAGAGCTGTGGGCTACATAGTTCTTTTTTAAACTTTTAGTTGCAGTATTTTTTCCCCATCACCATTTATCACATAGTTCTGATTCAACTCTGTCATTGTAGCATAAAAGCTACCTCAGACAATATGTAAATGAATGACAAGGAGGCTTTTTTATGGACACTAAAAATTTTATCTCACATAATCTATACATGTTTGTTTGTGGTTTTTTTTTTTTAATATATTTTTTATTGATATTTTACAGAGAGGAAGGGAGGGGGATAGAGAGCTAGAAACATCGATGAGAGAGAAACATCGATCAGCTGCCTCCTGCACACCTCCCACTGGGGATGTGCCCGCAACCAAGGTACATGCCCTTGACCAGAATCGAACCCGGGACCCTTCAGTCCACAAGCCGACGCTCTATCCACTGAGCCAAACCGGTTTTGGCTATACATGTTTTTAAAAATTATTTTTATTTTCAACCATTAAAAAATGTAAAAATCGTACTTAGCTTGCCAATTATTTTTACAGTGTTTATAGAAAACTCCCTGTTCAGATTTTCCACCCTTACAGAACTCAGTCTTATATGTGTAGTCAGAAGCTACCACATAGAGTGCTAGAGTTCACATTTCTTTAACAGCACTGACCATGCATTCCTTTGCTAAAAAGACTGTAGCACACCCTTCCACCACTAAAAACAACAGCTCTACTCTCTTCATTGAAGCCACTTAGAATTCTAAGAAATAATGGCAAAGAGAAATTATTTGATATAAAAAATCTTTGGAGCCCGGCCAGTGTTGCTCAGTGGTTGAGCGTTAACCCATGAACCAAGAGGTCACTGGTTTGATTCCATTAGGGCACATGCCCTGGTTGCTGGCTCAATTCCCAGAAAGGGGCAATTCCCAGTAGGGGTGTGCAGGAGGCAGCCTATCCATGATGTTTCTCTCTCATCGATGTTTCTATCTCTCTATCCCTCTCCCTTCCTCTCTCTCTAAAAATCAAGAAAAACATTTTTTTTAAAATTCTTGGACATTTGAAAATCATATTTTATACACACAAAAAAAAGACAAAGTACAGTTCACTGTTCAAGATTCAAAAGCAAAGAAAATAATGAAGAGTTATATAATTCAAGAATTTCAAAGACCAGGGGCAACTATTACCAGGGTTTGGTTTTCACAGACCTACCAAAGCTAAAAATTCACCACCAAGGCATCTTGTTTATGCCAGTGAATAACTGTGAGACATCCACATAATGGAATAACCAGAGCTGTGAACAGTCCAATGCGTATGTGCTGGTACAGAAACATGGCTAAATCTGAGATGGGGGAAGGGGGACCAAAGAATCGTTTCTGTATCATAATTCCTTTTTTAAACTTTTAATTTAGACACATGTATGAATCTAACCCTCGAGGGAAAGGGACTAAACGAAGGAGACATTTACATACAGGTTTTCTTTTTTATCTGTATTTTTTGGTATAGTGTGAGCCATCAGTGGCCTTATCTGGACAGTAGATTATGGTACTGTTTATTTGCTTTAATTTTTCAGTAAAATAATTTTAAACTACATGAATTAAAACTGAATGTATTAAATTCCCCAGTATCTGGAGCAGTACTAAGCTATAGTGTTTGTGAATAGCTATCATATGTAAATATGGTGACCACATAATTTATCCTCATCAAGACACTTTTCAGAATGAACGAGTATTAATAGTTACCCTGGGACATATGGTGGTATAAATTGGAACCATCCAAGGTAAATCCTCCAAGCCATCCTATACACTGAAGGCACTAACTAGGGATGTGGTCCTTTGTCCTCCAGGGGTTTAAAATTCAATTACAGCCACAAGACTCCCTTGGGTAGGAAAGAGAAGAAAAAAGGAATCACACAAGGTAAAATATTATAATCACAGCCTAATTCAAAGGGCTTATAAGCCATACAAGGTATAGAGGAAATGACTAAAGACTCTGGTATAGGGGAGTGACAAAATAAGAAAGAGTCATTTGGCAAAAGTGTGTAGGACAGATTAGAGTCGGTAGTTAGTCTGGTAAAGGACCAAAGCTTGAAGGAATACCTGGCTCTTTTACCTGCTGAAGTTACCTGGGGGCATTTTCCTAATCTCCTAGTATTTCTTCATTCATAACATGGGAACAAAAATGTATAAGCCTCTTAATAAAACTGGAAAATGTGTAACTCACATACACTGAATGGCCAGATTATTATGATCTCTGAACGCATAATAATCTGGCCACTCGTGTGTGTGTGTGTGTGTGTGTGTGTGTGTGTGTGTGTGTGTGTGTGTGTAGAGAGAGAGAGGGGGGGGGGGCCGGTGCTTGAATTCGTGCATGGGTGGGGTCCAGCCAGCCTGGCCAGGGGGAGGGGACATGGGCAGTTGGCCGGCCTGCCTGCTGGTCGAACTCCTGGTCGAGGGGACAATTTGCATATTAGCCTTTTATTATATAGCATATACACTGAGTGGCCAGATTATTATGAGTTCAGAGATCATAATAATCTGACCACTCAGTGTATTTCTTAATTCACCAAGCCCCATATTCATTGATTTAGGCCTGCCTACTTAAAAAAAAATCATGTAGATTTTAGAGACTTGGAGTATCTAAATCAAAGACTCTTAGGAGGTTTTAGGAAGATTAGGCAGTGCTTTCTGTGACACAATAAGAAAAATATATTTGGTCTTTGACCCCCTACCCGGGCCCCCCCACCCCCCACCTAAAACCCTTATAATTTCCTGAGTGCTAGGAGCATCTTTTGTTCTAATATTTGGTCTTTGACCCAGGTTCCCGACACAAGAGTGTCTAAGACCCTGGGAATCTCTGGAGTGATAAAATTAGTTTTTGTATGCTAATGAGATGATTGGGCGGGGGGGGGGGGGGGGGGGCTGGAGAGCTTCAAAATGGGGCTGTGCATCAGAAAGACCAAGGCCAGGTTAAAGTTCTAGAACATTCAGCCCCACCCTCCCTTCCTCCAGGGAGGGGACAGGGGTGAGAAACTGAGTTAGGAGAGCTTCTGGGTTAGTGAAAACATCCATATGACAGGAGAGTGGCTGGCTCACCCCACACCCCAGGACAGAAGCTTCTGTGCTAGGGACCTTCCGGACCTCACCTATGTCTCCACCTGGCTATTCATCTGTATCCTTTATAATAAATCGGCAAATGTTGTTTTCCAGAATTCTGTGAGTGTTCTACTAGCAAATTATTGAACTACTAAACCCAAAGGTATATAAAAGGAATCCTCCATTTATAGCAAGTTAGTTAGAAGTACATATGACAACCTGGGATTTTTAAGTGGCATCTAGGGAGGAGGGGCATTTTGTGGGACTCAGCCCTTAACCAGTGGAGTCTGTGCTAACTCTGGGTACTATCAAAATTGAGTTATTAAAAAAAAAAAAATTGAGTTATGAGTTAAACCGTAGGACACCCCATCAGTGTCTGAGAACTTGAGAACTGCTTGATGTAGAAAAGCCCACACATCTGGTTTCAAAAGTATTCTGTAGTAAAAAGGAGAGTTTTCACTTTAAAGTCTTTTCACGTTAAGGGCTAAGAATGTTAGCAAGAGAACAATCTTGAGGACATTATAAATATAACTCAGCCCAAGTTGATGTGAAGGCCTCTGTGTGTGATTTATACCTGTTCTGGATCTAGTTAGTATGAAAGTGTTATTTGGCAAGTTTGTTAGCAAAATGCCCCCCTATGTTTCCTGCTGAGGAATGCATCATTAACCTTGAGTATATCTTGACAATGGCGTGTCTGGGAAAGGGCATTTGCTCACTGTAACTTGAATTCACTGGTGAGGAGATTCAGTTGGCTTTCCTTCCATAGGCCGCACTGAGCTAAATTCTGCAGGCTTGCTCTGATGCATTTCTTTTCTTTTTTTTTTTTTTAATGTTTTTATTGATTTTATAGAGGGAGGAATAGAGAAACATGGATCAGCTGCCTCTGGTACACCCCATACTGGGAATCAAGCCTGCAACCCAAGTATATGCCTTAATGGGGAATCAAACCAGTGACCTCTTGGTTCATGGGTCAACGCTCAACCACACCAGCCAGGCTCTGAAGCATTTCTTAAAAACAATTCAAATGGGAGGGTTGTCTTTAACACACAGGTTAATATCAGAAGATTGTTGTGAAGATTATAATAATTTATGAGCCATTACAAGCGCTTAAAACATTTAGCACAAAGCTTTGAATAAATAGTAGATATTATACTTTTATGAAGACCAGACTAATATACTAGAGACAATGGGAACGAAAATAAAGAGAAGGCTGACACACTTCACTAGAAAGTCCAACTTTCAGGATATAGGGAATACGGAAAATCAAAAGTACAACCTCAGATTAAAGAATTGGTCAAACCAGCTCAATCACTCCTTCCCTTGGTTTTTCTGCTATGTACCATTTGCCATGACTGAAGTGACAAAACTCCCTATCTTCACCTAAAGTAAGGTAATGGCAAACTATCACACAGATCGAACTCCTGCACCACAAAATTGTCATGAGATCAAGAGTTCAGGGACAGAAAGCCCAAGGGTGGGACTGGAGAAAATAAGAAAAAATATGCCTTGGTTACCCATTTGGACTGCAAATATCTTTCCTCTGAAGATTGAGAGAATCTCATTGTATGAGTGAAGAGGTAGTCAATACCAGGGAGGTAAGCAAGCTGTTTTAATTCTACCATGCCAAATTCCAAAGTTGACATTTATTTTATAATCGGCCTTAATTCACCTATTTTGGTAGCTAGATAAGTTCTACATACTTGAGTACTTCTGTTTACAGGATGGAAAACTACTAACTATCCATCTCCTCTAGGTCCAGGTATCTGGAAGTTGTCATTAATAGGATAATTCAGAAACTTTAAAATAACCCATAGGTATTTATGAGGAAAGAATATTTACATTGACAAACCCAACTTCAATTATAAGTCTCATAAAATCTTGATGTTTTAGATATAAAATGTTGGCATTTTAAGATATAAAATATTTAGATAAAGTTTACATTTCATACACTACCAACACTACACAAACCAGCACTCCTGCCCACCGGCATTTCATATTCATCACCCAAAGAGGACTATAAATTATACCCTTACCTAAATTCATAACTAGAAATACAGTAGCCCATCTGAACAACTTGGAAACAAACAATTTCAAAGTCTTTCATGAGACTGTTAGTTCACATTCAGGGGATCTTAACCTTGTTTGAATAATGGATCATTTTCAGAAACTGATAAAACCTGCCAAAACCGGTTTGGCTCAGTGGAAGAGCGTCAGCCTGCGGACTGAAAGGTCCCAGGTTCGATTCCGGTCAAGGGCATGTACCTTGGTTGCGGGCACATCCCCAGTAGGAGGTGTGCAAGAGGCAGCTGATCGATGTTTCTCTCTCATCGATGTTTCTGACTATCTATCCCTCTCCCTTCCTCTCTGTAAAAAATCAATAAAATATATTTAAAAAAAAAAAAAAAAAAAACCTAATGGACCCTCTTCCTAGAGCAGTAGGAAGAAACAGAGCAGTGTTTCTCAACCTGTTTTTTAGTATCACACTCCCCACCCACCCCAAGGAGCCTTGATATGTTTTTCCTTAGTCACCCCAGGAAATTCCAATACCACACATACTGTATACTTATTTATACAGAGTGGCCCTTTGAAAGGTCATAAACTGTTGTAATATATAATATATCCTCCAACCCTCGAACATGCCTTAGACACTGGGAAACACATGGACAAAATATCACATGTGAATTTAGGGACTTCAGATTAAAGGGCTTCTAAAGACATGGACCCAGGACCCCATTGATGAGATTCATCTCAAACATCTGAAAAACAACAATTAAATTTTTACCCTTATTTCTTTTTATTGATTTGAGAGACAGAGAGAGATAGAGAAAATGTGTTGTTCCACTTATTTATGCATTCATTAGTTGATTCTTGCATGTGCCCTGACCTGCAACCTTGGCACATTGGGATGATGCTCTAACCAACTGAGCTACCCAGCCAGGGCAACCCTTATTTCTAAAACTGTTTCTTCAAAGTTCCTGGGCCTCATATTCCATCACAGGGAGTTTTCAAAAAGATCTTGCCAGAAACAACACTTGAAATAACATTTGTGACCAGGATCATACAAAAATATCCATAATCCATAAGCTAATAATTCCCCGACTCATCTGTGAATTAGTCATATGACCATCAGCCTCCTGGGGTTAATGAAGTCATTTTGGTGTGACTTCTTCAGAGTTATCTCCCCCTCACATGAATCACAGGCTACCATATCCCTTATTTGGCCTTCCTTGTCAGTCTCAGGAAATGGCAAACAGAGGCTTGTCTGTCTGGCCAACTACCAAGAGACAAGCTTGAGCAAGCAAATGGCTCTGGGGATAGGTAAAATGAAAAACAGGTGGGGCAGTGGCAGTGAAAGAGAAGCTGGCTTTCTCTATCACAGGCTGCACTTTCAAATGCTGACCAAAACAAAAGAATGTTTCTGGTGGAAAATATCTTTTTCCACAGAAAGGTCCATTCTCCCTCTGTGGACCTAAAAGGCCCTGGTTGTTCTGTAGGGATTGTTGTCATTTGAGCTTCAAAGCCCATGTTTTCAGTAAACACCAAATCTTGCCTTACTTTTCTTCAAAGTACTCATCCCCAGATCTATATTCATTGTTCAATTCTTTATTGTATTGTCTTCATCTCATCACAATGTAACTACCATGGACTGTGTGTCTTTTTTTCAGTGCTCTATTTCCCCGGCCTAAAAATAAAGCTTGGTATGTGCTCAATAAGTATGCTGAATCATTATTTCAAACTGTCCTGGAACCACTTTCTTGCCTGCAAGCAGAACAAGAGCCTCTTCTACAGCGGACAAGAATACCAGAAGATGCTATTTTGGAGAATCCCCAGCTGATCACCAATACCAACTGCACTTTAGCTCCTATCTATCACTGTGTCTTTGACCATCCATGGGGGTGAGGAGAAGAGAAAAATGTACTAATAACATGCTTATTAGAGATTTGCTAAAATTCACCCTTTTAGTCAAAGTTCTGGGGAAACTGTAATTAACCCAAGAGGGGGATGGAAACTGAAAGTCACCTGAAAGTGCAATAGAGGCTCTCAAATGCTGCATTTGTCCTCAGCATAAGTCCCAAAAAATAAGTCCCAGACCGGGAAAACGGTATTGGCAACAGTTACTTGTAGTATGCCTAACTGAACACTCCACTCCCTAAAGGAATTTTTGAGGTTCTACTCTGAAGAGGAATATATTACTGTCCTTGTATTTATCAAAATTACCTATTTGGGGGCCCTCCAAATACCTGGGGAAGAGAAGAAAAAATTATGCACATTTGTGGTCACCTGATAAGGGGTTTTCCCCTCCCTAACATCAATAATACACATACATACACTCACTGTACCATTTATAGAGTTGTTTTATCCACCTCCGTTTATTAAATGGAGCATATTCTTAAGGTGGAAGTCAAAGCTCCAATGTTTACAGATACAGAGGGCAGGCCAAGTGAATAAACACACACTTTGGGAGAGTAGTACCTAACCCAGCCGTGGGCAAACTACGGCCCGCGGGCTGGATCCGGCCCGTTCGGCTGTTCTATCCGGCCCGCGGAGCCGAAAGAGCGGAGGGTTCTCTTGCTCTCCCCTCCGCTCCTTCACCAGCAGCAGTGTTAACATGGCAACGTCGGGAAACAGGGCCGAAGCTCCTTCTTCTGAGTGGGCGGATTTATATCCGCCCATTCAGTAGAAGGAACAACCTCTCAATCTTCCAGAGGCTCCTTGTAATGCCCGCGGACATCACCCTGGGAATGCGTGGACACGTTATCGTGGTGATGTAGGGAGACACGCCCCTGGAGAACACAGTATCAGAGCATTAGCTAAAAAGGAGACCAACAACACTGTTCCCACTGAAGTTGATGTTTTAAAGACCAAAAACCTTTCAACCCAGTCTACATTGCCATCTACATCTACGTCCCGGGCATAATTTGGAAGTTGCACTAAAGAAAATGTTTAATTTACTGTTTACACATTTTGTTCTTTTCTATTTGTTTTAGTTTTAAATTATTTTATTATATTTAAGTTTAATTTGAAAGGCTTTTGTACCTTTCCTTTGTTAGGCAATTTTATTTTGCCTTTGCCATCTTCAATATAAGGTATGTTATTGTGCTATGATTCCTCCATTTTTTGAAGTTTCAAATTATAATAATTAGTGTTTACATTCTTCTTGTTAAAATGTTTGAAATGAATAAAACTATTGAAATAAAAAAAAAAGACCGTACCCTTTTATGTAATGATGTTTACTTTGAATTTATATTAGTTCACACAAACACTCCATCCATGCTTTTGTTCCGGCCCTCCGGTCCAGTTTAAGAACCCATTGTGGCCCTCGAGTGAAAAAGTTTGCCCACCCCTGACCTAGCCTGTCCAAAAGGAGTGATGGGCCCCAGCCGATGGTGATATGTGGGAATATAGGCCTGGTGGTGCCAGATCTTCATTTTTCAGGCAAAGCCAAAACACAAATTTTCCCATTAAAAAATTCCCAATTCTAGAAAATACAAGTCACATAAAGTCTGTTTGAGGCCTCCAGGGAATGGTCAATTTATACTTTCTTTGTGCTTTCCATGATTCTCCTCTCACCTGCTTATCACATCAGTTCCAGCCTCCTAAATACCCATCATCCTGTTTTTTTTGTTGTTTTTTTTTTAAATATATTTTATTGATCTTTCTAACAGAGAGGAAGGAAGAGGGATAGAGAGTTAGAAACATCCATCAGCTGCCTCCTGCACACCCCCTACTGGGGATGTGCCCGCAACCAAGGTACATGCCCTTGACCGGAATCGAACCCGGGACCCTTGAGTCCGCAGGCAGATGCTCTATCCACTGAGCCAAATCAGTTAGGGCCCCATCATCCTGTTTTGTTACCATTTCCCTTTCCCCAACTCTTGGGGCTTCTCTATTTATGACCTATCTTAAACAAAATCTCTCATTTTCTCAATCACTTCTCTAAACATGATGACTTTCTTATCTCTAACCTAATCTGTTCTCCTCTCTAAGTGGGTAGGTCTCCTTGCTCCTAGGTGCTACTTCCAGACATTCTACCTCCATCCTCTCCCCAGAACCCCAACTAAGAATCTTATCAACAAAGTAGATAGTATCCACCTTATGCATCATCTTCTGACCCAGGCCATTATACCTCACTTCTCCACGATTTTAGCTCCAGGCTCACTGCCACTCCCCCTCCTCCCATCATCATTCTTGGTGATTTCCATATCCAGGCCGGTGATCCTAGAATCATCCTGACCTCTTGGTTAGTAGACTTCCTCTCCTCCAATGATCCTCTCCTCCCCCAGACTCTTCTATGGTCATGCCTAGGCCTTGTCTTAATAATTGCAGTCTAGCCCTAGCCGGTTTGGCTCAGTGGATAGAGCATCAGCCTGGGGACTGAAGGGTCCTGGGTTCAATTCCCATCAAGGGCACAACCCCAGGTTTTGGGTTCAACCCCTAGTAGGGGAGATATGCAGGAGGCAGCCAACCAATGATTCTCTCTCATCACTGATGTTTCAATCTCTCTCCCTCTCCCTCTCTGAAATCAATACAAATATATTTAAAAAAATAAATAAAAATAACTGCAGCCTCTTCAGAACTTCAGTTTCATGCATCTCATTCACTGCCCACCATATCCTACCTTTCTTTTCTAGTTCATTCCCTCCAAAACTTCAATTTCAACAATCCACTGGCCCTACAACCTTTCCATGACTCCTCAACCCCCTCATGTCTTCACGCAAATTAAATTCCTTGATCTACTATCATAATCAGCCCCTAAACATTTGTTTACTACACACTTTTATCTGACAGAGCCTATGCAGCTCCACCCTACTTATCTGACAAAGCCCATGCAGTTGCAGGTGGCTGGAGAAACACCTCACTCAGTGAAAATCAAAGCAATCAGGAAAGAAGAAGAAGAAAAAAAAGGTAGAAAGCTTTCAAACAAACAACTTCAGATAAGCAAGGGCATTAGTTGACCCAGCCAAACAGGAGTACTTCTGAAAGGTCAGTAGGTTCAGCCATCTGCAGCAGCCAGGGAGGCCACTGGGAACAGAGGCTGCCTCTGCAGCCAGACCTGGCTTTGTCAATTACTATTTTGTGACCTTAGATAAGATCTGTAACTTCACCACACCAGGTCCTCTCAAGGATTAAATAACACACACAGCAGGGGTGGAGAACATCAGGCCAGCGAAATCATTTGGTCTGACCCTGCCAAGGCATTAGGGGTGAATTAATTAAATGTTTGACCAAATGTAGCAGGCCAGTTTTTAAGTTGATAATTTTGTATGGCCCTCCAATGATGTTATAAATATCTAAATGGCCCTTGGCAGAAAAAAGGTTCCCCACCCCTGACATACAGGTGCAGAGTAAGCAATAGATGTTAGTCCCAAACTCAGTTTTGACAAAGTCCAGGCCAGGTAACTGGAAGGTACTATACATCCTTAACATAATTACTTCATCTACAAAAGTCCAGAAGGGCTGACAAATCCTGGTTCAGACTGCAAGAATAATGAACAAAGAATAATGTGTTCCTAATTCTTATTCCTCTAGAGCTGAGCCCTTGACATACCCATTAACTCATTTTTTTTTTCCTCTCTGCCTCAGGCAAAGGGAAATTGTTTTCAGAAATCACTGCAGGTGATGACTTACTGCACACTTTTCACCCAATATGTTGGCCTATGCCTATAAAGCCACTGGCTCCTGCCTATTTCTATCACCTCACATCCTCCTCCAATTCTCCCTTCCTCCTTTTCTGCTCCAGCCACACACACTGGCTGGCTAGCTCTCCTGGTCTTTTCCTTCAAAACCACCATGTGTGTTCCAGCCTCAAGGCCTTTGTACTCCATTACTTCCAACTGGACACTCACCCCTAAGGTCTTTGTGTGGCTGCCACCTCCTCACTTTTCATCTTAGAGCTCAGATGTCGCCCTCCTCAGAGAGATCTTCCCTGACTAGTGAACCAAAGTGACCCCCATCAGACATATTTTTATATGGATCTTACAAGGAGCACATGCCAGGCACCCACCTGAGAGGGGTTGGGTATGGAAGGGTGGCACAATTCTAGGAACACAATCTTGCTGAAGGATAGAAAAGACTAGGAGAGGAAGCACAGGAACATAGGTATTTATATATCTGGGTCACAGGGCAAGTCATAGAGAAAGCATGACAAGAGAAGCAAATTGCCTCAAAATATACACATGGAATCTGAATAGTGTACTTTTTGAAGGGAAAAAAATGTTGGAACCTGTTGCTTGTTCACCATAGAGAATAAAATTTTAGGTGATATTGGGGGGAAAAAGTGGCCCCCATCATCTTACTTCACCTCATTTGTGTACTTCGTCCTGTTCATTTACTTCTTAGTAATTTAATATTGTGATGAGTGCTCTTTATTTAAATGTTTACTCACTGTCTCTGTCTCTCCCACCAGATTATAAATTCTGTGAGTGCAGAATCGTGGCTTGTCAGAGTCACAAGCACTGTCCCTGACACACAGCAGGGCCACAAAAAATTTCGCTAAATCAATGAATTCTTTCAACAGTTATTTTCAAAGTCCACTTGTGCTTGTCTTAAGAAGTTAAGGTTCTAACAACACCTGTTAAAAAAGACCTTTCAAGCTAAACTTCCTTAAGAGTGGAGAGGTTTAAATCCGAACCTCTTAAAGGACCAATCCAATAAATCTAAGCCTAGCTCCTCACAACCAATATTATTCTTTTTTTAAATCTCATCTGAGGAGAGGATGTTTTTTTGATTGTAGAGAGGGAGGGAGAGGAAGAAAAAGAAACATCGGCTGTCTCCCGCACAAGCCCCAGGGGGAGTAGGGGTGGTGGGGGAGGGGAATCAAACCCGCAACGTAGGTAAGGTATGTGCCCTGACCGGGAATCGAACCCGCAACCTTTGGTGTACAGGACGATGCTTCAACCAACTGAGCCACCCGGCAAGGGCGCCAATACTCTTCTTAAACCTTGGCATCTGGCAAAATTTCTCCCCTCCAACACTTTTGCTTTTCTTCTCCTTCCTGTTGATTTCACTGAGAATCACCTTCCTTCTTGGAGGCGCTCCACTGCAGCTGAACCAGAAAGGTTTCTCAGGAGGCTGATGTCCAAGATCTGAAGAGGTGGGGGTGGAGCCTGCTTCCAGAAGCAAACTGCCAGCAGGTAACTAACCCAACCCCCTTCCTCACAGGCCTGGCCTCCAAGGCTTTCCTGAGCCTTGGGACTTTCTGCGCCCAGGAAGCGGCTGGCCTTCTGGTGGGCCTCTCACCCCTTCCTGCCACAGGGAGGAGCCGCGCTACTCACCGGCAACACGCTGGTCTCCCTCACCCACTGGAAACTTTCTCAGCGCTGACTCCGCCCGGCCTCACTCCCAAGAGCTGCCAAACCCCCTCACAGAGCTGGCTCACTCTCCCAGAGGGGCTCCACCACACCCGCTGTGAGCTTCACCAAGTCGCCCCCATTCCCTCCCCCGCCAATTCTCCCCACTCAGACCTTATCCATGGCCTCTCGGATCCAACTTACCCCCCACATCCTGCCCCTTACGTCCCGTCTTCGGCCTCTCGGCCATCCACTCCTCCCTGGAGACCCGCCCGGGCACTCACCGTGGACGTCACGTTCTCCGTCGGCCGCTTCGACCCCGAAGAGGAGCAACGATGCCAGCAGGGCGAGGAGCGCCGGGCACCGCCTCGGCCCACACAGCTGCGCCATGACTAGCTCCACCGGCCGCGCGCAGGCGAAGCCTCCAGCCGCTGGCCGTTGGGGTCTCGCGATCAGGTGCGAGAAGCCCCTTGCTGCGCAAGCGCACTGGAGCGCCTCGCGTGCAGGTGCGGACGCTCGTAGAGAGGTTGCGCTGGCGCTGGCACTGGCGCTGGCGCCGAAATCTCCAGAAGAAAGCCCCCTTCTCTATCTCCTACGCCCACAACGCGGGAGAACGCTCCTCACTCGCCCCTTGGCCCCCAGTAACACACAGCGACTGTCCACCATTCAGAGCCCCACCACACGGCAAATGGCTCGGTGGGGGCTGGAGCCGATGGCGGATGCCTGAAAGGAGACGTCGAAAGTGGCCGAGGCCGCCAGGGAGGGGGCGGGGAGCACCTGGCGCAGGCGCAGGGAGCAGGCACCTGCGCGGTATCCTCCTCTCTCCGCGCACCTGGGCCCGCCCCCGGCGCTGGGGAAAGGGCCCGGGCTAACGTTGGCTCCGCCCCGGGTAAGCCTGGCTTGCGGGTAGGCGCCTGCCGGCTGAGCCCAGGCTTCCTGCTACCCTTTTCCCGGGGCCGGTTGATGATGACCCAGTACCTTCGCCCAACTCCAAGTGGGAGCAGAGGGCGCACATACGCTCTTCCTAGAAATCTGGCTTTTTGCCCGCCTCAATTCAGCCTTCCTTTGAGGAAGAGAAATTTATTTTTTTCTAAATTCGACGTTCCCTAAGCGCCTAGCCCTAGTCGGAACTTGGTAATGCAGCACTGACCACGTCAGACTAGTTCCTGCGTCTCCAGATAGGAGCAGCCATAGGGCAGAGTGATTAGGGATGTGACGGGGAAGCACAGGCCAAGTGATCATCAGCTGGGGTGGTGGATGATGGGAACCCAGACAAATCCCCGCTTCAGTGTGAGAAAGGGCTTCCCCGGAGGAGGTGATAGACTTAGGAATGAACACCAGCTTCAGGCTCTGCCTCTACGGTTCCCAGTCCTGAGAAGTAGACAAATTATTCACCAGACTGGGATAGGGCAGCGATAGGGAAGCACAGGCAGAGTAATCAGTCCCTAAAGGAGGAAAGTCCAGAGGAAGTACCTGACGCAGCTTGGGGGCCAGAGAGACTTCCTGAAAGAGAATCTCAAAAGGAGGATGGAGTGGGACAGGCATAGGAGTAGAGGAAAATAAAGGAGACCTATTGAGCCGGGTAGTAAAGGAGGGCCCATGAGGAGGTGGTTTTGAAAATGAACACTGACAAATTAAAAGGGATAATGGACAAACATTACAGGAATTATAACAGCAAAGCAAAAAAGTCATAAGAAAGACAACAGTATGTTATAGGAGCCAGGGCCACTCCCACTAGTCAGCCTCCCTCCTGACGTATTAATACAGGGGTGGGCAAAATAATAATACAAGAATAAACTCTGTTTCCTGTACTTACAACCATAAACCTATTTTTGTCCACCCCTGATATGTAAAGAGCCTTAATTGGGTAAAATGGTGTTTACCTTAAAGTTTTATGCCAGCCATCTTCTTTAATCTTGCAGTGAGGTCCTGGGACTCCAGATCAAGATTCCAAATGTGAGCCCAAAGATCTCTCCAGCACCTGAGCCCTCCACCCCTTCCCCTATCCCACTAAGCCCAGGTTTGAACTAGAAGACTGAGAGGACTGTAGTAAGAGGTGAGGCTGATGAGGAGGCACAGGCATATTGATTCATTCATTCATTCATTCATCTATTCCTCTATCCCTTCCTTCTGTACATTCATTGAGTAACCACTGTGAGTCAGGTACTACAACAGCAAACAGCAAAATTTTTTTTTTAAATAAATCTTTATTCAGAATATTACAATTATTTCTCCTTTTTTCCCCCATAGCTCCCCTCCTCCCAGTTCCCACCCCACCTTCTGCCCTTACCTCCCTACCACTGTCCTCATCCATAGGTGTATGATTTTTGTCCAGTCACTTCATGAACCCCCCATACCCCTTTCCCCCTGAGAATTATCAGTCCGCTCCCTTTCAATGCCCCTGATTCTATTATATTCACCAGATTATTCTGTTCCTCAGGTTTTTAATTCACTTGATTTTTAGGTTCACTTGTTGATAGATATGTATTTGTTGTTCATAATTTTTATCTTTACCTTTTTCTTCTTCCTCTTCTTTAAGAATACCTTTCAGCATTTCATATAATACTGGTTTGGTGGTGATGAACTCCTTCAGCTTTTTCTTATCTGTGAAGCTCTTTATCTGCCCTTCAATTCTGAATGATAGCTTTGCTGGGTATAGTAATCTTGGTTGTAGGTTCTTGCTATTCATCACATTGAAAATTTCTTGCCACTCCCATCTGGCCTGCATAGTTTCTGTTGAGAAATCAGCTGACAGTCGTATGGGTGCTCCCTTGTAGGTAATTAACTATTTTTCTCTTGCTGCTTTTAATATTCTCTCTTTGTCTTTTGCTCTTGGCATTTTAATTATGATGTGTCTTGGTGTGGTCCTCTTTGGATTCCTTTTGTTTGGGGTTCTGTGCGCTTCCTGGACTTGTAAGTCTATTTCTTTCACCAGGTGGGGAAAGTTTTCGGTCATTATTTCTTCAAATAGGTTTTCAGTATCTTGCTCTCTCTCTTCTTCTGGCACCCCCATAATTCTGATGTTGGTACGCTTGAAGTTGTCCCAGAGTCTTCTTACACTATCTTCAACTTTTTGGATTTCTTTTTTTTTTGCTTTTTGCTTTTTCGGTTGAGTGTTTTTTGCTTCTTTGTATTTCAATTCTTTGGCTTGATTTTTGTGTTCCTCTTGTCTGTTTTTGGGTCTCTGTATAATATTTTTTATTTCAGTCAGTGTATGTTTAATTTCTAGTTGGTCCTTTTTCATATCTTCGAGGGTCTCATTATATTTATCGGCCTTTTCTAGGATATTCTTGAAAAGCCTTATAACCGTGGTTTTGAATTCTATATCCAGTCGTTTGTTTTCCTCCATTTCTTTCGTTTGTGATCTGATTCTTTGACGCCGCATTTTCACTGCTTCCCTGAGTTGGTAAGGTAGATTTGTGTGCTAGGTTTCCAATATGGCCCAGTGGGTCTGCCTCCCCAGTTAACCTGAGGTGGACACTCTTGGTGCACTCCTTTGTGGACTGTATGTACAGCCTTGTTGTAATTAAGTCTTGATTGTTGTTGGTATCACTGGGAGGAATTGACCTCCAGGCCAGTTGGCTGTAAGGATCAGCTGTGTCTATGCTGGGAGAAGTTCGGTGCTGGAGACAGCCTTATAGGATTAGACTTGCCAAATTGCAATAGCCTCTGTGCTCAGCTTGGATGGGGTGGAGTCTCAGTCTTGGCTTCCCATCAGCCTTACCCTTGCGCGCAAGTGCGCGCCTTCAGACCTCCGCCTTCCCTGGCTCCTGAGTCTCCCCCGAGAGTCCAGACTCCCCCCACAAGAGCGTGGGTCCCCAGGAGCTCGCCTGGAACCGGGGTTCAGTGCAGTCAGAACTGGGGCCCAGTGCAGTCAGGAACCTCCAACTCCCTTCCACTAGGGAAAGCCTGTGGCAACCTCCGCAGCCTTTGTGCGCACTGGCACGCGCGCGCTTTCAGTCCTCCGCCTTCGCCGGCTCCCGAGTCTCCGCCCGAGAGTTCAGACTCCCCCCGTAAGAGCGTGGGTCCCCAGGGGCTCGCCCAGAACTGGGGTTCAGTGCAGTCAGAACTGGGGTTCAGTGCGGTCGGGGGCTTCCTTCCCCCTTCCACCAGAGAAAGTCAGCCAGGCTCTCAGCCACCCTTCCTCTCTGCGCGCACAAAGACCCTTTGCCGTACCTCCAATTCTTTGTGAGCTTTTCTCTTTCCTTCTAGTTGTAGAATTTTCACTCAGCCAGCTTTCCTGTGGTTCTGGATGGTGTCCGTTCTGTCTTTTAGTTGTAGTTTTGAAATTGTTGTGTGAGGCAGCAGTTTAGGTGCTTACCTATGCCGCCATCTTGGTTTCTCGCAAATAGCAAAATTTGTGCTTGTTGGAACTCCCTTTATAATGTTGGGAACTAATATTATAATGGTGGAACTAATTTTTTTACTACACCTCCTCCTCTCTGATAGAAAATTATTTTTAATAATTATTTTATTTGTTATTTCATTTTAAAGTTAACAATTGAAAATGAATAGATTTCAATTTTTAGACATATTACTCAAAGTCAGAATATTTCATGTATGAATAAAAATTTGCATTTACCAAATAAAAATATTACACCTTGCAGTTCATACCCTGATTCACTGTTTTAAAATTTAAACACAAAAACTCCAAAAGAATGGAGTGGCTGAAGAGTTTCTTCATCTTTAGGATCATAGTGCTATCATTCTAAATTTCTAATCTGTTATTTAAATGCAAGAATATGTAGAATCACAGAGATTAGAGACTCAAGCTGTGCCTGATACAAACCCAAATGATTCTAAATTGTTATGAACTTATTTTCAAAATGGACCATAAAGCTGAATCTTTAGGTGTTAGCGGTTAACTCTGGGAGTTCTCTATACAGGCCAACCTAGGAGATACTCTGGATTTGGTTCCAGACCACTGCAATAAAGCAGTGTAAAGGAAGTTGTAATCTTTTTTTCTGGTGGAGGGTCTTGCCTTCAATTTGTAAAAAACATAACATCTGTGAAGTGCAATAAAGCGAAGTTCAAAACAGAACAAAAATAAATAAATAAGAACAAGTTATATCTGTATTTGTTTCCCTGTAGAATATTGTGGCAAATAGATATTGGGAAGCCCCATGTTCATGGCCTGTATAATCCCCTGCCCTCAAGTGTGAGTAGAACCCGTGGCTTGTTGTAACCACTAGAATATGGCAAAGGAGGTTCATGATTACATTACATTATGTAAAACCCCGTGTTAATTGACTGGAGAGAGAGAAAATCTCCTTGCTGGCTTTGAAAGAATTTACTACATTGTGAGAGGACCTACGGCGAGGACCACACAGCAAGGAACTGTAGATGGCCTCAAGGAGCTAAGAGGAACCGTATGGACAGCCAGTAGGAATATGAAGACCAAATCCCTCAAGTTATTAGAAGCAAATCTTTCCTCAGTTGAGCCTCTGATGAGACCACAGCCTTGGCTGATACCTGGATTGCAAACTGGTTGTTCTGGAGCAGAGGGCCCCAACTAAGCCATGACTGAACTGATCCACAGAAACTATGAGATAATAAATGTGTGTAGTCATTTATTGTGCAACAATAGAAAATGAATACAAATACAATGTTTGCTAAAGAATAGAGTAATAAAAAATCTAATTTGAAGCTTACCTATATAAGTATTGTTAAATTTCTGTAGTAACTGTTTAGTAAATACAACAACAAAAGATTTTTTTCCTGGGGGATGGGAGGATCATTTTATCACTAATACTGTATAGAATTTTCAGTGCATGGTATAATAAAAGCTTTTGGCATTTTTATTATTTTCAAGTTCTCTACAGACAGTACATCACTTATTGCCTGTACCCAAGGTGGACCACTCACATTGCCCTCCTTTTGGGACACCACTAGTTAGAAAACAGACAATAAATAAAACGTGTAAAAACAGGGTAGCTAGAGAAGACCTCACTGAACAGATGACATTTGAGGAAAATGTAGGAGTGAGCCCTGTGGATATCATTCTGGGGGAGAGCTTTCCTGGCAGAGGGAACTGCCAATGCAAACCTGCTGGAATGGAACCATGCCTGGAGCTCTGAGTGTAAAGGAAGGAGCTTGGCCTTCAGCCTCAGGGCAATGAAGAGCTATGGACAGTTTTTTTCTTTTTAAATATAAGAGCTTTATTGAGATATAACTCATCACACAATTCACCCTTTTAAAGTGTACAACTCAATTATTTTTGTATATTCATGGAGTTGTGCAACTATCACACAATTTTAGAAAATTTAATCAACCTCAAGAAAACAAAAGAAAGAATTAAAAAGAAAAAAAGAAATGTCATATTCTTTAGCCGTCATTCCCCCTGCACCCCAATTCTCTCAGCCCCAAGCAACCTAAATATTTCATATAAATAGTCGTACAACATATAGCCTTTTGTGTTTGGATTCTTTCACTTAGTGTGTTTTCAAGGTTCATCCATGCTGTATCATGTGTTAGTATTTAATTTCTTTTTATTAATGAATAATGTTCCATTGTATGGCTATATCACATTTTATTTATCCATTCATCAGTTGATGGGCTGGCTTATTTCTATCTTTTGACTGTTTTGAACAATGCTGCTATGAAAAGTCATATACACATTTTTGTGTGAACCTAAGTTTCCAATTCTCTAGTACAGACCTAGGAGTGGAATTGCTGAGTCATATGATAACTCTAAGTTTAATATTTGGAGGAACCAACAGACTGTTTTCAAAAGTGGTTACAACATTTTACATTCCCACCATCAATGTATGAGGGTTCTGATTTGTCCACATCCTTGTCAATACTTAATATTTTCCATTTTTAAAAGTTATAGCCAGCTCTGGCCATGTGACTCAGTTGGCTGGAGAGTCATCCCTTACACTAAAGGTTGCAGGTTTGAGTCTCTCAGGGCATGTATCTAGGTTGCAGATTTGATCCCTAGTTCAAGAGCATACGGAGAGACAACCAGTCTATGTTTCTCTTTCCCTTCCTCTCTCTCTCTAAAAATCAATAAAATATACACTCAGGTGAGGATTTAAAAAAAATTTTTTTAATTACAGCCATCCTACTGGCTGTGAAGTGGTATTTCATTGTGGTTTTGATTTGTATTTTTCTGATAACTAATGATGTTGAATGTCCTTTAATGTGTTGATTATCTTTCATATATATTTTTTAGAGAAATGTCTATTCAGATCTTGTCCATTTTTATTTTTTAAAATATATTTTTATTGATTTTAGAGAGGAAGGGAAAGGGAGAGAGAGAGAAACATCAATGATGAGAGAGAAACATCAATCAGCTGCCTCCTACACATCCCTTACTGGGGATGTGCCTGCAACCAAGGTACATGCTCTTGATTGGAATCGAACCTGGGACCCTTGAGTCCTCAGGCTGACGCTCTATCCACTGAGCCAAACCAGTTAGGGCTAAATAAACCTTTTATTAGACGGTTATAGGCCTGACTACCCACCATGACCTGCCCAGTTAGGAATTTATGACTAGATCACCCTGTGAGGTTACTTTCCATACCCCCTTCCCTTTTTTTAGTCCACAGTATTATACCAAAAGCACAAGCAACAAAAGAAAAAATAAATAAATTGGATATCATCTGTGGACGAAAAAACCAACCTCACAGTGTGATTTGATCATAAATTCCTAACTGGGCTGGTCATTATGGGTAGAGAGGCCCAGTTCTATAACTTTTTAGTAAAATGTTATCTTTGCCTTAAGCAAGCTCTGTCCATTGTTTCTGTGCATCTAGGTTAACACACCTTTGATATAAACTTAACCGCCCTCAAGAGAACACATGATCTTAACTATCCTGTAATCCAGTGCTTGCATTGCTTTCTCCCAACTTCACATAATCTTCCTTAGTTCCCTCCTTAATCTTAAATGTATGAAAGAAACGCAAAACTGTTATTCTCTGAAGCATTTGAGATCTTGCTCCCTTGCATATGTCCTCTGTATGGCTCAAACTCATAAAAATTCTCTACAGGTTTGGACATTTTTCTTTTTTAAAAAATGTATTGATTGAGAGAGAGAGAAACATCAATTTGTTCCACTTATTTATGTATTCATTGATTGCTTCTTGTGTGTGCCCTGATTCGGGGTGGAACCTGCAACCTTGAATTATTGGGATGATGCTCTGAGTTACCCAGCTAGGACCTTTGATGTTTCTTATGTTGACAATATCTAAGATATTGCCTAGTTATGGATAGTTTTAAGCAGGGAAGGGACATGGCCAAAATTAAGTGTTAAGGTATCTTTCTTACTGCTTATAATTACAAGTGAAATAAGGTAAGGGACGTCTCTTGTCACCCTTGCTAAAACTGCAACTCCATGGAATTTATCATATTCTAATAAACTCTATAATATACTGTACTTACTTATGTTTACTGCCTGTCTCCACCACAGAATGTCAACTCCATGAGGACTGGGCTTGTCTCTTTTGTTCACTGACCTGTTATAGAGTAGACACTCAATATTTGTAGAGTGAGCAAATAAATGGGCGAATGAATGCATGGATGAGTGAATAAATGAAGCAACGAACAAATGATGTACAGTGAGTACTATAGCTTGACGTTCCCGAGCAAAGAAGGATGGCACGGGGCCTCCTGCACCGTTCCTTGCAACCGCCAGAAGGCGCAAAGAGGCGGGCTCCCCGGAGCCTGTCTTGGTACCCCGACCCTGTGATCCAGTGGCCTGGAGTCCCAGACGCCCAGCCTGGCCAGAGGCTCACAGACCCTACCCATACCTGAGGCCCTGTCGGCTACCAGCTTTACATCAGAGCAGCGGCCAGTACTCGCGTTGCCAGAGCGAAAACTGAGGCCCGGGGAGGTTGGGGCGGGGTCGGCCTCGGGGCGAGTCCGAGCCCCCGCCCCCGGCCGGCCCCGCCCCTCCCCGCCCCGTAAGAGGCCCCCCGGGCGCTAGGCGAAGGCTCACTGCGCGGCGCGGGGTCTGGGGCCAGGACGCGATGGCAGCTCAGCGGCTGGGCAAGAGGGTGCTGAGTAAGCTGCAGGCTCCGTCGCGGGCCCGCGGGCCGGGGGGCAGTCCCGGGGGGTTTCAGAAACGACACGCGCGTGTCACAGTCAAGTACGACCGGCGGGAGCTGCAGCGGCGGCTGGACGTGGAGAAGTGGATAGACGGGCGCTTGGAGGAGCTATACCGCGGCCAGGTGAGACTGGGAGGGGCGTGAAGACGTTGGGGAGGTACAGGGTATCCTAGGTCCTTGGGGGTCTTTGGTTGCTTGTGCTGGCTGCTGCACACGCACGCCAAGGGGTCGGGCACTCATTGCACTTATTGGCCTGGCCATCCACCGTCGATGGCACTCTGCTTGTGGACACAGAGAGAGACACACACTTGAATCACCTGAGACACTTGAATCACCTGAGATGTGACCAAACATCTGGGGAGGGCCAGAGGTTTACCATCTGGGGGGTGAAGAGGCGAAGTTGGTGAGTCCGAGCAGCCATATCTGGAGAAAGGGTGGGGGAAGGGGATGTCTTAAAGCCAAACATAGACATGGTGACAGGGGAGTTACAACCATGCAGAGATACATAGCAAAGGAAGCAACAATATTCACAGACGTGCACAGTGGCAAGCTATAGCCACTCACAGGCACAGTGAGCAAAGCAACAGCCATACACAGCCCCTTAAGGACACAAGCTGTGATCACTTGCAGATCAACATATGCTACAGCCATGGGCATCCACGGCATGTAGCCATATGCAGACACACAACACAACTAAACTATACTCACATAAAAGGACTCCAGTTACAGCTCTTCATAGATATACACCAGCACAAGCTGTAGCGACTCATAGTACAAGCTACAACCATTACAACTAAATCATACCGTTACTCCCTAAAGGCAAAAACAATAACTACAGGACATATGCTATAGGCACTCAGGCATAAAAACAGAAATGAGCCTGGCCTGAGTGGCTCAGTTGGTTGGAGCATCATCCAGTGCTCTGAGAGGTTGCCAGTTTGATTGTTGGTCAGGGCACATACCTGGGTTGAGAGTTCAATCCCTGGTCAGAGCACTTACGGAAGGCAGCTGATTGAGGTTTCTCTCTCACATCAATGTCTGTCTCTCTTGCTGTCACTCTCACTAAGCATGTCCTCGGGTGAGGATTGAAAAGACAAAAACAAAAAAGACCAAAATAATAGTTACACCCAGATAGAGAACAGAGTAAGCTGCAGAAGATGTAGGTACATGTGGACATACAGTGGCAGAAACTATAGCTGCCCCTGGGCACACAGAGCATGAGCTATAGTCTTATATTTACTGGAGCCTCTGATAGAAGTCATACTTTGTACAACACACATGCTGGGGACACAGTTCTGGGTCCCTGATGGTCGCAGGAGTACACAGACACACACGAGGCAGAAATCCTCCACACAGTGTGAAGATGGTAGAAGCCATGGCCCCTCACAGTGACATGAGGTCCCTCTGTTCTCAGACACAAATGGGCTTGTACAGATGACAGTCAAGTCCAGTTGCTAGTGGTAAGTGGTATCCCAGAAGTCACCCTCAGGCGGTGGGCACTATGGCTGCCTGTAATACATGATGATGAGACAAACACAGTAAGCCAGAGCCACACACTTTACACCCATAGGACCACAGGCCCCTGTGCAGGCCACACACATGATTTCACATACCTCTGCACCATCATGCTGGCCCCAGCCCCCAGCACAGGGGCACCCCCAGGCATGTAACACACTTATAGACACTCCATGCCTTTGCTGAACACCCAGTCCTGAAGGCTGCACTAAAGTCAGCAGAACTTTGGGTGAGGGAAGAAAAAATCTGTAGACTCAGAGATCTCTTGCTCAGACAGCTGGGTTCTGTCCCCTGCAGGGATACTGAGCCAGCCTGAGTTTGGCCCTCTGGCCCAAGAGGCCATTAGGAGTCCCCTTCTTAGTTGCTTAAAGTTAGGCTCTTGGCTCATCCTACCTACTTTGGGGGAAAGGCTTGGTGGCCATCTCCTTGGGCTCAGGGGGTTGCACTTGGCCCCCTGTGCTCCTTCCTGTCCCCTGGGGCAAGGGGCCAACCCCAGTAGGCTCTGGCTGGCAGCTCCCCTCCCCCACACCTAACTCTCAGACTTTTCCTTGCAAGGGCAGAGCCAGCCCCTCTCCTGAGTCTCAGAATCTGACATTCCAAAACTCCACCAGGCCTGTTTCCCCGCTGTGGGAACTGGGGCCAAGCAGAGAGACCCATGACAGCCCTGAGGTCCCTGGGGCCCAGGGGCTCAGTCATTTGAGCTGGTACAGGCCCTGGGCCTCTGTCAACTCATCTGTCACTCCTACCCCCAACACCCAGATGTCCCGCCTTGGCAGTGCTGTCCCTGACTGCCACATTATTGCTCCAGAACCCGCCAGCTGGGCCCTCGGGCCTGGGCTCCTACAAAGCCCCTGGACAAAGGCAGGGGAGGGAGGGAAAAGGGCACCTGACCAGCTTTCTCTTCTCCCCGCCTTAGGAGGCAGACATGCCCGATGAAGTCAACATTGATGAGTTGTTGGAATTAGAGAGTGAAGAGGACAGAAGCCAGAAAATCCAGGTAGGTGGAGGGAAAAGCTGCCCCTGAGTCCTCCACCACACCCCTCCCTAAGATTCATAGCAATGGTTACCATGTTTATTGAGTCCTTACTATGTACTGGGAATTATTTCCATCGCTTTACATTTATTATCTTTTTAAAAAAAATATTTTTATTGATTTCAGAGAGGAAGGGAGAGGGCTAGAAAGATAGAAACATCAATGGGAGAGAATCATTGATCAGCTGTCTCCTGCTTGCCTTCCACTGGGGATCGAGCCCACAACCCAGGCATGTGCCCCCGACCGGAATCGAACCTGGGACTTTTCAGTCCACAGGCCGATGCTCTATCCACTGAGCCAAACCAGCTAGGGCTACACTTATTATCTTATTTAATCCTCACAATACCCTATGAAGTAGGCACTATTCTCCATTTTCCAGATGGTGAACGTGAACCCCAGGACATATAATCACTTGCCCAGGGTCCCACAGCTCAGGAGGAGCGGAGCTGGGAGTCACAGCAAGCGGGCAGTTTGGCTCTTATGGCCTGTTTTCTCCTAGAGACAGGAAATGCTGTGTGACCTTGCCTCAACCTAGAGTTTCTTGACTCACTCTGCCCTCAGACTGTGTTCCTCCCTTAAAGACAGGTGGGAAGTCCACCTTGGAGTCTGACTTCATTGTCTTGTTGCTTGGGGCTTTGTTAGTAAGGGAAGGAACTGGAGGGGCAGAGCTGTTGTTAGTCATTTACTATTTACATTTTTTTTTTTTTTTTGCGTGGGTGGGGGTTTAGGGGCTCCTGAAATCGTGCACGAACCCCACAGAGGTGAGTTTTTCGTTGCCCCTTACAGGCCCTGTTCTGACCCCCTGCATCCTCATGGGGAAGGGGGGTGTCTGGGGAACAGGGGAAAGCTGCTATCCAGGACCAGCAGAGGGAATTCTGGGGAACGCTTTTCTCTCTCTAGTGGTATCTTTTATCTTCTCCTCTTTACCCATCTGCCACTGGGCCTCCATTATCTCCTCCCCTCTGAGAGCTCCCCCATCTGTCTCCTGTTTCTACCTCAGCTATGCTCTGTCGGCTTCCCTCCCTCCCTCTCCCTGTTACTGCCTCTCCACCCTGGGGCTCCCTTCCACACCTCTGCGTCCCACCCCCCCACACACATCTTTCCAGGCCTTGAAGCTGAGCAGCCCAACCCCTCCCACTTCCTTCTCTGCTTTAAAAGGGAAAAATATTCATGTTTCTCTAACTAGCTCTGGGCTGCCTGAGGGAGATTGTGTGTCTGTCTGCTCTGCAGGCTCAGGCTCTGTCCCTGGGGACCCTCGTGGTGATCTCTTGGCCTGGGAAACATCTAGAATGTCTCTCTGTGACTCTGTTTCTTTCTCTGTCCCTTTGTCTTTCTCTCTGACTCTCTCTGCATCTCTGTCTGTTTCTGTGTCCTGGTCTCTGTCTCCATCTCTCTCCCAGTCTGTCTTTCTCTGTCTCTGTAACTCCCTGTCTTTCTTTCTTTGTCTCCATCTCTCTCATTCCTTGTATCTCTTTCTCCCTTTTGCCCTCTCCCATCTCTGTCTCCTCCCCCTACCCCCACCCCAATCTTCTTCCTCTTTTATAGCCTCTCCTCTTCCCTAACTTCACCTCCACCCCCTCTCACTGACGTGGAAGTAGAAGAAAGGGATCAGGTCAGAGGGGCTGGGCTGGGCTGGGCAGGGCCCCACCCCTCCCCCTCTTCTTAGCACCCTCCACCCTGTCCTCAGGACTTCGTCCAGGAGCTGCTGGTGAAGTTGCGAGGCCTCCACAAGCAGCCCGGCCTCCGCCAGCCCAGCCCCTCTGGTGACAGAAGCCTGAGCCCCCTCCAAGACCGGGCTGGGACCTTGCCGCCCTGACACTCTCTGGCCGCTGAGGCCCCTCCGTCCGTCCCCCTCCCTAGTGCCCTCCTGGCTTGTTTATAAGCAGTATTTAATGGTTCTGTAACAGTAACACTGAGTGCCTGTTTTTCCTCTCCCTGATCACTCAAGGCTTCCCCTAGCTCCACTCCTAAAATCTTCCTCTCTCCTGCTGGTCTCCTTGTGTCCAGCACCCACAGCTGGCCCACACAGATGGAGAATCACTCCTCAGTGGCCAGAGAGCATGAGAACAGGCTCTGCTGACCTTCCACCCCCGGGACTCACATCCTGTCCTCCCCTCCCCCAGCCTTGGCCCATCCCAGCTGCCAGGGCCCTAGTGTACAGATGGCACCCAGCTCCTATGGGAATGACGGCCTGCACAGGACCAAATATGCCTGCTATCACCACAACACATCATGAACAGTCATCCATGCCATGAATTTTATTGAGCACTTTTGTGTACTTGGTATGGCCATTGGAATTGAGACCACAAAGAGGAGTAGAATATGGTCCCTGGAGTCAAGGTGCTCACACACTAGTGCAGAAGATTAGAATGAAGTGGTGAATGGCCCAAGATACCTGGGAGCCCAGGGAGTGGGAGGAGCCTGTCATGCTTTGGGTGGCAAATTTTTGGAGGGCTTCCTGAAGAAAGTCCCATTGAGGTAGGGCTTCGGAGGATGCAGAGGCATTTGTGTGAAATGGATATCCATATCTGAGGACTTGGAACCTGTGTGTGTGGGAATTGACATTGATGCTGAGCCAGGGAAGATAAATATTGTCAAGGCCCTCCACCAATCAGGATAGGCATGTCTCCCAGGGGTCCATCAGGAGAGCCCCTGGGCTGGGGCATGGGGAGACCTGAAGGGTCCTAGGGCAGGAGCCTGGGCATCAGACGTGGGTAGTGGCTATTGACCAAAAACTGGAAGGTATTTCAGTACTTTAAAAAAAATTCATTTTTTTGTTAATCCTCATTGGAGGATATTTTTCCATTGATATTTAAGAGAGAGTGGAAGGGAGGGGGAGAGACACAGGGAGAGAAACATCAATGTGAGAGAGATCCATCAATTGGTTGCCTCCAGCATATGCCCTGACCAGGGCTGGGGATCAAGCCTGCAACCCAGGTACATGCCCTTGACCCGGGACCCTTCCGTCTGTGGGCCAATGCTCTATCCACTAAGCCAAACCGGCTAGGGCTATTTCAATATTTTAACAGCAGGTCTAGTGTACTAGTGATCCCAGCTGGGTGCAGTCAGGAGCTGGAGTGTGGCTGGGGTTGCACCAAGGACCCGCAGGACCAGAGCTAGGATGTTTTCCCCCCAGGACAAAGCACATCTCCCATCTTGCCTTTGCTGACTGAAGTTGGGGCCCCAGCTGCAATTCCTACTCCGGGCCACCCCGCAGCCTGGCCAGGATCAGGCACCCATCCCAGGGAGTCTGAGTTCCCATCTGGCAGGAAGAGAAGGTGCCCCTGAAGAAGAGCATGCAGGGTGGGCCTGGCTTGTCCAACCCTGCGGGTGGTCTTGCTGTCCCTGCACAGATAGGCCTCAGGCTTCCAGTGCCCCCTTTCCTCCGCACAAAATGTGTAGAGAACGAATGTGTGGAGACTGGAGATATCCCACCTCCTGGCATCTGAGCACCTGGGCCTCTCTCCCAGGACACCCACTGAGGCCTAAGGAACTCTGAACTTCCCTCTCACAGAACCTGTTTTTGGCTCCTCATCTTTGTGGAGGCAGCATATACACAGACTCAGGTTCTAAAGTCCTGGGTGTGCCTCTCAGTTTCCTCATCAGGAAAATGGGGACTTCACAAAAATGGAGACCCAGATTACTGATGTCACTTGCCCGAAGTCATACAGCTGGGAAGTGGCGCTGGGCTTTAATTTCAGGCATTATAACTCCAGAGCCCAGCTATTTCATGCCTACACTACAGCACTACTGTAAACTATAGCAATGATTGCTATTCAGTGGCAGGAAGAGGTTGACTGATTCATACTAAGGTGCTGGTAACTTCTCACAGCCTATCTGAGAAATCCTATCTAAAGGGCAATACAACTTGACTGAAAATAAGGCTACAACAAAAGGGTTGGGAAGCAGCATACTGAAGTGGGTAAGAGCCCAGATTCAAATGCCATTTGTCCCACTTCCTGGCTGTGTGATATTGAGCAAGTCACTTAACCTTTCTGTGCCTCCGTTTCCACATCTGTAGAATTAAGATGATTATAATAGTATCTACCTCCCAGGGTAGTTGAGGCTTAAATGCACAGACCATGGGCACATAATAAGCATTGTTATCAACCTGATTGTAGAGAGAGGGAGCTGGACCATTTGCTTCTACACCCACCATACCTGGCCAGCAAGTTGTCCCTTGGGAACACCAACCCACACCCCTGGAACATGGAAAAACCTGGCCTGCCCCCCTTGCCTCCTTCACTGGGCTCTGCCCGTGAAGGCCTGTGGTCTGCTTTCCACGTAGCAGCCAGAGGGTGCTTTTTCTCACTCTTACATTAGTCTCCATCCATCCTTTTCCCTCTTCTCTTTCCTCCAAAGGTCACTGTTTTAATAATTTTCTTGCTATTGTCCTGGTATATCCTCATGCAAATACAAACCATTGTGAACTTATATTGCTTCCCCTCTATACACAGACAGACATTGTGAACACTATCCTAACCTTGCTTGTTCCTGTAATAGCCTATCTTGGGGATCTTTCCCATCACAATTCTCCATAGGCTTCCCTTGGCCCCAGAACAGAAGCCAAAGTCCTTCCCTCCATGCTCCGCCCCATCACCATTCTGCCTTCCTCCCTGTCCACTCTGTCCCTTGCCTGCACTGGCCACTCCCTCCATCAGGCTCTTCCCCTCCAGGATCCACAGACACCTTTCTTCTTCACAGAGCACTCTTCTTCCAGAGTCCTTCTCCTCATTTAGATGTAATCAGAGAGGTATCCCTACGCCCCTTCCTTAAGGAGTCATGCTCAGTCATTATTCTGTTACCCTGGTTTATTTTCTCCATAGAATTTATGAGACCCTGAAATTATCTATCATTTTATCGTCTGTCTAGATTCCCCCACCTTTAGAATATTAGCTTCTGGCTTGCCCTCAAGCATGGCTCTATTCCTGATGTCTTCAACAGCACCTGGCACGCAATAGTACTTATCCAATGACAGTGCCCCCTGGTGGCCATCATATAGTAACCCTCCTTGTGTAGAAGTGAGGCCTTGGTGCCCCCTCCTGCCTGTTTGAGTTGTTTTACAACTAAACCCCAAAGGTCAGTTACTCCAGCGGTGGTCGGCAGATAATGCATTAAAAGAGAAGGCTCTGAGGAAACTACTAAAAAATACTGACCTATCTTTATCTCTGCTCAACACCAACGGCTTTGCTGATTAGAATAACTATTACGGGAAGGCGGGGGAGGTAAGAGATCAACCCAAGGACTTGTACGCATGCATATAAGCATAACCAATGGACTCAAGACACTGGGGCGGGGTGTGAAGGCATGTGCGGGGTGCGGGGGGAGTAAGGGGAGGCTGTGGGAAGGTCAATGGGGAAAAAAGGAGACATGTGCTACTTTGTAATGCTTTAAACAATTAAAAAAAATAATAACTATTAGAAATGGGCTTGCATCAATGATATGATTGGTATTCACAACTGGCTAAAATGTCTTGGAAAAACTTCTTGCCCTCATAAAAAGGGCAGGAAGGCTCTTAGCAAAGGGATTATCCTGGTTGATACAAGATCAACCTACAATAATCAGTATTATTCACCAACACTGTAGTAAGCAATTGAATATAATTTTTAAAAACTACAGTTTTTTCAAAGAAGAAGAATTAAAATTTTTTTATTGATTTCAGAGAGAAAGGGAGAGGGAGAAAGAGATAGGAACATCAATGATGAGATAGAATAACTGATCGACTGCCTCCTGCACACCCTACACTGGGGATTGAGCCCACAACCCGGGCATGTGCCCTGACCGAAATTGAACCATGACCTCCTGGTTCATAGGTTGACACTCAACCACTGAGCTATGTCGGTTGGGCTGTACAGTTTTTAATAAAAACAATAGTTTATCAAACAACTTAAAGATGCAGACACATGGAAAAAATTTTAAATGCTGGATAAAGGATATAGAAGATAATCTGAAAAAATGACACCATTCATGGCCTTGAATAAGGTAGCTTAATATTAGCCACTGTGAATGCCACATCCATTTGTGGCTAGGGCTCAAGGTCTGGAGAAGGGGCTGACGCACAAATGAATACACTAGACAAGAAATATAAATTTAGAAGGCATGGGGGAACCAAGGGGAGACCTTTCTTTAGTGGAGAGGCTCTCTGAAACCTGGACCCATCAGCTTTTATTTACTTGAATACACATTTGCCCTTTAGGAATGCAAACAGGCATATCAATGGTAAAGTTTGATTATCAGGTTAGGGGATTGCCTTCAGCCATTTGGCCAACAGCAGGGCAATATTATGCTGATTTTCAGCCCTGCTGAATATCAACGTCCATTAGCCTTCCAGTGGAATTCTCGCATAATTATGCTAACTACTGTTGGTCTTTGCCTCCAGCAAGCCACGTGCCAGTTCTTCCCAAATTAGCCAGCAAATCCAGAGCAATTTCAATAAAAATATTTTTTAAGCTACTTGATAAATCTATTCCAAAAATGTTATGGAGGAATAAAGCTGTACAAATAGCTAAGTCAACATTAAAATGGAAAGAGGGGAATGCTTGCTCTACCAATATGAAGACAGACTGCAAAGCCATAATAATAAAAATAGTGTGGTATTGGTGCAATAACAGATTAATACACCAAAGAAACAACAGACTCATAGGCAGACCCAGGCATGTATAGGGACATAACAAAATGATAGAGTTGGCACTGCCATTCCATGGGGTAAAGGATTAATTGTTCTTCATGGCTTTGGGAAAACTGGCTTACTATATGAAGAAGAAAAAATGGATCCTTATCTCACACCATATACAAAGGTGGACTCCAAATTAAATAAACACCTACATGTAAAGAATAAAACTTGAGTTATTAAAAGAAACTGGAGAATAAAACTGTGACATATCCCCCAATTTTTTTGATATACTTTCCATCAAAGGTAGTTTCCATTCCCCTTGTCTAGAATATAGACCAGCCTCAGTGACTTGCTTCTAACAAAATGTGATGGAAGTGGCACTGAATGACTGTCTTAAGCTGCCATAACAAAATACCACAGACTGGTTTAAACAACAAATATATTCTTTCTCAGTTCCAGACATTGGGAAGTCTGAGATCAGGATGCCAACATGGTTGGGTTCTGGTGGGGACTCTTCCCAGCTTGGAAACAGCTGCTTCTCACTGTGTCCTCCCATGTCAGAAAGCGATTAAGCTCTCTGGTATTCTTATGAGACATCAAGTCATCCGATGAGGGTCCTGTCTTCATGAACTCATCTAACCCTAATGACCTCTTAAAGCCCCATCTTCAAATACCATCACATTGGGGGTTAGGGCTTCAACATGTGAATTTGGGAGAGACTCAAACATTCCATCCAAAACAGTGATTTCTGAGGCTAGGTCATAAAAGGCTTCAGCATGGTTCTCTTGGCATGCATACTCTTGGAGCCCACCCCCCATGTTGCGAGGAAGCCCAAGGTACATGGAGAAGCTTTGGGTTCTGGCTGATAGCCAGCATCAACTTCCAGACATGAGTGAGTGAGTGAGATGATTCCAGCCCTAGACATCATCTGGCTGCAATGGTCTGAGAGACCCCAAGTGAGAACTGATCAGCTGAGACCAGTCACCTGTAAGAACCATGAGAGATAAGTGTAATAAATGGTTGCTGTTTTCACCACTACATTTAGTATCATTTGTTACTCAGCCAGTGATAACAGGAGCAGTGACTTGGAGGTAGGGAAGGACTTCTAAAACAAAACATCAGAAGTATGAATCCTACAATGAAAAAATTTGATGAATTTAATCATGTCAAAATTTAAGAGTTTCTCTTCAAGGAAAGACATCTTTAGCTGAAGTTAATATATATATTTAAAAACAATGTATTTATTTTAGAGAGAGAGAGGAAAGAAGAGGGGTAGAGAGACAGAAACATCGATGAGAGATAAACATTGATTGGCTGCCTCCTGCACACCCTCTAATGGGGATCAAACCTGCAACCCAGGCATGTGCCTTAACCAGGAATCAAACCAGTGACATCTTGGTTCATGGATCGATGTTCAACCATGAGCCACACTAGCCGGGCTGAAGTTAATAACTAATGGACAGAATGAGAGAAGATATTTGCAACATCTAAAATGGATGAGTGATTGAAATTCAGCAACTACAAGAAATTCCTACAAATCAACATCACAAGACCACAACCCTGGTAGAAAAAGACACAAGGAACAGGAACAGACCATTGATAGGGCAGGAAGCCCAAACTGCTTATTGGCACATTAGGAAATACTCAAAATCAATAATAATCTGAAAGATGCAAACTGAAACAACAATTAGGTATTATTGAACATCTATTGATGGGGTAAAAATTAGAAAGCTGTATATACTAAGCATTGGTTGGAGTAGCAGTGGCATTGACCAACAGAACAGACCAGTAAGTACACGGTAAGTGGTAAAACACATGAGTGAACTGTATAAACACCTGGCCTGGGCATGGAGAATAGCCTCTCCCTCCCCCATGCACTGCAGGTGGGAGTGGGTTGTGGTCTAGGCTTCTGGAGAGTAACCCGTTTATTCATTCACAGGTCATTTTGAGCTCCTGTTATGTGTCTGGCACTCTTCTAGGCGCCAGGTTATAGCAGGAGCTTACATTCTAACAGGATAAAGCAGATAATAAACAATATCATAAATAAGTGAAGCATATATTATTTTAGAGGGTAATAAGACTTATGGAAAAAATTAAACAGAGATAAAAAACAAAAAAGGAAGAAGAGAAAAAATTAAATAGAGTAAAGAAATTGGAAGTGCCGGGATGGGGGAAATTGCAATTTTTAGCAGGGTAGTGTGATGGTCAGGAAAAATGCCCCCCCAAATGTCCATGTCCTAATCCCCAGAAACTGTGACTATGTTCTCTAGAGCCTCCAGAAGGAACACAGCTCTGTGACACCCTGATTTTAGCTCTATTAAGACCCACTTCCATTTTCTGACTTCCATAACTATGAGATGGTTTGTGTTGTTTTAAGTCACTAAGTTTGCGGTAATATGTTACAGCAGTCATAGGTAACTAATGCCGGTGATCAGAGAGGCATCACTAGGACGTGTGAGCAAAGAACCTGAGAGGGGCGGAGGGATATCTGGAGGAAGACTATTCCACGTGAAAGAAACAGCAGTGCACAGGGTCTGAGGTAGGAGTATGCTGCTTGTTGGGTTATTGGTGAGGAGGCCCCTGTGGCTGGAACAGTTAGGGAGGGAGAGAGTGGGCAGAACTGAGATCAGAGAGGTGATAGGGTTAGATTGTGTGGAACTTTACTCGGTACATAAACTTTACCTTGAGTGAGATGGCTCCACAACCATGCTCGTGCTTCTGTGGGAATGTCGGTGCCTTGGGAGGATTTGTGTGGTTGGTGGCGGCTGACATGGCTGGCTGTGAGCTCATCTGGAAGCTTCTTCACTGATGTGTCTGGTGCCTGGACTGGGGGCTTCCTCACAGCTTGATGGTTGTGTGAAAGTGTTCTTTATATATATATATATATATATATATATTTTAAATATATATTTTATTGACTTTTTACAGAGAGGAAGGAAGAGAGATAGATAGTCAGAAACATAGATGAGAGAGAAACATCGATCAGCTGCCTCTTGCACACCTCCTACTAGGGATGTGCCTGCAACCAAGTTACATGCCCTTGACCGGAATCGAACCTGGGACCTTTCAGTCCGCAGGCTGACGCTCTATTCACTGAGCCAAACCGGTTTTGGCGAAAGTGTTCTAAGAAGTATTTTGACTTGGCCTTCTTAGTGATGCAGTGTAACTTCCAACCCTTCCTATTGATTATATCTGAGTCACTAAAGCGAGTCCAGACTGAAAGGGAGAGGAACCAGACTCCATCTCTTGATGGGACAGAGGCAAAATCACAAGGCAGAAAAGGACATGGGGGAGTGACATCAGCAAAAGTGGCAGGATAGGGAAATCAATAAGTGTTGTTCCACAAAAGCAGAAAGTAAACTGGCAAAAACCATCAGAATCAACCTATCTGAATGCTAGAAAGTAATCAAAAGTTTACAGCAGCCAGGTGAATGTTTATTCAAGCCCCCCCACCACCCAAAAAAGAAAGAAAATAAACCAAAACCATCCAGCTGTGTACATTTTTAACTTAGCCTGGCCCCACCCTCTGCTCCCCAGGTCAGTGGTAGCCTTGGTAGATGACAGCCTACATTCCTGGTACCAGAGGGAACAGATGGACCTTATTCTCAAATAATTGTGATGGTTTGTTTTGACCTGTCTGGTGGCTTCCTATTGAAAAGGCTTGTTTTTATTTCATCTCACTTGAAACTCCCCCAATTCATCTATTTTGTTGCATATATCAGGACTTCATTCCTTTTTATGGCTGAATAATATTCCTTTTAATTGCCTTTGGTTTATTGATTTTTAGAAAGAGAGGAAAGGTGAGGGAGGGAGAGAGAGAAACATTTATGAGAGAGAAACATCAACATCAATTGGCTGCCTCCTATACACCCCTTGTCAGAGATCGAGACTGAAACCTGGGCATGTGCCCTGACTGAGAATTGAACCTGTGACCTCTTGGTTCATGGGTCAATACTCAACCACTGAGCAACACTGGCTGGGCACTGCCATTGGTTTTAAAAGATATTTTCCTGGGGAATCAAATTCTAGTTCGACAGTTTTTTGCTTTTGTTTTTTATTATTGATTTTTTACAGAGAGGAAGGGAGAGGGATAGAGAGTTAGAAACGTGGATGAGAGAGAAACATCGATCAGCTGCCTCCTGCACACCCCCCACTGGGGATGTGCGCACAGCCAAGGTACATCCCCTTGACCGGAATCGAACCTGGGACCCTTCAGTCCACAGGCCAACGCCCTATCCACTGAGCCAAGTCGGCCAGGGCGACAGTTTTGGTTTTTAATTGCAATTCTTTAAAAGACATTGCAGTCACCTGGTCAGTGTGGCTCAGTGGTTGAGTGTCAACCCATGAACCAGGAGCTCATAATTTGATTCCAGGTCAGGGCACATGCTTGGTTGTGGGCTTGATCCCCAGCAGGGGGTATGCAGGAGGCAGCTGATTGATGATTCTCTCTCATCATTGATGTTTCTATCTCTCTCTTCCTCTCCTTTCCTCTCTGAAATCAATAAAAAATATATATATTTTAAAAAAAGGTATTGCTGTCTTCTTGCTTGCATTGTTACTGAAATCGACACTCAACTAAGCAGGTTTAGGTATCGAGTCTAGAGATATAGGTAGAGGCTTTAACTAAATATTTCAATTGCTTTGAATGTCATGTGGCTTATAGTCAAAGATTAAGAAAATATTGCCTCCAGCCTTGGCCCACATTAAGTCCTCCTGGTGCCCCTTGTTTCCTTTGGCCACTAGAATGCACCACGCTGGGGCCAGGGCTGAGGCCACGGCTTCACTGTCCCTCAGCCAGTTTCACTCTGCTCCGCTTGGGACCATACCCTCTGAGATGGGCACCTGCTCTTTCAGTCTCACATGGCGACAAAACTTATATGTACTCTCAAGTATCTGATGATGAACAGAGACAAAAAAGAGAAAATATTCATTATTTAACTATGTGGCCACTTTGGTTTCTGGAGTTTGCGTGGTCAGCTGGTCAATAGATCCATTCAGCAAGGCTTCTGTTTTAATAGTCTCTGTGTTGGGGAAGCTGAAATTGGAAAATCAGTGATGATTGATACATTGTTTAATACTAATTTTTTTTTTAATTTTTTTTTAAAATATATTTTATTGATATTTCACAGAGAGGAAGGGAGAGGGATAGAGAGTTAGAAACATCGATGAGAGAGAAACATCGATCAGCTGCCTCCTGCACACCTCCCACTGGGGATGTGCCCGCAACCAAGGTACATGCCCTTGACCGGAATCGAACCCGGGACCTCTCAGTCCGCAGGCCGACGCTCTATCCACTGAGCCAAACCGATTTCGGCTGTTTAATACTACTTTTAAAGACCATGAATCCTTATATTATTATCCACATGTTAGGCTTAATTAAAGCAGAGACATATGAATTCCAAGGAAGTAATGTTCACTTGAAATTGACCATTGTGAATACAATGGGATTTGGTAACCAAATAAATAAAGAAGAGAGCTACCAACCAATAGTTGACACATGGCTCAGTTCAAGGCCAATTTCCAAGAACTAAAGATTAAAGATTCTTTTTTTAACTACCATAATTCTTGGATCCATGCATGCCACTATTTCATGTCACCAACAGATAGTTGATCTCTTAGCCACTAAGAGCCTTGACAGCAAGGTAAACTTTATATAGTGATTGCCATAGCAGATGACATTTTTAAAACTGAATTATAGAAGTTTAAGATCAAACTCATGAGTGAATTGTTCAGCAATAGTGCCCAGATATACCCATTACCAACAAATGATAAAACTGTTGTAATTAATACCCCATGAATGGATACTTGCCACTTGCTGTTGTAGGATGTATAGATGAGATATAAGCTGGGAACAAGATGGTCAAAGCTCACCAGTACCCTTGGGGTATTGTACAACTAGAAAATGAAAACCACTGTGACTTTGTAAAGCTCCAGGAAATGCTCATTTATACTGCCAACCTATGGTCATTGCCAATATAATGCCAATAGAAATCCTCAACTTGGCTGTGGAAGAGCTCAACTGTGATATAGCATGACCGTGAAAATGGCACAGCTGTGAGGTGTGCCCCAAGTCTCTCTGCTTTGCCCTGCTCTGGTCTACTCCCCTAAACATTTTTGGTGCCTCAGCTCAGCTTAAGAAACACAGGCTTTGGTGGAAAGGGAAAATGTGCTCTCACAGTCAGAGGAGAGCTGATTTACATGGACAGAAGTCCTTGCTCCAATTCCTAATTGGTTTGTTCTCATGCAAATGAAGATTCCAAATCCTCCAAGTTTGATTAGACCAAAAGGCACTGTCTTGATTGATCAGAATAGAGCTGCTCTAATTGGTTGGTGAATAAGATGATGTGGGGGGGAATATAGATAGCTATACAGTTCTGACTGGATGAGGAAAGCGTCAGTCCTATTGGTTGAAATAGGACTCCAGGAACGCCTTTATAATGGCTGGCTCTGGCTGGCAGCAGCCACATAGTTCAGTGCAGGCTTCTCCGTGAAGTGTAGTTTGCCTGAGAGGCCTCTGTGTAGAAATGGCTGTTAGGTTCTGGGATTTTTTATTTTTATTTTATTTTTATTTTTATTTTTAAAATATATTTTATTGATATTTTACAGAGAGGAAGGGAGAGGGATAGAGAGCCAGAAACATCGATGAGAGAGAAACATCGATCAGCTGCCTCCTGCACACCTCCCACTGGGGATGTGCCTGCAACCAAGGTACATGCCCTTGACCGGAATCGAACCCGGGACCCTTCAGTCCGCAAGCCGACGCTCTATCCACTGAGCCAAACCAGTTTCGGCAAGGGATTTTTTATTTTTATTTTTTATTTTTTTAATTTAAGGCCAGGAGCCCTTCTTAGTAGGTATTTTTTTTTTTTTTTTTTTAATCAGGGTCCACAGTACAAACATGGAGGACCTGCAAGAACAGACCCACAGTAGGCACTATGAACTTTAGGCCATTGCAAACTAGAGGAAATGGGTTTCTGATGTGGGCCTGTGGGAACCATGCCAGGGTATGTGGGATGCTGAAGGCCAATTGGAATATTGAGGCCTTGTTCTTAATACACCAGATGGCCAAGGCCACTCTGAGCATGGGAATCTTAATCAGGGTGTCCAAGGACTATACACAGATGCAAGGCCACAGCAATCTCATGATACACTGTGCCCTTCTATAACCCAAATGAGTGAGGTCACTACTTGGAAAGAAGCCTCTTTTGTCTAAATAGTATAATACATGTTACTGACCAGCCAGTGTGCTAGAAAGAGGCTGGAGAGGCTACTGAGACTACTGAGGTTGGTGAGCTCAGATGCAGCTACTATGTCAGGCTGTAGGTCCAGAGGCAGCACGTGGTTGCTCAGATAATGGCTGTGGGTACAGAGGCTGCTACTGTTTTGTGGGAAAGATGTATTTGTTAACCAGCTGGTATGTGGCTACCTGTATGAGACTGTTACGAAGAGCTGTTTTGTCTAATAGCTCCTGGTTAGCAATGGCTATATGGCCACAAGCTCTACAATAAAGACTCTCTCATATACCCAGCCCCTGGCAGAGGGGCTCAGACCCAACAGGGCCCATAATATAAGTTATTCAGCCTCCAAGAGACCTACAAAGGCAAAAGACATGAATTTTCTCTCTGACACACAGAGAAAAGGCCATGTAATGACTCAGCAAGAAGGTGATCATCTAAAGCCAGAAAGAAAGGCCTCACAAGAAACCAACTATAATGGCACTTTGATCTTTGACTTTTAGCTTCCAGAACTGTGAGACAATATATTTCTACTAGTGGCCCAGTGCAAGAAATTCATGCACAGGGGGCGGGGGTTCCCTCAGCCCAACCTTCACCCTCTCCAATCGGGGACCTCTGGCTCCTAACTGCTCACCTGCCTGCCTGCCTGATCGCCCCTAACTGCCTCTGCCTGCCTGATCTCGCCCCCAACTGCCCTCCCCTGCTGGCCTGGTTGCCCCCAACTGCCCTCTCTGCCTCAGCCCCCACCATCACGGCTTTGTCTGGAAGAAAGTTGGATGTCCGGAAGATGGCCGGTCAACCCGGTCTAATTAGCATATTACCCTTTTATTAGTATAGATAGATTATATAGGATAGGATTGCTTAAATGCAGGGGGGGGGGGCTTTTTTCAGCAGGAGGAGATGCTCTTGGCAGACAAAAATACATAATCCCTATATCTGGACTGATAGTCAACCATATGCACTATACTGCCAAACCGGTCATTAAAAAATTGAACCGTTTTCTTACACCTTACACCAAACAGATGTTACCCTTAAAATCTCTCCTCAGCCCCCACCTTAGGTTCTGCCTTCGCAGTTCACCCAGATTAGGTTCTGACTGATCAGTTTCTATGCCAGTCAGCGTCAAAAGCTCTGCCTCCTAGGCAGCCCTTGGATCCTCGCACTTCACCCAGATTTGGTACTGATTGATTGGTTTCTATGCCAGTCAGCATCAAAAGCTCTGCCTCCTAGGCAGCCATTGGCACCTCACAGTTCACCCAGATTTGGTTCTGATTGGTCGGTTTCTATGCCAGTCAGCATCTCTGGGCCTATCTCTGGGCCTGATCAGAGAGGTGGGGCTGATCAGCAGCCCCTGTGGAGGCCCGGGGAGAAAGAGAGGTGTGGCTGCTGGCGAAGCCCGCAGAGAAAGAGAGAGGCAATGGCTGATCAACAGCTGCCACAGAGGCTGCGGATCAGACCCTGCCTCTCCCTCCCCAGGCCTCTCTCTGGGCCTGATCTGCAGCTCCCTCAGCAGTTAGTGCTGGGTTGCCATGCCTGCAGCAGTGGCAGTCAGTGGTGGGTTGCCTGCCCCAGCAACCCAGCACTGACTGCAGGACTGACTTCCGGTCGGTCGAGACTTTGGCCGTTTTATACATTACGGACCCTGGGTTTTTATATATTAGGATTGTTTAAGCCAAAAACAAAAGACACAAATTTTATGGAGAACATCAGAGGAAGGAAGAAGAAAGGAAGCAGATGTGCAGCGAGTAAAGAAGAAAGGAGCTACAGGCCAAATTTGAGCACCTTAAAAAAGTTCACCAGAAAGAGAGAATGAAGCTTGAAGGAAAGAGAAGGCTTTCCAAAGAAGAAATAATCTTTTTATCTAAAAAAGAAAGCTACCTCTGACATATTCCAGAACCAGACCTTTATGGCAATGGGTGGCAACCTGAAGAAGATCAAGGAATGTAAGAACTGCAATTTTACATAAAACAAAGGTTCTAGATCACAGAAGGTCATCACAAGCAAAGGATCTAGAAGTATGCTGTGACTTTCTTGCTATTTTTATTTGATTTATCACTCATTCTGCATTTGGCAAATGGCCACAGTAACTGCCATGTATGGGAAAATACTTTTTTTTTTAATATATTTTATTGATTTTTTACAGAGAGGAAGGAAGAGTGATAGATAGTCAGAAACATCGATGAGAGAGAAACATCGATCAGCTGCCTCTTGCACACCTCCTACTGGGGATGTGCCCGCAACCAAGCTACATGCCCTTGACCGGAATCGAACCTGGAACCTTTCAGTCTGCAGGCTGACGCTCTATCCACTGAGCCAAACCGGTTTTGGCGGGAAAATACTTTTTAAAAATGTATTTTTATTTATTTCAGAGAGTAAGGGAGAGGGAAAGAGAGATAGAAACATCAATGATGAGAGAGAATCACTGATCGGCCACTTCCCATATGCCCCACACTGGGGGATCAAACCCAAAACTCAGTTCATAGATTGACACTCAACCACTGAGCGACAGTGGCCGGGTGGAAAAATACTTTTAAGTATAAGGTCCATACATAAGCCAGAGTGGATGATAGCACTATATATTCACTGTTGTTACACATTTTTAGATTGTTGGTTTGTCATGAATCTATCAGAGGTGGGCAAACTTTATGACTCGAGGGCCACAATGGGTTCTTAAACTGGACCAGAGGGCCGGAACAAAAGCATGGATGGAGTGTTTGTGTGAACTAATATAAATTCAAAGTAAAGGAGCGGAGGGGAGAGCAAGAGAACCGGATAGAACAGCCGGATCCGGCCCGCGGGCCGTAGTTTGCCCAAGGCTGATCTAGATAGTTTCTCCTGCTGCCCACTTATTGTCACTTTACAGAGTTTATACCACGGAGCAGTGTCAGTGCCTTTGAAAATACACAACTCACCCTTATTATGGCTGATTGCATTTATATTCCAAGATGAACCTTTTTTGTACATACTAAAGGTAAAATTTGGGGAATATATTTTATTTTAATTTTAGAAAGAGGAAGTGAGAGTGGGATAGAGAGAGAGAGAGAGAGAGAAACATCTATCAGTCTGTGCCCTGACCAAACCCACAACATGTGTATTTGCTGCCCTGCCTGGGAATAGAACCCGAGACCCTTCAGTGCACAGGATGACACTTCAACCAACTGAGCCACACCAGCCAGGGCTGGGAATATATTTTAAAGGGTAGTATACACCTGAAACTCTAACCTCTCAATAGTTTTATAGAACTTTAAATTTATTGATGTAATTATCTAATTAGTAAAATGATTCTGAGCTTTTGTATCAAATCCTATATAATAAAAGTCTAATATGCTAAGTGCCTGGTCGTCCATTCAACCAATCAAAGCATAATATGCTAATGATATGCTAAGGACGCTCAACCGCTTGCTACGACATGCACTGACCACCAGGGGGCAGACACTACGACTGCTAGGTTAGCTTGCTGCTGGGGTCCGGCAGATCTGGACTAAGCAAGAAGGGCTGGACATGCTCTGGCCCTTCCATGGTCCCTCCCTGGCTGGCCAACCTCCCAACATCCCTCCCCAGCCCTGATTATGCACCAGTGTGGTCCTTCGGCCTCTCACAATCCGGAACCCCTTGGGGGATGTCGGTGAGCCGGTTTCAGCCTGATCCCGCAGGCCAGGCCAAGGGACCCCACTAGTGCACGATTTTGTACACTGGGCCTCTAGTTTTATATAACACGATGGCCTTCCATGCCTCTGTATACCTTATTGTGGCTGACATATTATGGTGATGAAACAAAATATGTCTAAAAGTAAAAACATCTAGGTATATAAGCCCTTTTTCTAGTGATAAGTACCTTTGAACCTGGGTGTTATCATAGTATTTTCATTAGGCTGTATTACATACTTGTTTAAAACTCTGCCTTCCAGGGGAAAATTATAAGGTTGAGTCATCTTACTAAAGATATTTCTTGCCCTGGCCAGGTAGCTCAGTTAGTTGGAGTGTTATCCTTGTACACCAAAAGTCTTCGGGTTCCATTTTTGGTCAGGGCATGTGCAGTAGGCAACTGAGTGATGTTTCTCTCTCACATTGATGTTTCTTTCTCTCTCCTTTTCTCTCTCTAAAATAAATAAACATATCTTTGGTTGAGAATTTTTTTTTAAAGTTTTAAGCCCTGGCTGGTAGCTCAGTTGGTTAGAGCATTGTCCTGATATGCCAAGGTTGTGGGTTCAATCCCCGGTCAGGGCACAACTAACAAATGCATAAATAAGTGGAACAACAAGTCAATGTTTCTCTCTTTCTCCATTCTTCTCTCTTTAAAATCAATAAATAAAAATTAAAACTGTTTCTTAAGAAAATAACTAAATTTTTATATTTGAATATTAAAGATATAAAAATTTAGATAATTCATATCTCAAGGGATATTTGAATTCAGTGCCTTAGTAGTATTCTTGGAACAATTAACTTTTTTTTCTTAGACAAGTATTTTTATCTTTTTATTGATTTTAGAGAGGGAGGGAGGGATAGAGAGAGAAACATTGATGTGAGAGAGATACATCGATCCTCCCATAGGCATCCCAACCGGGGACTTGAACCCGCAAACTAAATATGTGCCCTGACCAGGAACTGAACCTGTGACCTTCTGGTGTACTGGGGCAATGCTCCAACCAACTGAGCCACACTGGCCAGGTTGAACAATTAACTTTTTTCTTAATAGTCTTAGGTATATATTTTTTGTACTTGAATATATTCTAAGTAAAGGTGACATTTATTCTTTTTAATTTAATTTTTTATTTTGGTTGAATTCAGAGAGGAAGGGAGAGGGAGAGGGAGAAAGAGAGAGAAATATCAATGATGAGAGAGAATCATTGATCAGCTGCCTCATGCATGCTCCCCACTGGGGATCTAGCCCGCAACCTGAGCATGTGCCCTTGACCAGAATCGAACCTGGGACCCTTTAGTTTGTAGGCCAATGCTCTATCCAGTAAGCCAAACTGACTAAGTCTCTCCTATTTTTTAATTTTTAAATATATTTTATTGATTTTTTACAGAGAGGAAGGGGGAGGGATAGAGAGTTAGAAACATCAGATGAGAGAGAAACATCGATCAGCTGTCTCCTGCACACCCCCTACTGGGGATGTGCCCACAACCAAGGTACATGCCCTTGACTGGAATCGAACCTGAGACCCTTCCGTCTGCAAGCTGATGCTCTATTCACTGAGCCAAACCAGTTAGGGCTCTCTTATTTTTTTAAAGAGAGAGATATTGACTGACTGAGAATGGAACCCAAAACCTTTTGGTATATAGGAGGACACTCCAACCAACTTAGCCACCTGGCCAGGGCCTGACATTTACTCTTTTAAAAATTTATTTATTTATTTATTGATGAGAGAGAGAGGTATTTGTTGTTCCACTTATTTATGCATTCATTGGTTGATTCTTGTATGTGTCCTGACCAGAGATTGACCCTGCAACCTTGATGTATCCAGACAATGCTCCAAGTAACTGAGCTACTTGGCCAGGGAAAATAAAATATATCTATCCCTGGCCGGGTGGCTCAGTTGGTTGGAGCATCATCCTGTACACAAAAAGGTTTCAGGTTTGACTCCTGGTCAGGGTGTGGCCTGGGTTGTAGTTTGTTCCCCGGAGCATGTACAGAAGACAATGTATCAATGTTTCTCTCTCAAAGACATTGGTGTTTCACTCTCTCTCTCTCTAAAAATCAAAGTCATATCCTTGGATATGACTGGTTTGATCTCTGGTTGGAGTGTGTATAGGAGAAAACTGATCATGTTCTTCTTTGACATCAAAGTTTCTCTCTTCTTTCTGTCTCTCTCTCCCCCTATCTCTCTCTCTAAAATCAATAAAAATAGCCCAGCTGGTGTTGTTCATGAACTAGGAGGTCATGGTTTGATTCCAGATCAGGGCACATGACCAGGTTGCGGCCTTGATCCCCAGTAGGGGGCCTGCAGGAGGCAGCCGATCAGTGATTCTCTCTCATCATTGATGTTTCTATCTCTCCCTCTCCCTTCCTCTCTGAAATCAATAAAAATATATTTAAAAATAAATAAAAACATATCCTTGGGTAAGGATTAATTTTTTAAAAATGTTTAACTTAGCTTATGTCAGATTCTGAACAGTGTTTTTTTCCCCCTGAAACTGTGTAAGTGCAAATAAAACCTTTCATTTTGTAACACAAAAAAAGAAAAGAAAATATGTTAGTTACATCCTGAAGGCCCACCAGTAAAGCAAGTTCCAGGAGAAATGTTTAAAAGTACACTTTGCTTGAGATAATACAAAAAGGTAGCTAGTTAAGCACAAAACAATGATAGCTTAAATAATGTTGATAGTCACAGATGTCTAGTTTCCGCTTTTTGCTTTAAAGATAACATCACTGTCGCTCAATTATGAGATATTTTGCCGAATCTTGGTTTCTCAACCTAGGTAGATCACTACACCAAAGTGACCAACACCAGACAAGATGATGTCAGGAATCAAATTAATCAGAAAAAACAGTGAAGCTTACATAAAAACTGACCAATTAGCTTCCCCTTCAGCCCCTAACCCCTAAACCTCAATCTCTGCCTTTAAAAACTCCTTTTTTTAAATTTAATAAATCTTTATTGTTCAGATTATTACAATTGTTCCTCTTTTTCCCCCCATAGCTCCCCTCCACCCAGTTCCCACCCCACCCTCTGTCCTTATCCCCCCCACTGTCCTCATCCATAGGTGTATGATTTTTGTCCAGTTTCTTCCCACACTCCCCACACCCCTTTTCCCCCGAGAATTGCCAGTCCACTCCCTTTCTATGCCCCTGATTCACCAGTTTATTCTGTTCATCAGACTTTTTATTCACTTGATTTTTAGATTCACTTGTTGATAGATATGTATTTGTTGTTCATAATTTTTATCTTTACCTTTTTCTTCTTCTTCCTCTTCTTAAAGAATACCTTTCAGGCCAAAACCGGTTTGGCTCAGTGGATAGAGCGTCGGCCTGCGGACTGAGGGGTCCCGGGTTCGATTCCGGTCAAGGGCATGTGCCTTGGTTGTGGGCACATCTCCAGTGGGAGGTGTGCAGGAGGCAGCTGATCGATGTTTCTAGCTCTCTATCCCTCTCCCTTCCTCTCTGTAAAGTATCAATAAAATATATAAAAAAAAAAAAATTAAAGAATACCTTTCAGCATTTCATATAATACTGGTTTGGTGGTGATGAACTCCTTTAGCTTTTTCTTATCTGTGAAGCTCTTTATCTGACCTTCAATTCTGAATGATAGCTTTGCTGGGTAGAGTAATCTTGGTTGTAGGTTCTTGCTATTCATCACTTTGAATATTTCTTGCCACTCCCGTCTGGCCTGCATAGTTTCTGTTGAGAAATCAGTAGACAGTCGTATGGGTGCTCCCTTGTAGGTAACTAACTGTTTTTCTCTTGTTGCTTTTAATATTCTCTCTTTGTCTTTTGCTCTTGGCATTTTAATTGTGATGTGTCATGGGGTGGTCCTCTTTTCCTTTTGTTTGGGGTTCTGTGTGCTTCCTGGACTTGTAAGTCTATTTCTTTCACCAGGTGGGGGAAGTTTTTGGTCATTATTTCTTCAAATAGGTTTTCAGTATCTTGCTCTTTCTCTTCTTCTGGCACCCCCATAATTCTGATGTTGGTATGCTTGAAGTTGTCCCAGAGGCTCCTTACACTATCTTCATATTTTTGGATTCTTTTTTCTTTTTTCTTTTCCGGTTGGGTGTTTTTTGCTTCTTTGTATTTCAAATCTTTGACTTGATTCTTGCAGTCCTCTAGTCTGCTGTTAGGTCTCTGTATAATATTTTTTATTTCAGTCAGTGTATGCTTAATTTATAGTTGGTCCTTTTTCATATCTTTGAGGGTCTCGCTAAATTTATCTGCCTTTTCTAGGAAATTCTTGAAAAACCTTATAACCGTGGTTTTGAACTCTATATCCAGTCATTTGCTTTCCTCCATTTCTTTCATTTGTGATCTGTTTCTTTGTCTCTGCATTTTGGCTGCTTCCCTGAGTTGATAGAGTGGCTTTGTGTGCTAGGTGTCCTATAGGGCTCAGTGGCTCAGCCTCCCCAGTTACTTGAGGTGGACAGTCTTGGTGCACCCCTTTGTGGGCTGTGTGCACAGTCTTGTTGTAGGTAAGCATTGATTGTTGTTGGTATCACTGGGAGGAATTGACCTCCAGGCCAATTGGCTGTGAGGATCAGCTGTGTCTACGCTGGGAGAACTTCTGTGCTGGAGACACCCTTATGAAACAAGACTTGCAAAAGCCTCTGTGCTCAGCTTGGATGGGGCAGAGTCTCAGGGAGGAGCAGACAGCATTGGTTTCCCATCAGCCCTTCCCTAATATGCCCCTGTGTCTCAGTGTCCCATGGTAATCGCTGCAAGCACCTCTGAGAGAAAGCCGCCCTCAAGTTCCGCCCGCTGCCGGACAATCCAGTTTCTCCCCGAATGAGTCTGTGTCCCCAGAGTCTCGCCCAAAACTGGAGTTCAGTGCAGTCGGGAGCTTTTGTCTCCTTCCAGCTTGAGAAAGCCAGCCACGTACTCAGTTGCCTGCCCTCTCCACGCGCACGCCTCGGTACTTCTGCCTTCCGCAGTTCCTCTGAGTCTCAGTGTGCTTTTCTCTTTCCTGATAGTACAGTTTCACCCTGTATGAGTCTGGGTCCCCAGAGTCTCACCCGGAACTGGAGTTCAGTGCAGTTGAGAGCTTTTGTCTCCCTCCTGCTTGAGTAAGCCAGCCACTCACTCAGTTGCCAGTCTTCTCTGAGTGCGCATCTCAGTACCTCTGCCTCCTGCAGCTCCTCTGAGTCTCAGTGTGCTTTTCTCTTCCCTTCTAGTTGTAGAATTTCCACTCAGCCAGCCTTCCTGTGTTCTAGATGCTGTCCGTTTTGTCTTTTAGTTGTAATTTTGAAATTGTTGTGCAAGGCAGCCATTTAGGTGTTTACCTATGCTGCCATGTTGGTTTCTCCTGCCTTTAAAAACTCTTGATTAAAAACCTCTGGGGAATTTGGATTTTGAGCACTAGCTCCTCTTCTTCTGGGTGGTGCCATTTCAATAAAAATAGTTTATCTTTCTTCACTGCAAAGCCCGGTGTCAGTGATCATTAATTTACTGTGCATGGGTGGGCATGAACTCTCATTTGATTTGATCATATTTCTTTTTTAAAAAATATATTTTTATTGATTTCAGAGAAGAAGGGTGAGGGAGAGAGAGAGATAGAAACATCAGTGATGAGAGATAATCATTGACCAGCTGTCTCCTGCATGCCCCCTACTGGGGATCAAGCCTGCAACCCAGGCATGTTTCCTTGACTGGAATTGAACCTGGGACCTTTCAGTCCACAGGCATGCTCTATCCATTGAGCCAAACCAGCTAGGACTCAATAATATTTCTAATGAAAAATCTAATGTCATCATTATCTTTATTCCCCTGTACTTTATTCCTCTGTCTTATTCCTATCTTTTTCTCTGGATGCTTTTAAGAATTTCTCTTTTTAAAAATGAGTTTTGGCCCAACTGGGATGGCTCAGTGGTTGAGTGTCAACCTATGAACCAGGAGATCACAGTTCAATTCCTGGTCAGGGCACCTGCCCGGGTTGCAGGGTCCATCCCCAGTGTGGGCATGCAGGAGGCAGCCAATCAGTGATTCTCTCTCACCATTGATGTTTCTATCTATCTCTTCCTCTCTGAAATCAATAAAAAATATTTTTTTAAAAAAAAGAGTTTTGTTTTTATCACTAGTTTTGGACAATTTGATTAAACTTTGGTTTAATTTTCTTCATGTTTTCTGGTGCTTGGGTTTTTTGAACTTCTTGGATCTATGGATTTATAGTTTTCATCAGCTTTGGACATTTTTTTGCTATCACTTCTTCAAATATATGTCCTTCTCCCATTTTTTGAGTACTCATATTTGCCATGTATGAGGCTGATTAAAATTGTCTCACAGCTTTGGGGGAGGAAGGCAGGATGGGAGCAGGCTGGAAGAGGTTAATGGGGGAAAAAGGAGGACCTATGTAATACTTTCAACAATAAAGATTAAAAAAAAAGAGTAATAAGGAACAAAAAAGTCTCACAGCTCAATGATACTCTTTCATTTGGACAGTTTCTACTGCTATGTGATCAGTATCTATTTTTCTGCAATGTGTAATTACATCCAGCATATTTTTCATCACATTGAAACCCCCAGTTGGGCTCAGGCTGCCTGTCTCTGTGTCCAATAACGAAGGCAGGGTTGAATCATATAAGGCGTTTATTGAGAAGGCCAGTAAACCAGGAAAAGAGTGCTTACAAGCATTCAAATCCTGTCTTACTGCAAGGTGCAGGGGACAGGATTATAAAGGGGAAGGGGCTAGGGTGAGGCCAGTTCTGGAGATGTCAGCTATTGTTCTTTAGTCATCAGGAGATGAGATGATGTTGGTGAGATGATGTTTTGACTCCTGGTGGGTTGGTCTGACCCTGTTTAGTACTGTTCTTCTTGCTGGATTCACAGCTGAGTCACCTCCTTAATCACTTTGCACAAGCCTTGGAAAGGAAACTTAAGAAAAATGTAACCCCCTATCTATCTACATAATAGAGGAATATGCAAGTTAGCCAGGACGCCGTAACGTCACAACCGAACAGCAGGGACCTGAGGCTGCATGGTGCCTGGCCGGGGCGAGGGACCTCAGGCCGTGCCCCCCACCTGGCGGGGCTTGACAGGGACCCCAGGTCATGCCCCTGCCCAATAGGGCTTGACGGGGGACCTCAGGCCACGGCCCCCATCCGGCGGGGCTAGACAGGGGACCTGAGACTGCGCCCCCCATCCAGCGCAAGGCTGGGGGACCTGAGGCTGCACCCCTCGCCTGGAGGGGCTTGATGGGGATGGGGTCGGCTGGGTCTGGGTCTCATCCAATGGGGGTGGGGCTGGCCAGGTCTGGGTCTCCTGCATTTTCGAAGCACATGCGGGTGGTAGTGGGGGACTTGACTCTAGGTCCCACGGCATGCCCCAGACTCTGACAGGAGGGAGATTTTCATATACATTTTACTAATTTTCTTTAATCTCTGACACTTCTATTATAGAGAAAGGGCAAATAGCAATATTAACATATTTCCTCTAATTAATTCCCTTTTAATGTGCATGAATTTTGTGCACTGGGCCACTAGTTCACATATAAGAAACTTAATCCCCTATTCACATAAGTATATGTGTTCTAAGATTGAAAATAATATAATTATTTTTCAGATTAATTTAGGTGCTCTATCTATAAGATTATAGGTCCCCCCTATCAACAGCCTCTGTTATTTTTATTTCTAGACATTCAGTTTTTGTTTTTGTTTTTAATCTTTGCCCAGCCAGAAGGTTGAGGTTCAATTCCTGGTCAGGGAACATGCCCAGGCTGTGGGCTCAATCCCCAGTGTGGGGTGTGCAGTAGGCCCACTGGTTCTCTGTCATCATTGATGTTTCTATTTCTCTCTCCCTCTCCCTCCTCTCTGAAATCAATAAAAAATTTTAAAAAATCTTCCACATTGCCCGGCCGGCGTGGCTCAGTGGTGGAGCAATGACCTATGAACCTGGAAATCACGGTTCAATTCCCGGTCAGGGCACATGCCTGGGTTGCGGGCTCAATCCACAGTGGGGCATACAGGCAGCAGCCAATCAATGATTCTCTCTCATTATTGATGTTTCTATTATCTCTCTCTCCCTCTCCCTTCCTCTCTGAAATAAACAAAAATATATTTAAATTTTTTTTCCACATCTCTAATTTACTTTTGAACATGTGGAATATAATTGTGATAACTGTTTTAATGTCCTTCTTGATAATTCTAATATTCAATTTCAATTATTGGTTAATTTCATTATCAGTTGTATTTTACTGCTTCATTGATTTTTGAAAGCCTGGTGTTTCTGACTCTGATTTTGATGGTTAGATGCTGAATATTTTGTTGTTGTTTGTTTGTTTTTTGAATATTTTTGTATTCTTATAAATATTGTTGAGTTAGTTCTGGGTTGTTAAGTTACGTGGAGGCAGTTTGATGCTTTTGGGTTTTATACTTACGTTGTGTTGGTGGGTCCTGAGCAGTGCTCCATCTAGGGCTAATTGCTCTCTACAAATGAGGCAAGACTTTCTGGCGTATTTACCCGATGTCCCGTGAAAGAGAAGTCTTTCTAAGCTGGCTGGTGGGGACAGGCACTATTCCAAGTGCCAGGCAGTGTTCTCATTCTTTCAGACCTCCCTTCTCCCTCAACACAGGTAGTTTCCTCACATGCATTGCTGATCAGCACCCTGCTGAATACTTGAGGGACCTCTGCAGATCTCTGGGGTCTTCTTGTGCAGCTCTCTCCTCTCCAGATGTCTGTCTTGCAAACTCTTGACCCTTTGCTCTCCTCTGACTCTCAGTTTTGTCTTTTCTCAACTCATGGAGTCTGTTAGACTTGTAGTGGGGAAATAAATATTTTTCCCTCTACATTTCAAGGTTCTCCAGCTGGGGCCCTACAAATTAGACCCACAAGAGACAGATTGACAAGAGAAAAACAACATGTGCATCACACATACACATGGGAGAACTCAGTCATGAGTAACTCGAAGGAAAGGTTAGAGGTCAGGCTCAGGTAGCATCTTAACAGAAGAACAAAACTTTTTGGATAAGTGACAAGACAAAGGAAAAGGACTTTGAGTTTCTAGTGCAGCAAATTGTGGGAAGGTAAATATATGGGGAACTAATGGAAGATAAGGGCTAACTAGTAAGGTTTGTTGTGTAGATTCCTTTGGTGGGGTCTCTGGGATGTAAGATTAACTTTTGTTCTTCCTGGTAGAGATGGGAGTGAGGATACCTTTATAAATTTATGTCCTGCTTGTAGGCAGATTGGGGAGGGTAGATAGTATTTCTTATATCAGCTTCCTCTGATCTGCTTTTTGCTCAAAATGATCCTATGCCATAGTGGTATGTTTTTGGGTGGCATATTCTGCCAGACTCCACCTGGATCCCCCCTCCCTGCTTCACAGCCTGGTAATGCTCTCTAGGCCATACCTGGGCACTCATAAGGCTCACTTAATTGTTTGCCATCTCTCAGGGATCACTGTCCTTCATTGCTGAATATTCTGTATCTCCCAAACCATTATTTTATATATTTTGTCTGTTTTCATTGTTCCACTTGTCTCAGGCAGTAAGGCAAATCCAGCTCTACCTTGTCCAGAAACAAGGTTTTGTAGAACTTTTTTTATTTATTTTTCTATCACTTTGACAAACTATTTTATTTATGAAAATCTGAAGCAGCCCACCTGGCATGGCTCAGTGGTTGAGCATCGACCTATGAAGAGGAGGTCATGGTTCAATTCCTAGTCAGGACATATGTCCCAATTTCAGACTTGATCCCCATTGTTAGGTCTGCAGGAGGCAGCCAATCAGTGATTCTCTCTCATCACTGATGTTTCTATTTCTCTCTCCCTCTCCCTTCCTCTCTGAAGTCAATAAAAAAAAAAAATTAAATATGAAGCAGTACAAAACTCAGAAGCTGCACTTAGGTGCAATAAGCATGGATATGATTTTCAGCAACACTAGTCCTTTCCATAAATTGAATAATATTTAAGTTTGACATCATAGTAACCCTTAAAGCAGCAATCATCAATTTTCAATACTGCCCTGTATATTATTAAATAAGCAAGGTTAGGAGGATCAAGATGCCAGCATAGGTAAATGTAGTACTCACCCCCTCCCACAACTACATCAAATTTACAACTAAAATATAGAACAACCATCATTCAGAACTGCCTGAAATCTGACTGAAGGGAAGTCCTACAACTAGGAATTTAAAGAAGCCACTTTGAGACTGGTAGGAGATGCAGAGCCATGGAACAGGTTGGTCCAAAACCCATGTGTGGTGCTTCTTAATTAGGAGAAATATCTTGGCTGCAGGGGGTCCCTTTGAGGAGCGAGGGGTTTCAGCCCCATATCAGACCCCTCAGCCCAGGATTCCAGTGCTGGGAAGAGAAGTCCCCATAACTTTGGGCTGTAAAAACCAGGGGGGCCCTATCTGGCTTGGCTCAGTGGATAGAGCATTAGCCTGCGGACTCAGGGGTCCCAGGTTCCATTCTGGCCAAGGGCACATGCCTGGGTTGCGGGCTCGATCCCCAGTAGGGGGCGTGCAGGAGGCAGCCGATCAATGATTCTCTTTCATCATTGATGTTTCTATCTCTCTCTCCTTCTCCCTTCCTCTCTGAAATTAATAAAAAGAAATATATTTAAAAAAACAAACCAGGGGGGATTGTGGATGAGTGACACAGAGGCTGCTAGAGTCCCAGGCAGTTCCTCTTAAAGGGCCTGCACACAGACTTACTCAGACTCACTCCCTCTGAGCTCCAGCACGCAGGCAGCAGCTTGAAAGGAACCAGGGACATATAGGGAAAAACTAAATTGTCTGGCATCATGGCAAGAACTGGGGAGTGGGGAGGGACAGCTTTCTACCAGACAAAAGTGCTTCAAGATGTCATTGTTCCTTTGTTGAGACCTCCCCTCTACAGAGCAGACAGGTAGGCACCATATCTGAGTCTCCATCAGCCTGGCTCACATTGTTTGCCCCACGCAACTTGCAGGCTCATCCAAGTTGTTTGCAGTGGCTTTTCCATATGAATGGCTTATCCTGGCTCATGCTTCAGACTTTCCTAAAATCTCTCAAACAAGCAGCAGCTGGCCTCAGAATGCCCTATACATCTTGCTAAGTGGCCTCAGGCCAGGCACTAGCAGCAGCCTGCCTTGGTTCACAGCTTGGCCTCTCCTTGGCACCTCTAAGCCCAACACAAGTGGTAACAATCTGCAGATCACTCTGTTGCTCATGCTGGATGACCCCAGGCAGGGTATAGGCAGTAGCTGACTCTGTATCTCACGGGAGGCCCTAGAGCCAACATACCCAGTGTTCAGTTTCAGACCACACCAGATTACAACCCTACCACATCCACTATATCTATGAGTGACACATTCAAGGGTGGACTCGGGGAGCACCAAAACCCCACTGAAGCATGTCCTACTCCATACGATTGGCTCCTGCACAGCAGCTCTTCCACTGTAATCCCAGCTGGTCCTCACAGCTGACTGGCCTGGAGGTGACACCCTTTCAGCTCAGGTGATTGGGGAAGCTAAGCCACTGGGCCGTATAGGACACCTACTACACACAGCCACTCTACCAATTCCAGGAGACATAACAGCTCTACCTAATATATAAAAATAAACAGGGAAGCAACCAAAATGAGAAGTTAAAAAAACATGTTTCAAATGAAAGAACAGAAGAAATTTCCAGAAAAAGAACTAAATGAAATGGAAGCAAGCAAACTACCAGAATTCAAAACAATGGTTACAAGGATGCTCAAGAAACTTAGTGAGAATGTCAAGAAACTTAGTGAGAAGTGAAAGGAACTTAGTGATAACATCAACAACATAAAAAAGGACCAATCAGAAATGAAGGATACACTAACTGAAATTAAAAAAAAATAATTTACAGGGAATCAACAGTACAGTAGAGGATGCTGAGAATCAAATCAGTGATTTAGAATAAGAGGAAGCAAAAAACACCCAATCAGAACAGCAAAGAGGAAAGAGAACCCCAAAATATTAAGATAGTATAAGGATCTCTGAGACAACTTCAAGCATCCCAACATTTGTATCATGGGTGTGCCAGAAGGAAAAGAGAGGGAGCAAGAAATTGAAAACCTATTTGAGGAAATAACAGAAAATTTCCCTTACCTGGTGAAAGAAATAGACATACAAGTCCAGGAAGCACATAGAATCCCAAACAAGATGAACCCAAAGAGGCTCACACCAAGACATATAATAATTAAAATGCCCAAGGTAAAAGACAAGAGAGAATCTTAAAAGCAGCAAGAGAAAAGCAATTAGTTACCTACAAGGGAGCACGACTGTCACCTGATTTCTCAATAGAAACTTTGCAGGCCAGAGGGAGTAGCAAAGAATATTCAAAGTGATGAAAAGCAAGGACTTATAACCAAGATTACGCTACCCTGCAAAGCTATCATTTAGAATTGAAGGTCAGATAAAGAGCTTCCCAGACAAGAAAAAGCTGAAGGAGTTAATTACACCAAACCAGTATTATATGAAATGTTAAAGGGTCTTCTTTAAGAAGAAAAAAAATTAAAAATATGAACTATAAAATGGCAATAAATGCATATCTATCAACAATTGAATCTAAAAATAAACAAACAAGCAGATCAGAAACAGACTCATAGATACAGAGAACATTTTGACAGTTGCCAGATGGGAGGGGGATTGAGAGGATGGGTGAAAAAGGTGAAGGGATTCAGAAGTACAAATTAGTAATTATAGTGTAATCATAGAGGTATAAAGTACAGCATAGAGAATATAGTTAATAATATTCTAATAACTATGTATTGTTTCAGATGGGGATGAGATATTTTGGGATGATCACTTAATAAGTTTTATAATATCTAATCACTATGATATACACCTGAAACTAATATAATATTGTTTGTCAACTGTAACTGGAAAAAGGAGGTCATGGTTCAATTTCTGGTCAGGACACATGCCTGGGTTGGGGGCTCAGTTCCTAGTAGTGGGCATGCAGGAGGAGCCAATCAATGATTCTCTCTTATCATTGATGTTTCTATCTCTCCCTCTCCCTCTCTGAAATCAATAATAATAATAAAAAGGAATATATTACATGAGATGGCAATTACATGAAGTGATCTGAACAAAGGTACATAAACTTGAAAAAAACACACATGGGTCCAAAGTTTCATTAAGATAACTAGATTCTCTAGAGCAAGGGTGGGGAACGTCCAGCCCATGGTTAGTGGAAGGCCCATGAAATCATTTCGTCTGGCCCTGCCAAGGCATTAGGGGTGAGCTAATTAAATGTTTGACCAAATGTAGCAGGCTAATTGTTAAGTTGATAATTTTGTATGGCCCTTGAATGATGTTATAAATATCCAAATGACCCTTGACAGAAAAACGGTTCCCCATGCCTGCTCTAGAGGATGAAGAGGTGGCTTTTCCCAGCTTACTCTATTCATAAGTTATTATTGTTCAATTTTTACTAAGCCTATGCTATAACTAGCTGTCTTCAGGTAAACACTCTTGCCTAGAAGAGGATTGCAATTCTGTTAATATTAGAACTAGCAGGGGGAACTTTTTAAAATAGTTTTAAAAATTTATTGATTTGAGAGAAAGATAGGGAGAGAGAGAGAGAGAGAGAGAGAGAGAGAGAGAGAGAGAGAAACATCAACTTGTACCACTCATCCATGCAGTCATTGGTTGACTCTTCTATCTGCCCTGACTGAGGATCGAACCTTGGTATATTGGGATGATGCGCTAACCAACTGAGCTACCTTGGCAGGGCATGGGGAACTTGACATTAAAAATCTCAGTCAAGCCCAGCCAGCATGGCTCAGTGGTTGATCGATCTGTGAGCTAGGGGGTCATGGTTCAATGCCTGATCAGGGGCATATGCCCAGGTTGTGGGCTCAATCTCCAGTGGGGAACATGCAGGAGGCTGCCAATCGATGATTCTCTCTTGTCATTGATGTTTCTATCTCTCTCTCGCTCTCCCTTCCTCTCTGAAATCAATGAAGATATATTAAATAAATAAATAAATCTAGGTCAAACCCTGGCTTGTGTGGCTCAGTGGTTGGAGCATTGGCCTGCACACCAAAGGGGCACGGGTTCAATTTCCAGTCAAGGACATGTGCCTCGGTTTCGGGTTCTTTCCCCACCCTGGGTTGGGGCAAATGAGGGAGGCAATCAGTTGATGTGTCTTTCTTACACTGATGTTTCTCTCTCTTCCCCTCTTCCTTCCTCCCTTCCACTCTCTCTGAAAAGCAATGGAAAAAATATCTTCCCGTAAGGATTAACAACAACAAAAATCTAGGTCAAGAATCTATAAGATGGGAAAAAAATCTATAAGATGGATCTCATTAGAAAACTGAGGTACAGGGACCTAGGTCAAAACTATTTCGAAGAGTCTGTGAGCTTTAAGGTAGTAATATCTTTTCAGAGAGTGTAGCATGTGAAGAACCCACCAACACTACATATTATGAACAAAGAGTAGAAAAAGTTCTTTTGACTACAGTAGGAAGGACAATATAAAAATATTTACAAAAAATGGTTCAGGCCCTAGCTGGTTTGGCTCAGTGGACAGAGCGTTGGTATGTGGACTGAAGGGTTCTGGGTTCAATTCCAGTCAATGGCACATGCCTGGGTTGCAGGCTCTATCCCCAGTGTGGGGTGTGCAGGGGACAGCCAATCAATGATTCTCTCTCATCATTGATGTTTCTCTCTCTCTCTCTCTCTCTCTCTCTCTCTCTCTCTCTCTCTCCCCCCTTCCTTTCTGAAATCAATAATAAATAAACATTATTTTTTAAAAGGTTCAGAATAAAGGAATATTTATAGGATGTTAAACATTAATCTGCAACCATCTGAGACCCCCTTGAATTCCCAAAACCTTTGCTTTCTTCTCCTTTTGTTCTTGCTCATGTTTCTTCTATTGCTCCTCCCTGGTCTGGAGACCAGGTTGTTTGTTTTCTTGTGGAAGCTAGCTGTGTTTACATGCTCATTCAGAGGTTTATTTTCTTTAGATTGTTCCCATGGTTTCAGCTTTCCTTTGTGTGGCTCATAGTTGAGGGGATGAGACATTTGCTTTGAGATCAAACACTGGTTTCCCATTGGAGACATGAGTCTGTGCTGCTTCAACGGTCAACTTGACTGGGGCAGTAAGTGCAGCAGAATCTCCCTTTGTGGTCTTTAACTTGTTTGTCCCAAGCATAGCCTGGTCTTGTGGTGTATTCCTAGATATGGTCACACGTGGAAACTTTCTGGCCAGAGTCGTGGTCAATGAACGCTTATACTCATTATCTTTATAGCAGCTGAAAACCTGAGATTCATTTAATTGCTGAGGGAGTAGATCGCTTGACTGAGCCCTTCATACACAAAGTACTCCCACCTCAGTGCCTGGCCTGGCCTTGTGAGCCAGAAGTACAAGTCATAGAGAGTCTTCCTTGGAGATCACCTGGAGTTGCCACCACTTTCTTGGTGACAGACTGATTCTCCAGTTTGTTAAGTAAATTGTGTTGTTCAAATGTTTCTTTTTTTCACTTAATATATTGATTAATGGACTCCATTTTTTAAACAAAATATTTTTATTGATTTCAGAGAGGAAAGGAGAGAAAGAGATGGAAACATTAATGATGATAGAGAATCATTGATCAGCTGCCTCCCACACGCCCCACACTGGGGATTGAACTCACAACCTGGGCATGTGCCCTGACTAGGAATCAAACTGTGACCTCCTGGTTTATAGGTCGATGCTCAACCACTGGGCAACACCAGCCCGGCAAAAGATTACTTATTTTTATCTCTGAATGACCCTGCTGGGAGTCAGGATTGCTGTGGACAGTTCTGCACCCTTCTTGGCATGGCCAGTTGGTTCCTCTCAGCTTGTTCCTGCTGCTAATCTGTGTCTCCGTCTCATCACAGAGGATGCAGAAATTTGACTTTCTTCCTTCCTGTTTCAGGTGGGTTTTTTTAAAAAAATTCTTTATTGTTGAAAGTATTACATATGTCCCCATCCTCCCCCCACACCCCCATTGTCAGGTGGGCTTTCAAGACTTTTAATGTGTCTGTTCTCAAGTTAACCTGGAGGCCCAGACTCTTGGCCAAGTTCTGCAGGTCACTGTACTTAAAGGAGTTCAGGTCCTCCAGGGAAGGGATGGTCATCCCCATCTGCAATCCAGGCAACCACTGCGCAGAGCATACCCCTGCCTCCGCTGTGCCGCTCAGAACTCTGGCGCCCTCTGTAGAACTTATTTTGAACATACATTTATTGTTTGTCTCCTCCCTCCTGAGTATCAGCTCCAGGAGGGCAGGGATGTTTGTCTGTTCCCCCTGAAGATTCACCATCTTTTGTTGTTGTTGTTAATCCTCACCCGAGGATATTTTTCCATTGATTTTTTTAGAGTGGAAGGGAGGAGGAGATACACACACAGAGAGAAACATCGATGTGATGTGAGAGACACACAGATTGGTTGACTCCCGCACGCGCCCCTACTGGTGCTGGAGATCGAGCTTACAACTGAGGTACATGCCCTTGACTGGAATCAAACCTGAGACCCTTCAGTCAGTGGGCTGATGTTCTATCCACTGAGCCAAACCGGCTAGGGCAGATTGCCCATCTTTAAATCAGTGTCTGACACATGGTAGGTACTTGGTAAGTATTCATAGAATAGATGAATGAATGCATGAGGTGAGTCCTGCTTTTTAAAAAAACTATATATTTTTATTGATTTTGGAGAGGCAGGGAGAGGGAGAGAGAGAGATAGAAACATCAATAATGAGAGAGAACCACTGATTGGCTGCCTCCTGCATGCCTCCTACTGGGGATCGAGCCCTCAACCTGATCATGTGTCCTTGACTGGCATTGAACCTGGGACCCTTCAGTCCTCAGGCCAATGCTCTATCCACTGAGCCAAATCAGCTAGGGTGCTGAGTCCTGTTATTATTCCATTTTATAGATGAGGAAATTGGGGCATAGAGAGGGTCAGTTACCTACAAAGAGAGTCAAACTCAGGCAATCTGACTTCTGAGCTCACACTTTTAACCACAAAACAGCTGCAACTCTGATTGGCAGAGACTGTACTGTGTCTCTGACCTTCAACTTCATTCTCTCAAACCTGCATCCTCCTTGTAGCAAGGGATGCATTCTTCCATGGCTGGAAATTCTCATACTCCCAAAAGAGGGTGAAGATTCATTCACTGCTGTAGCCCCAAGATGCAGTGTGAACACATAGTTGGTACACATTTGCTGAGTCAATGAATGAATGGATTACTGAGAGGTAAAGAGACTTGGAGACATCTAGATCATATGCACTAGGATTCTTTGGTTGCCAGCAACAGACCTTATATTCGAACTAAGGATCTTTCTTCTTAGGTCCCCTGTGAAAAATCCCAAGGAAGGCCCCGGCTGACCCAGCCTGGGTCCTGGCCTGTAACTGAACCAATCACTGAACAGGGGGTGGGATCACATACAAAATGGCAGTTTCCAATTAGATCATGTGAATAGAGTCGTGGAGGAGGATCAGCAATTCACTTGAAAGGGGGGTGGTTCTACTAAGGCTACTGAGGGTCTCATGGGATGCTTCTCACACTAGGGATGAGGGAGGAAGTCCTTGCTCTTGGTAAACTCATTGCCAGGCAACCTGAGCTTCCAGGTCATTCACCAGATAATTGTTTGCCTTTCTCCATTATCCACCTCTCGATCATGGCAGATCATGAAACATAAACCTGCTGTTCAAACAAACAAAAACTATGCTGTTCCACTGCTATTAGCTCTAGAGTAATTCCCTATATAGTGATTCTTTCCATCCTGCTCATAGTTCTGTAAATAGCCCCTTTATTAGAAGTTATCTTACTCAAGTTATTCTAATTTACTGACCCTCCATTTCTGTTTGGGCTATGATTGATGCAGCCAAGTCCACCTCAAGCCAGCAGCACACTTAAGAGGTCCACCTAGTAGGCCAGGAGTGCAGCTCTTCAAACATCAGTGGCTCCTATGTGTTTCCACTGAACTCCTCATTGGACACCCCCTTTCTCTGTGGCAGTTTTGTTACCATGGAGGGTTCAGCAAGCCATTAAAGATATCATGGCCGCCCAACTCAATCTGCTTTCTCATTTCAGCTGCTTTCTCTAAAATGTGGAGGGGCAATTCTTGGGGCAAGTCCGCATTTGGCATGTAAATGACAGCTAATTGGTTATATGTATTTATTTCCACAGGGGAGTACCTCGTAAGAGTGTATTCTCAATGTTCAGTCCTGAGGGATGGGGGTACCTGGCCTGATCAGACAGCTAGCCTATAAGAAATGCCCTGTTTTTTTAAAAAATATATATTTTATTGATTTTTTACAGAGAGGAAGGGAGAAGGATAGAGAGTAAGAAACATCGATGAGAGAGAAACATCGATCAGCTGCCTCCTGCACACCTCCCACTGGGGATGTGCCCGCAACCAAGGTACATGCCCTTGACCGGAATCGAACCCGGGACCCTTCAGTCCGCAGGCCGACGCTCTATCCACTGAGCCAAACCGGTTAGGGCGAAATGCCCTATTTTTAATAATGGAGATTTAGCCCTGGCCGGAGTTGCTAAGTGGTTAGAGTTTCGGCCCGCATACCGAAGGGCAAAGATTCGATCCCTGGGAGGCCACCAATGTGTGTGTGTGCAACCTGGGCATGTGCCCTGACCATGAATCAAACTGTGACCTTCTGATTCAGAGGTTGACGCTCAACCATTGAGCCACACTGGCCAGGCACTGCATGGTCATTCTTATTTCAATTATCCTCCTTCACCTTTTGTTTCTTTTTTAGCTGGAACACTTAAAAAAAAAATAAATCTTCACCCAAGGATGAGAGAGAGAGAGAGAGAGAGAGAGAGAGAGAGAGAGAGAGAGAATATATCCCAGGCTCAGGATTGTTGTAAGGGCCACAGGAGTGTGAGAGGTTTGAGTGGTGCTTGGCAATGAAATCCCAGAAAGGTTTGGGAAGTTCCAGTAGGGCCATCGGGTGACACAGGAAGTTGGCCTGCAGAACCCATGCCCCACCATTGACTCTATGGCCTCTGATCAACCCATAGGAGCACCCCACCCCACCCCAGAGCTTAAGAACTTGCCTTCAACTGCATTTTGTTTCTTCTTTCTTTCTTTGTCCCCAAACATTAACCCAGCGACTCTCAGGCCTTGGTGTTCATCAGAAAGGCTTGGGGACTTGTTAACGACAGATTCTGGGATCTGTCTTCAGAGACCCTAAATCCCTGGGACATGGGTGGCTGGGCTGAGTGGGCAGGGATGACATTTTCACCGAGGGCCTAAGAGGATTCTGACACAGGTAGTCAGCACTCTCCCCACTTCAGAGTAGCACAGGGAGGAGGCATGAGGTGTAAGCCTCTGAGTCAGACCTCGGTTCAAATCTCAGATCTACCTGCCCTGATGGTGGGGCCTCTTGGTGAGGGTATTGCCCTCTGAGTCTCAGTTCCCTTGTCTGATGCTGAGGTGATATTGAGGTGACAGTCCTCAATATCAACTGCTTCCTAAGCATGGTCTGTATGATTCAGTGATGTAAATCCTGTAAAAGCTCAACACAGGTCCTGACCCACAGGCAGAGTCAAATCAACAGGACCTTGCCATATTGCTGTTATTATTAATCATTAGTGTTGTTGGCCTGGTATTGTGTGACCCAGTCTCACATCCCCTGTGCCTCAGTTTTCCCACCTGGGAAGGAGGCTTCTGAAGGTTATGTCTGAATATCTCAGCATAGGGGAGGCTGTATCCTCTGAAGATTAGCGGGGAAGAGAGGCATGGGGAGGGGTTAATAGTATCTTCCTCAGAGGTCCCAGGGGTCTAGGATAGAGGGTCTGCTAGTGATTTCACAGGAACCTTTGGTGAGGAGGAAGTCAGAGGCGGGGGACCAATATCTCCGCTGGCAAGCCCCACTGCCCAAACATGTCTCTCCTGAGTCAGGATGAGGACACATATGTAATACCTTAATCAATAATGAAATTAAAAAAAAAAAAAAAAAAAAAAAAAAAAGAGCAGCCTGTGCTGAAGACTGAGGCCACCCTGCCCTCTAGTGTCCAAATCCTTAGGTTCCAGCATTAGATGTGACCTAAGGTTGGGATTTCCTATATCACTATTTGGGTGACAGGAGGATCAGGCCAGAACAGGGACTTGCCCTGTGTCTGGAGAGGTAGGGGGTCAGGACTGAAAAAGACTCCTCTTAAATCTCCTCCAAGAAGCCCCTCCCTGGAACCCTAGGCTGGGCCAGGAGCTTCCCTGTCCCTCTAGGTTGGCTTCCCCCACTCTTGGCTATTGTTGTGTGGTGATGGGTCTGTTACCTCACTGGACCATGAGCTTAAGGCAGAACCTGGGACAGAGAGCCATCAGAAATAGCACTTCTGTGTTCTCAGCATGTCCACTCAGGGCTGGGGACCACAATACTCTACAAATCAGTGAATATGCCATTAACCTCTCCCTTCTTTTTATTTTTTAACTCCAGACCATCTTCTGGGAAGGTTTCCTTACTACAGCCCCATCCCCACCCCTTCAGGTTGTTCTGGAGCCCATCTTACCCTCTCTCTCTGCTAGTTGCATGCCTCAGATCTGGACAGTGCAGAGAGACACAGAGCATAATGACTAATTGATTCATTTATTTAGTAAACAAATAATTTTTGAGCACCTACTATTTTTCAGGCCCTTTTCTAGGCACTGGGAGACAGCAGTGTATGGAACAACAGTCCCTTCCCTCATAAGTGCTGATATTCTAATGAGTGAAGACAGACAATAAATCAAATAACTAACATGATAACAAACTATGATATGCATTGGAAGATAAATAAAGCATTTAAGAGGACAGAGAATTATGGAGGGTGCTATTTTAGTTGAGATTGTCTCTGAGGAAGTAACATCCTATATAATAATCCTATATAATAAAAGGCTAATATGCAAATCGAACGACCGGTCGCTATGATGCGCACTGACCACCAGGGGGTAGACGCTCAATGCAGGATCTGCCCCCTGGTGGTCAGTGCACTCCCATAGGGGGAATGCTGCTCAGCCAGCAGCCAGGCTCAGGGCTGGAGAGGCAGTGGCAGGAGCCTGCCCAACCTCCGCTGCAGCACTAAGGAACCCTCGGAGGATGTCCGCCTGCTGGCTTAGGCCTACTCCCTGTGAGAGGGCACAGGCTGGGCTGAGGGACCCCCTGCCAGTGCACTAATGTTGTGCACTGGGCCTCTACTTTAATTAGAAATCTGAATAAAGAGAGGAATGAAGCCATGTAGGTATAAGGGGGAGGAGCATTCTAGGAGAGGAAATAGCAGGTGCAAAGTTCCTGTGATGGAAGCAGGATTGGAATGTTCCAGGGACAGAGAGGATGCCAGTGTAGCTGAAGAAAATTAAGTCAAGGGAAAGAAGAAAGGAGATGAGGTATGAAATGTGATGGGGTCTAGGGAGGGGATCCAGAAAGGTTTTGAAGGCTTAGCAACTTTATTCTAATTGTGAAAGAAGTCATTGGAGGTCTTAAGTGAGAGAGCAGTGTGATGCCATATGTTTTAGATAGTCTACTCTGACTGCTGTGAGGCTGTCCAGGGGGAGACAATGGTGGACAGGAGGCTGTGAAGAGAAAAAGTGTGGGTGGGTCCTGGATTTATTTTGTGAATGTAGAAATAACAGGATTTGCTGATGGCTTGATGTGTGTCTGTGTGTGTGTGTGTGTGTGTGTGTGTGTGTGTGTGTGTGTGAAAAAGAAGAAGAGAGTTAAGGATGATTGATTGCACTTGGAACAATATATATATAAAGAGATAATATGCAAATTAGCTGGGAGGCTGTAACAGTTACGATCGGCTCAGGAGGAGGCTGCGCATGCAGATGGGCCTGGAGTGGAGACACAACACACAGGAGGGCCCGCCCTCGCTAGAAGACAGTGCACCATCAGTCCCACCTCTGCATGTGAGCTGCAGAGGAAACACCTTTTCTGACTGCTCATTGGCTAAGCTCCCTGTACGCCACTCACAGTGCTCTTGGTAACTTGGGTAATAAGAATCCAAGAAGGTGATCTAGAGTTTTTCCACCTCACTCCTGGAGGAAAAAATGAAGGTCCGCTGCTGGAGGGGCTAAGAAATGTCACATCCTGCCCTACCTATTTGGCTCAGTGGATAGAGCCTCGGCCTGCGGACCACAGGGTCCGGGTTCGATTCTTATCAAGGGCATATACCTAGGTTGCAGGCTTCTCCCTGGCCGGGGCCCGCCCAGGTCAGGGCTCATGCAGGAGGCAGCCAATCGAAGTGTCCCTCTCACATTGATGTTTCTCTCTGTCTTTCCCTCTCTCTTCCATGCTCTCTAAAAATCAATGGAAAAATATCCTCAGGTGAGGGAAAGAAAGAAAGGAAGAAAGAAAGAAAGAAAGAAAGAAAGAAAGAAAGAAAGAAAGAAAGAAAGAAAGAAAGAAAGGTCATATCCTATGAAAGAGACATCTTGAAAATGCCTAAAGAAAGTTTTCATTTTTTTGTGGTGAAGGGACTGGAGTCTGTGTTGATGAAAACACCTTGGTGGCTGCGGCAGCCAGCAGTGGCAGCAGCAGCGGGATGATGGGGGTGGCACCTTCACCTGATAAGCCGATTGCCTCCTGCAGAGGGGCGGGCCTAAGCTGTCAGTAGGACATCCCTTGAGGGCTCTTGGACTGTGAGAGGGGGCAGGCTGGGCTGAGGGACCCCTCCCCAGTGCACGGATTTTGTGCACTGGGCCTCTAGTCCTATATAATAAAGAGGTAATATGCAAGTTGACCGTCATGCCCTCGCACAAGATGGCCACCCCATGTGGTCACAAGATGGCCACCACGTGATGGCTGGCAGGGGAAGACAGTTGTGGGTGATCAGGCCAGCAGGGGAGGGCAGTTAGGGGCGACCAGGCCGGCAGGGGAGGGCAGTTGGGGGTGGCCGGGCCTGTAGGGGAGGGAGGGCAGTTGGGGGTGACCAGGCCGGCAGGGGAGGGCAGTTGGGGGCAATCGGGCTGGCAAAGGAGCAGTTAGGTATCAATTAGGCGGGCAGGGGAGTGGTTAGGGGGTGATCAGGCTGGCAGGCAGAAGTGGTTAGGGAATCAGGCAGGTAGACAGGCGAGCGGTTGGAAGCCAGCAGTCCTGGATTGTAAGAGGGATGTCCAACTCCCAGGTTAGGCCCGATCCCAGGAATCGGGCCTAACCCGGGAGTCGGACATCCCCCGAGGGGTCCCAGGTTGGAGAGGGTGCAGGCTGGGCTGAGGGACACCCCCCAGTGCACGAATTTCATGCATTGGGCTTCTAGTTTTCTTTATAATGGCCTACACGGCCCTACATGATCTGGGCCCTTGCTCTCTCCCAAGCTTGTCTCCCCCCTCCACTCACACTGCTCCAGTTACACTAGCTTTCTTACTGATTATTGCACATGCCGAGTGTGTTCGCCTTCCCTGTACATTGCATGGCTGGCAATTTCTCAGGTCTCAGCTTAAATTTCACTTCCTCAGAGAAGTCACCCCTTTCCTTATAGCACTTACCACTCTCTAAAGTGATCTCATCCTTTGTTTTGTTTTGTTTATCAGCTGTCTTTCTTTACTAGAAGGTCAGCTCCTTGAGGGCAGCAACTTGTTTGGTCCCTGCTGTATCCGCAGCGGTTAGGAGAGTGTTTGCACATAGCAAACACTTAATAAAGGAACAAAGGCATTGATTAACCCCCGCCCCTTCACAGATTGGCTTACACAGAAGAGACACCCAGACAAGCAGGCATAGACAAGAATCCAGGACAGAGCCTGCAGTTGTCCACATGCCCTGGGGAGACCCAGAAACCTGGGACACCTGCTGTCCTCCCTCCCCCTCCCGGCACAGTGCCTGGAGGATAGAGTCCTAGCTGGGAATGGAGCACCCCTGGGAGGAGGGAAGGATGCTCAGGGGCAAGCCCCGCCCTGCCCTGTATCCCCAGCGGCCAATGGGCGCCCGATCCTCCCGACGCCCCCTGGGACGTGTAGTCCGGTTAGGAGTGCTTTGGGGCCCCGCTGCGCGACCCTAGACTCCACGTCCCGTCGTGCGGCCTGAGGCTCGGGGATTGGTCGAGCCCCGCCCCCAGCCCGCCCCACTCTGCTCGCGCCGCAGCCCCAAGAATGAATGAAATCGTAGCGCGCTGGGCGGCAGAGCGGGCGGCTCAGGCCGGGCTGGGCCCGCGCGCGGCGGCAGCGGCGCCCCGGGCCGGAGGCGGCCCTGCCGAGCGGGCCATGGCCACCGCCATTCAGAACCCGCTCAAGTCGTGAGTGTCCCTGCCGTCCATGTCCCTCCGTAACCCCCGCCCTTCCCCCGCCCTAGCTGGGGAGGGGGATGCAGTGCGCGGAAGGTAGTTGAATAACGCTCCCCCCTTCCCCCCCCCCAGCGCAGTCCCCATGCCCCCTGGGGGTTCCACTCCCCTGTGTCCCGTGGGATTGGGGTTGGGAGCTCCTTCAGGGTCGCGGGGGAGCCCCTTCTTTGTCGCTGTCAGTGAAGGAATGTGGCGCGGGCTGGGGGGTGGAGGAGGCCGTCTTCCCACCCAGAGTGGGGGTAGGGGCTTCCTTCGCCTCCTCTTCCATCTCTCCTCCTCCTGGTCTCTGGGAGCGCCGGGCCTGTCCGGACATGGGGCTGGGAGTCCGGACGCCTAAGTCCAGACCTCAGTCTCCAGGATCTTCCTTCCCCCCCCTCATCAAAGCACCTTTCTCTCTTTTTCCCTCTCTTTCTCGGTCCACGCGACCGGGGGTGGGAGCTGAGATTTCGGGGATTCCCGTTGAGATCCCTGTTGTCTCCCTTTTTACTCCTCGGGTCTCCAGGACCTAGAAGCCCCGATGCCTGGTCAGCTTGGCCGTGGGATTCCTCCCTTGCCCGCTCATACACATCTAACTCGAGCATCTCCCATCCTCTTGGGGACAGGATGCCTCCGGAGAGGGCTCTGGGAGTGCCCTCAGTCTCCGAGAATTACCTCCCTTTCTCCCTGTCCAAGTCCCTTTCCTTCCCTTAGCTTCCTCCTGGGCCCAGTGTCTGGGACCCAGGATGTCTGGGTTCGAGCCTAGCACCCTCCCATTTCTCCCCTCTCCTCGATCTCTCCACCTCTTTCCCTCGTCGGGACCCTGAACTCCAAGGTCCCAGCGCTCCCCCACCCCTTTCCCAGGCGGGGACTGCGTGCTCCGAGTGTCAGGCGCGCCGCTGGCGCCCACCCTCCTCAGCTGGCCAGCGCGCACTCCCCTCCCCCTCCTTTCGGGCTAGGGTAGAGGACCGAGGGCGACACTTAGGGGCCTGGGTTACCTCCCCCAACCTTCCCCAACCCTTTGCGCCCCCTGCCTTGACCTTGAGCACCTGTGCTGGGGGTGAGGAGAGGGGAGGGGCCCAGGAGCGCTCCCCACCCTTAGGGCTGTGCCGGGTGTGTAGACCTAAAGCCCCCCGGTTGCTTCTCGTTTCTGGCGGAGAGAAGTTGGGAGAGATGGTGGGCGGAGGCTCACAGGCACGCACCTACACGTGTGGCTTAGTGGTGTGCAAAAGCAGGCTTAGAGGGCGGGTGTGGGGCTTGGGTCAGTACGAGATGTTGTGTGATGGGGACTCCTTTCAGCTTTCTTCTCACTCTAAGTCTCACACACAGGTAGATGTCTCCCCTATGAGGGATACCTTCCACCGGCTGGGACCGGATTTCTGTTTTTGGTGGATCTATAGGCAGACATCCAGGCCTCCTCACTCTGATCTGCCCAGACCTCTAGGATATGTGGGGCAACCCATTGCAGGCACCTGGAGGCCAGAGTCAGCATTTGGGTGGGAGTGCCAGCACTCTCCTTTGCTCTCACCTTCTGAGGATTGTGCAGGGGCGAAGGGAGGGCCTCCTGAAAGAATGTACAAGTCAAATCTCCTTGGGAGTGAGAAGCTGGAGGGTGCAGCCCTCAGGAGTTCTGAGTGCCTGCGTTCAAACCCAGCTTGAGCCATTAGTTCTCCCCTTCCCCAGCCTCAGTATCACCTTCTGTGAATTGGGGAATCAGCTGTTCTTATTACCTCAGGGGGGCTGTTTGATCTTTGTAGAGCACTTAGTACAGAGCCTGACCCTGACTAAATGTAGTGACTAGTAGTAGAAGTGTCAATACTGATTTCATTTGTGGTCCAGTTTCCCAAAGAGCAGTGGGGGGCGAGGGGGGTGGGTGGGGTGGCAATAGGATTGTTTGGGAGGGGAAAGAACTGGGAGAGGGGTCTGTGAAGGTGACAGGAGTAAGAAAAGGGTGGAAGACCCCTCTCTGAGTTTCCACCTGAGTCTGTAGGTCAAATTGTGCTGGCAGACAGACAAGGGCCTCCTGGAGGAGGTGAAGTGTCTGCACTAAGGCTAAATGGATACAATTGATATGAGAATCTGGAATGGGGAAGGAGAAAACATGGGTTTTTGAGGCTGGAGGTGTGGGGAGTGTTAGAGGGTGTGTTGGGGAGCTGTGAGGGTGGTGGTAGGTGAGAGAGGAAGGTGGCAAGGGCACCCTCTGAGCTGAGCTGACAGGTCAGGGGCAGGGCTTACTGTGGACATATGGATTGGCCACTATAGGGTCCTGGAGGCCGGAGTGAGAGTGGGGCTGCCAGCATATCTTATTATTCACCCTTGTCACCCTCTGGGCCAGATGTGAAGCAGAGACCCCCTCCTTCAAGGCCTTACCTAGAGCAGATGGGGGGAGTTTGTGGAAGGTGTTTAAGACTAGATGTGTGTGTGTGCGCGCGCGCGCGCGCGCGTGTGTGTGTGTGTGTGTGTGTGTGTGTAGAAGTGACCATGGGATGGGAGGCCTGAGAGGGTCTCTCTCATCAGGAGGATGTGAGGGTATGAAGTAACAAAAGAGGTGAAGGCTAGTATGCCTCCTCTGTCTGCTGGAGAGCCCCCTAGTGGGTGTTTTTATCCATGCGGAGGCTCAAACCTGAACACAAAGTTTGGACTAGGAGGGCTGTGGGTGTGTGCATAGTGAGACTGTGTGTGACTAGGTGAGTCAGCTCGATCTCTGGGGATCCCTTAGGATAGAGTCATTGTGAGAGACAGTGGGAAAGAGAAGGCAGTAAGGCCCACTTGGGGACACGGACATCTGGGTGAGTGAATCCTTCCCTCAGTCACAACTTCAAACAGCCGGGGACATGTAACTCCACCTCCCTGTGCCTCATCTGGAAAATGGGGGTAATAATAGCATCACCCGGGAAGATTATTATGCAGACAAAATTGTTAAGCCCTGTAAAGCACTGGGAACTATGTCCAGCACATGGTGGGTGTTCAGTATATTTGTCTATTCATTCAAAAATATTTATTGAGCATTTACTATGTGTCAGGCATTATTCTTTCTAATAATGGTAATTATATTACCATTCTACATCTTAGTACATATCAGATTCTTTTTGTGGGATGAATTTATTGAGCACCTACTACCTGCCAGGTACCTTTTAAAACACTTTACTTATAGTTACTCATTTAATCCTCACAACAATACAATGAGGCACCACCCTGATGAGGAAACTGAGGCCCATAAATTTTAAACCATTTGCCCAAGGTCACATGGCCACCAAGTGGCAGAGCCAGGATTTGAACCTAAGCGGTGTGGCTACAGTCCCTAACTGGCACCGCCACTGTTTGGCCTTCCAAGGGCTTGAATAGGTTGGGTGGGGTCACTGTGAGAGTGACAGCCTCGAGTGGACTGACCAGGTAGGGTTCTCTTAGGGGTGGGCAAACTTTTTGACTCGAGGGCCACAATGGGTTCTTAAACTGGACCGGAGGGCCGGAACAAAAGCATGGATGGAGTGTTTGTGTGAACTAATATAAATTCAAAGTAAAGGAGTGGAGGGGAGAGCAAGAGAACCGGATAGAACAGCCGGATCCGGCCCGCGGGCAGTAGTTTGCCCACTCTAGTGGGGGTGAGAATGGGGCGGTGTCAGTGAGCCTAGGTTTGCGTGAGTGCGGGGATGTTGGTGGGACATTTGTGTGGGCACCTGTAGTGTCTCTGAGTCTCCTGGCACTGAAGTATGTGTAGTGTAAATGCATGTGAGTATATTTGGGGTGTGGGAATGTAGTGTGCGTAAGTCTACGTGGGAAGCAGTGAGTATACATGTGAATTTTTATGTAAATGGCCGTGTGTGAGTCCAGGTGTGCGTGTGAGTGTACGCCCGTGAGACCAGATGTGTGTATGAGTGGGCATGTGTGAGTGACTGCGCGCTGCCTGGGCCCCACCTCTGCACGCCCTTTCCCCGCGGGATCCCGCCAGCCCCCAGGCCGGGACTACGACTCCCAGCATGGCAGGGGCGGCCCGCCCCGCCGCCCTGATTGGCTGTAGCCCCCGTACTCCCGCCCCCCCGGGAATGAATGGATGGGCGGCCTCCGCGCCTGCCCGCCCGTGCGCTGGGAGGACCGACCCGCGGGGACCTGCTGGGGGCAGGACCCGGGGAGCAAGATGGCCACGGTCATCCCCGGCCCCCTGAGGTGATGCGGGCCGGCGGGAGGTGGGGGAGGGCGCGCGGGCGGGTCTGCAGGGCGTGTGTGTGTGTGTGTGCGTGTGTGTGTGTGTGTGTGTGTGTGTGTGTGTGTCTCGACTGGGGGTGGGGCCGATGGGGTGTCTGGGGGCTGTCACCGTGGCCCGGCTACGTGGGGGTGCGAGTGTGTGACTGGGTTTCTGGGGTCGACGCAATGCTCCTGGAAAAGCGGAGGGTGTGGAGCCCTCTTCAGGGCAGGGTCATGTCCCCCCTGCGACCCCCGAGTAGGGGAGAGGATAAAATGGCTGTGGGGTGCGGGGACCTTGGTAAACTTGAGTGAAGCCCACACAACCTTTGTCTTGGGATGTGGAGTGTGTGTCACTTGTTTGTGTTGTGTCTTTTCGGGGGATATGTGTGTTTCATCAGGGATGTTTCATTGGGTCTGAGTGTGTGTACATTTCCTTTGAAACTGTGCATCATTTGTGTTCTGAGTCTTTGGATATGTAGGTGTGCATGTGTCTATGTGTACATTTTTGTGTGAATATGGGTAGATATATCTATGTTGTGTATGTGTGTGTCTTTGTGTTGAATATGTTATTTTGTTTTTGCTTTGTTAATCCTCACCTGAAGATATTTTTTCCCATTGCTTTTCAGAGAGAGGGAGGGAAATGAAGAGAGAGAGGGAGGGAGAGAGAGAGAGAGAGAAACATTGATGTGAGAGAAACACATCTACTGTCCCACATGTACATGTGCCGGGACCTGGGTGGGGAGCAACGGAAGGGAGCAACTGGGGGCCGGGAGCAAGTGAACCTGCAACCCAGGAGCTTGCCCTTGCCCCAGAATCAAACCCTGGGGGGCCCTTCAGAGTGTGAGTGTGTGTGTGTGTGTGTGTGTGTGTGTGTGTGATTTGTTTGTGTTGTGTCTCTGGTCATGTGTGTAAGTGCATATGGGTAGTTTGCTTTAACATTCCTTCTTTTAACATTTGTGTGTGTTTGGATGCTTGAGTTTGTGGGTATGTGTGCTATGGTGTGTCTGATCTGTCTGGTTTGCATGTTGTGTGTCTTTATGTTGTGTGTCTTTGGCTATGTGATGCATACTTGTGCATGGATACTAGTATATGTGTGATCTGTCTGCTTCTACACTGTGACTTGGGATATTTGTGTTTCAATAGATATGTGTATGTGCACACATGTGAGATTTGTGTTGCTCCTTTGTGTCTTAGAATATCTCTCTTTGTGTGTGAATTGGTGTGACTATGTGTGATTTTTTTATGTTGTGTGTTTGGATATGTGCACATATGAATGGGGCCGGGTGTATTTTTGTTTGTTTCTATATCGTGTATATCTACTTGGCTAGAGGCCTGCTTGAGTCCCAGGCAGGGAGCTCCTGAGTCCAGGAGCCATAGGAGGGAAGAGGTGAGGTTGGAGGATTCTGCCCCCCCCCCCCCCCCCCCCCCCGCATCCCGATTCTGGACGGGAGGGCTGGGGGAGGGATGCTGGCGACCTGGCGCTCCTGCCCTTGCTGACAGCCGCCTGCTGGCCTGCTCACTGCCCCTCGCAGTCTAGGCGAGGACTTCTACCGCGAGGCCATCGAGCACTGCCGCAGCTACAACGCGCGCCTGTGTGCCGAGCGCAGCCTGCGCCTGCCCTTCCTGGACTCTCAGACCGGAGTGGCCCAGAACAACTGCTACATCTGGATGGAGAAGACCCACCGTGGGCCAGGTACCCTCGCGAGGGTGGGGGAGGGTTGGGCAGGGGTGGGGCGGGGTGGCCGCAATGAAACCCGAGGTCTTACCTCCCATTTCACTCCAGGTTTGGCTCCAGGACAGATCTACACGTACCCCGCTCGCTGTTGGAGAAAGAAACGGAGACTCAATATCCTGGAGGACCCCAGACTCCGGCCCTGCGAGTACAAGATCGGTGGGTGCAGCTGTTTGTGCCTGAGATGGCCTCTATGTGCTCCCCTGCACCGCTAAGTGTGTGGCATGCCAGTGGGTGTCTAAACCTTCACCTTTTCTCCCTTCTAGCCAGTGTCTGCGTGGCTGGCTGTGTGTCTCTCTGTGTGTGCCTGGGTATAGTCCACAGATTTTCCAGTTTCCCCTGAGTGACTGAGCTTCAGATGGTATCTTCCATGTGGGCCCAGGTGTAGTTGAGAGCAGAGTGGTGTCTGTTATGTGTATCTAGGTGTTTCCAGCCTTTGTATATCTTCCCTTGTGAGCTGGGATGTATCAGAATGTCTGGCTCTGTTTCTTCTTGTGGGTGCCTGAATATGTCTGGGTGCATCAGAGTGTCTGATTGTAACTCTTGCCTTTGTAGTGGAGTGTATCTAAGTATCTTGAGTCTCTTTCCAGGTGTTTCCAAGTGTATTAGAAGGTTTATTTCCGTGTGTGTGTGTGTGTGTGTGTGTGTGTGTGTGTGTGCGCGCGATATCAGGGCCTGGCTGCCTTTTCCGTTGAGTGCCCAGATGCTTGGAATGTCTCTCTTCCCTTAGTACCTGGTGTATTAGGTATGTTTCTGCCCATGTGTGTTGGTGCACCAGAGTGTCTGGCCTTATCACCTAAATGTGTCCAGTACTGTCAGGGTCACTGGCTGTTTCTTTTCCCTGTCCAGGTGTATCAAGGATCCGTTTGGGTCCAGGTATATTAGGCCCAGGTGTCTACCTGGCTGTATCTTTCTGGGTGTGTCTGACTGCCTCAGAGGGACTGTCTGTATTGTCTATGTGGGTCCATCTGAGTGATTCTCCCTAGCTGTGTCTGTATCCCCATGTGTGGCCAGGTGTATAATAGGGTCTGCCTGTGTCTTCCTCATGTGGGTCTGGCTATGTCTGATGGTCTAACAATCTCTTTCTGAGTGTCTCTGGGTGTATCCAAGGGTCTGCATGTATCTCCTCCACGTGCCTAGGTACATCTGAGTGTCTGGGTATATCTCTTCCTTTGTCTGACTGTCTCAAATGATCTGTATCTCCCCTGTGTATGCCCATGTGTATCCTCTTTGAGTATCTGTATCTTTCCATATTTGTCCAGGTGTAAGTGAGGGTCTGGCTGGGGTCTCCTCCATGTGTCTAGGTATATACAAGGGTCTGGCTGTGTCTCCTCCTGAGTGTGTCCTAGAGATTCTGAGGGTCCGGCTGTGTCTTCTCCAGGGTCTGAGCATCCTTCTCAGTAGGTGTAGTTGAATCTTCAAATTTGCTGCTGCTTGAGAGTGGGAAAGCCTCTTCTCTCCCTCAGTGCGCATGGTTCCCCCACCTGGGCAGTTTGAGGAATCCTCCAGGGACAACTTCCCACTTGACCCTCCCTCCCCATGGCCTTGTCCCCAGACTGTGAGGCACCCCTGAAGAAGGAGGGTGGCCTTCCTGAAGGGCCGGTCCTTGAGGCTCTCCTGTGTGCTGAGACAGGGGAGAAGAAGATGGAGCTGAAGGAGGAAGAGGCCATTATGGACTGCCAGGTAGGACCAACCTCAGGGTCCCAAGCTCTCCTGCCCTGGCATATCCCGTTCCTGCTCTGAAACCTCCCCTGGCTCCCTAGGGCCCCTGGCATCTTAAGTCTTTGTCTTCTAACATCATTCTATTTGGAAGGTCTCCTGACTTGCCCTGCCACCCCAATCTCCAGCTCTGCACAGAACCCCCCAAAACAAAACAGTGCTCCCCATTTTCTTGACTCCAGTCTCCCTTCTTCTGGTGCTCAGAAACAGCAGTTGCTGGAGTTTCCGCATGATCTCGAGGTGGAAGACTTGGAGGATGATATTCCCAGGAGGAAAAACAGGGCCAAAGGAAAGGTATCTCCCCATCACCCATCCCTCAAAGCAGACCCCATGTACTAAGCAGACATAGTGACCAGACCTGCCCCAATTTGGCCTCATTTAACCCTCAGAACAGCAGGGGGGTTGGCGTGGAGAGAGGATCTTATACCCATTTCACAGATGAGGAGGCTGAGGCTTGGCTATATTAAACCATCTGCAAACCAGAGATTGTAAGGTAGAATAGAACGGTCTTCATACCTGTGCTATAGAGAGAGAGGAAACAACCCCAGAGAAGTTGAATTGGCCCACTGTAAGGAAGTGGCAGAGCTGCGATTCAGCTTTCAGGCCCAAATGATGAGAACTCTTTCAGTTGCCTCCCTTGCCTCCCTTTCTTGGCCCCTCACTCCTGCTCTTCGCCCAGGCATATGGCATCGGGGGTCTCCGGAAACGTCAGGACACCGCTTCCCTGGAGGACCGAGACAAGCCGTATGTCTGTGATAGTGAGTCCTTCTGAAGAGAGGGAAAGAGAGCAAGTGGGGCCCAGTGACCTGCCCCTCCTGGTCACCTCCTCCTGTTCAGGACCCTGGTGGGAGGATGCTCAGGCCTCTGGCAGAGGGGGAGGTGTGATCCCAGAGGCCAGAATGGAGGTGGCAGGGGCTGGGAGGGCTGACCGGCCCTCCATGCTCACTCTGCTCTCCAGTCTGTGGGAAACGGTATAAGAACCGGCCAGGGCTCAGCTACCACTACACCCACACCCACCTGGCTGAGGAGGAGGGGGAGGAGAACACCGAGCGCCACGCCCTGCCCTTCCACCGGAAAAACAACCATAAACGTGAGCAGGCAGGCGGGCTTTGGGCTGGTGAGGGGCCTTGGGAATGGGGGCTAGGAGCCTGGGAGGGAGGGGGCACATTAGACATTTCTGGAAAATCTCCAGCTCAGCCATCCCCTCCCCCCACGGATCATGGGGAAGCTGGCTCTGGGGTTGCCATGGCAACCAACCATCTCTCCCTCTCTCCCGGCTGTAATATTTCTGGGTCTGATTTATTGTTTCAATTAGAGCTTGGGGAGGGGGGTGATAGATGACTCCCCTCCGTCCCTGCCTCCCTTTCTCCCTTCTCTGCTAAGCTTTGGTGGAGGGGCAGGGTCTGTGGCCCAGGAGTCCTTGGACCACCCATGCCAATTCCATGCCAACCCAGCCAGCTAAAGGATGGGGGAGGGCCTGGAGGGAGGTTCTGTCAGTGGAGAGGCCATCTTCCCACCCATCCCTTGGTGGGAGAGGACCGTCTCTTTTTCGATCCCCACTGCACACCCAGGTATCTCTGTATTCACAATTTTCCTTTTGAATGTTTTCATACCAGATCTTGGCCAGTAGTATCTACCCAATTTTTTATATAGTTGGGGGTGGTTGTCTGATAAAAGTGATTGCATGGGGAAGCAGCGGACTCTACCTGAAGCTGTATTTGTCAGTTTTTACTTAATAAAAAGGACATGTCACTCGACAACAAAGAAATGGGGGGGGATCCTGATGAGAATTATTTGGGTCCCCAAAGTCTCTTTTGCTACTGGCCACAGCTTGGGGTAGTACTCTCTCTTCCCATCTTCCCCAAGCCCGGACCTAGGGTCCCTCCCTGGAGTTGAGGCTGGGGACAGGGTGGAGCCTTGCCTATGGTGAGAGTCCCTCTCTCTGTCCCCTCCCCCTCCCAGAGTTTTACAAAGAATTGGCCTGGGTCCCTGAGGCACAGAGGAAACACACAGGTAGGGACGCCTCCCCCTACCCCTACTTCTGCAGCAGCCTTTGACTGGGGGCCCCTGCCTGCCCACAACAGCCCCACCTGCTGTCTTTCAGCCAAGAAGGGGCCTGACGGCACTGTCATCCCCAATGGCTACTGTGACTTCTGTCTGGGTGGCTCCAAGAAGACAGGGTGTCCCGAGGACCTCATCTCCTGTGCTGACTGTGGGCGATCAGGTGACACCCCCACTGAGGTTTCTGGGAGCCAGGGTGGAGAGAGGACTCCAGGAGTCCAGGTCTGGAGGATGGGAGGCAGAGGAGTGAGGACGGGGGTGGGGGGTGGGGGGGAGAGAGGAGGGGAGAGGACCCAGAGTGTCCCATGGCACTGAGAACTAGAATCCGTGGGGTTGACTCAATTGCTGAGGATTGTGGGAAACTGAGTGGGATCAGGGAGGCTCTGGGAATAATGGGATGTGGTTGTCTTGGCATTGCCAGTAGTGATGTGCTTATCCTGGTGGGGAGTAGTGAGAGCTGGTTGCCAAGGCATTGTGGGTAGTGGGCTGTGATAAGTGAGTAATGGATTGCCACTGTCTGGGTACTGTGGATAACAGAGGGTGCTATGGAATTGTGGTTAATAGATGTGGTTTCTCATGGTGGACTTGTGGGTGACAGACAGTGGTTGCCTCAGCCCAGTGGTTAATGAATTGTGGTTGTCATGGTATTGTGGGTAGTGTAATATGGTTGTCATGGCAATTGGGTGTGGTAGAATGTAGTTGTGGCACTTGGGGACTAGCGGATTGGCATTGCACAGTATTGCTATTAACAGTTTGGTTGCTGGGGCATCCTATATAACAGGCTTGGGTTGCAAGGAACTCCGGAGTGCCCCCCGACTGTGAATGGTGGTTGCCAGGGCATTGTGGCTGGGAAAATGTGGTTGCTATGTTATGTGGTTCCCTCTGCACAGTAGTTAACAGAGTGTAGCTGCCCAGTGTTGTGGGTGGTAGGAAGTGGTTGCCACAGCACTGTGGGTAATGGAATGTGGTTGCCATGGTGGCTGGGTAGGAGACTGGTGGCCACAGTAGTGCCCCTTGCAGTAGGTTGCCGTGCACTTTGGGCAGGGTGGGGTTAGGCTATGGACCACAGAAACTCATCATTATGAGCCAGGGGTAAGGGCTGAGTCATTTCTCCCCCCACGTCTGTAGTCACCAGGGACATGATGACCCCTAACCACATCCCTGCCCCTCGGCCCCCAGGACACCCCTCGTGTTTACAGTTCACGGTGAACATGACAGCAGCCGTTCGGACCTACCGCTGGCAGTGCATCGAGTGCAAGTCCTGCAGCCTGTGTGGCACCTCGGAGAACGATGTGAGTGCCCTGCCCCCACCTCCCCAGGACATAGCCCCATTGGCCTCCCCACCTGGCACCTCCGCCTTTGCCGGTTGGGCCTAAAGCCTTTTTCTGGAGACCCCTCCCTGGTGACCACTAGTAACCTGTATTATCATTATTGTTAGTGGCCATTCATTGAGCCCAGTACGTAATACTTTTCCTCTTTCTGACTCCTCCCAACCACCCTCTGAGGCAGGTGCTTCACAGAGAGGGGAAATAACTTGCCCAAGGTCAGGCAGCTAGGGAAATGGCATAGCTGGGGCCTGAACCCATGTCCACTGTTTTTGGAGCTGGTATCAGGCCATCTCAGTGGAAGCCCACACTACAGATTGCCAACTTACAGTGCTCAGGGGTGTTTTGCTCAGCCAAGCAGGGTTTTGCAAAGATTCCATGGCCCAGACCTCTGGGAGCCCGCCCTCCCTCCTTCCTTCCCTCCCTCCCTCCCTCATATTTTTATTGATTTCAGAGAGGAAGGGAGAGGGAGAGAGAGAGATAGAAACATCAATGATGAGAGAATCATTGATTGGCTGCCTTCTACATGCCCCCACATTGGGGAATGAGCCTGTAACCCAGGCATGTGCCCTTGACTGGAATCGAACCTGGGACCTTTCAGTCTGCAGGCCCACACTCTATCCAGAGCCAAACCAGCTAGGGCAGGAGCCCTTTCTTTGGGAAGGGCCCACCACCCCCAGTCCCTTTGACTAGCCCCTGCCCCAGCCCCCCTGCCCGATCTCTAGTGCCTGTGCTCCCAGGGTGCCAACTGGGCGGGTCTCACCCCCCCAGGACCAGCTGCTGTTTTGTGATGACTGTGATCGGGGTTACCACATGTACTGCCTGAGCCCTCCCATGGCGGAGCCCCCGGAAGGTGAGAGCAGAGGTGGGCATGACACGGGGGTGGGTGGGCTAGAAAGTTGTCTTGCTGGTGAGGACCCTGCCCTCTGGATAGGAGGGGCTGAGCAGCCCTCTCTGGACCTGGGCCTAACTCCCTGTCCTCTGGCCATTCCACAGGGAGCTGGAGTTGTCACCTGTGTCTTCGGCACCTGAAAGAGAAGGCCTCTGCCTACATCACTCTCACCTAGGCCTGGCTGTGGCTCACCTGGACCTCTGGGGTGGTGCTTGCCCATCTGCCTCTCAGAGCTCTTCTACTCTCTCCTCATCCTTAATGCGCCACAGTGGGAAGGGGCGCTGGAAGCCTGAGAGGGGGCTGGGCCGCCCCCTTCCCTCTGTGCAAGTGGAATGTTTGCCCTGGGGTTGGTGGGCCCAGCAGGGCTCCTCTCTCTTCCTCTCTCCTTCCCTACCCCTTGGCAAATGGGCACCAGGGGCTTCTGCTCCCCTCAAAGCCATACCCCGCCTCTGGGCGGGCATGAGGGGTGGTAGATGCCAGCCCAGGGCCTGGACCCAGCTTTTTCTAAAGAAAAAATCAAAAAGTTAAAAAAAAAGAAAAAAGAAATTAATATATACAGAGTCCTATAAGGCCTGGCTGGGTGAGGGGGCACTGCTGAGTGAATCCACAGGGCATCAGTCTGTATCAGTTTCCTGCCTGGCAACCCCTCCCCCCAGTTTTGGAGCTGCAACAATCCCACCTCCCCTCCCCAGGTGGGCACCATTCCCCACTCTTGCCCAGGGCAGATGGGTGTGATGCCCACCCCTTATCCCCTCTTGGTGCCCACTGTGGATACTGCATGATGTTGAACTGTGGCTTTGAAATCTGTTCCTGCCCCTTCCTGAGAGCCCCACCCTGTCTGCCACCACCACAAGTGTTACTGGTGGGGCAGGCGGGTCCCTGCCCAGTGCCTGCTGGGATGAGAAGCACAGACTCTGCAATGGACTAGTTTTTCCTCCTCCCCTGCCCTGATCCCTACCGGCCTGGCCCGGCTACCCCTGCCCCCTTACTGGCCATATTGAGGGTAGCAAGGGGGAGTGGTTATTTCTTGTGGTTGTGTATGTTTATTGTTCGGGTTAAAAAAAGGGAAATTGAGATTGCAAGTGGATGAGGTTGTGGATTTTGGGGGCCTCCCCCAATCCAGGCATGCCCCCCCCTTGTAAATGAGTCTCCTTTATTGCCTGCCTCTGCTGTGAATTAACTTGTTCTGTGTATTAAACTGGGCCTGACCCCTCTGCCATGACTACCTCCTTCTCCAGGCTGGTTTGGGGCGTCACCAAGAAGGGGAGCTGGGGCCTCATTTGGGAGAGAAGAAACAGAGGCTAACAGCTGGAGCTGGCTCCTACCTCCATCTCCCTCCTATACCCCGCCTTTCTCTGGCTTTGTCCCACCTCCTCACTGCCTTGGCAGAAGGAAGAAGGGGGATGGGGTGGAGGGGGCTCCCGCCCAGCCAGCTGTGGTTGTCCTGGCAACAGACTACTGCAACTGCAGCAGAAAGCTGAGAGGAGGAAGGCGGGGAACTGGGGGCTGGGGGAAGGGAAGGGATGAACAGATGAAGCTGGTCAGCCCTCCTGGGCTGGGGTAGAGGGCAGGGTGCCAGGAGCACCTCATCCTAGTACCAGATATCACCTAGGACTTCCTGTATGGGGCCAAGAGCGGAGGGGAAGGAGCAGGGGACAGAAGGATAGGGACACAGAAACATTAGGAGAGAGGCTGAGATTTGGGTGAGGTGGGGTGAGGAGAGGGAACCAGGAAAGAGTGATTAGGAGAGAGACATAGATATAAGAATCATAAATTTATAGAGAATCAGAAAAAAAAGACAGCAGGAGAGAGAAGAGGGAAGCAAAATATATATATGGAGAGATACAGATGAGGAGAGCCACAGGAATTATGGGGGAGAGAAGAGATGGAGATTTAGTGGGAGAGAAAATAATAAAAAATAGACATGTTGGGAGAGACAGGAGGGGAGGCAGAGAACCAGCGCACATGAAATCGAGAAAAAGAATAAGAAGAGAAGCATGTTGGGGAGAGAGATACAGAGTTAGGATCCAGGGACAGATAAAGTCTCAGGACAAGGACACAGGGATATGAATGAGATTTCATGGGAGGGAAGGACACAAAGAATTTAATGGGACAATAGAAAAATTGTGCAAGAGCCAAAGGTATGAAGGGATTCAAAGACGGTGAGAAAGCCAGAGATGGGGTGGGAGAGACTAGGGGAGGCTCCAAATGGCGCCTGTAGGAGAAACAGGGGGATGAGGCAGAAATTGAAATCGGGCAAATGGGGAAGGGACAAGCAGGGCATAGTTCAGGCGAGAGCGAGGACTGGCAAGTGCATGTGTGAGTTGTGGGGTGTTGGAAGTTGGTGTGTCACAGGCGCCAGGAGAAGATGTGAGAACAGCTTGTTCCAGTGTTCCCTGGTGGGGGGAGGGCAGCTCCGTTGAGGATGGGGCCTCAAGGAGGGCCGGGAAGGGAGTGTCTGGAACACTCTAGGATTTTTAGATGTGAAAATAGCTGGTCCACCTCCTCTGGAAAAAGGATATGTACCCGTTTTGGAAAAATTTGTGTGGTGAGGGAAGGATCTGGGTCAGAGAGATAGCTTTGACTCAGAGACAGGGAACTGGGTGAGGTGGGCCAGAAAGACCCAGCCACCTGGCCAGTTCTGCCAAGAGGGCTGGGCTGCTCTCAGATCCAGATCGAGGCCAGACTTTGGGATGTTCACATGGAATTTTGAGATTTGGACTGTGGTCTCCGGGTCAAACTGTAAGGGTTCAGCTGCAGATCTGGGGCCCAGAGTTCAAGGCCCCTCCCCAGATGGGAGTCCCCAGAGAAAGGCCTTGGCCAGGGGAGGTCACAGGGGATGTGTCAGTCTTTCTTTGACACCTCCAACTCACTGTGCCTGGCACTGCCCCTCGCCCCTCCCCACGTTGGGTGGACGGGGTGCCAATAAGCCTGAGCTGGGGGGCGTGGCCTGGGGGACTGCCTAGCCAAAGGAGGCGTAGGTGGGCCCTTAGTTCTGAGTGTTACTGTAAAGGACAGATTTACCAAGCTGGAAATCTGGCTTTCCTTTTGTTCAATCTCGATTTTTAAAAGTTGCCCACTAATTCTAAAACTAGCACAACTTTGTGGGCTGGGCCCTGCTTTCAGGCATCTACTAGTGGTATGTGACTTCTGAGGTAGAATCTCCCTCTTTTTAACTTAAGAAGGACTTGTATGTTCTGAGTGGTGGATTTCTGTTATTTGGGTTTCAGGGAAAAAATGTTTGCTAAGTTGGTGTCCCCTGGTACGTAGGGAAGTGTGTGTGTGCGCACGGTGACTGTTTGGGACAAGGGGAACACAGGGGGCTGATGCTAGACCACCTCTCATCAGTGACTCCAGGCAGCTGCCCAGCTAGTGAACACACAAACCATTTATTTCTATGAAACATTTATTTCCTTTGAAACCTCCAGAAACATGCCAGAAAATCTCAAGACAGGAATAGAGAAAAAGACAAGAATAAAAAATCCAAATGAAACAAATCATACAAAAACCCCAAACCAAATCATGCCTCTATCTTACCCAGGAGATAGAACGCCAGCTTCAAATAAGATAGATTTGTTTTGCAGAGACCCTTAAAAATAACAGAGAACCAAAAATCATAGTTTACGCTTGTCAATGTACACGATTAGGTCCGATTAGGGCCCCAAAAATTATTAGAATGATCTGAAGATGAGGTGACAACTTAAAAGTAAGGGGTGGGGGTGGGGGGGCACGGGCTCCAGGCTAGGGACTGAAGAAAGGGGGCGGGGAGGTCTTGGAGAACCTGTGCAAAAAGGGGGTCTGGGAAGAGGAGTGGAGACATCACAGTAGTTGGCCAGGGCTGGGGACCCGGCAGGTTTTCTCACACCACAGCCCAGGTGAGGACGAGGAGGTGGCGGATGTGCAGGCTTTGTCACAGGCAGCAGTGCTGCCAGGGGCCAGGGGCTGACTGTAGGGGGACATGGTCAGTGTCTTTTCCCCCGGCTTCCTGAATGTCTGTGTCCCAGCACCCCCTTCCCTGAGGTTTCTGGTTCCAAAGAGAAGGCGGTGAGGTCTCTGGACAAGGACTGGGCCGCCTGGTGCTGGCTCCCAGCCTGGAGCTGCAGCTCTGAGCCAGGCCTGCGCCGCTCCCCTGGTCTGGTGCTTCCTGAAAAGGAAAGACATGGGCCTGCCCACCCTGACTTTGTCCCTCTGAGTCTTTGTGCTGAGCACCAGCCACAGGGAACTGGCCTCACTCCTCAGCTTGAGGTTGGGGGAATCCACAGATTGTGGCCATACAGGCTTGTTCTGGCACAACTCTACATGAAGAAAAAAAAAAAAAAAAAAAAAAAAAAAAAAAATATATATATATATATATATATATATATATATATATATATATATATTCGTTTTTAAAGGAAATAAAAGGAACTGTTTCCTGGGTGAACAGTGTAGTGTCACACCAGCTCGCTGCCTGGCAAGCTGCCCCTTATTGCCTTTGGAGGACTAGTATCTCATGGGGGTTCCCACAGCAAAGGCTCCCGGGGAGCACAGTGAGGGTGGCCTAGTCTCCACTGCTGTGGGGGCTGCAAGATGGGCCAAGGGACTTGCAAACAGAAAACAAAAGCAGGGAGATGAAGGCTGTTTCTCTCCAGCCATGACCTGGGGGCTCCGTGGAGCCCCTCCTGGTGCCTGGAGGAGGCTGTGGCTGCGGGGTCAGGGCTGGTGGGGCTGGGCAGCTCTGCAGCTGGACCTGGCGGGGCAGGAGCTCAAATCGAACGTGGAGGGGCTGAGGCACTATGACCTCTGTGGCTGAGGGGCTGATAGAAAAAGACTATAAACTGTGTGCACATAGTTTCCCACTCAAAGCACATGACTCTGGATGTTGGAGTTTCCCCTCTATCCTGGGACCCCCAAGAAATAATTAAAATGCTAAGAATGTGCTCCTGGATGTTTTCTGAAATATGGGGTTGGGATGGGGTGATGTCCGTGCTTCTTGGCGCCAGTGCAGGAAGGAGAGCCTCAACCTGTTTCCACACGGGCCCTGATCTCTCCAGGGTGGGGGCAGAATGGGCCATTTTCACACTGTGATTTCTCATGCAGGGGGCTGGGCCCCACAAGCCAAGCCCAAACTCTTGTACGTGGTGAAGAAACTTGGTTTATGAACACCTGGAGCTGTGGAGTTTAGACTCACTACTGCCCTCCCTCTTTCCTTCCTATAGCTTTGATGTCTAGATCCTAGGAAGAGACAGGATGGGGCCCGGAAGGATGGGCCCTTGGGGGCAGAGTGGGCAGGGCCCAGCCCTAGGGACCAGAGGTGAGCAGTGCCAAGGGAGGCCTGAGGCCCTGTGGCCTGCTGGGGCTCGAGGACCCTGAGCAGACCCTACCTCACAGCCCCGGAGAGGCCTCCCTCAGGTTTCTGTGTCTAAGGGGAGTGTGGTGGGGTCCTAGCTGGATGATCTTGGTCACACCTGCAACCAGGAGCTGAGCTAAGGGAGAGAGGAGAGCAGGAGCCCCCCCCGCCCCCCCCGCCCCAGGTGGAGGGGTGAGGCGGCCTCTCCACCTCAGAGTTCCTTCTTGTCCCTGCAGAAGATCTCAGCGAACTTGCGCAGCTGCTCACTGGCGGCCTGTGACTCCTCCTGCAGCCGCTGGTTGTTCTGACGCAGGCTGGCCACCTCCGACTGCAGCACCGCCTTGTCCTGCTTCTCCTGCAGGGTGGGGTGTGGGCATCAGCAGAGTGGTCTAGCAAGGGCTCCCTAGGCCTGTGAGCCCTGGCTCAGCTGTGCTTTAGAGCTGGGCTGCCAGGTGCCAACCCCAGCTCTGCTTGTTCACAGCTGAGTAACCCCGGCAAGTCACTTCATCTCTCTGGGACCAATAGCTTCAACTCTACAAAGGGGTGGCTGAGAGCTTTAAGCCCCTAAGGTCATATATGGAGCTTTCACAACACAGCGTGATGTGGGGTGACAGTCTGACAGACATCACTGTAATTATTATCACCTCATTTTACCCCAGGATGTTGGGAAACCCAGCCCCATACAGCAAGGGGGAGCTGGGTGTGGATGCAGGGCTGCCTCCATGGCCTCTCCCGGGGTACCATTCCAGGATACTCCATATCCAGAGGCGGCCATTCGTCCAAGGTCACAGGAGGTGCTGGGGTGGGAGCTAAACCAGAGCTCCTGTGATTTCTGTGCTTGAGACTCACAGTATATGCTGCCTTTTACCCCCAAATATATAAAGCAACAAGTAAAAGTGTCCTCCATCCTTATTTCTTCTCACTTTTCTACCCTGGAGGTAAATACAACAAACAATTCAGACTGCTGCTTTCTATGTAGTCCTCTGACCCATGGACGTTAAACATTTATTTCAAGTATGACGTTGTTCTAGAAAACAGTTCTGCAGCTTGCTTAGTTTGTTATTTAAGTTATTGGATTTCTTTTGTATATTAGTAAATATATAGATTTCTGTGACTATTTTAATTGGCTGCAGAATACCTGCTGCCCGGGTGACCTGTCACGTCCATTAGCACTGACCTGTGTAGGGATGGCTACACTGGCTCCCATTAGGGGGGAAAATAGTTCCTAGGTCAACGCTCAACCACTGAGCCATGCCAGCTGGGCCTGGCTCCCATTTTTTATTCTGTCAACAGTGCAGCATTAACACCTTCGCTCACTTTGTGCCCATGCTTGAGATCCTGCTGGGCAAATTCCCACAAGTGGAATTGGTGGGTCAACATGGTACATAATTACTATTCTTGCCCCCAAAAGGTTAGACTAATTTATTCCTCCTCCAAGAATGTGTGATTTCTCTGTGTTCACCAGCCTTTGGTAATATCACTTTTTACTCTTTACTCGTGACTATATTCAAAGCTGGGTGGCCTCCCCTAGAATAGCAGGGGTAGAGGGACAGGTACCTCAGCCTTGCTGGCCCCCGAGTATCTGGGCAGTGGAGTTGGGGGCTTACCTTCTGGAGGTCCGTGTGCAGCTGTTTCAGCATTACTTCCAGCTGGTACACCTTGCCTGTCAAATCCAGGGGTGGCTCCTCGCTGGAAAGACAGGAGACAGGGTCAGGCCACTCTCACTCCTGAGGTTCTGGGGCATCCTCTCCCTGCTGGTATCCCAAGGGGGCCTGGAGGAGCAGGTCTGGGGGAAGTCAGATGTGGGTGGAGGTTGAAGGCTATGCGCGTGCCTGCCCTGAAGTGTGCTTTCCCCAGAGGATGGACCATGTATGTGCTTAGGGAGAAATTCTGCCCGAGTGTGACCAGATCCCGTGGCATGAAACAAAGAATCCGTCCCGCAGACATCCATGGAGCATACGAGGCCTGTGAGTGGACAGGACTAACAATGAGACTGAGGAGGATGATAGTTGCTGGCACTGGGCGCCCACCCTGCACTGCACATGGTCTCCATCTAACAGGCTCTGGCCCAACATAGCCTGGGAGGTCACCATGTCATTACCCACTGGACAGAAGGCAAACCCAGGCTCAGGCAGGGACACTGCACCCAGGACCTCAGCCTATGGCTCCTCCTCAGTGCAGATTCCCCTGCCTTGGGCTTGCCTAGCCTCTGTGGGGCACAGTGGGCAGCCCCTTCCTGTAGAAGGCTCCACTAGGCATGTGGGACACACATATCTGGTGGGTACTGGGGAGGGGGTAGGCTGCAGCAGACGAAGGGGTCTCAGCCTAAGAAGGGGAGAGGACTCAGCCACCTCACCCTTCCCTCCCTCCGTGGTCCTGGATCTTCTGCAGGGGGAGATGGGATGCAGGTGGGAGGAAGTCAGGAGAGAACCCAGACGCCACAGGTGCCACCAGTTCCACACCCACTCGATTCCTACTCTTTCTGTGGTGGCACCACCTGTAACCGCCTCGTTCCTATAATTACAGTGGGGCCACATTTGGGAGGAGGTTGAGTCCTGAAGCCACTGTGTGACGTCAACAAGAAGAATCAAAATTATCCTGAAAAATCGCTTGTACCGCCCACAAGTCCAGTGCGTGACTGTGGTATAGAGTCCTGCGAGGGGAGGGTGGCTGTGCACATGTGCAATGCACTTTTTACACTCATGGACTTGCACACATGTCATTTCCATTCTGTCTCCCTCTTTAATTTTACTGTCTGCCAAGACAATGCAGTCAAAGACGTTACACGAGATGGCAAATGTGACAGCTTGGTCCATGTCTCCTCCCTTCCCCAGGAAGGCTCCTGAGGGCAGGGTTCCTGCCTCCTCATTCCCAGGTCCCAGACAGCCCAGCAGGGACCTGCTGGGGAAGAGGTGAAAGGTGACAGGGAGAAGATTCACATAATTTAGGAATATGCAGAGGAGGAGACCCAGAAGCCGACAGAGAGAACAATGGGGGTCACAACTTAGCACATTTTTCAAAGTTGGAAGTGCAACAATTGTGAGAACACTGATTATAGTGTTGTGTTCACCCGACCATGAGAATAGGACCCACTCTGATTTGGTCACTGCTGGGCCCAGTGTGTGTATCACTCCACAGCGTTAGATGAGGAAGCAGATGTTCCCCAGATACTGCAGACCGGGTGGTGGGGTGACCTGCAGTGGCTGTCACTCGCCTGGATGTCCCCAGGGAAACCTCACCTCATGGTAGGGGTGGTCCTGGGGGTTGGGGGCCCCCTCTCCAGGCTCAGGTGGCTGTGGACAGGACTGTGTGCAGGTGGCATGTCTGGGCTCAGAGCTGGGTCATTGAGAGAGAAGAGTGACACGGCTCTTTGCACTGGTGGAGAGAGAGGGGAGAGGGGTCAGCGGGGATCCGGCTCCTCCTCACTCGATGACCTTCCCTCTGCACCTCACGCCTGACCTGAACCTCCACTACATTCCCAACCACACCTTTGTTAGATCACACAGCCAATGTTGATGAATTTTTGCAAAAAAATCCAAACAGATAAGGACACAACAAAACCCCACTGTGATTCTGAGCAAGCCCCTATACCAAAATGACCAGTTTAGACAAAATTCAAGGGAGAGAGAGACAGGTTAAATTATACTAATAACCCAATTCAGAACCTGGCACATTCTTAGCATAAATGATTTGCTTTAGTCAACAAATAAGTGGCAGAAAAAAATGGCAAAAAGTGGAGTGTACTGAGTGACACAGTACATGAGGGCTAGTTATAGTCCAGTTCTAAGAATGTCTGTGAAATCACAAAAGCAAAAAGAAATGCAAAACAGAAATGCAAAATCACATATGCTGAAGAGAGAACAGAAGTCACAGGGCCTGCTGGTGCAAGTGAACATTCACGGGGAACCCCGGCAGAAAACTTGCTTTGCGTGGGGCCTGAGTGCTGGCAATTTTAAACTGGACTGTTAGGGGATCTTTCTGTAATGACAGAATTGGCGAGGGCCCCAATGCACCACAGAGCGGGGCGAGGAAGCCCAGGAGGTGGGCCTGTGCATGTGCCGGCGGGGCCAGGCAGGGCCAGGAGCAGAGGTGCACATGCTGGACATGCACTGCCACCCGTGAAGGCGGCTCCCGTCAGCTGGACATCTCTCTGCTTCGAGAAGAGCACAGTAATAACCAAATACCCTTCCCTTAGATCCACCAACCAGTAATACTTGGCCACACTGACTTTCTCTCCCCATCATCTGTGTGCATATCTCTTCCTACTATTGACTGTAAACTGCCAACATCATGGTGCTTCCCTCTATGTGGTTCATTACACTTCTCCAAAGAACAGGACTCTCTCCTCCATCATCACAGCACACTGTCATACTTGAAAACTTTAACATTTGTACTGGATGGCTAATCGTTATCTTGAAATCTTCCTGTTCTCTAAGTAACATCCCTATAGCTGCTGTCTTCTCTCCTGGCCTTAATATCTCTTCTCTTTGAAAATATTCTTCTGTGAACAACGGTCACACATGCCCCAAAACAGAGAGAACAGCACTGTGCATCCCCATGAACCCAGCACCTGCTCCAACAATGCTCAACATCCTCTGGCTTCCTCCCCGCCTGTCCTTTGCTTCTATTATCCACCCAATAACTCCTTTCCTTCCCACCTTATAAATAGCTTCTGGAGGCTTACCTGACACACAACAAACTGCAAATGTTGAAAAGTGCACAATTTGCCTAGGTGCCTTTTGTTGGCAGAGCCTCAGTTTCCTCATCTGTAAGTGGGACTCTGAATACATCCCTCTGACGAGACCAGAGAGATGCTGCTTGTGAAATGATGAAGTACTGGCTGCTTCCTGCCTTCAGGGAGCACCACTAAGCAACCCTTCCTACCCCTGAACGTGCCAGGTCTCCGGAGGGTCAGATGCATCAGCAGCACTGGGGTTCTGCCTGGTAGCCATCCTTGAGGGGAAGGCTGAGGTAGACCAGAGGCAGGGCCTTGTTTTCTCTAATCACTCTCCCTCTCACCTCGACCCCAGGCCTGACTGCCTTCATCCTGTGGCCAGCGGAGGCTGCAGGATGGGATGGAAGCAACGGGCAGAAGAAATGAGAGTGTGGATTGGCTCAACCATGGAAAAATGAAGGATGTGTATATATGGGTCTGATTTAGCAGATCTGTGCCAGGTCATGCTGGGCACGCAGCGGTGACTGCCCTTGGGTCCTGCCCTCCTGACCCAGTGGGGAAACATACCCATCATTAGATAGTGATGGCTCAGAGAGGTCAGGGTAAGGTCAGTACAGGCAGAGGGGCCAGGGCTGTGGGAACCCAGAGGAGGTGCCTGATGTAGACTAGGGGATACCAAGGAGGGTTTCTTGGAGGAGGGACAACTAAGCTTGGCCTAAAACAAGCATGTCAAATTCGTGGGCCATGGGCTGCATGCGGCCCACAATGAATATTTTTGCAGCCTAGCCGATATAACGGTATGTAAGAAACATTTTAATAAAAACTTAATTTTTTTAAATTTAATAAATCTTTATTGTTCAGATTATTACAATTGTTCCTCTTCCCCCCCCCCCCCATAGCTCCCCTCTACTTGGTCCCCACCCCACCCTCTGCCCTTACCTCCCCCACACTGTCCTTATCCATAGGTATACACTTTTTGTCCAGTCTCTTCCCGCACCTCCCATACCCCTTTCCCCCCAAGAATTGTCAGTCCACTCCCTTTCTATGCCCCTGATTCTATTATATTCACCAGTTTATTCTGTTCATCAGATTTTTTATTCACTTGATTTTTAGATTCACTTGTTGATAGATATGTATTTGTTGTTCATAATTTTTATCTTTACCTTTTTCTTCTTCTTCCTCTTCTTTCAGCATTTCATATAATACTGGTTTGGTGGTGATGAACTCCTTTAGCTTTTTCTTATCTGTGAAGCTCTTTATCTGCCCTTCAATTCTGAATGATAGCTTTGCTGGGTAGAGTAATCTTGGTTGTAGGTTCTTGCTATTCATCACTTTGAATATTTCTTGCCACTCCCGTCTGGCCTGCATAGTTTCTGTTGAGAAATCAGCTGACAATGCTATGGGTGCTCCCTTGTAGGTAATCAACTGTTTTTGTTTTGCTACTTTTAATATTCTCTCTTTGTCTTTTGCTCTTGGCATTTTAATTATGATGTGTCTTGGTGTGGTCCTCTTTGGATTCCTCTTGTTTGGGGTTCTGTGTGCTTCCTGGACTTGTAAGTCTATTTCTTTCACCAGGTGGGGGAAGTTTTTGGTCATTATTTCTTCAAATAGGTTTTCAGTATCTTGCTCTCTCTCTTCTTCTGGCTCCCCCATAATTCGGATGTTGGTATGCTTGAGGTTGTCCCAGAGGCTCCTTACACTATCTTCAAATTTTTGGATTCTTTTTTCTTTTTGCTTTTCCGGTTGGGTGTTTTTGCTTCTTTGTATTTCAAATCTTTGACTTGATTCTTGCGGTCCTCTAGTCTGCTTTTAGGTCTCTGTATAATATTTTTTATTTCAGTCAGTGTACGTTTGATTTCTAGTTGGTCTTTTTTCATATCCTCGAGGGTCTCGCTAAATTTATCAGCCTTTTCTAGGAAATTCTTAAAAAACCTTATAACCGTGGTTTTGAACTCTATATCCAGTCATTTGTTTTCCTCCATTTCTTTCATTTGTGATCTGTTTCTTCGTCTCCGCATTTTGGCTGCTTCCCTGAGTTGGTAGAGTAGCTTTGTGTGCTAGGTGTCCTCTAGGGCACAGTGGCTCAGCCTCCCCAGTTACCTGAGGTGGACACTCTTAGTGCACCCCTTTGTGGACTGTGTGCTCAGCCTTGTTGTAGTTAAGTCTTGATTGTTGTTGGCATCACTGGGAGGAATTGACCTCCAGGCCAATTGGCTGTGAGGATCAGCTGTGTCTATGCTGGGAGAACTTCTGTGCTGGAGACACTCTTATGAGACAAGACTTGCAAAATTGCAAAAGCCTCTGTGCTCAGCTTGGATGGACGGAGTTTCAGGGCAGAGCAGACAGCCTTGGCTTCCCGTCAGCCCTGCCCTGCCCTGCCCCTGGGTCTCAGTGTCCCTCGGTAATTGCTGCAAGCACCTCTGAGAGAAAGCCACCCTCGAGTTCTGCCCGCTGCCAGACAGTCCAGTTTCTCCCCGAATGAATTGGGGTTCCCAGAAACTTGCCCGGAACTGGAGTTCAGCACAGTCGGGAGCTTCTGTCTCCCTCCCGCTTTAGAAAGCCAGCCGCGCACTCAGCCTCCCGTGCATTCAGCAGTCAGTCCTCTCTGTGTGCCTCCGGACCTCTGCCTTCCATAGCTCCCGAGTCTCACTGTGCTTTCTCTTTTCCTGACAGCCCAGATTCCCCCCGAATGAGTCTGGTTTCCCAGCATCTCGCCCGGGACTGGAGTTCAGTGCATTCGGGAGCTTCCTTCTCCCACTCGCTTTAGAAAGCCAGCCGCGCACTCAGCTGCCCATGCACACAGCTGCCCGTCCTCTCCACGTGCGAGTCTCCGTACCTCAACCTTTTGCAGCTCCTCTGAGTCTCAATGTGCTTTCCTCTTTTCTTCTAGTTGTAGAATTTCCACTCAGCCAACTTTCCTGTGGTTCTGGATGGTGTCTGTTTTGTCTTTTAGTTGTAGTTTTGATATTGTTGTGCGAGGCAGCAGTTTAGGTGTTTACCTATGTTGCCATCTTGGTTTCTCCCTCTTTTAACTTAATTTTTACAATATGCTGTTATATATAATCTAATCTAATAAAAGGGTAATATGCAAATTAATCATCACCCCATCACAAATATGGCGGCGCCCACAGCGGCCAGGGCGGGACGCAGGTGTCGTTGCCCCAGCGAAGAGGCCAGTGTCCCGTGCCCAGGCCACGGAGGGAGGGAGGAAAGGCGTCTGGGCAGGCAGTATGCCCCGACCCCAGTGGACACAACACAGGGGGGCCTCTGAATGTGAGCTGCAGAGGAAACACCTTTTCTGACTGCTCATTGGCTAAGCTCCTTGTACACCAACACTTGCAGTGTTCTTCGTAACTTGGGTAATAAGAATCCAAGAAGGTACAGCTCAGACATTCAATACTGGGGAGAGAGGAATGGTTAAAAAAAAAGAATCCAAGAAGGTGATCTAGGGTTTTTCCACCACACTCCTGGAGGAAAAAACTAAGGTCCGCTGCTGGAGGGACTAAGAAATGTCATATCCTACCCTAGCCGGTTTGGCTCAGTGGATAGAGCCTGGGCCTGCTGACTGCAGGGTCCGGGTTCAATTCTGATCAAGGGCATATACCTAGGTTGCAGGCTCCTCCCTGGCCGGGGCGCAGGTCAGGGCTCATGCAGGAGGCAACCAATTGAAGTGTCCCTCTCACATTGATATTTCTCTCTGCCTTTCCCTCTCTCTTCCTGCTCTCTAAAAATCAATGGAAAAATATCCTCAGGTGAGGGTAAAAAAGAAAGAATGTCATATCCTATGAAAGAGACATCTTGAAAATGCCTAAAGAAAGTTGTCATTTTTTTGTGGTGAAGGGACTGGAGTCTGTGTTGATGAAAACACCTTGGCTGAGGCGGCCAGCTGTGACAGCAGCAGTGGGGTGATGGGGCTGGCGCCTTCCCCTGATCAGCCCGGTCACCTCCCGCAGAGGGAGGCCAGACTGCGATTTAGGCCCACTCCCCGTGCCGTCAGTAGGATATCCCCTGAGGGCTCCCAGTCTGTGAGAGGGGGCAGGCTGGGCTGAGGGACGCCCCCCTCAGTGCATGAATTTCGTGCACCAGAACTCTAGTCCTCTACAATAAAAGCCTAGGTGGTGTCGTGTGACACCCTCGCACAACATTGTCACAAGATGACCTCCGCGACATCATCACAAGATGGCCGCCACAAGATGGCTGCCAGGGGAGGGCAGTTGGGGGCAACCAGGCCTGCAGGGGAGGGCAGTTGGGGGCGACCAGGCTGGCATGGGAGGGCAGTTGGGGGGTGAGCAGGCCGGCAGGGGAGGGCAGTTGGGGGGTGAGCAGGCCGGCAGGGGAGGGCAGTTGGGGGCGACCAGGCCGGCAGGGGAGGTCAGTTGAGGGTGACCAGACCGGTAGGGGAGGGCCGTTGGGGGCAACCAGGCCTGCAGGGGAGGGCAGTTGGGGGTGATCCGGCCGGCAGGGGAGCAGTTAGGCATCAATCAGGCCGGCAGGGGAGCGGTTAGGGGGCGATCAGGCTGGCAGGCAGAAGCAGTTAGGGGCAATCAGGCAGGCGAGTGGTTAGGAGCCAGAAGTCCTGGATTGTGAGAGGGATGCCCAGGGGTCCCAGATTGGAGAGGGTGCAGGCCAGGCTAAGGGACACCCTCCCCCAACCCCTCCTGTGTATGAATTTCATGCACCGGGCCTCTAGTTATTAATAACGAACTACAATGTTCGCTAATGACTACTATAATTGTGTTGCATTCATTTCCCTTATGCGCCGGTGCAACATTTCTACTAATACTAGCAACGAATATTTTAGCAGCCAATTGCCACATCATTAGTCTTGGACTGACTTATTTGGTGTGTGCATCAGGAAATATTTTGCTTTCAGAGAATAAGAAAAATAGGTTTATTTGTGTTATGCTTATTAATTTGTGCAGTTATATTCAGTGTCTGGTAAGTTAATGTTCAAGAAAAAATACTAATTTTTATTAAAATGTTCTATTATTTTATGTTAACAATTATTCATTTATTTCAGCCCTTTGTATTCAACATGTCTCTATTGAAATAAACCTATGTTCCTATGAAAATTGAAGCTTTTGTTTTTTTTGCGGCCCACATAAACTTAAAACCTTGTTTATTTGGCCCGTGTTAGCCTTTGAGTTTGACATGCTTGGCCTAAAAGATAAAAAAATGAGCCAGAAGAATATGGTTGTGACTGTCAGGGATCAACATGAGAACCCATGAGGAATGGAGGCATAGAAAGATAAAGCCGCTTGCCCAAGATCACACAGGAAGGAAATGGCAGAGACTACTAGCTGTCTGTCATGATCAGTTTTCCCTTTCTCCATAACAACATATCCAAAATTTCAGCTGGACACATGGTCTCATTTTGCAGCCTGCCCTGCAACTAGGCGTGGCCATGTGTGACATTCTGGACAATGGAAGTAATCACAGGAGAAGTGGGAGGCGTTGGGAAGTGCCCTTAAAGGGAGGACATGTGTCCTTCTCTCTCCTGCTCAAAGCTGGACATCATGGTCAGAACCCTAGTAGCCTCACTGTGGGGGTGAAGAGTCTGTGCCCTCAGGCATTTGTGCAAGTGCCATGCCAGCCCACCCAAGAATTTTTACCTGTGCAAAACCAGGCGTGTTTAAGTCATTATTAATTTGGATTTTTTGCCACTTGCACCCAAAGCAAATCTAAACACAATTTGGATTGCTACAGTTTTGCCCGATAGTAATAATATAAGGTATTGTCTGTTGAGGGTGTGTTCTGTGCCTGACATGTTTTACATAACTTTCATGTAATCCTCACTGCAGCCTCAGGTCATGGGCATAGTCATGCCCCTGATCTGCAGATAAGGTAACAGGATCAGAAAGATGAAGACATTTGGCCAGGACTGCACAGCGAGCAAGTGACAGGGGAAGGATGTGAACCCTGTCCCACCTGATTCTGGAACCTGAGTGTGTCCCCTTTCAAAACCCCAAGGCCCTCTGTTGATCCTCTTAGGGCACAGCAGAGGTAGGGTCTGGTCTGGTGGGGTTGGGTGGAGGACACTGACCTTCGTATGCCTTGGCTGCGTTTACCAGGCTGGACCACTCAAGGCCAGCGGCTGTGTCAGGCAGTGGCATCATCCCAGGGTCTAGGCGTCGAAGTGGCCGGTCCCGCCCATCAGCCAGTGAGAGCTCAGAGGCTGAGATGGTGGCTGGGTGGGGAGAACAGAGATAGGGAGGTGGGTACGAATGACAACGTGGGAGAAACAAAGAAATTAATATATTGTTATACCTTATATATAATTTTGCAACATTATGTAATTGTTATAACATTATATACAATTAAATAAATGCCTTATTTATTAGATGATAAATGCCATGGGAAACATCCAGCAGGGAAGGGGGTGGGAGTGATGGATAATTCCGTGGGTACCATTTTAAACAGGGTGCTAGGGGAGGCCTTACTAAGAAGATGGCATTTGTAAAAGCTCTGAAGGAGAGGAGGGACTGAGCCAGGGGTTACTGGAGGGAAGAGTATCCAGGCAGATGAAACGCCAGTAAAAAATTCCCCAGGCAGGAATGTGCCTGTGGGTTTAAGGAACACTGAGGGGGCCATGTGGCTGGGACAGAGGAAAAGGGGGAGAGAGAGTAATGGTAATAGCTGTTTTTTCAGTATTTATTACATGCTAGGCATTGTGCTAGCGTTTTCTATGTATTAACTTGTTTGATTTCTCAGGTTAACACAGTGAGGTAGGCACTATTGTTGCCCCCATTTCACTATCACAGAAACTGAGGCACCAGAGAAGTGAGGTCAGAGAGGTGGCAGGGCTGGACTGCGAGGGGGCTTGTGGGCCATGATGAGGACTTTGTCTCCTAGTGAGATGGAGCCACAGAAGGGGTTTGAGCAGGGAGAGATGTGACCCAATGCAGAGTTCACAGGGACCTTCTGGCTTTGTTTGGGGGATAGATGGTGGAGGGGACTGGAGGAGCAGGGAGACAGTAAGGAGGGAGATGAGAGTGGAGGATGATTGGGAGGCCCTGGCTCTCTTTTGTAGGTGAAGCCCACAGTATTTTCTGAAAGGGGATGTGGGTGTAAGACAGAGATGGATCCATGGTGACGTCAAGATGCTGGAGCTGGTGCTGAGCTGGGAAGGCTGGGGGGAGCAGAAGTTTGTTGCTGGGGGCGTGGGGTGTGAGCTGCCATTAGACTCCCACAAGGAGCCAGTAGGTGGTGTCTGGCTACGGAGTGTGGGATGGAGGAGAGGTGCCAGGCTGCAGGTATAATGGGTTGCCAGTGTCTGGACAGTGTTTGCTGTGGCAGAGTCACTGTGGGGAGACCTGGGGGTTCGAGTGGAGAAAGTGACCCCTGAAGTTTCAGGGTGCTGGAGTGACAGACAGCACAGGAGTCGCATCAGCAGCTGCATTTGCTACAGCCACTGAGCGCGTCCGATGCCTCATAGCCCATAAAGGGGAGGAGGACAGCAAGGCACAGAGAGGTCAGGAGGTGACTCAGGCAGGGCCAGCCGTGGTTGAACCTGAGTGCACCCTCTTGCTGGGCACCATGCTGGGCACCATGGGGCTCATCTCACAGCTTCACCTCCAATTAGCCAGGAGGGAGGTGTCCTTATGACCCATGTGTTGTGCAGGGGGACACTGAAGCTCAAAGCAAGAAGCTGCCTTGCCCATGGTCACACTTGCCGGTGGTCCGACACTGACCCTGCTCCAAGCCCAGGCCCACGTGGCTTTGGTGGTCAGGTTGTTGCTGACACTGCTTTAACCCTGCTCTCCAGGGCTCCGGCATTAAGCTGACTCATGGCGGATTACAGAGCTTGCTCCAGATGATAGAATACCACAGAAACAATGAATAGCTGTTTTTCAGTGTTTACTATATGCTAGGCATTGTGCTAGCATTTTCCATTATTAACTTGTTTGACTCTCAGATTAACACAGTGAGGTGGGCAGTGATTTTGCTCACATTTTTTTTTTTTTAAACAGCTATGGTTGTCATTTGAGAATCATGTTGGAGACTTAAATGTCTAAAAAAAAAACACGACAGAAAACTAAAGATTTTTCTCTGAGGTCCTGACAGTTGGACCCAACCCCTCCCACCAAGGCCCTTGGGAGCTGAAGAAACCCTGAAGTGTGGGGGACTGAGGGAAGAGGGTTTCGGTTGGGGGGTGACTAAGGCTGGGCTAAGGAGAGGGGAGCCTGTGATGGAGCTGTGGTTGGGGGATGTGGGTTTTGTGGCTGAACTTGAAGGTCAGCTAGGAAACCAGGATCAGGGCTGACAGGAACGATAGAGTTTACAGTTCCAGGAGGGGCTTGGAGAGCAGAGGAGTTGATAGGGCTGGAGAAAGTTTGTTCACATTTACTATCATGGAAACTGAGGCACATAGAGGTTACTTCTCTGAGTGGGGACCTGGCAAAAACTCAGGTGCATCTGCCCAGTGGATGCTCAGGGAGTGACAGGCTGGAAGGAAGCTGAGCCCCTGACCACCATGCTCTGCATCTCCAGCCTGCCGGCATTTCACTGCTGAGCTGGTGGGGCCGCGGGAGCAGCTGCCACTTGCCCAGCGAGAAATCAGCAGGTGCTGCTGTGAAAGGCTCCTTGGCATGGAGGGTCCTTGATTAGTGAAGCCTGAGGTGGTCCAACCCCATATCTTCAGCTCTGACCTGGCTTGGAAAGGGCTCTTGAGCAGGCTTGGGAGAGGCAGAGACTTGGACACCATGGCTAGGCTGAGGCCAGATGGCACTCTCCCTGACTAAGGGGGACGGTGTCATATGGGCGAAGAGAGGTGTAACTGTGTGCCTGCTCTTAGGAAGCCTCCAGTCCGGTGAGGAAAACAGACCTATCCTCACATGACAACCAAAGTGAATGGGGCTGTGATGGGGAAACAAAAGGCAGAGGGATCTAAAATGTCTAAAAAAAAACCGACAGAAAACTAAAGGTTTTTCTCTGAGGTCCTGACAGTTGGACCCAACCCCTCCCACCAAGGCCCTTGGGAGCTGAAAAAACCCTGAAGTGTGGGGGACTAAGGGAAGAGGGTTTCGGTTGGGGGGTGACTAAGGCTGGGCTAAGGAGAGGGGAGCCTGTGATGGAGCTGTGGTTGGGGGATGGGATGGGAGCACCTCAAGGTGGGGGCCAAGAGGAGTGCCTGACCCACCCTGGAGGCAGCAGCGTCCGAGCTGAGGCTGACATGATGCGGCAGAGCTGGTCAGAGGCATTCACATCTGTCTTTCTTTGTTCTCTGTGCATACCACCTCTGCCTTGGCCCTCTCTCACCTTCTCCTCAGTATGTGTTGAATGCCAACCGTGTCCCAGGCCCAGCCTGAGGCAGACAGGGCAGTAAGGATGAGAGACAAAGGAGGGAGGCAGAGGGAGGGTTAGGGAAGCTTGAGGAATTCCCCCTGAAACTCAGCCCCACTGGGGCAGGAATGTTCTCTGATGTGCTTGTCACTGCGTGCCTGGCGCCTAGAGCAGAGCCTGGCCCACAGCACAGTGGACTGAAGGTAATGAGGGGCTGGGCCGGTGCCTGGAGAGGAAGCGAGGGAGATGGGCCAGCCTGGGGCTGGGGCAGACACCTAGGAAAGAGCAATAACTGAACAAAGCCTTCAGGAGAAGCAGGAGTTTCAAGAGCAGGGTTGGGAGAACAGCATGACAGGCAGAGGGAACAGACATGTGGAATGCTCTGAGGAAAGGTCTGGTGGCCTGGAGGATCTCAAGAAGAGTACTGTGAAGGAGGAGCTGATGTTGGGCCCCAAAACATAAGAGTATGGATCCAGACACTATGGCAATGGGGAGCCAACAGAGAATTCTAAGCGGAGAAACAGACCCTTTCAAAAAAAATCCCAGAGCCTCCTCCATCCAGCCTGTGCATACAAGAGGCTCCATCAATGATATGGGACATAGTCCTTCAGACAAAACCCTTGGGGAAAACACACCTCTGGAATCCAGACCTGCCTGGACTTGGGAGGCTGTGCTACATGTGACGCAGCACCCAGAGAGGGCAGGTGGTGTTCTGCAACATCTTTCCCACTACGCGGGGTAATCGAGGACCATCAAGAGCCTCATGTGCACTGGTGTTGGGTTGTGCTGCCAGTGAGCCTGGCCCTACCTTCTCCCTCCCTTCAGGTTCAGAGCCTTTGGGTGTGGAAAGGGATCTGAAGGCAGACCAAAGGCTTTTTGATGGGGGACACTCAGTAAATATTTGCTGGATGAATAGAGGGATGGATGAGCCACACCTCTGCCCCCACTCCCTCCCTGGAAGACCTGGGGGAGTCAGGTAGGTAAAGCCATGATCACTAGGTAATCTGTTTGAAGCTGGAACAGGTAATGGAGCTGGGGGTCAGCTGATGCCAACCCCTGATCCTCAGGGCTCCAGCCAACTACACCTGGTAAGACTGACCTCCCATTTCTGGTGTCAGATGACCCCAGTCCTTGGGTGCTCCAGATTCCAAGGTGAACCCCTGGAAATCCCGTCTTAGCCAATAATCCCTTGCTTCCTGAGTAACACTGTGACTACCCATCAGTTCCCCTTGAAGTTCATGTGTAGCCCTGTTCCCTCCCTCAGCTGACTCCAATGACCTCTTGCCTCTGACCTCCAGGTAACTCACAGGTGACCTTCAAGCCCTGTCCCTCTTGCTTTCAAACCATGGGGTAACTCCCCTGCCAGCCCCAGGCTCACATGTCTTCTCTGGGAAGCCGTTGCCAGGGGCAAGGATGGTGCTGGGGCTGCCGCCTGGCGGATGAGAGTGCTGGTGCTGGCGGCGAGCGGGCAGCGTGCTGGAGGGGAAGGCGCAGGTGCTGGTGAAGAGCACATCGCTGGGCAGGCCTGCCTCCAGGCTGGCGGAGTTGGCAAAGCTGGGCTCACGTCGCCCACTGCATAGACTCTCGTCAGACAGCGTCCGCTGAAGACTCTTCTGTGGTGACTGCTGCTGAGACAGGGGAGGGATGCAGGGCATGGTCGTGGCCTGGCCCATGGTCACCGTCCTCAGAAGTGCCTTCCTGTCCTGGACATCTGTGGCTCTTACCCACCCAGCCTCCATTTTTGCCCCTTTCTGGTCAAAGCACCCCAGTTTCCCCCTGAGGATTCCTCCTCCGCCACTTGTAGACCACTCAGTTCTGCCCTCCAGCTCCAGGTAAGGTTAGGGAAGGTAGTGTGGCCTGAGCTGGACCAATGAGAATCGGTCACTACTGGGTACCACTGGGGACAGAGCGCTGCCTTCCCTAATGCTGTGGGATAGAGCCCTCTCCATCCCCACAAGAGAGTGCATGCCCAAGAGCAAGACCAGTCAGGGGTAGGCGGGGACAATGGGTGTAGAGGGACCAAGGACAACTGCAGTTTTGGTCCCTGGGAACCCTGCCTCCACTTTTAGTGCCCGAGGTTGGGCTCCATGAGACCTCTAAGAACATACCCCGTCACATGAGGTCCTCTAGTATGGAATAAATTCCTGCCTGCCCACCAGGCTGGTTTACACCATGCCTCTGGCCTGACTGATGATGTGATGCCCCGAATCCCGGCCACAAAGCCACATACACCCAAACAGGGCAGGAAGGGGTCAAAGGCCAAGGACCTGCAGGAAGAGGCTGGAGTGGCCGTGTGAGGTAGGTCCTCCGCCCTTGCCCTCCCTCACAGCCCACTTCGTACTCCTGCATCTCTCTCCTGGTCTGGTGCCAGGTTGTCCATGATGATGAGCTTCTTCAGGTCATCCTCGATGGTGGACTTATAGTTCTTCCGTGGGGAGCGCAGGTCGCGGAGGGACGCTCTCAACCGTGGCTGCCCAAAGACGTTTTTCGTATTAGTGTCCACCTGCCTGGAACAAGAGATCAGGGTCAGCAGGGTCGTGGGGAGGCGGGAGCTGAGTCTCACAGCTGTCCTGGCCTGAGAAGGCCTGATGCCACTAGGCGCCACCTGGTGTGACAGAAGAGAGACCTCGTTTATCCTCCATTCACTCACCCCACAAATACTTCCCAGGGACCTACTCTGCGCCAAGCTGCTGCAGGAGGAACACAGCAGTGAGCATGGAGCCGCCCTCTAGTCAGGAAGCCTGACAATGAGCAAATGAACAGAGATCCCAGAATGTGAGGTGGGAAGAGGTGTCAGAAGAAAAATAAAGCTGGGTAAATGGACAGGATGACAGGGTGGAGGAGGGCTTTTCTGAGGGGGTCACATGGGAACAAGAGTGGTGAGTCTGAGGACTGGAGGGTGGAGTGGAGTGAGGAGGGCAGTGTGGTGGGCGGTGAGGTCTGGGTGCAGGTGGGGCAGACTGCCTGGGACTCATGAGCCACAGTGGGGACCTGGAGGCATGTGGGGAGGCTCTGCAGTTCTGAGCTGGCGAGTGCGGGGTCCTGGCTTGCCTTTTAGGATTAATCTGATTGTTGAACATAAAAGTGACCTTCACAGAGGTGGGGACAAGAGGGGAAGCAGGGAGACAGCGAGGAAGCTCCTGCAGGTGAGATGAAAGTGGCCCAGACCAGGAATTCCAGCCACAAAGAGGAATGAGACCTCACAGAGGGAGACCCCCTGGGGGACTGGTCCCCAGCAGCAAGTGTCGGGCCACACGCAGATTTCTGGCCTGGGTGCTCTAGGAACTGCCATCAGCTCTCCTAGCTGTTTCCTCATCCGTTACATGGGGGAAGGGAGCTCATACACTGTGAAGTAACAGGGTCCAGAGATGAGGCTCCTGTACCCTGGGCAGGGGCCTGGAGCCCCTGACTTTCCCATCTCCACTTTCTACTCTGCCTTCCATTCCAGAAGTCGGTCTGTGAGCTCGAGTCACTGATCACTGCCCAAAGCTGACCCCGCACTGCCTTCCAGAGCACTCTGTGGTCTAAAAGCCACTGAAGCACAGTCTGGATTAAAGGCAGGAGCCCTGGAGATGCAGGCTTAGAGCTGAGTCCTGACTGCTTGTTCCTTCTGTGGTACCCTGGGCAAGTCATACCATCATTCTGACCCTCAGTTTGTTCACCAGGAAAATACGCTGACCTTATGGCATTGTAGGGTTTGCTGCAAAGCACTTGCCGGCATCTGACCCAGAGTGATGCTTGGGAAAATGAGGGCTGCCCTTGGAACAGTTTACCTGGCTGACCAGCACCCTGAGCTGCTCCCTCTCCCCTCTACTGGCCCTACAGGCCGCTACTAGATAGCTCCCTGGCCCTCTCCTGGGTTTTAGGGTCATTGCTCTTGAGACTTCCCCAAGGCCTCCTCCTGCCTTCTGATTCTAGCCCAGCCTTTCGGTTCAGGTCCTCACTGTGCAGCAGGCACCATCCCCCGTCCCGAAGACTCCCTGTATGCTGTTAAACTTGCACGGCAGCAGATATAAAACTGTCGGAAGAAACCAAGATGGCGGCATAGGTAAACACCTAAACTGCTGCCTCACACAACAATTCAAAACTACAACTAAAAGACAAAATGGACATCATTCAGAACCACAGGAAGGCTGGCTGAGTGGAAATTCTACAACTAGAAGGAAAGAGAAAAGCACACTGAGACTCAGAGGAACTGCAGGAGGCAGAGGTACTGAGACGCACGCGTGGAGAGGACTAGCAACTGAACGCACCACTGGCTTTCTCAAGTGGGAGGGAGACAAAAGTTCCCGACTGCACTGAACTCCAGTTCCGGGCGAGACTCTGGGGACCCAGACTCATTCGGGGAGAAACTGGACTGTCTGGCAGCGGGCAGAACTTGAGGGCGGCTTTCTCTCAGAGGTGCTTGCAGCAATTACCATGGGACACTGAGACACGGGGGCCTATTAGGGCAGGGCTGATGGGAAACCAACGCTGTCTGCTCCGCCCTGAGACTCCGCCCCATCCAAGCTGAGCACAGAGGCTTTTGCAAGTCTTGTCTCATAAGGGTGTCTCCAGCACAGAAGTTCTCCCAGAGTAGACACAGCTGATCCTCACAGCCAATTGGCCTGGAGGTCAATTCCTCCCAGTGATGCCAACAACAATCCAGGCTTAACTACAACAAGACTGTGCACACAGCCCACAAAGGGGTGCACCAAGACTGTCCACCTCAGGTAACTGGGGAGGCTGAGCCACTGGGCCCTATAGGACACCTAGCACACTCAGGGAAGCAGCCAAAATGTGGAGACAAAGAAACAGGTCACAAATGAAAGAAATGGAGGAAAGCAAATGACTAGATATAGAGTTCAAAACCATGGTTATAAGGTTTTCAAGAATTTTCTAGAAAAGGCTGATAAATTTAGTAAGACCCTCGAGGATATGAAAAAGGACCATCTAGAAATTAAGCATACACTGACTGAAATAAAAAATAATATACAGAGATCCAACAGCAGACTAGAGGACTGCAAGAATCAAGTCAAAGATTTGAAATACAAAGAAGCAAAAAACACCCAACCGGAAAAGAAAAAAGAAAAAAGAATCCAAAAATATGAAGATAGTGTAACGAGCCTCTGGGACAACTTCAAGCATACCAACATCTGAATTATGGGGGTGCCAGAAGAAGAGAGAGAGCAAGATACTGAAAACCTATTTGAAGAAATAATGACAGAAAACTTCCCCCACCTGGTGAAAGAAATAGACTTACAAATCCAGGAAGCGCACAGAACCCCAAACAAAAGGAATCCAAAAAGGACCACACCAAGACACATCATAATTAAAATGCCAAGAGCAAAAGACAAAGAGAGAATATTAAAAGCAGCAAGAGAAAAAAGTTAGTTACCTACAAGGGAGCACCCATACCATTGTCAGCTGATTTCTCAACAGAAACTATGCAGGCCAGAAGGGAGTGGCAAGAAATATTCAAAGTGATGAATAGCAAGAACCTACAACCAAGATTACTCTACCCAGCAAAGTTAACATTCAGAATTGAAGGGCAGATAAAGAGCTTCACAGATAAGAAAAAGCTAAAGGAGTTCATCACCACCAAACCAGTATTATATGAAATGCTGAAAGGTATTCTGTAAGAAGAGGAAGAAGAAGAAAAAGTTAAAGATAAAAATCATGAACAACAAATACACATCTATCAACAAGTGAATCTAAAAATCAAGTGAATAAAAAATCTGATGAACAGAATAATCTGGTGAATGTAATAGAATCAGGGAGAGGGGGGAGGGAAGGGATGTGGGTGGTGCGGGAAGAGACTGGACAAAAATCATACACCTATGGGGGGGGAAGAGACTGGACAAAAATCATACACCTATGGATGAGGACAGTGTGTGTGTGGGGGTAAGGGCATGGGATGGGGTGGGAACCGGGTGGAGGGGAGCTATGGGGGGAAAAAAGAGGAACAACTGTAATAATCTGAACAATAAAGTTTTTTTTTTTAAAAAGAAAAGAATAAAAAGACAGAAAAATTACCAAGAAGGCTCTGCAGTTAGGACCCCGACAATAGCAACTTCTTTTTCCTGTGACTGAAGGGCCAGAAGTGGAAGGCAACCAAAGGCTCCAACTTGGCTGGGTCTGATCTCAGCTGACTTAGAGTTTGGCCTCCATCTGGGGCAGCTCCCTTGGGACGGGTTAATTAAGCGAATTAGCACCACTGCCCACCTGCCTGAGCTGGGGGTTTGCCAACTGAGGACACTCACAGGTCTGAACCTCAGGCAGCAGGCAGTTTCCCAGAAGGGTGGCTGGGAGCGGTGGCGGGGTGGGGCAGCCTTCTAGGGGTGGGGTCCTCAGGGAGAGGCCTTCCCTGCTCCTGCTGTGGGTGTGCTGTGCTAGACCCAGGGGTCCTAAACCTGAAAAAGGAGGTCACCCATGCCAGGTGTCAATCACTACCAGATGCCAGTGTCCGTCAGTCCAACCAACAATGACCAGGCACGTTCCTATGACTCACTGAATCCTCATGCCACTTCTGGGATGTAAGTACTCAGAGTCTTTGCCTTTTAAGGCTGGGGAAACTGAGGCACAGTGAATTAAGAACACCCAGAACCCATATCTGTCTGAGGCTCTGAGATTCTCTCACGATGAAAGCAGAGTTCAATGTGCACAAATTGTGACATCAGCAGCTCCTTGTGACGTGGGCCTCACCTGGGGCCAGTGTGTCTTGTGTGGCTGCATTTATTTCTCACGGCAACGGTGAGAGGCATTGGTGCCACCATCACCTCACTCTGTAGGCAAGGGCACTGATGCTCTGAAGGGTTTGACACAGGACAGCAGAGTTGGGGTGTGAACTGAGGTCAACTCGGGCTTGTTCTTGACCGCAGTTGTAGTATCAGCATCAGAACTCACCTCCTGAGTGCTCACTCTCCCAGGCCCCCGCTGCCCTTCACACGCATTATTTCATCTCATCTCCTCAATCGTCCTATATGAGGCAGGCCTGCACCTCTTACAGATGAGGACGCTTGGGGCCTGGGTCCTCGGGTGTGACCCATTGGGCTTACCCTCCCTAACCGCCACTCCACCCTAAGACAATGATACAGGCTCTTCCCCAGGGCCTGCATCCTCCTCTCTGGGCCCTGGGTTTGGGGGCCAGGGGCCAGCAGCCAGGGGCCAACACACATGTACCTCATAACAACCCTATGTGCTGTGGCTGACCTGCTTACCACTCAGGAATAAGTGGTGTCAGTGTGGACATTCCCTGGAAGAGCGGAGGCCTGTTCTTGGCTGTGTCAGACTTGTGAGGCTTCTCAGGGTGGCTGAGGGACTCCTAGCCTGCAGGGGCAGTGCGAGCCCTTCAATTGGGTCAAGATCGGGACAGCTGAGGGTTGCTGGTTGTGTCTCCTACTCTGTGGGACTCAAGCCTGGCCTCCTCCTGTCAGCCTGGGAAGCCATTTACCTAGTCATGCCCCTCACCTGCTAAGTCCTGTGCAACTCGAACTCAGTGCTGGGAGGCGGGGGGGTGGTATCACATGAATTAACTCAATAAGTCTTCACAGCAACTCTAGAGGTAGGACTGTCATCCCAATTTAAAGAGAGGGAAACTTGGGATTGTAAATTGGTGCAGCCACTATGGAAAATAGCATGGAGGTTTGTGACTCAGTTGGTTGGAGCTTATACTGAAAGGTGGAGGGCTCGATTCCCGGTCAAGGCATATGCCCAAGTTGTGGGTTAGATTCCCAGGTTGGGTGGTGCATATGATGTTTCTCTCTCACACTGATGTTTTTCTCTTCCCCTCCTCCTCCTTCTAAAATCAATGAAAAAACAAACAAACATATCCTTGGGTGAGGATTAAAAAAAAATTACCATATGACCCAGAAATTCCACTTCTGGGTATTTATCTGAAGACACCCAAAACACTAATTTGAAAAGACATACACACTCCTATGTTCAATGCAGCATTATTTACAATAGTCAAGATATGGAAACTACCTAAGTATCTATTGATAGACAAGTGGATAAAGAAGAAGTGGAACAGCCCTAACCGGTTTGGCTCAGTGGATAGAGCGTCGGCCAGCGGACTCAAGGGTCCCAGGTTCGATTCTGATCAAGGGCATGTATCTTGGTTGCGGGCACATCCCCAGTAGGGAGTGTGCAGGAGGCAGCTGATCGATGTTTCTCTCTCATCAATGTTTCTAACTCTATCCCTTTCCCTTTCTCTCTGTAAAAAATTAATAAAATATATTTTAAAAAAAGAAAAAAAGAAAAAAAGAAATGGTGGAACATATATACAATGGAATATTAGCCATTAAAAAAAGAAGAAAGCCGAAACCGGTTTGGCTCAATGGATAGAGCGTCGGCCTGCGGACTGAAGGGTCCCCGGGTTCGATTCCAGTCAAGGGCATGTACCTTGGTTGTGGGCACATCCCCAGTGGGAGGTGTGCAGGAGGCAGCTGATCGATGTTTCTCTCTCATCGATGTTTCTGGCTCTCTATCCCTCTCCCTTCCTCTCTGTAAAATATCAATAAAATATATTTTAAAAAAATTATAAAAAAAAATAAAAAAAGGAAGAAAATCTTGCCATTTGCAACAACATGGATGGAGGGTATTATGTTAAGTGAAGTCAGACAGAAAAGACAAATACCATATGATTTCACTTATAGGTAGATTCTAAAAAACAAAATAAGCAAACAAAACAGAAATAAAATCATAGATACAGAGAACATTTTGATGGTTACTGGAGAGGGGATTTGGGGGAATAAGTGAAAAAGGAGAAGGGATTAAAAAGTACAAATTGCCCATTTCAGCTGAGTATCTTCATTGTGAATGAATGTATCGACTCCTGCAAATCTCTTGGCTGAAAATGTTGCTTTCCACTACTTTTTCCCATGACCAGATAAATGATGTAAAGGAAAAGATAAAAGCTACGTTCTTTGGATTCTAAATGTAGAGAATTAGAACAAATAAAGTAGAAGAATAAAGAGCTCTGGTTAATCCTGGAAAACAAAAAGTACAAATTGCCAGTTATAAACACAGTCATATGTGGTTGAGCGTTGACCCAGCATAGAGAATATAGTCAATAATCTCTCTATATAAAAGGCTAGCCCTAGCTGGTGTGGCTCAGTGGATAGACCATCAGCCTGTGGACTGAGGGGTCCCGGGTTCGATTCCGGCTAAGGGCACATGCCCAGATTGCGGGCTCGGTCCCCAGTGAGGGGTCTGCAGGAGGCAGTCGACCAATGATTCTCTCTTTCATCATGCTTCTCTCTCTCTCTCTTCCTCTCTGAAATCAATAAAGATATATTTTAAAAAAAGGCTAAGTGACTGACTGTCCGTCTGTCTGTCCGACCAGTCAGTACATAGGATGCACACTGGCAATTTAAAAATAAACGTCGACTCGTGCATGCCTGTGTGAACTGTGAAATGCATGCCCTTAATGAAATTCAAGAAGTATTCACATTGCATGGAATGAAATGTTCGGATTTCAAACTTCTGGACTATCCTTTATTAACGAATACAAACACACGTGATGAATCATATGAGCAACAACAGGCAGAGGTTTTGATCAATTCTCTGAATGAGGAACAGTTGGCAGCCTTTCAGACTATAACTTCCGCCATTGAAGATCAAACTGTACACCCCAATGCTTTTTCTTGGATGGTCCAGGCAGTAGTGGAAAAACATATCTTTATAAAGTTTTAATACATTATATTAGAGGTCATGGTGGTACTGTTTTACCCACAGTGTCTACAGGAATTGCTGCAAATTTACTTCTCGGTGGAAGAACCTTTCATTCCCAATATAAATTACCAATTCCATTAAATGAAACTTCAATTTCTAGACTCAATATAAAGAGTGAAGTTGCTAAAACCATTAAAAAGGCCCAACTTCTCATTGATGAATGCACCATGGCATCCAATCATGCTATAAACACCATAGATAGATACTAAGAGAAATCATGAATTTGAATGTTGCATTTGGTGGGAAAGTTCTTCTCAGAGCGGATTTTCGACAATGTCTCAGTGTTGTGCTGCATGCTATGTGATCGGCCATAGTACAAATGAGTTTAAAGTACTGTAATTTTGGGGGATGTTTCAGACAGTTGTCTCTTAAAACAAATATGAGATCAGAGAATCCTACTTATAGTGAATCATTAGTAAAACTTGGAGATGGCAAACTTGATAGCAGTTTTCATTTAGGAATGGATATTATTGAAATCCCCCATGAAATGATTTGTAACGGATCTATTATTGAAGCTACCTTTGGAAATAGTGTAAACGTGCAATTCTTTGTCCTAAAAATGAGCATGTTCATAAATTAAATGAAGGAATTTTGGATATACTCGATGGAGATTTTTCACACCTATTTGAGTGATGATTCCATTGATTCAACGGATGATGCTGAAGAGGAAAAATTTCCCATCGAATTTCTTAATAGTATTACTCCTTCAAGAATGCGTGTCATAAATTAAAGTTGAAAGTAGGTGCAATCATCATGCTACTGAGAAATCTTAATACTAAATGGGGTCTTTGTAATGGTACTACATTTATTATCATAAGATTGCGACCTAACATAATAGAAGCTGAAGTATTAATAGGATCTGTGGAAGGAGAGGTTGTTCTGATTCCAAGAATTGATTTGTCCCTCCCATTTAAATTAATTTGAAGACAGTTTCCCATGATGCCAGCATTTGCGATGACTATTAATAAATCACAAGGACAAACTCTACACAGAGTAGGAATATTCCTACCTGAACCCGTTTTTGGACATGGTCAGTTATATGTTGCTTTCTCTCGAGCTTGAAAAGCGTATGATGTTAAAGTTAAAATTGTAAATACTTCATCACAAGGGAAATTATTCAAGCACTCTGCAAGTGTTTTTACTCTTAATGTGGTATATAGGGAGATATTAGATTAAGTTTAATCAATTTGTTAGTCATTCTTTTTATCAGTGTTGTTTTTATATCACGTTTCTGTTGTTTTTATATCATGTTGTTATTATTTACTTATTAATCAACTAGAGGCCTGTTGCATGAAGATTCATACAATAGGCCTTCCTTCCCCTGGCTGCCGGCATCGGTTTTCCTCCGGCACCCAGGACCCAGGCCTTCACTCTGGCCACTGCCTTCCATCTTTGCTCCGGCCTGAGCCTTCAGTCTTTGCTCTGGCCATAGCACCGCTCCTGTAGCTCCCTCTACCCACCGCCCTCCCCCTCATAGCAGGCGTCCTGCCCCACCTGGCTGCTCCATGCCTGCATGCATGCTGCCCAGAGGCCCAGAGCGGCTGGGGGGCAGGGCCGCTGCCATATTTATTGGGTTAATTTGCATATCCACTCCTGATTGGCTTGTGGGTGTCACGAAGTGATGGTCAATTTGCATATTTCTCTTTATTAGTGTAGATTTATATATTACTAGAGGCTTGGTGCATGAAATTTGTGCATGGGGTGGGGGTGGTTTCCTCAGCCCGGCCTGCACCCTCAGGGGATGTTCAACTGCCAGTTTAGACCCACTCCCCTCTCACAACCCAGGATGCTGCATGCACCAGTGACCATACCTTTTATACAGGTGAAAAGCATCTTGCTGTTGTATGGGCAGTTACATTTTTTTGCCTTGATTATCAATAGTAGTACATAACATGATCCTTCTGAGGCAGTAGTACCATTTGCCCCATCTTATGGGTGGAAAAACTGAAGCAGAGAGAAGTTAAGTAATTGGCTTTGTCACACAGTTATAAGTGTCAGATTCAGGGCTGACCACAAAATGTGCAAGCCAGAGTCCATGCATGTCATCACTGCATGATCCTGTTTTTTCAGTGTTAGAGTAGTTTTTCCAGTTAATTTTTAAATCTAAGAGACTGTTCCCAATATATAGGGTAGGGTCCCTGGCCGGCAATCAGGGCTGATCTGTGGGGTGACTGGTGGGTGGGGCAATTAGGGGCCCACACTTTGGCTGGCGGCCTGGTGCCACCTGCTGGCCGGCCCCACCCCCCGATCGCTGCTGCTGGTTGCCTCCCTCTTGTGGGGCAGACGTTCAACGTTCGGTCAATTTGCATATTAGGGTTTTATTTTATAGGATTTTCATATACATTTTACTAATTTTCTTTCATATCTGACAGTTCTATTATAGAGAAAGGGTGAATAGCAATATTAAAATATTTCTTCTAATTAATTTCCTTTCAATTGTATTGTAATAACTATGTATGGTGCCAGGTGAGTACTAGACTTATTGGGGGGGAGTATCACATTGTATAAATATCTAATCACTATGTTGTACACCTGAAACTAATATAATACTGAATGTCAACTGTAATTTAAAAATTAAAAAGATAAAATAAAAAAGAAAGAGAGGGAAACTAAGGAATTAAAGAGGGGGTAAGCAGCCAATGAGGGATTCCCACCCTGACCCACAAGTTGTTCTCCTCTCTAAAGGTTGGGATACAACAGGTCAATGAATTAAGAGTCCTGGGGCAAAGTGGTCTAAGGGTGCTGTCTGGCCATCTCCTGAGATGGAGCTGCCAGCATTGACTGGGGCCTGCAGCAGAAGGACCGAGTATGAGGGACCTTCTGTGGCAGTGTTCTCAATCCCCTCTGCATACAGACTGCCATCCTTCACTAGCTCACTGCATCTTTTGTTCACCAAATGGAGCATGTGCTCAAACATAGCAGGGAGTGCCAAATACAGAAGAGACTATTCCCTCCAAGAAACCCATCCTCAAAAAATGTGACTCACTGCCTTGTGTGCGTGTCCTCCCTGAGTCTCTCACATGATGAGATGCTCTGTTAGTTATCTTGCTGGGTATGAATCCTAGCTCTGCCACTTTTTGGCTGGGTGACCTGGGCTAGGTACTGTGTCTCATCTGGAAATGGGGACAGAAACAGGATCCTTCTCATTGGATAGCCAGGAGAATAAATGGGGCCAACCCAAGTAGAGTAGTGTGGCTGAAGGCAGGGATCCTTGTTAGCCACAACCACTGTCATTTCTCTGGGGGATGCATAGCCTCAGTCATGACCAGAACCAAGGAGAAAGGAGGCAAAGATATATAGTAGATAGATTAGGTAATTCTCCTGGGGGGAGATAAGATTATAATATGTGGTGACTTTGTGGGGCCAAAAATTATAAAACCAGCATTCATAATATTTGCAGTAACTAACTTTAACTGAGTGAATTTGGGCAAGTGACTTTATCATTCTGCACCTCAGTTTTTCTCATCTCACCATTCTGTAGTGAGGGTTAAATGAGTTAATGCAGGTCAAGGGCTACAACAGTACCTGGTAGAGCAGGTATTTAAACGTGGGTAAATAAGTTACACAAATGAGTTCTTATGCCTTGAGACAAAATTTCAGTAACAGCATCAAGAAAAACATGATTAGCCCAGCCCATGTGGCTCAGGGTTGAGCACTGACCCAGGAGCTAAGAGGTCACCACTTTGATTCCCGGTCAGGGCACGTGCCTGGGTTGAGGGCTTGATCCCCAATAGGGGGCTTGCAGGAGGCAGCCAATTGATGATGTTTTTCTCTCTTCAATGTTTCTACCTCTCTATCCTCTCCCTTTCTCTCTCTCTAAAAATCAAGAAAAACATATTAAAAAAGAAAAACATGTTTAATCTCAAATAATTTAGCTGGAAGTGACAATATTTTCTGGAAAACTAGGTTAGTGACTCAGAAATGTTTCTAACAATGACAAAGATACTATCTCCAAAATGCTCAGGAAGAGCTTGAACTAGACAGCTTTATGAAATGGGAGTATATGGAGAAGAGCAGTAATTGTAAATTAACAATATCTACACATATGATGAAAACTTAAGTATCAATTAATGAATATTATAAGAACCCATGAAACTCTGTGTGTCCTCAAATATTTCATGGATTGTTTACACACACACACACACACACACACACACACACACACACACACAGCCTTCCTGGGAAAAAGGAGGTGGCTGTTTGTTTAGGACTGTCATGTGTCCAGGTCTATTTTCTGAGCATCTACTACGTACTAGGCCCTAGTTGAGGTCCAGGTGTCTCTGCTCTCCTAAATCTCTCTGTCCAGCAGGTGCAACAGAGCGGCATGATGTGCCCTGGGACCTTCACCACGGAAGAAAAGCACCATGAGGTCAGCAGGAGGGAGGAGCCTTGGTGGGGTTAGGAGGGCTTCTCCGAGTAGGGCATGTCTGTGCTGATTGATACCTGAGGGCTGATGTTATGGGTCTCCCCACAAAAGATATATTCAAGTCCTAAACATAAGGATCACAGAATGTGACCTTATTTATAGAGTCTTTATAGAGATAATCGAGATAAAATGAGATCTTAAGGTGGACCCTAATCCAATGTGATTGGTGTCCTTATGAAAAGGGGAAATGCAGACAGAGACATGCACCCAGGGAGAACAATGTATGAAGATGAAGACAGAGATTGAGTGAATAGGCAGAAGCCAAGAAGTCCCAGATTGCCAGCAAACGACCAGGAAAAGATGTGGATCAGATTTGCTTCAAGGCCCTCAGAAGACCAACCCTGCAGACACCTTGGTCTCAGACTTGTAACCCCCAGAGCTGTGGGAAAATAAATTTCTGTTGTTGAGCCACTCTGTGGTATTTGTCTCGACAGACCTCGCACACCAATGCAGGGGGGTAGGAGTCAGCCAGCTGGGGTTGGAGGCACCCAGGCAGAGGGAACAGCACGTAGGGGAAGGGTGACCAGAACAGCTGTCACTGTAGAGAAGCGTAAAAAGGCTGGCATGGCCTGGCCCTCTGGCCACCCTGAAAAGTGGGGGCCTTACAGGATCATATGGGGATGAGGTGAGAATGAGATGTATGACTCATACATGCACTGACAGAGCACCCACAGAGTGCCAGGCAGGCTACAAGCGACCAAGACAGTAGTACCTGCTTTCCTGTGGGGGCAATAGGCAATAGAACAGAGAAAAGAGAGAATGATGGCAGGGGCTATGGAAGACTGGGAAGGCCCAACTGAGGAGAGGGCATTAGACTAAGCCCCTCTGGAGCCAGCCAGAAGACCTGGGGGAAGAGTGGTCCAGGCACTGGAGAGCCCCTGCAAAGCCCCTGAGGTCAGCACTGTATTTGGCAAGTTTGAGGAGCAGCAAGAGGTCAACGTGGCTGGAGGGCAGTGAGTGAGGGCGAGAGTGAGAGGACATGAGGACAAGGGGACAAAAGGGAAGATCATGTAGAGTCTGGATGGGAGTATGGGCAAAACACACGGTGCACTGTTGCCTGGTACGAATTATGTACTCAGGAAAGTGTGACTTTATCACTAACCCTGGGGATTTTACTCAGCGGAGTGAGGGTGTGAACCTAGTTTTCAGAGTGGCCTGGATGGCTGTTAGGTGTGTGAACTGGATTCCCAGTGTGACTGTAGCAGGCTTGCCTGCCCACCACCATCTCCGGGGACCTGGTTTCCGTCTCCTGACACTTGTCCTCATGAGCTCTGTGTTATTCACACATTTGAATGGCTCCATTCAGGCTATGAAGGACGACATTACGAACAGAACGAAGGAAGACAGGTCTGCTCCCACCCAACAGAAGAGGAGCCTTGGGCCAGGTTCCCAGGCTCCGATCCAAGCCCATCCCTTAACAGCTGCATGAGTCTGGGCTCACCTGCCTCATCTTAAAAGGTCTACTTCATGGAAATCCTGTGAGATTCACTGAATTAATTGACACACAGGAGCTTAGACCCAAGACTGTCATATAGTGAGGACTTCATAAATGTTAGACATCATTTCCACCTACCTTAAAAAAACAAAAAGCCTTTCTTAACTGCATACTCCTCTCATGAGCTTCGCACATAGCTGCCTCCAATTCTGCTCCACCCTTCTCTCCTGCACCCTCCAGTCACCTCCATGAGGCTCACTCCTACACTCAGGCATCAGGTTCATCCCAGCTTCTGGTCCATCACTCTTGGGCTCCCCAAACTCCACACTTGCCCGGGTTTCTCCTCACATTCTCTGAACCTGGAGGTGCCTCAGGCCCAGTCTTAACACCTTCCCTCTTCTCTACCCACATCTGGTCCTGGGTGAGCTCCTCCAGCTTATGCTGATGACATCCACATTTCTCTCTCCAGCCTGACCTCTCCCCTGAGCTCCAGACTCCTCCCCCGACTGCCTCCTCGATGTCTTCTGCACATTGCAAATGTAACCCATCCAGGACTGTGCTCTGGAGCTCCACCCAAGCCTGCTCCTTGCTCAGTCCCATCTTAATTCAAGGCAAATGGACCCTTTAGGCTACAAGAGCTGCTATCATCTCTACCTTGCCTTCTCTCACACCATAGCCAACCTGCCAGCAACTCTGTCTGCTCCCACTGCAGAGAATCTATTCTGAAGCAGCCCTTTTCCTCCTGGGTCTCCACTCTGTTCCAGCCTCCTTGTCTTCTGCCTGGACTGTCACAGCAGCTCCTCACAGGCCCTGCCCCATATGCAGAGGTAGGGGCCCCAAGGACACCCAATTTAGATCATGTTCCTCCTCTGCTCCACACCCTTCCGTGGTGCCACTTCACTTATAGCAGATGCCAAGATAGGTCACATGACCCTCCATAACCTGTCCCCATCGCCTCTCTGATCTCATGTGCTCACACTATTCCAGCCAATGGCCTTCCTCCTACAGATTAAGCATGGGTCTCTGCAGTTACTATTCCCTATGCTTGAAATGTTCCTTATCCAGACACTATACAGTGTTAGCCACTGACTGACCTACTGTATGCTTTTCTTTTTTAAAAAAATATATTTTTATTGATTTCAGAGTGAAAGGGAGAGGGAAAGATAGAAATATCAATGATCATAATCATTGATTAGCTGCCTCCTGCATGCCCCCAAATGGGGATCAAGCCCATAACTTGGGCATGTGCCCTGACTGGGAACCATGATCTCCTGGTTCTGAGCCACACCCATCGGGCACTGTGTGCTTTTCTTAGTTATCCTATTTATTCTCCGACTCCCCAACCAAAATGTCAGCTCTCTGAGGGCAGGGACCCCAGTGCACCTGTCCACAGCTGCACTCCCAGTGTACGGATTGGCACAGTGTCCTGATGATCAGTGACTGAGGTGTCACTGTCTTCCTGGCCCCAAGACACTCAGCCTTTGATCCTGCATTGCCTTAGTGGGTGACCAGGCACTTACTTCTTTGGGTCAGTGAAGGGGAGTGGCCGTGGCGGGGGCTCGTCTGTTCTCTTCCACCCTGTTGGGTGTTTACTGCCCACAGGCTGCTTGGAGAAGAAGGACTTGGGGACGGAGGCAGAGAGCTGGAAGGAGCTGGACTGGGCCAGCTGTGAAGGCTGAGGAGTCTCTGCACTGGTAGTTTTGTAAACTTGAGCAGGGTAGCCAGCCCTTGAGTTCATGTCACTGCAAAGTAAAAATGAAAGAATTAAGTGATGAAATTCATCCCATATCACAAAACAGATCTGTTTAAACGTACTCTTGGGAAATAAAAAAGTTCATCAATCCAAGAGACACATAAATACATTGCTGCTGCAGAAAATTCTAAAGGTACAGCTGCTGCACAGCACTCAATCCCACCAGCAATGCCCTTCTAACACATTTAGTTCCTCTAAGACAGTGGTCGGCAAACTCGTTAGTCAACAGAGCCATATATCAACAGTACAACGATTGGAATTTCTTTTGAGAGCCAAATTTTTTAAACTTAAACTTCTTCTAACGCCACTCCTTCAAAATAGACTCACCCAGGCCGTGATATTTTGTGGAAGAGCCACACGCAAGGGGCCAAAGAGCCGCATGCGGCTCCCGAGCCGCAGTTTGCTGACCACGGCTCTATGGGAATCTAAAAACATAGCCCCAGTGGGTGGATGACCCCTGTGAGATTCCTCTCCTCCTAGGCACAATCTACACATCTGAAGGTGGGGAATCCTGACTGCCTGTCTATAGGCAACCATAGCTTACAGTCTGCTCTATGGCCTTAACCTTTTCCTATGCATTAAAATATTCACAATCAGAAATAGGGGGTAGGGGGAGTGAGGAGTGAGGATTATGTTTTTATATAACTGGGGTCATGTTAATATATTGTACTGTAACTTGTGGGGCTTTTAACTTAAAATATATCTGTGATGTAGCTCTTCATTCATTTTAAAGGCATCTACTACATATCAGACACTATTCCAGCTGATCTAATCCAAAACATAGCTAAATATCACAAATGCTGAATTCCTGTGGAATTAATACTATAACAAACCTCATGCTGTTGACTAGAACCCAATTCTTGGGGACCCAACTGCTTACACCATGAAGGCAATTAACTTTTTAATAAAAGTCCAATTCCACTTCAAATAAGAGGTATTTAATGAGAAAATTAATGCCTCAATAAATCTTTTCTGCCCTAGTCAGTTTAGCTTAGTAGTTAGAACGTCAGCCTGTAGACTGAAGAGTCATGGGATTGATTCCTGGCCAAAGGATGTACTTTGGTTGCAGGTTTGATCCCTAGCCCCCAACTGGGGTGTGTATCAATTGTGTCTCTCTCTTACATCAATGTTTCTCTCTCTCTCTCTCTCTCTCTCTCTCTCTCTCTCTCTCTCTCTCTCTCTCTCTGTCTCTTTCTTCCCCCTACCTCCTTTCCACACTCTCTCTAAGGATCAATGGAGAAAATATCCTTGGGTGAGAATTAGAAAAAGAAAATAAATCCTTTCTGAAGGTCAATTTAGCAATATTAGAGGGGTGAGACTTCTGACTATGGCCTAATGAGGAGATTGGCAAATCCTGGACTCCAAAAGCATAAATTTGACAAAAACAACCATTTTAGCACTCTGTAAATTGACCAACGGCATATAACAAACCAAGATTCATTTATGCTTAAAAAACTGCTGAACTTCAGGTAAGAACAGAGACATCTGAGGCATTTTGGCCTAGGGCTCCTCCCACCCCGCTGCCCAGCTCAATGAACAAGGAAGTTTGGCCACAGTGGAACGTTTGAGATAGTATTAAGCATATCAACACATGTGCAATCAGCATTTCAGAAGAGAGAATGGAGTAGAAGAAAGGTTTCAAGAAATAACAGCTGAAAACTCTCCAGATTTGATAAAAGACATTCATCTACACATATAAGAAGCTCAACAAACCCCAAGCAGGATACCAGTAAATACAAAGACATTCACCCCCCTCAAAAAAAAAAAAAAACCAGATGAAAGTCAAACACGAAGATAAAAATCTTGAAAGCATGAATAGGAAAAGGATTTGTCACACACAGAGTAGCAATATAACCAACTGCTGACTTCTCATTTGAAACAATGGAATGGAATGGTATTTTCAAAGCACTGAAAAAAATCTGTCAACCAAGTATTCTATATCCAGCAAAACTACCCTTCACAAAAGAAGGCAAAATAAAGATTTTTGCAGATAAAGACTGAGAAAATGCATTGCTAGCACATCTGCCTAAAAAGTAATAAAAGAGGTCCTCAGACTGAAAGAAAATGACTGTAAGTGGTGATCTGAAGCCATATAGAGAAATGAAGGGTCCGAGATGGTAAATTTATGGGTTAGAATAAAGACTCTATAGATCTGTCTTATTTCTTTTCCAACTTCTTTAAAGACATAAGTTATGTAAAGTGTTAATACTAATATGTTGTTAGGTTTATAACATACATGAGAAAATAGTACAAAGGAAGGGAAGAGAATGAAACTAAAGCAGAGAAAAGTTTTTATGATATATTGGAATTAAGTTAGTATTAATCTAAATTATCCTGATAATATGCATATTACAACTAAAAAATAGCCAAAAATCAAGAGGACTCCAAACAGTACATTAAAATACATTTTTTTTTTTTTTAGCACAAAAGAAGGCATAGAGAAACAACAGAGGAGCAATAAAGACAGACATATTGAAAACCAAAACAGAAAATGTGAACCCACTCATTAGTAATAATTTCATTAAATGTAAATGCTTAAACACCCCAGTTAAAAGAAAGAGACTGTCAGAGTGGATTAAAAAAAGAAAAAGCAAACATTCAATAAAGAATTTTTAAAAAGCTCCAATTATTTGTATTTTCTACAATTTAGCAACAGCTATTAATAGGGCCTAGGTTGTGCATCTGTGAGGGATGTCCAGGGAGCCATGGAATATATAACAGAGGGAATGGACTCTGTCTATAGTGGTCAGAAGGGCTCCCCCAAGGAGGCAATGGCATCTGAGCTGAAAACTGAAGGATGAGTAGCATCAATCTAACACATGAACTCCCAGAAATCCATGCCACAGAAAAGCCTGCACAAGATGGTCACTATGGTGTTGTGTGTAACCAGGAAAAGTTGGACATGACCTGAATGTCTTTTCATAGAGGATTAAATAGATCATTACAACCATACCCATGTGTAGAGAGCCATCTGGGAAGGCACATGGATACTTTTTTAATTCTTATTCAGCTGAGCCCAAGGGCACTGGCAGAATCCTGTTATCAGTACTGATTCCATGTACTTGGAATGAGGAACAAAAAGAACCTTGACCCACCCAAAATAAGGAGCTTACTCAGATCCTGATGAATAGGATTTGGGCACACCCGAAACTCCTTTTTATCATAAAATCCCTTTTGGAAACCAATAAATATGCTGTGTTGTCTGAGGTGAGGGTGACTGTCTCTCTATCAGAGGACAGGAAGCCACCCGGCACCCAGCTTGAATCTATTTCTGTCTCTTGTCTCTTTCTTTCTCTAATTTCTTAACCCCCAGCTCCTCCCCTCAGGAACCTGTCTTTCTCCCTTTCCGTGCGGGATGCGGAAAAGGAAGAAACACCGCACCACAGCCACGTGATCCAAAACTATGCAGCCAGTGCAAAGAATAAGGTAGATTTCTGCTTGTGGATAAGGACAGATATCTACAGCAAGTGGAAACAAGGCATGGTGCAAAGCATGGCTCTACTCTTTTTCTTTTTTTAAATGTACATATATTGTATGATTATGTAACATTTTTTGTTTTGTTTTTACAAAAAGGAATGTGCATATTTTTCCCAACTGTGGGTCATAAAAGCAACTTACTGGGTCCTGACCATTATTAAGGGGGGAAAAATATGCTAGTATAAAACCAACAGTGACCATCATGTGAGGTAAGGGTAAATGGTTTTGTGGTACTTCATTAGGGATGTCCATGCTAGCTTATAATGTAAAATGCCTTTCCTGTTTAAGGGAATGGTCAAAAATGTTTGCAAGAACTGGGCTGATACAAGTTTGGAGAAAAATCTCTGGGGGAGCATACACTAACATTACTATATCACTGGATATAGTGATGATAGGGAACATGTACAGAATAACAGTCAAATGAAACTATATAAATGGCACATAGGGCAAAAGAAAGCACCATCTGATACTCCAGTCTCCCTCCTCAAGGCAACCTTGGTCCACCCTTCCTTTTTTCTTTTTTCTTTTTTTTTTTTTTTAAATATATTTTATTGATTTTTTACAGAGAGGAAGAGAGAGGGATAGAGAGTTAGAAACATCGATGAGAGAGAGACATTGATCAGCTGCCTCCTGCACGCCCCCTACTGGGGATGTGCCCGCAACCCAGGTACATGCCCTTGACCGGAATCGAACCCGGGACCCTTCAGTCCGCAGGCCGACGCTCTATCCACTGAGCCAAACCGGTTAGGGCAACCCTTCCTTTTTTCAACAGAGCATCTATGCATACAAAAGCACATGTGTGTGAGGGAGTGAGTATCCTCCCAACCTTTCTTTGTAAAATAAATGGCAGCACATAGTAAGCTTGCTCTGCACTTGGCTTTGACCTTAATAATATGTTCTGGAGCTTGCTCCATTGTCAGTCTACACAAGGCCCTCTCTCTTCAATGGCTGCAGAGGGACCACTCTGTGACTATATCATAAATGATTTTACTCTCACTTTTACTTTGCACATATTTTCTCTACCTTGTTATCAGTAATGTCAACTTCTGTGAGCTAAAAAACATGAGATTATTAAAGAAGGAGGGGAAAAGGGTGAACACCCTTTGTGCTTGCTAGCCAGCTCCATGCACTGTGTCTTTAAAAAATTTTTTTAAAATTGATTTTTAGAGAGGGGGTTGGGAGAAAGAGAGAAACATTGATGTGAGAGCAAAACATTTATCAGCTGCCTCCTGGGCACCCCCTACCGAAGGATTGAGCCAGCAACCCGGGCATGTGCCTTGATCAGGAATCAAACTGGCAACCTTTCAGTGCACGGGATGATGCCCAACCAACCGAGACACATTGGCCAGGGCTATCCATTGACTCTTTTGATATGGGTTTGCTCCTCTTCAGGCCCTGTGGCAGACACTAAGCGTGTCATCCTAATGTCCCCTCACCCTATATATATGAAGGCTGGTTTTACTCATTCTTTGCTTGGGGAAGGTGACCTAACACCCAACCCAGGGGAGAAATCCTGATTGGTTGACACCACTTGTCTGGGATGGGTGTGGGGTGGGCCTGTGATCTACTTCTGGCCAGTGAGATGTTGGGAGTGTGTGTGTATGTGTGTTTTCTGCTGGGTGATTTCTGGGGAAGATCTCTTCACTAAAAAAAAAACACACAGCCTTGGCCAGTGTGGCTCAGTTGGTTGAGCACTGTCCTGTGCATGGAGAGGTTGCTGGTTCAGGCTCAATTCCTGGTAGGGAGTGTGCAGGATGCAGCCAATTGATGTTGCACTCTCACATCAATATTTCTCTCACTCTCTCCCCTCTTCCTTCCTGTCTCTCTAAAAATAAATAAACTGCCCAGCCAGTGTGACCCAGTGGTTGAGTGTGGACCTATGAACGAGGAAATCACAGTTCGAGGCACATGTCTGGATTGCAGGTTCAATCCCCAGTAGGGGGTGTGCAGGAGGCAGCCAATCAGTGATTCTCTCTCATCATTGATGTTTCTATCTCTTCCTCTCCTTTCCTCTCTGAAATTAAAAAACAATAACAAAAAACAAAAAAACACACACACCAATAAACTATAAAAAAATCAAAATAAAAACAAACAAGCAAAAACCTTACAGAAAACAACACTTCCTCTTCTTCTGGACACTGTGATTCTTTGGTAGAATGGCAGCCTCTTTGAGACTGTGAGCGGAGCTAGCCTATAGTCTGATGGAGGCAGAACAAAAACAGGGAAAGAACCTGGGTCCTTGAGTCAAGAAATTACCCAATCCTGGGGGCCTCCATAATTTGGGATTTCATGTTCTATGAGCTAAGTGTCTTCCTTCAATTGAGCTGGGATTTTCTGTTACTTGTAGACAAAGATATTCCCATGACTATGCCCATCTTCACCCTTGCCAAGGCTCAGGACTAAATGGTGCCTCAGGCATGGCACGACCTCAACCAAAAACTATTCTCCTGAATATCTGTGCATCTCAGTTCAGCCCCTTGAGGTGGGCACCCTTTCCCACACACCAATGGACATGAGCAGTGCCAGGTGCCCAGTGCTGGGTGGAGTTCCTCACCTGCCTAGCAATCCAGAGTAAACACACTTCCTTTCGGAAGCACCCATGTGGACAGGTGTCCTCCCTGGGCCTTAGCTTTGACCTGAAAAAAGAGGCAGCACCAAGTGGTGGATGAGAACATGAGCCGTGCTGCTCACCTGATCCAGGTTCCGATCCCAGCTCCAACTGACACACTGCAACCTTTGCTCAAGTCCCTTCCCTCTGTGAGGCTCAGTTTCCTCCTCTGAGAAATGAGGCAACAACCCACCTGCCTCATGAGCTCATATGTGCAAAGTACTCGCACAGTCTGAGGAACCAGGGATGCACTCCCCGAGTTGCAATTATAAAGGGACATGGTGTGTCCAGAGGCTAAAAGCATGGGCTCTGGACTCGGCACGCTCACCCCACCTTCACCCAGAGAGGCTAAGTTATATCTCAGGGAAGCATTGAAGGTTTTGTTGGAGTACAATGTTTTGTGGCTCCACAGGCTAGATGGAGCAGTCACACAGCTGTATGGACCTGTGCAATGTTCTGGTCTTGATGGGTGGCCTAGGGTGGGTGACAAGCACAAAGGGCACTGTGCTCCTGCCTTTGGGAGGAAGAGCAGTGGTGGAGCAGGTGACAGTGACAGTACTGATCCCGCTGGTGTGAGCACAGCCAGGCCCTGCTCAGAGCATCTTACAGTGGTCATTTCATTCAGTTAGCTCAGCAACCCCACAAGGCAGGAACTACCACCCATCCCCATGTTTCAAGTGGGGAAACTGAAGCTCAGAGAGATCAAATAACTTTCCCCAAATGATGTAGCTGGGAGGGAATGGAGCCACGATGCAAACCCAGACAGTCTGGCTCAAGAGAACCTGATTTTAACCATCAGCCTGTACTTTCAATGACAACAGAAGTCACGATCAATATGTAGTGAGTGATCAGAAAATCTAGCAGCAGCTGATATTTTTGGACCCAGATATATCTCAGGTCCTGTGCTAAGTACTTTAATGCATAATGTCGGTTCATCCACACAGCCTTGGACCACAGAGCCTATCATTACCCCCATTTACAGATGAGGAAATGGAGCCTCAGAGAAACGGATGAAGATCACATGGTCGGTTAGTGGCAGAGCTGTGATCTGGACATAGCTAGAGCCGGGGAAATAACACTGCTCACCCAGATACCCTTAGGTGGGCCCCTGATGTTTGACCTTAACTGCAGGACCAATCTCGCCCTCTCTCCCTAGTATATGCCATGGCCTGAGAGTCAGTCAGCCCCTGTATGTGGCTGGAATAACGCTCCAGTGTAGTAACCATGAGTGGCCATATTCCACCCTGTGGCCTGGGAGCAGAAGTGGCAGGTCTTCAGAGAGTGGAGGCAGAGGCTATGAGGTCAAAATCTATGCGGATCCAACCAGCGCTGGCCACCTCCACCAACCACTGCCCACTCACCATCACAGCGGCCTCCTCCTGCCCACCCCCCAACACAGCTGGAGGAGTCTGGGAATAACCCAGTGAGATCACAGTCCTCCACACGCCACCTGGAATGTCCCCTCTGCTTTCAAGCTTCTTCCATTCTCCCTCCTACTCCCTCTGCTCTAGCTGCATGGAACCTGCTCCCATACCTGCCAGAAACATTTTCACCTCAGGGCATTTGCACTGCTCTCCCCCCCAAGATCTCTTCAAGGTTCCACCTTCCCTGAGTTGGCCTGGGTTCCTCTTCCCTAGCTGACTATGACTCTTGGAGGAGGTCTCTGGTATATGTGACCCCAGTCTCCTGGCTAACACAGGTAGGGTGGGCCCCAATGGATCCTAAGGCCCTCACATTACCTTTTGGGGCTCTGCCCCCAGAAGGGTATCCTGATGATTCCTGCAGCACAGCCCTGGGACGGGAGGCCACGTGCTTCCTGCCTGCCTGGGAACGCCCGGCTGTGTCAGCTCTACATGAAGCCAGAGCCTCTGATCGCCCCTAAACAGCTCTGACAAATTACCCTGGAAACCCAGGAAGGTTTGGAGTGTGCGCTGCCTCAGGAGAGGGCAAGGGTCCAGGTGGCTGCCCGCCTGGGATCACTCAGCCCACTGTGGTGCCCACAGTAGGCGCTGGCGCCTGGCGGTGTGCCTGGAAGCCAGGCTCCCATGACGAATGTCTGGGGGAGAGTCTGTGCACTGAAATCATCAGTGGGCACAAGCTGCTACAGGCTGCAGTGCCTTCCCCAGCAGGGCTGGAGTGTAAGAGGGCGTCCGTGTTTGTGGGGCTTCCCTGTTTGAACATGACAAGGCCCATCCCTTTCCTAGCAGCCCTCAAATTTTGCCTGCAAACTCATTCCTTCTACCCCCAAAATAATCTATTTGCCCTAGAGTAGCCCCGAGTGTTTTTCTCCGCAGACCTTACTGCCATCTGGCATGTTACTATTACATGGTAGCTCCGTTGTCTGCCTCACTCTCTCCAGGAGAATGTCAGCTCCACAAGGAAGTTGACTTAGTTTGACTGTGTTTCCTGCTGTATCACCATTTTGGGAATAGTGCCTGGCACAAAGTGGGTCCTTTAATGGTCAGGCCTGCCCAGTCCTGCTCTCCTTTTCTCTCAAGAATCTCAAGCTCCCAGTCTACAGCAGCCTCCTGACACTCGGCAGTTGGCCCTGACTCTTACACAGCTCACTGGCACTGTCCTGGACCCTGTCTGCCTCCCTCCTTATGTCCTGGCAGTGCCACTTGTTCTGTCTTCTGATCCAGGCCTTCTTCCTTCTCATTCACATTTGGCCTCAGCCCCAGCATAGCACTAACTTTCAAAACATAAATCTGTTTGCACTACCCTTTCTGCTGAAAACTTCCCTTGCTGCCTGCAGCTCTTAGGATCAAATCCAAATTCCTTAACGTGGCTGAAAGGGCCTTGCATGTTCTGTCCCCTGCTGACCTCCCCAAACTCAGCTGCCCCCTCAATTTCTACACTGGAGCCCCGGGGCCTGTTCAGCGACCTGACAGTACACATCCTCTTTTTTTTACCTCAGGATCTTTGCACATGCTACTTGCACAGGGACACACTTTCCACACCCCATCTTTCCTTTCTCTCTTTTCAAAAATAATTGCCAAGACAAGGCGGAGGGAGGGTTTGAACACCAGTGGGCTGATTCTGGAGCCCATACTCTCACCTACCATGAAGATGTTTCTTTAAATCAACTCATTTAATTTTCCTGAACTTGTCAAGGCATTATCTATATGATTTCATAGAGGATGAGTGGCAACACTTTCTTTAATACTACCCATTAAAGCAAACATACATCCATTTCAAATACATTTTCCTCTTGTACCACCCAAATCACCTAGAACATTTTGGGAAATGTTCCACACTAGAGTCTGGTTGCCTAGGAGAAAACTTCCGGAAGCAGCTTTAATGACTAGATAAGAATGATGTGCAATTAGCATCAATTGTCTGTATGCAAATTAAAGCTTGTAACCGCAGGGCCCTCTTTCCTAGCAGGCTCCCCTCCCATATTATTGTCTTCATTTCTGGGTTCAGTAAATCTTCTCAGACACAAGGTAATTTTATACCCGCGTCCTGCCTCAGCCATACTCTACTCCCCAGCGCTGCTGCCTTTATGTCAAAGATTTTGCAACCTATAGTTACTCAGGTCACTATCATAGGCATGTGCCTAGCACAGGGGCCACCGCAGCAGAGACCTGGCACTCGGTGGGCGCACTTTGACATTTGTCTCAGCGATGACCTGATTCTCATCTGTCTCACTCACTGGTGGTGGGCTGAGGTGTCTGGGACATAACAAATCCCTAAGAAATATTTGTGAGCAAGTGAACGGATAATTAAATGAATGAATGAAGGAGCTGTCAAAAGTCTGTGAGTTCCAATCAAAGACTATGTTTAGGGAGGCAGCCTGAGATGGAGACCTGGGACCCAGCTGGGACACTTTTCTCTCCCCATCTTCCCCCCTTCTCCTGGGCCCCTTGACTCAGGATCTGTGCACTGAGGCGAGGGAAGTACCGACTTACAGGCACTCTGAAATCCAAATCTGCCACAGAACCACTGTGAAGTCATGACATCACTTCAGGAGGTATCAAGCAGCATTCTAACTGAAAGGGCGGGGAGAGACCGACTCCACGTTCCTTTTGTTCCATGTCCTCCACCTCATGGAGTCAGGCTCCCGCCCTAGAACCTCTCCAAGAGCCCAACCCACACTTTTGAATTAGCCAATAGAAATGCAAGAGGAAAGTAAGCCGTGCCCTGCCCCCATGTGCAACCTGACCCCGACCAATCAGCGGAGGCCACACTACCTCACCCCTCCTACCTCTCCCAGGCCCCCTATAAATCAGCGTGTTTGGGGACTGGGGCTCTCTCTCTCTCCACCTCGCTGCTGTGTGTGTGTGTGTGACTGAGCTCGAACTAGCTCGATTAAAGGCTCTTTGCTTTTGCATCGGACTCAGCTCCCTGGTGGTATTTGGGGATCACGAAATCTGGGCATAACATTTGGGGGCTCGCCCGGGATCCCCAAGAACCTCAAGGGACCCCCGATCCGGAGAGTCTGACTGGCCACGGTAGGTGTCTGTCTGTTCCTTGTCTCTTTTGTGTGAGCTCATTTCTGGATCTCTGGCAGTGCCCAAAGCGGTCTAGGTGGACGCACTGGAGGACCACGGGCGGGAGGAATCGGGAGATGTCCCGATCCTCCTTCAGGAGGGATGTGTATTCCCCTCAAACCTCTGGGACGAGGTGGGTCGCTCCCACCGATCAGCGTGAGGCCGTCGTCCGCACTTTCGGTTTTGTCAGTTTTGTTCCATCGGACTCACGTTGGAAAGCTTGTCTCAAGGGCCCTTTGTTTGTGTCTGTGTTTTTCTGTTTTGTTTTGTGGACTCTCTTGATGGACATCATGGGACAGACTCAAACCACTCCTTTAAGTATTATGGTTGATCATTTCAAAGAGGTTAAGGGAAGAGCTAGCAACCTCAGTGTAGAGGTCCGGAAGGGCCGGTGGTAAACTTTTTGTTCTAGGGAGTGGCCGACTTTTAGTGTCGGGTGGCCGCCGGAGGGGACCTTTGACCTCCCCACCATCCACCAGGTGAGGGACATCGTCTCTCAGGCCAAGAAGGGACATCCTGATCAACTCCCTTACATTATTACTTGGCAGGACCTCATGGAAGAGCCACCCTCCTGGCTTAAGCCCTTTCTGTCCCAGCGCCCCCTGGAGCTGAAACCCATACTTGCTTTGCAGGAAACGGAGAAGGTGAAGGAGAAGAAGGATCTCACCCCGCCATCAGCTCCCCTCTACCCTGTCTTTCAGGGGGGAACTGAAGAGGAACTAATCTTTCCTCCCTCATATCAGCCTCCTAGGAGTCCACAGGGGGGGCGATCCTCCCATGCGAGGGGAAGCGGAGCGGCTGGGGGTGGAGTTCCGGGAGCAGCTACGGTTCCAGTTCCGGTGGGAAGCCCGCCTCTTACTAGACAAAAGGCTCAGAGGGAACTGTCTGTCACAGCCCCTGACTCCACTATTAAAACCCTACCTTTACAAGCCGCGGGGCCCCCAGATGCGGATGGCAATCAACCCCATCACTATTGACCTTTTGCCACTAGTGACCTTTGCAACTGGAAGGCTCAGAATCCTAAGTTCTCTGAGAAGCCAGCAGGGCTTATTGATCTGTTAGATTCTGTCCTTTTCACCCACCAGCCCACGTGGGACGACTGCCAACGGCTTTTACAGGTCCTGTTCACAACTGAGGAGAGGGAAAGAATCCTCAATGAGGCCCGGAAAGTGGTTCCAGGCATGGACGGGAACCCAACCACCAACCCGGTCCAGATAGATGTCTCTTTTCCCTTAACTAGGCCTGAATGGGATTTCAACACGGCAGAAGGTAAGGAGAGGCTCCGGGTCTACTGCCAGACTCTAATGGGGGGTCTCCGAATGGCTGCTAGAAAGCCAACTAATTTGGCCAAGGTAGGGAATGTTCAGCAGGAAAGGGATGAGTCTCCAGCTGTCTTTTTAGAATGGATCATGGAGGCATACCGCACCTACACCCCCATGAATCCAGAAGCTCCTGAAAACAAGGCAGCTGTGATCATAAGCTTTGTAAACCAATCGGCTGGGGATATTAAAAAGAAACTGCAAAAAGTAGATAGGTTGGGGGAGAAGAGTTTAAAGGACCTACTGGAGGTAGCTGAGAAGGTGTATAATAACAGGGAGCCCCCGGAAGAAAGGCAGGCTCTCGCTGCGGCGGCTGCGAGCAGCAAACAAACCCGAGACCTAGCTAAGATCCTGCTCGACACCACCGTGGACTCTTCCGAGGAACGGAACCGCCGTCTCGCCAACTCGCCGGCAATCAGGAGGACGGTAAGGGGACCGCCCGGGGCGGGAGGCGGAAGCTGCAGAAAGATCAGTGGGCTTACTGTAGGGAGATAGGGCACTGGAAACAAGAGTGTCCAAAAAGGGCCAGCAAAAAGGGAGGCGAAGCGGATCGAGTGAAGGTCCTGGAGCTAGATGAACTGAGTGACTAGGGGAGTTGGGGTTCGGACCCCCTCCCCGAGCCCAGGGTAACTCTTAGAGTGGAGGGGACCTCCATTGACTTCCTTGTCGACACCGGAGCGCAACACTCGGTCCTCTGTACGCCTCAGGGAAAATTAACAAATAAGTCTTGGGTACAAGGAGCAACTGGTATGAGCCAGTATTCATGGACTACCCGAAGAACGGTGGATTTAGGGACGGGCTGGGTATCCCACTCTTTTATGGTAATTCCGGAATGCCCCTACCCACTGTTAGGACGAGACTTGCTCACTAAGATCGGAGCTCAGATAACTTTCAGACAAGGGGGGCCTCAGGTTACTGAAGGCAAGGGCCACCCGATTCAGGTCCTGACCATAAGGCTGGAGGATGAGTACCGGCTTCACCAAAAAGCCTCTCCAATAGAGGGCTACAGCGGACAACTGATGTGGACTCGGTTGCCTCGGGTTCAAGAACTCGCCCACCATCTTTGACGAGGCCCTGCACGAGGACCTGGGAATCCTAGAGCAAGTGAATGGGCTCCGGAAGGACCTGACCGACCAGCCCCTTCCAGATGCAGACGTCACCTGGTTCACGGATGGAAGCAGCTTCGTACGGGACGGGAGCAGGTATGCGGGTGCAGCTGTAGACACTGAAACGGACACTGTATGGGCAGAGGCTCTGCCTCCGAGACGTCAGCCCAGACAGCAGAGCTTGTGGCCCTCACCAAGGCCCTGACACTGGGAGCTGGAAAGCGGCTCAACATCTACACAGACAGCCGGTATGCGTTCGCCACCGCTCATGTTCATGGGGCAATCTACCAAGAGAGAGGGCTACTAACAGCAGAGGGGCGGACTATAAAGAATAAACAGGAGATACTCGACTTACTCTCAGCCTTATGGCTCCCTGCCAAATTGGCCATCATACACTGCCAAGGACACCAGAAAGCTGACGACCCAGTGGCAAGAGGAAACCGCAGGGCTGACTAGGCGGCCAAGGCAGTAGCCCTTTCTCCGATCCTCACCATGGCCCTACAGCTCCCAGACCCAGGAGACCCAGTTCAGCCAGGATATTCCCTGGAGGAGTTACAGCACATTAGGAAGCTTCCCCAAGCAAAGGAGGAGAAGGGGTGACGGTATATGCTGGAAGACATCTTGCCCAGGTACGGTTTTCCCGCTGAGATAGGGTCAGACAATGGACCAGCTTTTGTCTCGCAGGTAACGCAGGCAGTGGCCAAGGCCATTGGGGCAAATTGGAAATTGCATTGCGCTTATAGGCCCCAAAGCTCAGGGCAAGTAGAGAGGATTAATAGAACTCTAAAAGAGACCCTTACCAAATTGACCATGGAGACTGGCGGGGACTGGGTGGCTCTCCTTCCATATGCCCTTTACCGGGTTAGGAACTCCCCCTACACCCTGGGTTTTACTCCTTATGAGATCATGTTTGGCCGGCCACCCTCTATTATCCCTAACCTTAAAGCCGAATTTCTTACAGAATTTGAAAGTCAAGAACTGTTTCTTTCCTTGAGAGGGCTCCAGAGGGCGCACGAGGACATTTGGCCTCCGCGCTATCTACGAGACCGGCCCAGCCCCGACTCCTCATCAGCATAAGCCCGGGGACTGGGTCTACGTCAAGAGACACCGCCGGGAGACCCTTGAGCCACGTTGGAAGGGTCTCTACCTCGTGGTGCTGACGACCCCCACCGCTCTCAAGGTAGACAGCGTTGCGACCTGGGTCCATCACACTCACGTCTGGTCAGCGGACCCATCTGTGATCCAGGAAGACTTGGGGACTCCGATTTTATCAGTGCAGGGAATTTGGGATGGTGTACCCTCGTGACCCAGGAATGTTGTTCAGTAGAAATACAAACCGACCCATGATTGGGCCTGTAAGTTTCAAGACAAGGGGGGAATGAAAGGGCGGGGAGAGACCGACTCCATGTTCCCTTTGTTCCATGTCCTCCACCTCGTGGAGTCAGGTTCCCGCCCTAGAACCTCTCCAAGAGCCCAACCCACACTTTTGAATTAGCCAATAGAAATGCAAGAGGAAAGTAAGCCATGCCCTGCCCCCATGTGCAACCTGACCCCGACCAATCAGTGGAGGCCACACTACCTCACCCCTCCTACCTCTCCCAGGCCCCCTATAAATCAGCGTGTTTGGGGACTGGGGCTCTCTCTCTCTCCACCTCGCCGCTGTGTGTGTGTGTGTGTGTGGGACTGAGCTCGAGCTAGCTCGATTAAAGGCTCTTTGCTTTTGCATCGGACTCAGCTCCCTGGTGGTATTTGGGGATCACGAAATCTGGGCATAACACTAACATTTTAAAAAGACGAGACTAGATCTAAGTGCTTCACACACAGATTAAGTATTGTTTGGGAAATTTTTGCTTCACCTTTTTTTAAACACTGACATACACATAAATCCACTGAGGGTTGTGTTAAGGAGGCCTAAGGCAGTGCCTGGGTGCATATGTCCTGAGTGGAGAGGCTGTAAGTCTTTGGCAAAGGCATAAGGAAGCCAAAGAGGTAAGGACCCCTGATGGGGTCTGGGACCTGGGCTAGCCCTGCTGAGGAGTGCTCAGAGAAGGGAAGGGAAGGGAGGCTGTGAGGCTGTGGCTTTAGGGGTTCACCCTAGGGTCAGGCAGCTCAATAATCCTTGCCTGGAGCCATAGACCTCTGAAGGGGCCCATGGACCAGGCTGAGCCCTGTGGCTGCAAAAAAACTTTTCACCCTCTGCATTTTTCTGGGAGATGGTTCATTGCTTCCGTCAGATTCTCAAAGTGTGTGGTTTGGACTCCAGGTTGTTGTTCCCCAGTGCCTGTTCTTTCTCATTCCCCTGCCTGTCTCTCTACCAATGGTTCTCAAAGTGTGGTCCTAGGACCTACTGGGAACTTTAAAAAAATGCATATTCTTTGGCCCTTTTGACGTACTGTTTCAGGAACTCTGAGTGGGACCCAGTTTCTGTGTTGAACAGCCCTCCAGGTGATTGTCTGGGGACCACTGCATGTTACTGTGCGGCTGAAAGGCTATACCGTGATCTCCCAGACTTCACTGATGCTGGGATGGTCATGTGACACTGCTTGCTGAAGAAGGTTTGGAGAAAGCTTTCGTGTTCTCCATATAAAATTATCTATACAGATGCTGCAATCTTTCCTCTGCCCTCTGCTTCCACGTTCCCCAGGGGCTCCACAGCTACCCAAAGACCAGGAAGTGGCAGCCTGTATGATAAGGATGGGGGAGCAGGAAGACACAGGGTGCAGCCATGAGGCCCTCCCTGAGCTGCTGCATCAGCCAGGCTCTGTCCTCTTGGACTTCCCTTCAGGGTGCTATTAAACCTCTATTTGTTTAAGCTGGTGTGGATCAGGTTTCCCATAACCTCCAGCCAAACACACTCCTATCAGATGCAGTCAGTGACTCCAGGAAGCATAAAAACCATGGGTCTCAGCAGAGGGAGAAGGAAAGAGACAGAGGACATCAGGGACAGATGAGACAACCAGCCAGGGGTTTCTCTCTCTCTATTGTGTCCTTGAAGGCTGATGGATGGGCAGCAGGGGGTGTTCCATGAGCCTCCTAACTCTGTAAGCAAACTCTTGCACAAGCTCATACATTTGTGAGCATGTTTCTGGGGCTGCTATCAAGCCTGTGGGGGAAGATGAAAGGGGTCAGTATCCCCTGAAGGGCCCGGGCGAGCAGCAGCGCCTTACCTGGTCTGCCTTGGTAGGTTGCGACTGCCCCCGGTCAGGCCTGTAGGGGTGCTGGAGCCTGAGTTGTACAGCTTCGGTCGGTAGGCCTGGCTCTGGGCAGCAACCACAGGGGCAGGCGAGACCTCCCTTCGCCTGTCTGCATGGTGGGAATGCCCAGTGGCCTCGCGCCCACCCCCACAAAGGCCAATACTTCCTGGTGACTTGTGTGGCTTGGCAGGCCGAGGTGCCTTGGCCAGTGACATGCAGCTGGGGCTGGAGGTGTAGAGGGTAGTGTCAATGCCGCTGTCACTGGAGCCGCCCTTGGAGAGGGGGTCTTGCTCTGGCTCCAGAGAGTCCAGGGGGTCGAACCAGCGGTCATCGCTGTGGTTGCTGGATGCGTTGCTGGACAGGGTATTGCTGCTGGAATGACTGGAGTACTGAGGCTCTCCCTGAAGGCAAGAGAAGTGTCATCTCTAGATTCCAGGATGGGGCAAACCTTCCCTCCCTGGGTCCTACTCCCTTGAGTGTGACCCCTGGAGCCAGACAGCTTCCAAATCTGGTTCCCTCACTTACTGGCCATGTGACCTTGGGCAAGTACCTCAGTTTCCACATGTGTAAAATGGGGTTGATACTAACCACTTCATGGGGTCGCTTGGAGGGATGACATTATGTATGCAACAAGAGCTCACAGTTCAAGCTCAACATGTCTAAAACTCAGCTCCTGGCCTTCCCTCCTGAATCTGCCTCTCCCTGTCTCAATAATGGCACCAACCATCCCTTCAGCTGTCCCACCCAAGAACCTTGGAGTCACCCTCAATCCTGCTCTTGATCTCACACCATACCCACTTCAACAGTAAATCTTGTTGCTAGCATCTTCAAAACTGATTAGAACTCACTACTTCTTACGGCTCCATCCACTACCTCCCACAGTGGCCTCTTCCTGGTCTCCTTGCTCCTGTCCATGTCCCAGCCAACCCTGCCCATTTGTTCCCTATTTGCACCCACATCAGTTCATGTTCCTTCCCTTTTAGAACCTTCCATCTCACTCAGGAGAAGCAAGAGTCCTCACCAAGGCCCCCAAGTGATCAGGCCCCACGTTCTGGTCTCTAACTTGATTTCCCTCTCCCTCTTGCTCACTTTGCACCAGCCCCTTGGGCCTCCCTGCTGCTCTTTGAGCATGCCAGGCACAAATCCACTTCAGGGCCTTTGGACCTGCTGTTCCCTCTGCCTGCAATGCTCTTCCCCAGATGTCTTCATGGATCATCCCTTACTTCATTTAGGGTTTTGGCTAAAGGTCACCTCTTCAAAGGCCGTTTCTAACCATCTCATCCTAAAGCACCTTTTCCCTTAACTGTGCTTTGTTTTCCTTTCCCAGCAAGAATCAGTTATTGGTGTTACATGACTTATCTGCTTATTGCTTGTTGCCCCTAATGGCCTGTCCGCTTTGTGAGCACAGGGGCTCGTCTGTTTTCTTCATCACTGTGGCCCCAAAGCCTGGCTTGTTGCAAGTGTTCATCAAACACTCACTGAATGAATGGAGGTGAACAGACTTCCAAGTGCTCACCCAAACTATCTCCTTCTGGGCACACTACTACTTTCCCAGCTTCCTTTGCAGTGAAGTGTGGTCAAGGATGAAGTCCTGGCCAAGGCAATATAAGTGACAGTGATTTTTGCTATTTCCAGGCTTGGATTAGAAAAACTTCCCAGATGAACCTCTCTCCCTCCCATTCCCATTGTTGGAAAGAGGCAGAACCCAGCAGAGGGCTCCAAGGTCCTGAGGGACAGTGGGGCCACAAGATGATGTTAGAGACCAGAACATGGGTTCCTGAATCACCATGTGGAGAGCTGCTCTCTGAATACCTGCACTGAACTGTTATATGAGAGGGAAATAAACTCTTTTGTGTGAAGTCACTAAGATTTGGGGACTACCTGCCATGGCTGTTAACCTACTGCCATAGACTGAATGTTAACCTACTCCCCCCAAATTCCTATGCTGAATCTTAATCCCCAGTGTGATGGTATTAGGAGGTAGTACCTTTGGGAGGTGATTAGGTCATGCGGGTGGAACTCTCATGAATGGAATTTTTAAGTCCTTATATATATTTACCTATTTATTCACATATATATTTATATTCCTCATGAACAGGATTATAAAATCCATATAGATATTTATGTCCTTATACAAGGAACCCCAGAGAGCTCCATCACACATTCCACCACATGGGGTGAGAAGGCTGCCTATGAACTAGGAAACGGGTCCTCACCAGACACTGAATCTGCCTGCACCTTGATCTTGGACTTCCCACCCCTCCAGAACTATGAGAAATAAATATCTGCCCTAGCTGGTTTGGCTCAGTGGCTAGAGCATCGGCCTGCTAACTGAAGGGTCCCAGGTTCGATTCCAGTCAAGGGCACATGCCTGGGTTGCGGGCTCGATACCCATTGGGGGTCGTGCAGGAGACTGCTGATCAATGATTCTCTCTCATTATTGATGTTTCTCTCTTTCTCTCTCTCCCTTCCTCTCTGAATTTAATGAGAATATACTAAAAAAAGAAAGAAAGAAATATCTATTAATATAAGCTAACCTAATATATGGCATTTTTGTTACAGAGCCTGAGCTGATGAAGATACTTACCATGACTGATGTAATAAATAATGAAGAAAGTGGGGCTTGAGAAGCTGAAGTCATTTTTTAAAAAAGATATATTTATTGATTTCTGAGAGGAAGGGAGAGGGAGAGAGAGATAGAAACATCAATGATGATAATCATTGACCGGCTGCCTCCTGCACGACCCCCAATGGGGATTGAGCCCGCAACCCAGGCACGTGCCCTTGACCAGAATCAAACCTGGGACCCTTTAGTCTGCAGGCCGATACCCTAGCCAGTGAGCCAAACCAGCTAGGGCTGAAGTGATTTGCTCTGGATGACATAGTTGGTGAGGGCTGGAGCCAAGATGTGCACCTGGCTGGTTCTAACTCTAGCGTTTAGCCCCTCTGCTCGAGTGAAAGTTGGCAAAGGTAGAGAATGTGCTCACGTGTGGAGTTGAGAGGCCCAGGCAGGTGAAGCTGCCTGGCCCATAGCAGTCATGGCAAGCCGAGCAACCAATTAGCCAATTCCTATAGCCCTTACTCCCCAGGGTGAGGCGGTGGGCCCAGACTCACTTTGGAATGCCTGTTGGGGGAATCTTTGCCTGCTGCATCCTGCCTGGAGGCGTGCTTGCTCCCACTGGTTCCAGCCAGGGCTGAGAGCCGGGCCTGGGCGGGCACATGCCACAAAGGTTCTGCAGGAAGACAGGAGACACATCAGTGGTTAGAGGTGACTCAGGTCCTGGCCCGAGTCCATCCAAAGAATCTGGCCCTAAATATGTTTTGTCATGGAGCCACATCTCTCCCAGCTTGTCTGTTCAGCGCACACAGGGCCATGACCCCATCAATGTACGTCTTGAGGGTACAACACTCAGTAATGGAACAGTTATAGAGCTCTTACTCTGTGCTAGGCCCCATTCTAGTGCTTTGCATGGGTGAACTCATCGAAGCCTTACAACAATCCTCCATCTTTATTCCCAAAGGAGATTTGGCACATTTTCATCCTTATTGACCATTTGTATTTATTTCATAAACTAGAGGCCCAGTACATGAAAATTAATGCACTGGAGGGGGGGGTCCCTCAGCCCAGCCTGCCCCCTCTCATAGTCCGGGAGCCCTCAGGGGCAGGAGGTGACCTGGTGATCAGGGGAAGGTGATGCCCCATCACACCTCTGCTGCTGCCACTATCAGCAGCGCAAGCCTCGGTGGCCCTGGTTACCTGAGCTTCGGGTGGCTCTGAGCAGCTGCCATCCAAGGCTTGCCTGCGCCTCGGGCCGGCCCTGGGCAGCTGGGGGGCTGAGGGGACTGGGGGACTCCAGAGGCAGGCACGTGGAGCAGCCGGGGCTGAGGGGACTGGGCGCTGCCATCTTTGAGGGTGGGGCAGTCAATTAACATATTCCCTCCTTATTGGCTGTGGGCGCCACCATCTTTGTGACGGTGTGAGGGTCAATTCGCATATTCCCTCTTTATTAGATAGGATTACCTGCTTGCATACTTTACCCAGTTTTCCATGGAATTGACTGTTTTTTATCTTATTGGTGTATAGGATTCTTTATATGTATATACAAAGTAGCAATCTTTTGTTGGTTAAATGAACATAATTTTTTTTGTTTAATGAAAATGAGATAATAATAAACACTGTCCTACAAGTTGATTTTCACTTTACAATATACTTACATTTTGAACAAGTGCAGGATTGTCTGGGACAGAATTATACAAGTGAAATTGCTGGTTCAAATGTGAAACAGATTTAAAATCGTGATGGCTGGTGTGGGTATAAATTAGTCTAAACTCCTAAAACCAGTGAGCCTGAATTGAGCATCTGACCTTAAAAAAAAAACCACCAAAACAACAAAAACAACAAAGGGAGGAGTAGTTAATATCTATTACTCTTTTAAATGCTCTGGGGAAGGTGGGCCTGTCGGAGGATCACTGCGAGAGCAGTCTGTCTGGCACAGTTGAGGTGTCACTGCCTGTGTGGCTTTCACGTGGGAACCATGGATATAAGAGAGCAGGGAGGATGGCCACCTGCTCTGCCTTTGGAGATGATTATCCTCTTTGGAGCATCCCACACCCCCAGAAGGTGCTGGTCTCCTGGGACGCGGCCAGCCCATGCCAGGAAACCACATTTCTACAGAGAGCCAAGCCTGTGGCTGTCACATCCAGCCTTAGCTACCACCTAGTACACTGACAATGCACATATTTCTGCCTCTAGCCTAGACTCTCCCCTGACTTCAGACTGGTATATACGGCTGGGCACCTCCCACTGAACATGGTCAAAGCCAGCTCCTTATCTTCTTCCAAACCTGAATCTCTCAGTCTCTCCTGCTCAGTCAATGGCTGCTCTATCCTTTCAGCTCCTCGGGCCAAAAACCTGGTATCACCCTTGATTCCTTTCTCTCTTACCCACATTGAGGCATCAGGAAATTCTGTCAACTCTACCTTCAAAATGAGAAAAAGAAATTAAAAACCCACAAAAACACCAAAAAACTCTACCTTCAAATGACCATGTCCAGAACCCACCCAATCTTTCCCCCTCCACTGTCCCCACTATGTAGCAAGAGAGACCCTGTGATCACCTGAGGCAGATCCCATCCTATCTGTGCACCACACCTTCTGTCCCTGTCACCTCCCATCAGGTCTCTATATGGGCCTTCTACTGTTCCTCCAACACCAGAGTCATGCTAGCTCAGGGTTGTCAACTAGCTCTTCCCTCCTCTGGAATGTTCTCCCCGCTGTCTCCTTTGCCTGATTTGCTCAGAAAGTCTCCCAAATGCCACCAATTTCTCTCAGCACTATTAGTTACACTTGACATTCAGCATTATGGGTGAGTACTTACCACTGTCCATCTTTCTTAGCAGACTGTCAGGGTATATGCCTGCTTGGCTCACACTGTATCCCTGGTGCTCAGCCTGGTGTACTGTTAGTGAAGGGCAAGGGTCCTTCCCCAACCCGGCTGCCTCAGTGTCCCTGGCTCTGCCCTTGGCTGGCCTTGAGCCTGGGCCCTTCACTGATCCTCTAACTGGCCCCCAATGACCTGACTCTCATGCTTCACCCTTCACATGCTGAAACCATGTCCATGCATGAACTTGGGGTAGCTGGTGATCCTCGGGACACCTTCCCAACCTGGGTGCTCTGAGGCTTGAGAAACGACCACACTCTGTGGGTGAGGAATTGTGGGGTAAGGAGGGGTTCTAGAATCCGACAGGCCTTGGTTCAAATCTTAATGCTGACACTTATCAGCAGGAAACTCGGCCAAGTGACCACCTTTCTGTGTCTCATTTTACTCATTTCTAATGGGGCAGTAAAAAGTGCCATTCTAGCCCTAGCTCCGTGGTCGGCAAACTGTGGCTCGTGAGCCACATGCGGCTCTTTGGCCCCTTGAGTGTGGCTCTTCCACAAAATACCATGGCCTGGGCAAGTCTATTTTGAAGAAGTGGCGTTAGAAGAAGTTTAAGTTTTAAAAATTTGGCTCTCAAAAGAAATTTCTATCGTTGTACTGTTGGTATTTGGCTCTGTTGACTAATGAGTTTGCCGACCACTGCCCTAGCTGGTTTGGCTCAATGGATAGAGTGTCGGCCTGCAGACTGAAGGGTCCTGAGTTTGATTCTGGTCAAGGGCACATGCCTGGGTTGTGGGCTCGAACCCCAGTAGGGGGCGTGCAGGAGGCAGCCAGTCAATGATTCTCTCTCATCATTGATGTTTCTTTCTATCTCTCTCCCTCTCCCTTCCTCTTAGAAATCAAAAATATATTTTAAGAAAAATGCCCATTCTATTGTGTTCCTGAGGTGATTAAATAGGAGGAAATGTGGAGTATGCACACATTGTGTGCATACAACAAGCACACAAAACCCTGTTGCTGTTACTAAGATTATCATCATCTGCTCAGGGCTGGGCAAATCCTGTCTGTCATGGTGCCTGACTCCTCCCAGCCTGAACTACCTTTTTTTCTGGATTTGAATACATTCCAGACTTCATGATGCTTGCCCTGATTTTTGGGGGAAGGTCTAGGGGAGCAGGAGTAGGTGTCAATTGACTTATAACAAGGTCCCAAGGAAGTGACAGAGGACCCAAGCTCTAGGAGACAGAAGGCGACGTAAGAATAATGGTGAGTTTCTGTGACACTTTATTTGGGTCCCATGGTGAATGCTGGAAAAATTTCCTCCTCATTTATACTTTAGTGTAATGAGATCACCAAGTAACACTTTGCTCTTCTTCTGAACTGGGCGGGGGTGAAAAAAAAAAGATGCAAATCTGTTTGTCTTGGAGCCAAGATCACAGACTTGCAGGCAGGGACAGGTAGGACCAAGGGTGTCTACAGGCCCTGGAGGGCAACCTACTTGCCTGAGTCCATCTGTTTTCCTGGTTTAAGGGCACCATAGGGCTGGGATGCCAAGGACTTCCCTAGGCCACCAGTCCTGGGCTATGCAACCTCTTCCATACCCTACAATGCCTGGGGAAGCTGGTAGCATGCTGACATGGTCATCCTGAGCTGCCTGGAAATTCTGGAAGATCCCCTAAGCTGACATCTCCACTCTTCCCCTCTAATGTCTGATAATTTCACTGGTTTTCTTTCTTTAGAATCTGCCCATTCATCTAGTGGTTCTCAGACTTCAAAGGGGCAATAGTTTGTTATGAAAAATTATGTTGAAAATATTCATCTTAGTGTATGCACCCATGATAATCATTACATATAGGAGAATAAACAGATGAGAAGATGCTTAATCTCCTCAGGCACCAGAAAAGTGCAAATTAAAACCACAATGTGCTGCTACTACTACACGGCTGAAATCAAAAGATTGGTGAGGACATGGAGCAACTACAACTCTCAGATGTCATAGGTGGGTGTGTGAAATGGTTTGTCACTTTGGGAAAAGGTTTGGCAGTCTCTTATAAAGTTAAACATATGACCCAGCGATTCCACTCCCAGGTATATACCCTACAAATGTGTGAGCCTGTGCTCATCAAAAGACAGACACAGTGCTCATCTTCAGCCACACCAGTCTAAGCAGTGACAAACTGGAAACCACTCAAATGTCCATCAGCATTAGAACGGAGTAGTCAGTGGTGGGTCATTCAGATAATGGAATGAGAACTACTCAGAAACTGTGTTGCTACATACAATCACATGGCCACCTTTCACCAACATAATATTGAGTAACAGAAGCCAGACTCATGCATTCAGCATGAGTTCTACATTCTGTATACATGAAATTCAAAACTAGGTAAGACGAAGTTGGGCTTTTGAGAAGCAGGATGGGGTGGCCTGTGCGGGGTGTTGACTGGGAGGGGCCCGGGCCATGTTCTTGCTCTGGGTGTGGAACATGGCATGCTTGCTTTGTGATATGTCATCACACTGGACATTCATGATTTGGGCTCTTTTCTCGGTATGTGCTGTACCTACGTAATAGTCAAGAATATAAAACAGGAGGGTTTGTGCAATGAAAAGCCTCAGAACCCAATGGGCTCTGCTTCCCGAGAGCACCACTTTTAGTCCTTTTCAACTCTTTCCTCTGCGATTGCCACCTTCATGCCACACATCTGTACTTGAATCTTGACTGACAATGTTGGCAGACACCCTGCTGATGCCCTGTCTGGGTGGAGAAGGATCTGCTCCGTGGTCCCCACTGCTCTGCTGGGCGACCTCTCTAATCTATGTGTGGCCCCCTCACAGCTTTCCTGTGTGCTTTATCCATCTGCCAGGAGGAGGGGTGTCACCCGTCAAGCTGTGTGAGTAGAGATCCTGTAGGGTGATGCGGGAGGGAACAGCTGGCCCAGGGAAGCCTTGCCTTCCCTACCTGGCTTCTGGCGCTCCATCGTGCTCTCCTGGCTGGTCAGTCCACCTGAGGAGGAGTCCCCGCTGGATGTTCCGTCGTGGCCAAAGTGGGGATCAAAAGACAGCAGTGGGTGTGGGGCGGCCGCATACCTGCAGGGGAGTGAGAGGAGGCAAGTGCAGGGTGAAGCGCTGGTGTGTCAAAATTACCTGAGAGCTAGTCTCCAGTGGGTTTTAAGCACAGGAGAGCCCAAGTGGAGGGAGGCTAGATGAGGCTAAATGTGCTGTAGCTTGAGGGAGGAGGCCAAGGAGCTGCTGATGGCAGGGAGTGCTGGGCAAGGAGGGATTCTTCAGGGAGGAGGAGCAGAAGCTCTTAGGCGATGTCCCTACCCACAGGCTTTTCAGGGATCCTGTTTTTCGGCTGTAAAATGGGGCCTGTCTTGGGCTCCCTCTCTCTGGTGGGGAAAAGCAGGACAAGGCAGTCTATGTGTACACACAGGAGCCCTGGAGCCAGCAGGTTGGGGTTTAAACCTCACCACTGCCTCTTGCCCAGCCAGGCAGTCAATTGTTCAACTTGGAGCCTCAGTTTGCCTAGTTGTCAAGAGATGATCACAACAGCCTCTTTCTTGTGGGACTGAATGACATCCTGTATGCCAGCACTTAGCCTGAGGCTGACACATGACCCAGGGTGAGCTGGGACAACTGGACTTCAGACTCTGTGGAGAAAGGCACTGCGGGAGAAGCTGTGGACTCGGGTCTCAGAATGAGGCCCTTACAAGCAGCATAACTCATCGGTTTCAGTTTTCCCATTTGAAAAAAGGGATAACATTTTCTACCACACTGGATGTGGAACAGGTGAAATAAAGTTATCTCCCAGTCAAAGATTCTCCTGGAGGCTGGCTCTGCACACCCACAGGCCGCGGCTGAGATTTAAGAGACGTGACATAAGTCTCACCCTGGGCCTCAATCCCAGCGGCATTCTCTATGCCCTGGAGTGAATCCGATGAACACTGCCTGGTGTCCATTCCACCACACATCAGAGCTCGTCATGAAAGAAACCAGCCTTGCCTGGGGTTGGTTCAGGACAGGCAAATGACACAATTTTGGCCACTGAGATGGGAGAGGATGTGAGTTATTAAGACTCCCACAAAATATTCTGACTCTCCACCTGGCAAGGAGGTGGCAGGACTACACTTCCTAGAGCCCCTTTAGATTGGCCGGGTGGGCTGTGTGACTAGATCTCGTCGATGAGTTGTGAGGGGAATGACTGGGAGGTGGTGGTGCCTGTGTCCTGAGAGGTGTCCTGCCAACTGACAGTGGAGCTGCAGTGTGGGTGTGAAACAAACCTTGACTGATGTAAGTCACTGAGAGTTTCAGATGTCTGTTACTCAGCATAACCTGACTGAAACGGCACAAGTCCACTGGGGCATGGGGGAGAGCTTCTGAGAAAAGTCTCTTGCTCTTAAGAGAAATGATGAGGAAAGATGGCCTCTCTTCTTCATCCATGCATTGCTGGGTCCAGATATAACACCATGAGTCTGTGTTGCCCTCTCACGACAGCCTGAAGATGGATGAGGCCAATGCTGAGGGTGGAAAAGAGGAGGCGGAGGAACTAGGCCCTCGATAATGCTGTCACAATACCTGATTAAGCTTCCCTGAAGCCTGTTCTGCCTCTTAGCCTCCTTTTCTGTGAGATAACAAATTCCTACAATGTTTGAACCAGCCAAATTTCAGTCACTTGCACCCCACGGACACAGGCCCTGTACTCTGGGGGTTACTGAGCCTCTATGTATCAAGTGGATGTTGACATTCCCCATTCGGCTGCTTGTGTCTATACTTGCAGATTGTAAGGGTGATAAACTGGGACCCCCAACATCCCAAACAGAAGTTAGCTTCTCCAGGGTCGTCTTGCCAGCCACAAAGCCTGGGTTGCCTCTGCAAAGACAACTCCAAACCCCTAGGCTTCAATACTGCCAGGGCAGCAGAGGGGTGCTTCAGTGGTGCACTGGATTTTCTGAAAAAAAAAAAAAAAAAAAAAAAAAAAAAAAAAAAAAAAAACACCTCGCCTCCCCAGCGTGTACATATTATCCCTGCCCTCCTAGACCTTGACTTCTAATGCCTCCAGGAAAGGAAGAGAGAGCCCAAACAATAAAATGCATAAGCAATCTTCACCTTATGGGGTGACCTGGTAAAATGTAGCTCCACCACAGTTGGAAATTGAAGTATGGACATGTTTATTCTATTTTTTCAAAATGTCTATATCATATCCTGAGCACTAAAGGAAAACATCAGCAGTGGCTGGGGTCCATCAGAGGAAAGTGGAAGGTATGAGTGGCAGACATGAAGGCAGCTCCCCCAATATCTATTCTCTGCTTCTGCCCTGCTAACAGAATCCCAACAATATTTGGGGCAGCATCAGCTAACAGACTACATTTCCCAGACTCTCTTGCAGTTCTGGCCCATGAGTTAAAAGTGCTGCATGTGACTTTCAGGAAATCTCTGGAAGTGTGTTGTGGGTGCCATTGCCTCATCATCTCCTAAGGCTGAAGCTCCAGCAGCCACTTTTAAGACCAACAGGCAACAGGCCCAGGATGGCAGAGCATTGGTGAAGAGGAGCCTGGGTCTCTGACAATGTGGGAGAAATAAACTATTTCATCTGAATATCTGCTTTCTATATTATGCGGCTAAACCTAATCCTAACTTTAGTGGGACATACAGTCAAACCTCTGTTCTCAAACATGTCCCATCTCTAACAATTTGGTTCTTGACCAAGTTGTTCACTGAAAACATGTCTCCCTTTTCTAATACAGCTTCAGTTCTCAACCTGATAACCCTTCATGCTGATACTTCAGCATGACAAAAAAACGCCTCTCAGGCTACACCTCAGGAAATTGGGCTGTGAATATTTTCATGTTCTTTTTTTTTTTTTTTTGCTGCTGGTGAAATAGATAATTAGCACAATTTTAAAACATAAAGAGGCCATGAGTGTGCTGATGTTGCTAAGGATATGAAAGTGCTCACAAAACAGCCGAAACCGGTTTGGCTCAGTGGATAGAGCGTCGGCCTGTGGACTGAGAGGTCCCGGGTTCGATTCCGGTCAAGGGCACGTACCTTGGTTGCGGGCACATCCCCAGTAGGGGGTGTGCAGGGGGCAGCTGATTGATGTTTCTCTCTCATCGATGTTTCTAGCTCTCTATACCTCTCCCTTCCTCTCTGTAAAATATCAATAAAATATATTAAAAAAAAAAAAAAGAAAGTGCTCACAAAACAACAATCACAAGCATTAAAGAGATAGAAAAACTGTTGTTGATTTAAATAAAGGAAAAGCAGTTTGCCAGTGGTGACAGCATTTCGGAGGCAGTGATATGTGAAAAAGGGGTCTGGAACGTATTAATTCAATTGGCATTATTTTTAATGGGAAAAATGATTTGGTTTTCGAACAAATCGCTTCTCAAACAGCCTTCTGGAACGAATTACGTTCGAGAACCGAGGTTCCCCTGTATTTACTATACTTCATCTCTCAGCTACTGTCCTCAATCAAGACAACCTGTACTTTGTCCATTCACATAAAAATCTCAGTGCAAACTGATTGACCTATGCTGACCATTCTCTGGGGTGCTAAATAAGTCCCATTCAGGGCCATTCTATTACTGCCATGTCTGGTCAAGTTGAATGCAGGACATTCCAGCATCTCACCATGCACAGCTCTGGGCAAAAATCCTTAGAACAAGAGATCAAATATATCTTTAATATCTTCTGAGAAAATATAACGTATTCTTATCTTTTCTCAGAATTGGAAATCACTTTAAAATTAAAGGGCTTGAGGTTTTAGTGAGGAACTAACTAGCTGTAGTTTCAAGCGTCTCCAGGCACAAACTAGACAGACTGACTGACCCTAGGAAAGCCAAGGTGGGGGTTGCCTTAATATCAGCAGGGTTGGGCTACTGGGATGTTGGAACAGAGCTTCCCACTTGGCCACAGAGGAGAGGAACAAGAAAGACGTGAACGTGAGGAAGAGCCTCTCCTAGGTGGAAGGCTCCACTGCTATCCATCTCCTACCCTGACTGATGGGACAATGGAAGGGTAGGGCAGACAATGAAGCCACTATTGGCTGCCACTCCAACAGCCAGCCATCTTCATCTTTGTCCTTGCTGGTGGAGCCCAGATTCTGCTCTGGCGGCCCTTGATAATGCTGCCATGTGGTTTGAGCACATCCTGACAGTTTAAGACAGTCATGCTGGTCCAATGGGACCTTGTCAGGGGTTGATTCAGGAGTGGGCACTCTTGAAAACAAAGAGAAGCTTTCTCCTCTTCTTCTGCAGGGCACTGGTTTTGCTGGGGGCCACAGTAGCCATCGTGGGTCATGAGTGGAGCTGGTCCCTGAGGACCTCATTGCAGAACTAACCAGCCCTAAACCCACTCTAACTCTGGACTTACTATGTGATGATAAAGCCCCTTAATGCTTCCTGCCTTCTCGAGTTAGGCTTTCTGTCACTTGCAGTCAAATGCCTCCTAATAAAATGTACCACTCTTTATGGAGCTGAAGGAGAAAAACAGGAAAAAAATAAAAGCTAACCAGGTGGTCTGATGAGCAAAAGTCTAGGGCCCAGTCCAGCCCTGCCGGCTTGCAGAGCTGGGCATACAATTCTGCCTTTTAATGCTCTGAACTGAGTGGGTGGGTTATTATTCCTGCACAGGAGGGGAGCAAACTCCTGAGGACAGGGACTGCATCTGCCAGCCTCTGTACTCCAGCTGCCAGTATGGAACCACACTCAACAGGAACAGTCATCACCCTCATGGAGCACTTACTATGTACCAGGCACCTTTCCAAGTGCTGTAAAGGGTGGCCCTCCTTTAATATTCTTAACACTGCTCAGAGAAAGACATTTTAACTGTGAGCAAACTGAGGTGCAGAGAGGGAAAGTCACTTGCTCACACTCACATGGCAGGCAGGAGTAGGCCAATTTGCCATCTTGTCTCTTGGTAAATCTAAGATGGGCCACAAGACAGGTTCTGTCTATGAGGACCTTTGCCTTCCTAAAAGTAGCAACCTGCTGAAGAAGACAGCATGAGACAGAGGAGTCCCGAAGGAGAAATGTTTGGTGCTGGGCTGGAATGTCTGGCTCAGGACACACAGGCTCCAGGATGTCATGGGGCAACTATGCAGCAGGAAAAGAGGAAAGGAGATGAGGCCAGAGGCCACTGGGGCACCCTTACCTGCTCTCAGCCTCTTACTGCAGGCTGGTGATGGCCTGTGAAAGACACTTCTGGGGGTTTCAGGGATGAGGTGTGATAAGAACATCTGGCAAAACTTGAAGCCCAACAGCTGATAGAGATAAAAATGCTGAGATAATGGGCCACAGAGAGCTAAGGCAGGCTCCACCAGAGCCCTGGAAAGAGAAGGGTAGGGTGAGAAGAGCTTGAGTCCAAAGAAAAAGCAATAGTTTCCTACTTGTCGATGCCAGAGAGCATAGTACACAAAATCACAGCCATCAAGTGCCACAGTGTGGCAGCGACGCCCTCAGGAACCATGCATGTCGCCTTATTTTTTTCTTTTCTTTTTTTTTTAATTGTTAATTTTTTAAAATAAATCTTTATTCAGATTATTACAATTGTTTCTCCTTTTTCCCCCCATAGTTCCCGTCCACCCGGTTCCCACCCCACCTTCTGCCCTTACCTCCCCCGCACTGTCCTCATCCATGGGTGTATGATTTTTGTCCAGTCTCTTCCTGAACCCCCCATATCTCTTTCCCCCTGAGAATTATCAGTCCACTCCCTTTCTATGCCCCTGATTCTATTATATTCACCAGATTATTCTGTTCCTCAGGTTTTTAATTCACTTGATTTTTAGGTTCACTTGTTGATAGATATGTATTTGTTGTTCATAATTTTTATCTTTACTTTTTTCTTCTTCCTCTTCTTTAAGAATACCTTTCAGCATTTCATATAATACTGGTTTGGTGGTGATAAACTCCTTTAGCTTTTTCTTATCTGTGAAGCTCTTTATCTGCCCTTCAATTCTGAATGATAGCTTTGCTGGGTAGAGTAATTTTGGTTGTAGGTTCTTGCTATTCATCACTTTGAAAATTTCTTGCCACTCCCGTCTGGCCTGCATAGTTTCTGTTGAGAAATCAGCTGACAATCATATGGGTGCTCCCTTGTAGGTAATTAACTGTTTTTGTCTTGCTGCTTTTAATATTCTCTCTTTGTCTTTTGCTCTTGGCATTTTAATTATGATGTGTCTTGGTGTGGTCCTCTTTGGATTCCTGTTGTTTGGGGTTCTGTGCGCTTCCTGGACTTGTAAGTCTATCTCTTTCACCAGGTGGGGGAAGTTTTCTGTCATTATTTCTTCAAATAGGTTTTCAGTATCTTGCTCTCTCTCTTCTTCTGGCACCCCCATAATTCTGATGTTGGTACACTTGAAGTTGTCCCAGAGTCTTCTTACACTATCTTCAATTTTTTGGATTTTTTTTTCTTTTTGCTTTTTCGGTTGAGTGTTTTTTGCTTCTTTGTATTTCAATTCTTTGACTTGATTCTTGTGTTCCTTTAGTCTGTTGTTGGGTCTCTGTATAATATTTTTTATTTCAGTCAGTGTATGTTTAATTTCTAGTTGGTCCTTTTTCATATCTTCGAGGGTCTCGTTATATTTATCAGCCTTTTCTAGGATATTCTTGAAAAGCCTTATAACCGTGGTTTTGAATTCTATATCCAGTCGTTTGTTTTCCTCCATTTCTTTCGTTTGTGATCTGTTTCTTTGCCTCCGCATTTTCATTGCTTCCCTGAGTTGGTAGGGTAGATTTGTGTGCTAGGTTTCCTATATGGCCCAGTGGGTCGGCCTCCCCAGTTAACCTGAGGTGGACACTCTTGGTGCACCCTTTTGTGGACTGTGTGTACAGCCTTGTTGTAGTTAAGTCTTGATTGTTGTTGGTATCACTGGGAGGAATTGACCTCCAGGCCAGTTGGCTGTAAGGATCAGCTGTGTCTACACTGGGAGAAGTTCGGTGTTGGAGACAGCCTTATAGATTAGACTTGCCAAATTGCAATAGCCTCTGTGCTCAGCTTGGATGGGGTGGAGTCTCAGGGTGGAGCAGACAGTCTGGCTTCCAGTCAGCCTCGCCCTTGTGCGCGTGCGTGCCTGCAGACCTCTGCCTTCCCTGGCTCCCGAGTCTCCGCCCGAGAGTCCAGATTCCCCCCCGTAAGAGCACGGGTCCCCAGGGGCTCGCCTGGAACTGGGGTTCAGTGCAGTCAGAATTGGGGTTCAGTGCAGTCAGGAGCTTCGGACTCCCTTCTGCTAGGGAAAGCCTGTGGCAACCTCCGCAGCCTTTGTGCACACTGGCGCGCGCGCCTCTGGAACCCTGCCTGCTGGGGCTCCCCCGGGTCTCCCCCGGGTCTCCGAGTCTCCGAGTGCCTTTCTCTCTACCTGACAGTCCAGACTCCCCCTGTATGAGCCTGGGTCCACGGGGTTTCGCCCGGGACTGGGGTTCAGTGCAGTCAGAACTGGGGTTCAGTGCGGTCGGGGGCTTCCTTTCCCCTTCCGCCAGAGAAAGTCAGCCAGGCTCTCAGCCGCCCTTCCCTCTGCGCACACAAAGACCCTTTGCCGTACCTCCAATTCTCTGTGAGCTTTTCTCTTTCCTTCTAGTTGTAGAATTTTCACTCAGCCAGCTTTCCTGTGGTTCTGGATGGTGTCTGTTCTGTCTTTTAGTTGTAGTTTTGAAATTGTTGTGCGAGGCAGCAGTTTAGGTGCTTACCTATGCCGCCATCTTGGTTTCTCTCCCGCCTTAATTTTTTTTTTGTTCTCACCTGAGGATATTTTTTCCATTGATTTTTAGAGAGAGGGAGAAAGGAATTAAGAGAGGGAGGGAGAAAGAGAAACATCAATGTGAGAGTCACATCGATTGGTTGCCTCTCCCTATGTATCCTGACCAGTGCTGGGGATCAAACCTGCAACCCAGGTATGTGCCCCTGACTGGGAATTGAACCTAAGACCCTTTGGAATATGGGCCAATGTCCTATCCACTGAGCCACACTGGCCAGAGCGATGTTGCCCTAATTTGGAGAATGAGCTCAGGGTTCTTTGGCAGGAAGTAGAGTCTGGAGTCAGGGCCAGCCCTCTGGAATCACACAGGCCCAAGTTCCTGTCCTGATTCAGTAACTCCCAGAAGAGTGACCTTGACTAAGTGCATTCATCTCACTGAACCTCAGTTTTCCTTCTGCAAAATGAAATAATTCAACTATCCATCTGTGGAGCTGAGGTCATACAGATAGATCAATGGGATTGACTAGAGAACCCAGAAATAAATCCATGCAAATGTGACCAATTAATTTCCTCTTCCAATGAATTTTTGCTTTAAGGGGCAAAAGCAGTGTAATGGATCCTTTGCAATAAATGGTGGAACAAACTGGATATCTGTAGGCAAATAAAAGGAACTTCAACCTAAACCTCTCACCTCTTGCAAAAATTAACTCAAAATGGATCATAGACTTAAATGTAAACTATAAAACTTCTGGAAAAATAAACATAAAAATATCTTCAGGACCCAGATCTAGGCAAGTAATTCTTAGACTTTATACCAAAAGCATAATCCATAAAAAAAAAATCATAGTTTGGACCTCATCAAAATTAAAACTTTAGTTCTGCAAAAGACCCTGTTAAGATGAAAAGATAAACTAAAGCCTGGGAGGAAATATTTGCAAATCACATATCTGACAAAGGACTTGTGTCTAAATTATGGAAAGAATTCTCCTACATTGAAAAAGCATCAAATCCAATTAGAAAATGGGCAAAAGACATTTCACTGAAGAGATATAATTGACAAATAAGCAATGAAAGTGTGTTCAACATCGTTAGCCATTAGAGAAATGCAAATTAAAGCCACAGTGAGATATCATTACGCACCTATTGGAATGGTTAAAACAAAAACCAGTGATGACACCAAACGGTGTTGAGGAGGAGGAGAAACTGGAGCACTCCTACCCTGCCAGGGGGATGTAAAATAGTACAGCCACTCTCGAAAATAGTTTGGCAGTTCCTTTTAAAACTAAAAATGGACACACCACACAATAAAGCAATTGTATTTTTTTCTAAACACTTCTCTACTTGCAATACAGAGTAGTCAGTTCACCCATTCACTGAATTAATGCTGTTCTCAATTTGCTGAGCAAGGAGCACTCTCAGAAACATCTCTCCCCAGCTTTGAAGTATAACTAATAAAACTGTAATATATTTAAAGTGCACAATATGAATTGTGAAATGATTTCTACAATCAAGTTAATTAACACCTTTATCATCTCATGCAGTTACTTTTTTTGGGTGAGAATGCTTAAGATCTATTCTCTCAGCATATTTCAAGTGTATAATACAGAGTTATTAACCATTTGCCTCCCATAAGCATCTATAGACACAAGCAGCGGACCTTCCGTTTTGGACGTGTGGCGGCTAACTGATTTAACTATAGCCACCATACTGTCCATCTCAGAACCTATTAATCTCATAACTGGAACTCTGTACCCTTTGAGCAAAATCTCCCCATCTCCCCCACCCTCAGGCAACCACCATTCTATTCTCTTTGTTGAGTTTGACTTGTTTTAAGATTCTGCATAGAAGTGATACCATACAGCATATGTCTTTCTCTGTCTGACTTAATTCATTTAGCATAATGCCCTCCAGGCTCATTCATGCTGTTGCAAATAGCCGAATAACCCTTTTTCATGGCTGAATAATATTCCACTGTGTGTATATGCCACATTTCCTTTACTCATTCATTTGTCGACTGACATTTAGGTTGATTCCTTATCTTGGCAAGCAACTGTATTCTTGGGCATTTATCCCAGAGAAATAGAAACTTGTTTTCATGCATGCTCAGGGCATTAATTCTGAAGAACCTCTAGGGATTGTATCAATGCCTTGGTTTGATATTATATCCTAGTTAGCAGGATGTTAACACTGGGGAGGCTAGGTGAAGGAATTCCCTGTGCATTTCTTCTCAACTTCCTGTGAATTGTTATTATTTCCAATGAAAAGTTTAAAAATAATAATAATGGAGGACACCGAACCTTTGAAAAAAAAATACAAGCTCTCTGGAGTCATCAGTAGCATCACCCCTACGCATGACTCCTCTCCATGCCTCCTGTGTTCCATACGATTCTGCTTACTCCCTCCTTTCTGTGGCAAACTCTTACTAACCTTTCAAAGCCCCATTCAAGTGTCACTTCTTCCAGATAGCCAGCCTAGAACTTTGGGGCTGGACTGTACTCCCCTTGAGTCTATTTGAGCATGCATCAGAGTGCCCATCGGTTCTAAGACCCTCTCCCCATCACAGTCAGCAACACTGACAACAAGAGCCCCTGAAAAGTATTTCAAATAGTTCTTCCCTGAACCTGGCACACAAAAAGCTCTTGGGACCCTTTGCTGAATGAAAGCTGAATGGTACCTACTAGAAGATGAAAGAGTATGTTTTCCCCATTTTACAGCAGAGGCTTTCAATCAAACAGTGGTTTAGTTCAGTGGCTCTCAAAGTGTTTCCTGGACTAGCAGCATTGGTATGGCACATTCTACCACAGACCCACCAAGTTGGAAACTAGAGGGAGAGGCCCAGTAACTTGTATTTTAACAAGTCCTCCTCCTGGGTGATTCTGAGGCACACTAAAGATGGAGACCCACTAGCTTAGTGGACTGATCCTTGGTCTTATGGCAGGTGGCCTTATATAAACACAATCACTAACTTACTCCATCCTTTCATCAAACATATACCAAGAATCTTACCATGTGCCAGATCTGTGCTGTATGATAATCATACAGATGAACTGGGAAGGTCTTAGCTCTTGAAAAGCATGAATGTGCTCTCTCTCTCTCAACTGGGCTAATAGAATGGAGAATGCTCAAGGTCAGGAAATACTCAGGGAACTGAGGGGCAGAGTGGTAGCCCCTAGTGCTGGGGGAGGTTCAGGAAAGATTTCCTGGAGGAGGAGCACTAGTGCTCAAGTGGGCAGGAAAGGGGTGGGATGTGAGGGTCAAGAGTGAAGAATTAACCAGGCAGAGGTAAGAACATGAGAACTGAAATGCAAACAGCCTACCTAAGAAACTGGAAGTGACCAGTGATGATGACATGTGGCACTACAGAAAGCCGGAGAGACAGGTGGGGTATTGGAGGCCACAGGGAGGCACTGAGGCTGTGTCCTGAGGGCTCTAAGACACCCGGGAGCAGGGGACATATATGGCCAGATATAGAAAGATTTCCCCTGGCTGCTGAGTGGAGGATGAACCAGAGGAAGTGGGAGGGAAGCTGGGGGTTCAGGGAGGTGTCCAGGGTGGGGCAGTGGGGACAGAAGGTGAGGGTAGGGGCAGATATACTCAGAAGGCTGAAGACCACAGTAAAGGAAAGGACAAAGGGAGACATCCAGAATGAGGCCCATGGCTCAGGTCTGATGACAAGAGAATGGTGGGGGTCCCTGGGACCCCAGAGGAGGAAGTGCACAGGGCACCAGGGCTGAAGGTAGCTGGGTTTATCCTGGAGGCATGTGGAGTCATGGAGGAGTTGGGACAATCCCTTAGGCTACCAGACTGGGGAAGGATCCAAGGGGACAGGACTGAAGCCTGAGAGGCTATGAAAACTGGGTAATGCAGGTGGCCTGGTCTTGGGGAGTGCGGCTGGAGAGAGAAATATATGGCCATGGTGGAAGGCGAATTCTCTTGCTCAAACAAGTGATATAGGTATCAAGAAAGTGGCAACCAATATTCTGCTGCAAGATAAGCCAACAGGAGTCCAGCTCAGGCACAGCCAACCCTCTGATGACCTGATGACTTGCAGGGTGCCAGGAACCCCATAAAACGGCCTTGGACTTATAGGGTATGTGCATTTCCTGGGAAAGAAGGATCCCCAGGTTTCACCAGATTCCTTAGTTTGAAAAGAGTGGAGATTCTGACCTTTCTGGGGATGGCTTGTATCTTGCGTAGGTAGCCGAGCCTGGGGTGGAGAAGCTCCCAGAAGGCTGTCGGTAGGGAGGGGCTTTGTCGACCCCTGCTGGTGATGCTGTGTAAGGGGTTTCTGGGAAGCTAACAGGCCTGGAACAGACAGGAGGGAGGAAGAAGGTAGGTGAGTGAGGAAGATACCCTTGCCCTCACAGAGGAGGGACAGACAGACCTTTCACTCAGGTCCAACCACATCCCATCTACTTTATCTGCTAGCATCCCCTGGGGGTGGAGAGGGCTGCTGAGCAAAGGGCAGCAGGAAGCTGGGGATACCCCTGCCGTCCCCTCCCCCTCTCCCACTTTGGCCTCCCATGCCCTCAGCCACTGAGGCCCTGACCGGGGTCTGATAGGGCTGTCGTCCTGGGACGACATGCTTCTCTGCAGCTTAGATTCCTCCATTTCTTGAAAACCTTTCTTTATCTTTCCCCCCCCCCGCCAAAATATATCTTTATTGATTTCAGAGAGGAAAGGAGAGGGAGAGATAGAAACATCAATGATGAGAGAGAGTCACTGACTGGCTGCCTCTTGCAGGTTCCCTACTGGGGAATCAAACCAGCAACCTAGACATGTGCCCTTGACCAGAATTGAACCTGGGACCCTTCAGTCCGCAGGCTGACGCTCTATCCACTGAGCCAAACCAGCTAGGGCCTTCCTTTATCTTTTAATATATAACACTAGAGGCCTGGTGCACGAAATTCATGCACTGGCGGGGGGTGTCCCTCAGCCCAACCTGCACTCTCTCCAATCTGGGACCCCTCAGGGGATGTCTGACTGCCTGTTTAGGCCCGATCCCACAGGCAGTCGGACATCCCTTTCACAATCCGGGACTGCTGGCTCCCAACTGCTCGCCTGCCTGCCTGATTGCCCCTAACCGCTTCTGCCTGCCAACCTGATCACCCCCTAACCACTGCCCTGCCAGCCTGATCGACGCCTAACTGCTCCCTTGCCGGGCCCGATAGTCCCCAACTGCCCTCCCCTGACAACCTGGTCACCCCCAAATGACCTCCTCTGCATATTCCCTCTTTATTAGATAGGGTTTTTTCTTTAACATATTGGACAGCCCTAACTGGTTTGGTTCAGTGGATGGAGTGTCAGCCTGCAGACTCAAGGGTCCCAGGTTCGATTCCGGTCTAGGGCATGTACCTGGGTTGGGGGCACATACCCAGTGGGGAGTGTGCAGGAGGCAGCTGATCGATGTTTCTCTCTCATAGATGTTTCTAGCTCTCTATCTCTTTCCCTTCCTCTCTGTAAAAAATCAATAAAATTTATTTAAAAATAAAAAGAAACATTTAAGATTCCTCCATATCTGCCTCAGTGTGACTCAGTGGTTGAGACCCCAGGCTGCCGTGGCTGCGAGAGGATCGTGCCCTGGGGGTGAGCGCTCCTCCCAGGCTGAGACCCCAGCCCAGGCTGCTGCTGCTGGGAGGGGATCGCGCCCTGGGGGTGCGTGACCCGCCCAGGCTGAGACCCCAGGCTGCCACTGCTGGGAGGGGATTGTGCTGTGGGGAGTGAATTTGTTTTTGTTTTTTATAAAGGGTCTGGAGGGCCTCTGGGTTCTCAGCGGCAGCCCTCCCTGAGACTGGGGGACTCTGGTGGGGCTGGGAAGACTGGGTGCTGCCATTTTGTCGTGGAGTGATGGTTAATTTGCATATTACTCTTTTATTAGATAGGATATTCAAAAGAATTTATCTGTAAGGTATGTCACCACAATAAACTCTTTGAACTAGAATGGTAGCAATACCTATACACATGTGGGCTGTTCCCCTTCCCATTTCCCTGCCTCCCTCAGGAAGTTATCCCATCCTATACTCTGTGCTTATCAGTCCCTTGACCTTTTAAAAAATATATAGTTTTAACCATACATAGTATGGTGAATTTCCACTTCAGACACTGAGCTATTAGCACTAGGCCCTCACACAACAAGCTCAGATTGTAAGTTGAAGGAAAGGGAGGCAGGGACAGAGGGAGGAAGGCATGGATGAATGAAGGGAGGAGGGGGGAAGACAAAGGACAAGAAGGAAAGGAGAAAGACTTAGAAGGGACTGGAAAGAAAAGGAAGGAGAGAGAAAAGGACAGGAGGGAGGCAGGGACAGGGGTTGATGCCCTTGGGGGTCCTTACCTCTTGCTGTGCAGAGGCTGGGACTCCCGAAAGGGGACCATGGGGGTCTGCTTCGGGGGCCGGCTCAGGGACTGAGCGTGGCCGGGGGTAGCAGGAGCGGCCCATTTGGAGGCTGGTAGAGAGTTGTGGGAGGCGGGCCCACTCCACTGCCAGGGAACATTGCTGCGGTAGGGGGGCCGGCCCCCGGAGGGCATGCTGTCCTGCTCAGGCTTGGGCTCCGAGGTATTCGCGTCGTAGGTCTCTGGCCACCCCCTAGGAAAAGAAACTTTGTTAGGCTTGACTTCATCTCCTCGCCCCTCTTCTCCTTCTCTATTCATTTTCCTTCCTCTCCCTTCTCCCTGACCCAGGCTTCAAGTCAGCCAGTGTCCTCCATGGACTGGCTCGGCCCCCCTTAGCAGTACTTGGGGCCAGAAAGGCAGATCCCATCCTAGCTAGTTTGGCTCAGTGGATAGAGTGTTGGACTATGGACCAAAGGGTCCCGGGTTTGATTCCCATCAAGGGCACATACCTAGGTTGCAGGATCCTCCCTGGGCCTGGACCCTGGTCGGGGCATGTGCAAGAGGCAACCAATCGATGTGTTTCTCTTACATCAATATTTCTCTCTGTCTCTCCCTCTCTCTCTAAGAAAGAAAAAAAAAATCAATGAAAAAATATCCTCCATGAGGATTAAAAAAAAGAAAGAAAGGGAGATATCCTTAGGATCAAAGGATAGTATCTGCTTTGTTCCAAGAATTTCAATGACAGCTGGAAGAAGAGCAGGGGACCTACTTTACAGGATGGTTAAAAAAAAAAAGAGTCACAGACCTAGCCGGTTTGGCTCAGTAGATAGTTGGCCTGTGAACTGAAGGGTCACGGGTTCGATTCTGGTCAAGGGCACGTACCTTGGCTGCAGGCTCCTCCCCGGCCCAGGCCCTGGTCAGGGCTTGTGTAGGAGGCAACCAATCAATGTGTTTCTCCCACATCAATATTTCTCTTTCTTTCCCTCTCTCTTCTACTCTCTCTAAAAGTCAATGGAAAAATATCCTTGGATGAGGATTAAAAAAAAAAAAAAAAGCCACAAAATCCAGAACCTTGAAATAAATGCAGAACTAACGGCCTGTGACTCACCCAGACCAGGCTGGCACAGGAATTGCAGCATTTCTGGCTGCAGGTGGGGAGATTCTTGGGCTGGGTTGGCATTCTCCACTGAGGCTGCAGTGCAGCAAGGAGGGCTCTGAGCCTGAGGAAGGAGCTATGCTCAAGAAAACCACCTCCCAGCAGCTGTGGGAGCTCAGTTCAGAGTACTTGGCTTGGAAGCTCTCATGCCCCCATTGAGCCAGTCCTCTGTGACTCTCCTGAGTCCTCTGGAGCCCAGGGAACTTTCAGGGCTTGGTGGCTGCGAGCCCAGGACATGGCTACTAAAGTTATCAAAAGGTGACCCGAGGGTGTGCTCTGGCACCTGGCAGACACATTGCTCCTCAGCAGCATGAAGGTCAGAGCTGACATTTGGCAGCTTGTTGTGACAGTCAGAGAGGAATGGTACTGACAGTCCAGAGAAGAATGGTACCAGGTGAGGAATGACAAGAACACAAATGTCTAACAGAGTTCGTAGATATGGTAGGCTGGGTAGAAGTAGAGGAGGGCAGCATCCTGGCCCCAGGCAGTGCACACCTGCTGTTGCCTGCCCAGCTTCCACACCTGGCTCCTGAAAGCAGGTCTGTGGGTTCTGGGTAGGGCTTGACCCCATTGCTTGGCTCCAGGTAAGAGCATGTGACCTAGGTCTGGCCAGTCAGAAACTTCTCTCCTTCTGGACATGACTGACATACGACTGCCATGTGCCACTGCCATGTGCCCTAAAGTGGGGTCAATCAGACACAGTGGGCATCAACTCCGGAACTGTTTCTAAAACTACTGGAGGAAAATTCTGTTTCACTGTGGCTGCTGAGCTGGGGAGACCAATAGCTGGGGCTGTGAGGAGGAGTGGGCCATCTTTGTCCCCATGAAGTAGGAGATGGCTTCAGAATGACAGTAATGCAGAAAAAGAGGCAGATGATAGATTCCTGATGAGGGTGCCTGAGTCCTTGCACAGAGCCTTGCCTAAATTTTGCCCTGTCTCCCAATCTTGTCAAGCACATAAGCCAGCACAGTCACTCTTCTGCTTTATCATGCTTGAGTTGGTTCTGTTAATCCTGATCAGCCCATCACACTTTAGAGAGACGTACACGGAAACACAGAGAAGGTCACACAGGCAGTAAGAAATGAAACTACATTCAAACACAGTTGAGCCCTGATGGTGTAGTTCAGTTGGTTGGAGTGTTGTCCCATGCACTGAAGGGTTGCAGGTCCGATTTCGGTCAGGGAACATACCCAGGTTGTGGGTTCCCTCCCTGGTTGGACACGAATGATAGGCAACTGACTGATGTTTCTCTCTCTCCCTGAAATCAATAAAAACATATCCTTAGGTGAGAATTAAAATTTAACAAACCAACAGTGGACTCCAAAGCCCACAAAATTAACCACCATACACACTGGCCCACTGTGCGGTGGTTTGGGAACCACTGGGTAATTTTTTGGGTCCCCAACTCCTCCCCACCCCCGGCTGTCCCCCAGTTATTAATAGCTTCACCTTTGGCTAGAAGCCTCGGGGCATGACCTCAAAGAGGGAAACCTTCTCCAATCATTTTTTTTCTAATCATTCTTTTTTATTTTTTATTTTTTAATTTTTTTAATTTTATTTTTATTTTTTTTAAAATATATTTTATTGATTTCTTACAGAGCAGAAAGGGAGAGGACAGATAGTTAGAAACATCGATGAGAGAGAAACATCGATCAGCTGCCTCCTGCACACCTCCCACTGGGGATGTGCCTGCAACCCAGGTACATGCCCTTAACCGGAATCGAACCCGGGACCCTTCAGTCCGCAGGCCGACGCTCTATCCACTGAGCCAAACCGGTCAGGGCTCTTTTTTATTTTTTAAATTACAGTTGGCATACATATTAGTTTCAGGTGTACACCCGTGATAAGACATTATAAAACAAGTGACCGTCCTGAAAAATCTCATACCCATCTGACACCTTACATAGTTATTAGAATATTATTGACTATATTCCCTATGCTATACTTTACAACCCCAATGACTACACTATAACTACTAATTTGTACTTCTAAATCCCTTCACCTTTTTCATCCATCTCCCCAACCCCCTTCCCATCTGGCAACTATCAAAATGTTCTCTGTATATTTAATTCTGTTTCTGTTCTGCTTGTTTATTTTGATTTTTAGATTTAATTGTTGACAGATATGTATTTATTGCCATTTTATTGTTCATATTTTTGATCTTTATTTTTCTTCTTTAAAAAAATATGTTTTTGCCCTAACCGGTTTGGCTCAGTGGATAGTGTCGGCCTGCGGACTGAAGGGTCCCGGGTTCGATTCCGGTCAAGGGCATGTACCTAGGTTGTGGGCACATCCCCAGTAGGAGGTGTGCAGGAGGCAGCTGATCGGTGTTTCTCTTTCATCAATATTTCTAACTCTCTCTCCCTCTCCCTTCCTCTCTGTAAAAAATCAATAACATATTAAAAAATATGTTTTTATTGATTTCAGAGAGAGGAAGGGAGAGGGAGAGAGAGATAAACATCAATGAGAGAATCATTGATTGGCTGCCTCCTGCACGCCCCCTACTGGGGATTGAGCCTGCAATTTGGGCATGTGCCCTAACCAGGAATTGAACCATTACTTCCTGTTTTATAGGTCAATGCCCAACCACTGAACCTCACTGGCTGGGTTCCTTCTTTTTCCTAAAGAAGACTCTTTAACTTTTCATATAATACTGGTTTGTTGGCGATGAACTCCTTTAGCTTTTTCTTGTCTTCGTAGCTCTTTATCTGACCTTCAATTCTAAATGAGAGCTTTGCTGGGTAATCTTGGTTGTAGGTCCTTGCTTTTCATCCAATCAGGTTGAAGGCAGCAGACAGTGGTGGAGAGGCAGGGCTCCTGGGCTCTTTCAAATTCCAGTTCTGCCCCTTATGGCCTCAATGGCCTTGAGTAAGAGATTTCCTTATAAAAACCTCAGTTTCCTAATCTGTAAGATGGGGTGGTTGTGAGCATTCTAGATACATTAGTAGAAAGTCTGGTGCTTAATAAACAGGCATTTCTTTCTGGCAGTTTCTGTTTGGCTAGTCTTCTCCAGCCAATTCTGTGGACAGCCTCCTTGTTCTTCCCATATGTTCAGAATCCAAAGTCTCTCTTTCACTTTCTTCTTTAATTTTTAATTGTATTATTATTTTAAATATTTATTAAATTGATTGGGATGACACTGATCAACATGGACATATACGTTTCAGGGGTGGATATCTATGTTACCAGATCTGTATATTGCACTGTGTGCCCACCATCCAAAGTCAAATCTTCTCATGTCATCTTATATTATGACCACTTTCTCCCTCCACCCCTTTTCCTCTGGCAATCACCACACTGCTGTTTGTGTCCAGGAGTTTCAGTTTTATATCCCACATATGAGTGAAATAATTTAGTTTTTAGCTTTTTCTGACTGACTTATTTCACTTAGCATAATGTTCTCAAGGTCCATCCATATTGTTGTAGATGGCACTATTTTGTCATTTCTTATGGCTGAGTATCATTATGTATATGTACCACATCTTTATCCAGCCCTCTATCGCATGACACTTTGGCTGTTTCCATGTCTTGGCCACCATGAATAATGCTGCAATGAACACAGGGGTGCATATATCTTTGCAGATACATGATTTTGAGTTTCTTGGGTATATACTCAGGAGAGGGATTGGTGGGCCATATGGTAGCTCTATTCTTAAATTTTTTGAGGGATTGCCAGACGGCTTTCCATAGTGGTTGTACCAGTCTACATTCCTACCAGCAGTGAATGAGGGTTCCCTTTTTTCCACAACCTCTCCCACACTTGTTATTGCTTGTTTTATTGATAGTATCCACTCTAACAAATGTGAGGTGGTATCTCATTGTAGTTTTGATTTGCATTTCCCTAATTGCGAGACTGAACTTCTTTTCATACAGCTATTGGCTGTTCACAGGTCTTCTTGGGAGAGGTTATTTTCAGATCCTCTGCCCACTTTTTTAATGGGTTGTTTGGTATAGAGTTTTATGAGTTCTTTATATTTTGGAAATTAAATTTTTGTTGGAAATACTGTTCGCAAATATCTCCCATCTGGTTGGCTGCCTCTTTGTTTTGTTGTCAGTTTCTCTTGCTGTGCAGAAGTTTTTAGTTTGATATAGTCCCCATTCATTTATTTTTGCCTTTACTTCCCTTGCCTTTGGGTCAAATTCATAAAATGTTCTCTATAATCAAAGTCCTTAAGTTTGATACCTATCTTTTCTTTTGTGCAACTTAGTGTTTTGGGTCTTATATTTAGGTCTTTGATCAATTTTGAATTAATTTTTGTACGTGAAGACAAACTATAATCCATGTGGCTTTCTAGTTTTCCCAGCACCATTTATTGAAGAGACTATCTTTATTCCATTGTGTTTCTGACTCCTTTGTCGAAAATTACCTGTCCATATTCATGTGATTTTATAGCTGGGCTCTCTACTGTTCCATTCATCTGTGTGTCTGTTTCTCTGCCAATACCATACTGTTTTGATTATCGTAGCTCTGTAGTATAATTTGAAGTCAGGTAGTGCAATACCTCCAGCTTCATCCTTTTTTTCTCAGGATTGCTTTGGCTCTTTGGGGGTCTTTTGTGGTTCCATAAAAATCTGATGATTTCTTGTTCTATTTCTTTAAAAAATGACACTGGGATTTTGGTGGGGAATGCATTAAATCTGTATATTGCTTTGGATAATATGGCCATTTTAACTATGTTGATTCTTCCAATCCATGAACATGGGATACTTTTCCATTTTGTTGTGTCTTTTTCAATCTCTTTTAATAATGCTTTGTAATTTTTAGGATACAGGTCTTTCATGTTCTTTGTTAAGTTTATTTGTAAGTATTTTATTTTTTTGGTTGCAATTGCAAAAGGAATTTTTTCCCCCTGAAGTTTTGTTATTAGTATACAGAAAGGCAATGGATTTTTGCACACTGATTTTGTATCCTGCAACTTGACTGTATTTATTTATTGTTTCTAATCGTTCCCTTGCCTAATTGCTCTGGCTAGGACTTCCAGCACTATGTTGAATAAAAGTGGTGAAAGTGGACATTCTTGTCTTGTTCTTGATCTTACAGGAAAAGCTTTCAATTTTTCACCATTAAGTAGTTGCGGGTTTATCCTATATGGCTTTATTTTGTTGAGGTATTTTCCTTCTATTCTTATTTGAGTGTTTTAATCATAAATGGATGTTATGTCATATCAAATGCTTTTTCTGCATCTACTGACAAGCTCATGATTTTTATTCTTTCTTTTGTTAATGTGGTGTATTACACTGATTGACTTGCATGTATTGAACCACCCTTGTGCCCCTGAAATGAACCCCACTTGATTGTGATGTATTATTTTTTGATGTACTGTTGTATTCAATTTGCTAGTATTTTGTTTAGGATTTTTGCATCTGTATTAATCAGAGATATTAGTCTGTAGTTTCCTTTTTCTGTGTTACCTTTGCCAGGTTTTGGTATCAGGGTTATATTGGCCTCATAGAATGTGTTAGGAAGTATTGCCTCTTCTTCAATTTTTTGGAAGAGTTTGAGAAGGATAGGTTTTAAATCTTCTTTGAACATTTGGTAGAATTCTCTGGTGAAGTCATCTGTTTCTGGACTTTTATTTTTGGGGAGGATTTTGATGGCTGTTTCAATTTCCTCACTGCTGATCCATCTATTTAGATTTTCCAATTCTTCATGATTTAGTCTAGGAAGGTTATATATTTCTAGGAACTTATCCATTTGTTTTAGATTATTGAATTTGGTGGCATATAGTTTTTCATGATATTCTAGTATGATCCTTTGTATATCTGTAATATCTTTGGTGACTTCTCTCTTATTTCTGAGTTTGTTTATGTGGGTCTTTCCTTTTTTTTCCTTAGTGAGTCTAGCTAGGGGTTTGTCAACTTTAATAATCTTTTCTAAGAACCAGCTTTTTGTTTTATTATTTTTTGTATAGTTCTTTTGTTTTCTATTTATTCAATTCTGCTCTAATTTTTATTATTTCCTTTCTTCTGCTGACGTTGGGCTGTTTTTGTTCTTCTTTTTCTAGCTCTTTAAGATATGATGTTAGGTTGTTTACTTGGGATTTCTCATTTCTTGAGATAGACCTCTTTTTTTTTTTTTAATATATTTTATTGATTTTTTTACAGAGAGGAAGGAAGAGGGATAGAGAGCTAGAAACATCGATGAGAGAGAAACATCGATCAGCTGCCCCCTGCACACCTCCCACTGGGGATGTGACCACAACCAAGTTACGCGCCCTTGACCGGAATCGAACCCGGGACCCTTCAGTCCGCAGGCCGACGCTCTATCCACTGAGCCAAACCGGTTTTGGCGAGATAGACCTCTTATTACTGCTTTCACTGCATCCCAGAAGTTTTGATATGTTGTATTGTCATTCTCATTTGTCTCTATATATCTTCTGATCTCATATTTTAGTTCTCCTTTGACCAGTCATTTTTTTAGTAGTATGTTGTTTAATCTCCATGTATTTGTGGTTCCTTACTTACTTTTTGCAATTTATTTCTAACTCCAGGGCACTGTAATCAGAAAATATGCTTGGTATAATTTCAACCTTCTTGAATCTGTTGATGATGCTAGTTTTGTGATCCAATATATGGTCTACCCTTGACAATATTCCATGTGCACTGGAGAAGAATGTATAATCTGATGTTCTGGGATAAAAGGTTCTGTAAATGTCAATTATGTCCATTTGGTCTAGTGTTTCATTTAAGGATGGTATTTCTTTATTTTCCGTTTGTTTGATCTGCCTAGATATTTCAATGGAGTATTAAGGTCCCCAACTATGATTGTGTTTTGATCTGTTTCTTCCTTTAGTTCTATGAGATGTTTTATGTATTTCACTGCTCCCTTGTTGGGTGCATATTCTTAATAGAAGTTATGTTTTCTTGATGTAATGTCCCCTTTATCATTATAAAGTGTCCATCTTTGTCTCTTGTTATCTTGAAAACTATTTTGCTAGATATAAGTATGGCTATACCTGCTTTTCTGTGGATGCTATTTGCTTGGAGAATCATTTCCTACCCTATTAGTTTAAATATACCTTTGTCTTTGCAGCTTGGATGTGGGCAGCACATGGTTTTGTTTTGTTTTGTATCTACTCTGCTACTCTGTGCCTCTTTATTGGTGAATTCAGGCCATTTACATTTAGGGTAATTATTGATGTACTAGAGGCCTGATGCATGAAAATTCATGCACTGGGGGGGAGGGGTCCCTCAGCCCGGCCTGCCCCCTCTCACAGTCCGGGAGCCCTCAGGGGCGGGAGGCAACCAGGCAATCAGGGGAAGGTGACACCCCATCACGCCTCTGCTGCTGCTACTGCTGGCAGCGCAAGCCTCAGGTCACCTGAGCCTCGGGCAGTGCTGGGTGGCTGGGCAGTCGCCATCCAAGGCTTGCCTGTGCCTCAGGTTGGCCCTGGGCAGCTGGGAAGCCGCCATCTGAGGCTTGCCTGCACCCCAGGCCAGCCCTGGGCAGCTGGGGGGCTGAGGGACTCTGGAGGCAGGTGCACGGAGTGGCCGGGCCTGCCTGGGGGTGGGCCTGGCCTTGCCCCGGGCCTGACGCCCCGAAGGGGCTGAGGGGACTGGGTGCTGCCATCTGTGGCTATGGGCATGGCCATATTTGAGGGTGTGGCAGTCAATTAGCATATTCCCTCTTTATTAGATAGGATGAGTATCTCCTATAGCCATTTTACCTTTTATTTTCTAATTGTTCTGTGCCTCAATTGGTTCTTTTCCTTTGTGTTTCTGTCTGTTGTGTTTGTTTAGTGGTATTCCATTCTTTCCATGGTTTCCTCTTTTTTTTTTTTTTTAAGCTATGTGTCCTGGTTTGGGGATTTTTGTGTGTTTACCATTAGGTTTATACAAAATAAACTTGCATATATACCGTAGTTTTTTTTTTTTTCCTTTTGAGTGCACCTGATCTTCATCCTCTTTGCCAGTACAGACCTTTACCCCCTCCTCTTTTATGTTTTTTGGTTGTCTGTCACAAATTATCTGTGTTTATGCTGTAAGTTTTTTGGTGATCTTACTCATAGTGTTGTGACTTTATGCTATGTGTTTCAGGTAGAATAACTCCCTTGCAATGGAGGTTTTCTGGTAATAAAATCCCTCAATTCTGTATGTCTGGGAATGTTTTTATTTCTCCTTCATATTTAAAGGATAACTTTGCTGGATATTATTATTCATGGCTGGGAATTTCTCTCTTTCAGAGTCTGAATATTTGGTTCCACTCTCTTCTGGCTGGTAGAGTTTCTGCTGAGAAGTTGGATGAAATTCTGATGGGTTTTCCTTTGTAGGTCACTTCCTTCTTTTCCCTGGATGCTTGGAGAATTATTTTTTCTCATTAATTTTAAAAAATATATATTTTTATTGATTTCAGAGAGGAAGGGAGAGGGAGAGATAGAAAAATCAATGACAAGAGAGAATCATTGATCGGCTGCCTCCTGCATGCCCCACACTGGGGATCAAGCCCACAACCCCGGCATGTGCCTTGACCGGGAATCGTGTTCAACCACTGAGCCATGCTGGCTGGGCTGTCATTAATTTTTGACAGCTTCAATACTAAGTGCCTTGGAGAGGGCCTGGTTGGATTGAGGTAACTAGGTGTTCTGTTTGCTTCTTGGGATTCGAGCATTAATTCTTTCCATAGATTTGGGAAGTTCTCATCCACTATTTGTTTTAATAGACTCTCCATTCTATGCTCCCTCTCTTCCTCCTCTGCAATGCCTATAATTCTTTTTTTTTCTTTTATATATATTTTTATTAAGGTATTATATGTGTACATATCTTACCATTGGCCTATAATTCTAATATTGCTTTTTCTGATTGTTCTCATAGAGCTTTTTCACCTTTATTTATGCTCAGGTCTCTCTCTTCTTCCCTCTGCATCATTTCTTGATTCCTATCTTCAATATCACTAATTCTTTCCTCCATCTGGTTGGTTCTGTTTTCTATGCTCAGTAGTTCACTTTTAATCTCCTTAATTGCATGCTTCATTTCCAGGATTTCTGATTGGTTCTTTTTAAAAGTTTCAATCTTTTTGGTAAAGTACTTGCTTTATTTTCTGAGTGCACTTAATTGCCTGTCAGTATTTTCTCACATATCCTTGAGTATTTTCAGGACTGCAATCTTAATATCTCTGTCATTTATATCACACTAGAGGCCTGGTGCACGAAAATTCGTGCACTGGAGGGGTGTACCCCTCAGTCCAGCCTGCTCCCTCTCACAGTCCTGGAGCCTAAGCCACAGTCTGGACTCCCTCTGTGGGAGGCGACCTGACTGAACAGGGAAGGCACTGCCCCCATCATCCCGCTGCTGCTGCTGTTGCCACTGCCAGCTGCAGGGGCTGCAAGGCCTGAGCCTTGAGCCTTGCAGCTACCTGAGCCCATAGCTGCCTGAGCCCCAGGCCTCGCAGCCACCAGGGCTCACGGCTGCCTGAGCTCCAGGCCTCTCAGCCACCAGGGCTCACGGCTGCCTGAGCTCCAGGCCTCACAGCCACCAGGGCTCATGGCTGCCTGACCCCTAGGCCTCGCAGCCACCAGGGCTCATGGCTGCCTGACCCCTAGGCCTCGCAGTCACCAGGGCTCATGGCTGCCCGAGCCCCAGGCTTCGCAGCCACCAGGGCCCATGGCTGCCCAAGCCCCAGGCCTCATAGTTGCCAGGGCTCTCGGCTGCCCAAGCCCCAGGCCTCGCAGCCGCCAGGGCTCATGGCTGTCCAAGTCCCAGGCCTCGCAGTCGCCAGGGCTCATGGCTGCCTGAGCCCATAGCTGCCTGAGCCCACGGCGGGCTGAGCCCACGGCGGGCTGAGCCCATGGCTGCCTGAGCCCCGGGCCTCACAGCTGCTTGAGCCCACAGTTGCCATGAACCCAGCGCCATGCAGTGCTGGCCCCCCCTGTCTGTGTCTGCTTCTGGGCCGCCCGAGCCACCATGCCGGCTTGCGCAGGACCCCTGCCTCTGTCTCCATCTCTGCTCCAGGCCTCACCTGCGTGTACAACCTCCTCCTGTTGGTCATGAACAGTTAGGGAGTTTTAGCCTAATTTTCATATTATCTCTTTATATATAGAGATATTTCCATGTGTTTCAGCTTGCTTTCTGGGGATTTTTCCATTTTCTTTCTGACCATCCTTGTTAGCGTGGTTATTCATGGTGTTTGCTCTTCTCCTCTGTCTAGGCATGCAGCTTACTTTGGAGAGGTCTTTCTACTATTTTCCAGTAGATGGCGCTGAATCACAAGATTTTTTTTTTTTTTTTTTTTTAGCTTTGCGATCTCCCAGTCTTGAACCTCCGCGGCTTCCATAAGACAGTACAGCCTTACTGCTTGGGAGTGGGGTTTGTGTTGCCCTCACAGTAATGGTGGCTTCTGACCTCTGTGGGGTCCTGTCCCAAGCACCCTTCCTGGGACCACTCACAGAGGGAAACCGGTTCTACTGCAATAGCTCTTGCCAATAATATGCTCCTGGACTGACTCCAAGGGCAAAGGGAGGCGAGTTATGGGAGTCCAAGTGGCAGCAGTGCTCTGTGATTCTGTTTCTTTGCCTCAAATACCACTGCCGGCAAAAAGTGCAGAGCTGTATGGCAGAACCCCATTCTCTGTCCGGTGTCTGATGACTCAAGACACTGTGCACTCCCTCACCGCTCGCCTTGCTGGGCTGCCCCTTCCCCCTCTCCCCACTGCAGCTCTCTGTTCCTCCTGGCCAAGGAAGCGCCTGCTACTGCCCGTTTCTCCATTTTCCCAGCCAAGGCACAAGCTCTCAGCGGCAGGGCTATGTCTGCAGGCTGACTGTGCTTTCCTCTCTTCTTGACTCCCCATTTAATCCCAGTTGCCCACTTTTAGATGTTTCAATGTGTGGGTCTCTCAGGCATGTGTCTGTGTTGAGCAGAGATTTCTTTGTTGAATTATAGTTCGTTAACTTGTTGAAATTTCACAGGGAGAGGACAAAGTGTGCTCTCACGCTGCCATTCCTCTGAGGCCTCTCTCTTCCACTTTCTTAAGTCCAATCACACCCACCCGAGGTTCTGGAACAAATTTCTCTCCAGCCATCTGAAAGCTACCAGCATCTTCCCTAGCCAGTTTGACTCAGTGGATAGAGCGTCGGCCTGCAGACTGAGGGTCCTGGGTTTGATTCCGATCAAGGGCATGTGCCCAGGTTGTGGGCTTGATACCTTGTAGGGGGCATGCAGGAGGCAGCCGATCAATGATTCTCTCTCATCACTGATATTTTTATCTCTTTCCCTTCCCTTCCTCTCTGAAATCAAGAAAAAAATAAATTTAAAAAATTACACATCAATTTAAAAATAAATTATGAAAGTCACCAGCATTTAAATCCCCTAAGAACTTTGTAGAGGAATGCAGCTTCCTATATCCCACCTTGGCTCACCTAAAGCAGAATCCTCCTTGAGGTGGGACCCAGGAATCTGCATTTTACCTAGCTGCTAGGGATAAAAATGTTTGAGAAGCTCACTTCTTGGATTTAGGTTTTGAAGTGTTTTTAAAGACTAAATTGGTATAAAAGGACATTACTGTCCCCTATTTTGTCCTCTAGTTTCACCCATCAGAAACAACCAGCTTCCAGTTTCTTACATATTCTTTCAGAAATATCCTATGCAGCCCCAGCCTGTTTGGCTTAGTGGATAGAGTGTTGGCCTGGGGACTGAAGGGTCCTGGGTTCGATTCTGGGCAAGAGCACATGCCTGTGGTTATGGGCTCGATCCCCAGTAGGGGGCATGCAGAAGGCATCCAATGAGCAATGATTATCTGTCATCATTGATGCTTCTATCTCTTTCTCCCTTTCCCTTCCTCTCTGAAATCAATAAAAATATACTAAAAAAAAATGAAACAAAACAAAAAAACAGAAAAGAAATATCCTATGCAGGTGTGGAAATATTTAAAACTAGAGGCCTGGTGCACAAAATTTGTGCATGGGGAGGGGTGGGGGGAGGCGTTCCTCAGCCTGGCCTGCACCCTCTCGAAATCCGGGGCCCCTTGACATCCCTCTCACAATCCGGGACTGCTGGCTCCTAACCACTCACCTGCCTGCCTGCCTGATTGCCCCTAACCACTCGCCTGTCTGTCTGATCGCCCCTAACCACTCTGCCTGCCTGCCTGATCGCCCCTAACCACTCGCCTGCCTGCCTGATTGCCCCTAACTGCCTCTGCCTCGGCCCCTGTCACCACAGCTTCATCCGGAAGGATGTCCGGCTCTCCAGTCTAATTAGCATATTACACTTTTATTATTATAGCACACTTAACCTCAGATACCATCTTGCCCACCCCCCCGCCCTCTTGGCATTAATTAACAGATTCACCTTCCTTCTTTGCTTCCTTCCATTTATTAAATGTTTTTGTTGACTTTTAGAGAGAGGGAAAGGGAGGAGGGGGAGGGAGGGAGAGAGAATCATTTATACGTGAGAGAAACATCGACTGCTTGCCTCCTGTAGGCAGCCTGACTGGGGATGAACCTACAACCTAGGCATGTGCCCTGACTGGAATCAAACTGATGACCTTTTGGTGCATGGGATGACGCCCAACCAACTTAGCCACACCAGCCAGGGCTCACCTCACTTTAAATAACCAGTTACTATTCCATCATGTAAGGACCTGGGATTTAATTAGCCAGACCCTATGGCTGGATACTTAGATTGCTTTTAAATCTTTTGCTCGACCAACAATATTGCACAAAATATTCCTTTTTGAACTCTTGGCCACTCGCGGGAGATGTCTGAGGGAGGATGCCCCTGGGCTTGCAGACCACTTTTCCTCACTGCCTCCTTGGCCTTGATTCCTAATTCCTGGGGGTCATGGGGACTCCTTTCTTATCTCTCCTACTCACTTACTTGTGCAGATTCAATTTCCCTTCTGAGGGAGGACTTTCCAACTCCCCGCCCCATCTGAGGTCTAAAGTCCAATTAAAGAGGACAAACGCCTCACAGATCCCCTTCCCCATCAGGCAGCAAAGCAACAGAGACAACAAGGTGAGAACATTCCTCCTGAGCCTGTGCAAGCACCCAACGTCAAAATGACATATTTCATCAGGGCCTCTGAGATGTCCTCCTGGCTACCTGGTTCAGCCCAGCTATGGCCTAGCAGTGCAGGGCTCACTTGAGAACCCCAGCCTTGTGGCCTAGAGGTGCAAGGATGTCCCCCTGTACTCTACCCTGTGTCCCAAGAGCACGGGGTCTGGATATGTGCCCTCCAGAGCCTGGCTAATGGCAAGGAGAGCATCTTTGCCCATCCCTGAGAGCTTCCAGTCAGAGCTCATTGTGACACTTGAGCCAGGAGGCCAGGGTTGCATTAGGAGGCTGAAGGGACCCTTGAGTTGGGTTATCAGCTCTCTGAAGGAGGCCAGTCAGACACTCTTGCATTTGGAGTACAACAAAACCCACACGAGTCCCAACCCACACCCGCCCCTGTGAACAGGAGATCCTGTTTTGTAGCCACTTTGTAAAGTGAGCAGGATGACAGTTTTTCTCCTAAATAGGGCAGGGAATAGAACTCGTCTGTCTGGTTACACCCTCCCTGGTATGTCTCGCCAAAGCTAGAGAAGTGAGATTGCAGACTTTCACCTTTATTCAGCTGGGCCCTGCTGCAGGTGTAGGGCACCTTCACGTCCTCTCACACTCCCTGAGTTTTGTAGAGTCATCCGACAGGTGGGCTGGCTTGCTGCATGCATACATGTAGGGATGAGCATGAATGTAGGGAGAGGAGAGGGGGAGCCAGCTTGTGGGGTTACTTTGGTTTGACTTGCCCCTGCAGCATGGGTGGCTGGGCTTTGGCTCTGCAAAGATGGAGGAGGCCCCAGAATAGGACTGGGAAAAGGGATACCTGAGGCCTGACAGGAGTCCCGAGGCTGAGGGACCAGGGTGTGCATGTGGGCGGCCAAACCCTTGGTTGCAGGGCTTAGACTTGCCCAGACTGTCCCCCACTGAGTTCAAAGCAAGCAGGACTCAGGAAGGTGGGGATGGAATAACCAGAACTTGCATATTGGGGCGTTTTCAACATCTCTCTTTTTTTAAAAAAAATATTTTTATTTATTTCAGAGAGCAAGGGAGAGACAGAAACATCGATGATGAGAGAGAATCATTGATTGGCTGCCTCCTGCATGTCCCCCACTGGGGATCGAGCCCGTAACCTGGCATATGCCCTTGACTGGAATTGAACCCAGGACCCTTCAGTCCACAGGCTGATGCTCTATCCACTGAGCAATATCAGCTATGGTGAGTTTTCAACATCTTTTAGAGGCAGCAGAGCATATGGGAATGGGCAACCTGGATTGAGTTTGCTCTGTCACTTACTAGATGTACAACTTTGCACCAAGAGACTTGACTGTTCCACTCTGGGCCTCACTTTCTTACCTGTTAAGTGGGGATCACACCAGTCCTGGGAGTTCATGTGTATAAGCACTCCATGTCACCTCATCTCATGCCTTCCTCTTGGGTTACTCTGCTCTAGTCATACCACCCTACTTCTTTTTAATGTATTGATTTTGAGAGAGAGAGAGAGAGAGAGAGAGAGAAAGAAAAGAGAGAGAGAGAATATTGATTTGTTGTTACACCTATTTATGCATTCATTGGTTGCTTCTAGTATGTGTCCTGACTCGGGATTGAACTTGCAATCTTGGTGCATCAGAATAACGCTCTAACCAATAAGCTACCCGACCAGGGTGTGTTTAATCACTTTTAACTGTTGCTAAGAGGAATTGGTTCAGGCTCTTGTGAACTTTGGGAATTTCTCTAATCCTTTCAGGTGTTCCTCCAACCCTCCACCTTTAATTTCTTAAAGCAGTCACATCATGCTCCTACTGATCTGTCAACAAGCTGAGGACCTTTGTTCTCACCTTTGTGATGGATGCTCTCCCTTCCCTGCAAGGCCTTCTTCTGGCTCATTCTCACTTTCTCGACCATCTTCTCCAAGATCAGGTCATGCCCTTCATTTCTTCACACTCAGTTATCTCACAGCTAGTGTCTCTAGAGTGCCTGCTACAGGCCAAATACTATTTCACATGGTTTACCAGTCTTACCTCCTCCAATGCTGCGACAACCCTTTGAGGAAATGATCTATTATCATCCCAATTTTACAAATGAAGAAACTGAGGTACAGGGGATGAGGCCACTTGCAAAGGGCTATAGCTAATAAAAGGAGCTGGGATTCAAAACTAGGCAATCTCACTGCAGAGCCCACCTTCCCACTACACTCGGCTGCCTCCCCTTTTTGCTGTATGAAATTGTCTTATTTGCTTAGTTGTTTATTGTCTGTCTCCTGAACCATTTGTTAGCTCCATCAGGGCCAAATCCTTGACTGCCCTCTGTGCAGCTTGGAATGTAGTGATTTTCCCTCTCTGTCTCTGGTCACTTCTGGAGGTGGCTAGGGTACCAACTCATCAATCCAAAAACTGAATTTATCCTGTCTTCCCTGTGTAAATTATACCTCAGAATAACCATATAGTTACTGAAGGCAAGTTCTTTTTAGAAGAATTACAGCCAATAAATGAAGAAAAAATGACAGCATTGAGCGTATCTATAATAATAAAAGCATAATATGCTAATTAGACCAGACGCTGCTGCGGGGGCTGTGAGGGAAGCCGGGTCCGCAAGGGAAGCTGGGTCCCGGGTGCCAGAAGGAAGCCGGTGCTGGCAGCTGGGGGAAGGAAGGCCTACTCTTGCATGAATTTCATGCATCGGGCCTCTAGTAAAAACTATAATGAAAAAATAAATCTAGGTAATGATCGCAATGGCTGCTGAAAGCTGAGGGGAAATGTATGATGACAAGTCAGGTTGCCACACATGAACCCTCTGATGGCCCTTAGCATCACTCACAGAGGGACAGCCAGATACATGGTGCCTCCTGATGGACACATACTGGTAAGTGTTGTTACCAAAAGAAATTTAACCACAATCTGGTCAATATTGAACTCCAGTTTATGGGGAAAACACGTGCTAAAGGAACAGGGGATGCAAGCAGCTAATTTCATGAAGTGGGAAACTCTTGGAACAGCGGCCTGGTTTCTTCCCCAAATAAGTTGCAAGAAAAAAAAAAAATAAAAGGGAGAACTACAGATTAAAAGAGCATGAAGAGATACATCAACCAAATGCAACAGGAGGAGCCTGATTAACAAAACAACCGTTTTTTAAAAGTATCTCTGATATGACAGAAGTTAATGGACTGTGTAATTGATATTCACTTACTCTTAAAATTTGTAAGTGTTATAGTAATTTTTTAAAGGTCTTAATGGGGTAGAGATACAATCCAAGAATTTGGATTGTTTAAATAGTTCAATGTGGGGAAGTTAAGAGATTTAAAAACAAAAAACTGGCCACATATTGACAAATGTTGAAATAACAGGTTCAGTGTACTTTTAATATGTTTGAAACATTCCATTAAAAAAAAAGAAAAGAAAAGAAAAGAAACAAACCTTGCACTGGCTTCCTACTGAATAATACCAAGCTCGTCACTGTGTCCAGAAAGCCGCCCTTAGTCCCTCTCTCCCACCTCTCACCCCTGCTTACTCTGTTCCAGCCACTGTGCTATAGGAACATGCCCAGTACACTTGCACTTCAGAGACTGCTCTGGCCAGTCCCTGTCTGGCCTAGAAAACCAGATGGCTACCTCTGCCCACGAGCCTTCTATGACCACTCTGTCTGTAGCTCTCTGCCATGCTACAGACCCTGTATTTAACCCAACTTTAATCCTCTCCTTAGATCTCATTGCTGCCTGATCCTAGATTACCTGCCTATTTAATAACTAGAGGCCTGGTGCACGAATTCGTGCACGGGTGGGGTCACTCAGCCTGGCCAGCATTGGGGCCAATTGCGGGGGCGGGGGGTCGGCTGGCTGGTGGGGAGGGGCCGCAGGAGGTTTGCTGGCTGGCCAGGGGGAGGGACAGTGGGAGGTTGGCTGTGGGAATGCACTGACCACCAGGGAGCAGCTCCTACGTTGAGTGGCTGCCACCTGGTGGTCAGTGTGTGTCACAGTAACCGGTCAACTGGTTGTTCTGTTGCTTAGGTTTTTATATATATAGACTAGAGGCCCGGTGCATGAAATTTGTGCACTGGGGGGGGGGTCCCTCAGCCCGGCCTGTACCCTCTCCAATCTGGGAACCCCTCGGGGGATGTCTGACTGCTGGTTTAGGCCTGATCCCTGCTGTGGACATCCCTCTCGCAATCTGGGACCACTGGTTCCTAACCACTTGCCTGCCTGCCTGCCTGCCTGATTGCCCCTAACTGCCTCTGCCTGCCTGCCTGATTGCCCCTAAGTGCCTCTGCCTGCCTGACTGATCGTCCCTAACTGCTCCCCTGCCAGTCTGATTGCCCCTAACTGCTCCCCTGCTGGCCTGATTGCCCCTAGCTTCTCCACTGCCTGCCTGATTGCCCCTAACCACCTCTGCCTTAGCCTCTGCCATAGCCTCTGCCATGGTGGCTTTGTCCAGAAGGACATCTGGAAGGTCGTTCGTTCTTAGCATATTACACTTTTATTAGTATTGATTGCCTTCCCTTCCCTGTAGGACACAAATGCCAAGGGAACAGGCACTGTTCACTTCTCTATCCCAAGCACTTTGATTGGAGCTCACACAAAGTAAGGTCTCAATAAATACATGCCAAACAAATCAATGAAGTGCAGTGTACTCTGGGACAATTTACCTTTGTTTTGGTTAATCCTCACTGGAGGATATTTTTCCCATTGATATTTAGAGAGAGTGGAAGGGAAGGAGGGGGAGAGAGAGCAAAAAACATCAATGCGAGAGAGATACATCAATTGGTTGCCTTCCGCATGCATCCCAATTGGGGCTGGAGATTGAACCTGCAACCCAGGCACGTACCCTTGACTGAGAATTGAACCTGAGACCCTTTGGTGAGTGGGCCGATGCTCTAACGACTGAGAACACTGGCCAGGGCTAGAGCAAGTTACTTTAATGCTGCATGCGTTGTCTAGAAAACAGACTGCTGAGGGTGCCCATCTCATGGGGCTGCTGTGGAGATGAAATGGGATAATACGCATATGGTGCGCTTAAACCATAACTGGCTTGCAGTATGTGTTTGGCTGATGTTGACTCCTACTCCATCACCACTACCGCTCTTCTGGATGACAAAGGGCCTCAAGCAACAACCCTCGGGAGGCCTCCTGTTAGTCCTCTGGGAGCTGTCACCCCCACGCCCCTCCCACCTTGCAGGGTGAGCTCCCTTACCTCCGGGGGGTGCCGTCGTCGAAGGGTGGGATGATGACCACCTTGACGGTGACGGAGGTGCGCAGCAGGTCGATCATCTGGTCATGGGTCAGGGTGACCACAGCCACCTTGCAGATCTCCACCAGCCGGCTGCCTTGCCGGAGGCCGGCCTGCCAGGCAAACCCATAGTCTTCTACCTCAGCCACAGTCCCGTCGTACTTCACGTGGAAGCCTAGCTGCCCGAGCCCATTCCGCCGCAGAGTCATGTCCACCGTCTCCCAGCCGTTGGTCATCACCTGCAGGCAACAGGTGGGATCTAGCTTCACAAGCTGTTTGGGGTCAGCTCTTGTGGAAGACACCTGATCAGATTCCTTCCTTTGAGGCCAAAGACCCAGCTGATCCCCACGTAACCTCCCAGGTGATGCCAGGGTGCAGGAGCACAAACACCCACCTAGTCCCAGCCCAGGATCCTGACTTCTGGAGAGAAAGTATATGGCTCATTATCTCAGAGAGAGGCAGCAGTCACTAGCCAAGCCATGTTCTCCAAACATATATAGATGTGAGGATCCCAGGAACAGAACCCTGTCCTTTAGCACATCCTCTTCTTGGGATAAAAAGATGAACTTAACAAGCTATGGCTATTAAGCAAGTTCCATCAAGATCTGTCTTCCCTTTCCTAAATCTGCATTAAGGAAAGAGAATGTGTGATGGTTCAAATTTCCTGTGAGAAGTCAACTCCTGGCTAGAAATTATCTTATTTAATGTGCCTATAAGAGTGGTGGCTTTCACACTTTTCTGACCACAGTAAGAAATTAATGTATCCCACAAGCCACACTACGCATTCACATGTGTACACATACATCCACACACACAAAAATCTTCCTTGCAATCCAAATTGATCACATTTGTGACTGTTAGCAAGAAATGAGAGTTTGGATGGAAAAAACTTACCTGAAAATGAAACCACATCTGTTAGGTTCCTGATTTGGACAGAGTATTTGGGAAGTAGGGCAACATCTAAGATGGGAACGCCACAAAAGAGTGGAAATCCTTACTCACTGGGGTGTACTCTGATACTTTCTATTCTTTCCTATCCTATCCTTGGAAATTTTTGATTGAGACTCCGTAATTGATTTCATTGCCCAGCCTGTTTACATAGCAATAAGATGTTGTTACTAATTCTCTACATATGATAACAACAAAACTTTTTAAAGGTCTATATGTTTTAGAGATAAATATTGAAATGACAGGATGTCTAGAATTTGTTTCAAAATGATTAGGGGGAGGGAAAGAAGACACAAGGTTGGCCAATGGCTGATGATTATGGATGAGGCTAGGAGTTCATTATGCAAATCCTTCTACTTAAAAAAAAAAAAAGTCTAGTGCTTCTCTGGCCAGGTAGCTCAGCTGATTAGAGCGTTGTCCCAATATGCCAAGGTTGGGGGTTCAATCTGTGGTCAGGGCACATATAAGAATCAACCAATAGCCCTAACCAGTTTGGCTCAGTGGACAGAGTGTCAGCCTGCGGACTGAGGTGTCCCAGGTTCGATTCCGGTCAAGGGCATGTATCTTGGTTGTGGGCACATCCCCAGATGATGTTGCTCTCTCATCAACGTTTTTAACTCTCTATCCCTCTTCCTTCCTTTCTGTAAAAACCAATTTTATATACACACACACACACACACACACACATATATATATCCTATCTAATAAAAGAGTAATATGCAAATTGACTGTACCTCCGCTACACCCACCAGCCATGCCCATCAGCCAATCAGGAGGGAATATGCAAATAAACCCAACCAAGATGGCTGCAGCCACAGAGAGCAGGAGGGAGGCTTGGGTTTCCCTCACAATGGAGGAAGCCAAGCTTTCTGTCTGCCCTTGTCAGCCCAGGCCTCCACTCAGTACTACAAAGTTTCAATTATAGAAGATAAAGCCCAACAGAAATGGCGGCAACCATGGAGCTGGAGAGAGCAGGAGGCTAGGGTTGCCCCCGGCAATGGAGGAAGCCAAGCTTCTGCAGCCCTGGCCTGCCTTGGCCTCCACTTAAGGCTACAAAGTTTCAATTATAGAAAATACATAAATCCCAACAGAAATGGCTGCCGCCACGGAGCGAGCAGAAAGCTTGGCTCTGCTCCAGGCTACAAAGTTTCAATTGTAGAAGATAAATAAATCCCAGATCCCAGGGCCTCCACTTGGGTCGCCGGGGGGCGTGGCTGGCCTGCAAACCACCACAGGCCCCTCACCCAGGCTGCCCCACGCCCCAAGGGAACCCCCACCCTGATCTGGGACACCCTTTAGGGCAAACCAGCTGGCCCCACCCGTGCACCAGGCCTCTATCCTATCTAAGAAAAGAGTAATATGCAGATTGACCATCACTCCAACACACAAGATTGCTGCCCCCATGTGGTCAAAGATGGTTGCCCCCATGTGGACACAAGATGGCCACCACAAGATGGCCAGCAGGGGAGGGCAGTTGGGAGGGACCAGGCCAGCAAGGGAGGGCAGTTGGGGGTGATCAAGCCTGCAGGGGAGGGCAGTTAGGGGTGACCAGGCCAGCAGGGGAGGGCAGTTAGGGGTGACCAGGCCTGCAGGGGAGGGCAGTTGGGAGGAACCAGGCCTGCAAGGGAGAGCAGTTGGGGGGTACCGGGCTGCAGGGGAGGGCAGTTAGGGGTGACCAGGCCTGCAGGGGAAGGCAGTTAGGGGCAAACAGGCTGGCAGGGGAGCAGTCAGGCATCAATCAGGCTGGCAGGGGAGTGGTTAGGGGGTGATCAGGCTGGCAGGCAGAAGCGGTTAGGGGCAATCAGGAAGGCAGGCAGGCAAGCAGTTGGGAGCCAGCAGTCCTGGATTGTGAGAGGGATGTCAGACTGCCCGTTTAGGCCCGATCCCACTGGGATTGGGCATAAACGGGCAGTCTGACATCCCTCGAGGGGTCCCAGATTGGAGAGGGTGCAGGCTGGGCTGAGGGACACCCCCCAACCCCGTGCACGAATTTCGTGCACCGGGCCTCTAGTGTGTGTGTGTGTGTGTGTATGTGTGTGTGTGTGTGTATATATATATATATATATATATATATATATATATATATACCAATAATGCATAAATAAGTGGAACAAATCAATATTTTTCTTTACATCTCTCTCTCAAATCAATTAAAAAATTGTTTAGCCCTAACCGGTTTGGCTCAGTGGATAGAGCATTGGCCTGTGGACTGCAGGGTCCCAGGTTCGATTCCGGTCAAGGGCATGTACCTTGGTTGTGGGCACATCCCCAGTAGGGGGTGTGCAGGAGGCAGCTGATCAATGTTTCTCTCTTATCGATGTTTCTAGCTCTGTATCCCTCTCCCTTCCTCCCTGTAAACAATCAATAAAATATATTAAAAAAATTGTTTAAAGCCTCAAAGAGAAAGTATGACTGGATTTATCCTGACCTATTACTTCTACTTTGGGAGTCAAAATTTCTTCCCTTTGAAGCAGTCATCCTTGTGTCCAAAGAATTTGGCTGTGGGTTATAGAGACAAGCTGCACATCTGTGTTTGTGCCCGTGACCAATTAGGCCACACCAGCCCTGTGAGTCCTGGGGAGGGCCCAATCTTCTGGGGGGTCCAGGCAGCTCAGATAATGCTACAGCAGAACTGCTAACGGCCTTCAGACTCCATTTTCCCTTCCTTCCCTTTAGTAATAAGATTCCCCACCCCCCACCGCAAGTCAGAGTTCTGATGGGTACAGGGCCACCTACTTGGGGACCACATTTCTCAGCTTCCCCCACAGCTGGGTGTGGACAAATGACTTGGCTTTGGCTAACACAGGGGTGGACAAACTTTTTGACTCGAGGGCCACAATGGGTTCTTAAACTGGACCGGAGGGCCGGAACAAAAGCATGGATGGAGTGTTTGTGTGAACTAATATAAATTCAAAGTAAAGGAGCAGAGGGGAGAGCAAGAGAACCAGATAGAACAGCTGGATCTGGCCCGCGGGCCGTAGTTTGCCCACGGCTGGAACAGGATATGAGTTGAAGTGATGGAACTTCTACTTGTGTTTTTAAAAATAAAATTGCTTGCTCTCCATGCTCACACATTCTCCTTCCCAGCAGACAGGGATGTGGGTATGGAGTGACCGAAGGAAAAGGAGAAACTATGAGATGGAAGGGATGTGAGCCCTGTCCTTGACAGCCTTGACCAGCCTGAGCACTAAGCATAAGAGTATTAAACGCCCACTTTATTTCAGCTACTAGCAGCTCAGTCTACAACCACCCACAACAGTTACTTTGGATCGTTTTGGACAGGAGCTGGTAGGACAACTGTCTCAGTGTCCTGAAACTGCTGTGCCTGTCCCCTTTGCTTTTGTAACAAACCAAAGAAATCACTGCCCGAAGGAGAGATCCATTCCTGAAGTTTACAAGGTTCCAGAATGGTCCAATGGCAGAGGGAACACCTTATGAAACCAAACACACAGATCAGTTTGAAGGAAACTCTGCCGTGTCATGCGGCCACATTGCCCCAAGCTCCCCTCTGAAGGCTCATTTTCCTGAGGACTGATTTTTGTGTACCAGGCGCTGGGTATGCCCTTTATATGCCCAATTTTGCTAGTATTAATAATTAGCTTATTTTATTGGGTGTGGAAACTTGAGGTGATGTCAGTTCCCCTAGGTCTGACTCTGGCACTCCAACTTTCAGCCACTGTGCTGTATTCACCTACTGCTCCCCCTGCCATTCGCTCTTTTGTTTCTTTGTCCCTCATTCTTCACATAGGTGGTTAGGAGCAATCAGGATGATTCTTATTTATTGCTCTAGTCACAGTATAAAAGTAATTTCCTCATGGAGGTACCCCCAACCCTGAGGGCCAGGCTCACAAGCTGGGGTGCTTGGTGGGTAATGTATGTGAGTAGAAGGTTGGTGGAACCATGGCCAAATGGTATGCTTCTTGTATCACCTAAAGGGGGCACCCAACATCTGCTTCAGCTAACTACTGTCCTGTGCAAACGCAGGCCATTTTTAAGAGAAGCCAGAGAGCTATCTCTATTATAAAAACCCCGTGCCTGTGACGCCGTCATGACCAAACACCAAAAGGCACCTGCTGAACATCATATGATTTCTTCATGGGAACAAGTAAGTGTTGCTCTGTTCAGTTCTCATCTTCCAATGAAGGTTAATTTAAGTGCTCCTGAGAAGGAAAGGTTAGGGCAGGAAACTATTCTTATCTCCGTCCACAACTGTCTTCAAGGTGGGCGAGGACTTGATGCTGGGTCCTACGACATGCTGGGTCTGGGTCTCACACAATTTCACGCGGTGGGCCTCTAGTCCTATATAATAAAGAGCTAATGCAAATGGTCGTCATGCCTTCACACTCTCAAACTGTAAAGGCTCAGACACTCAACACTGGGGAGAGAGGAATGGGGACCAGCCAGGCATAAATGAGCTTGCGAGAGAGGAATAGGGACCAGCCAGGCACAAATGAGTTCGCGAGAGAGGAATGGGGACCAGCCAGGCACAAATGAGCTCGCGAGAGAGGAATGGGGACCAGCCAGGCACAAATGAGCTCGCGAGAGAGGAATGGGGACCAGCCAGGCACAAATGAGCTCACGAGAGAGGAATGGGGACCAGCCAGGCTGTGGCCCGGGAGAGGGACAAGCCACCTGTCCTGCGGTCCCAGGTGCCAGCGGCTGTACCTGCACTTGCGGCCCAGGAGAGGGACAAGCAGCCTGCCCCACGGTCCCAGGTGCCAGCGGCTGCGGCCCAGGCAAAGCTGTCCCCTGCGGCTGCAGCCAGCCCGGGTCCTGGGTGTCTGCGGCCAGCCAGAGGGAAGGAAGCCTGGGTCTCGGGTGCCTGCGACCCACTGGAGGAGGGAATTCTGGGTTCCGGGTGCGGGGTGAGGCAGAGGTGGTTAGGGGCAATCAGGCCAGCAGGGGAGCAGTTAGGGGCTATCAGGCAGGCAGAGGAGTTAGAGGAGATCAGGTAGGCAGGCGAGCGGTTAGGAGCCAGTGGTCCCGGATTGTGAGAGGCAATCGGACATCTCCAGAGGGGTCCTGAATTGGAGAGGGTGCAGGCCGGGCTGAGGGACCCCCCCGCCCCTGTGCACGATTTTGTGCACTGGGCCTCTAGTATTTATATAAAATCCTTTGTATGTTAAGGTTTGGTACCTAATTGAATATGTCTGGGGCTGCAGCCACCCTGCAGGTTGAGACTGTCTCCCATGATAGGTTCCCCTGGCACACTCAACACTCCTCCTGGTACTTAGACCTCAGGTGGGAGCCTCAGGAGGGCAGGCCTGGGCCCATCACAGTCACTGCTATGTCTCAGCATTGCTCCACCCAGGGCCAGGCACATAATAAAACTTATTGATTTAGCAAGAGAAGATGTCCGAATCCCAGTTCTGTGGGCAGGGAGGGTGTGGACTCTTCACCCCGAAGGATTTAAGAAGAGAGACTCGCTCTCATGAGTTGTTTCAGATGGGCCTGCTCTTCACAGAAGATGGCTTATGCTATCACTTCCTGGCCACCTGGTTTCTCAGTGGGCTCTGGGGCACTGAGATGGTGAGGAGGGCTGCAGAAATGTGCTCTAGAAGCACCACACCCATAGTAGGCACAAGGTGGGCATGGGATGGAGTGGCACAAAGAGGATGTGGGTAAAATGTGCAATCTGTTCTCAGGATTTGGGGAGGAAGAACTCAGGCACTTAACTCACTCTGGGTCCTGGGCAAGCCACTTTACCTCTCTGGGCCTCAGTTTCCTAATCTGTGAAGTGGGGATGACAATGGTATCTCTCTCACTGGGCCTCTTTGAGGAAGAAATGCAAAGTCGTGCAAGGTGTTGATCAGGGTCTGACACAGTCCTCCATAAATGTTCACTTTTGCTTTTACTACAGGGTGGTATACATGCATGCTTTCAGTACAAGTTCACTGAATATTTACTGCATACCAGGTGCTGGACTCGGTGCTGAGGACAGTGGTAAACAACATATATAAAAAAACCACTTCAAATGGCAGAATGTTATAGGGAAAATTAAAGCAGGGGCAGTGGGTGGAGAGGGTTTACAATTTTAGATAACGAGGCCTCACTGGCAAAGTGACATATGAATAAAGGCCTGTAGGAGAGGAGGAAGTGAGCCATGTGCAGATCGGGAAAATTGTTCCAGTGAGAGGGCACAGGCAGTGCAAAGGCCCTGAGGTTGGATGCCTGCCTAGCACACTGGGGAAACAGCAAAAATCTGTGTGCCTGGAGCAGAGACAGTGATGGGGAGATGAGGTCAGAGAGGTTGACCTCACGGGCCACCATAAGGACTTTGGCTTTACCTAGAGTGAGCTGAGGGTTTTGAGCACAGCAGTGACATGATCAGACACCTCTGACTACCATACTGAGGACAGATCATAGGGCAACAAGGGTGGAGGCAAGGGAGACTGTAAGGAGGCTACTGGACAGTCCAGGAAAGGCCAGGGTGGAGGCTGTAGAAGGCTAGAAGTAGCTGGAGTCTGACTACTGGACATGGAGCTGACAGATTGGATGTGGGTGTGATAGAAAGAGGGGAGTGAGGCTGATGCCAAGGCTTCTGACCTCAACAAATGAAGTGCCAACTTGTCCTTTACCAAGACAGAAAAACTCTGAGAGGCAGGGGGAGGAAAACTTGGAGTTTGCTCTTGGACATGTTTTTGGGGGCTTATAGACACTCAAGTGGACATGCTGAGTAAACAGTAGGCTACCAGTCTCGAGTTCGGGCACAAATCGATTTTGGAGTCAGAAAAACCTGGATTCAGATCCTAGTCTGCCACCTGCTGGCTGTATGACCTTATGTGAATATCTCTATTTCTCTGAGTCTCAATTTCCTCATCTGTCAAGTGGGTATAAGAACAGCACTTATACTCCATGGGGGTGGTTGGAGGATTGTGAAATCATGCATTGTAAAATGATTACACAGAAGCAGGGTTCAATAAACCCATTCAACTAACCAACTAATCAGTACTGATTGAACAGCTACTATGTGCCAGCCCTTATCTATGGAAATGAAATAAGCAAGTGAGCAAAGCAGAGGCTCTGTTCATGGACTTCATATCCCAAAGGAAAATCTAAATACTAAACCTGAGCATGGATTTTAAAATGAGGGAAGCTGAGAGCAGGGCTTTACCAATCCAACTTAAATTGAATCAGAGAGTGCAAAGGCCTAGAAAGGCAAAGACAGCTAGCAGACAGTGGCATCCGGAGGCCACAGTCCACCAACTCAAGCAAGCTTATCTGGGCAAGTAACTCATCCAATGCTTAAAGCAATCACCCAAAATAGGATGATTATCATTCCCATTTTCAGATGGAGAAACTGAGTCACATAGCAGTTAAGCAAATTGGCTCAAGATCACATAGCTGGTAAGTGGCAGTGCCAGGACTTGAAGGCAGGCCTTCAGAATCTTGAACCTGTGTTCTTAACTCCTATGCTAGGCTACCTTCTCTATTTTGCACCCATGATGTGCCATTCTGTTCAACTCACTGACAGCCAATCACTGACCACAGCATTCCTTCTCATGGACCTCAGATGTGGCCTGAGTATTTTTTTTTTAATTTAAATTTATTGATTTGAGAGAGAAAGGGAGAGGGGCAGAGAGAGAGGGAAGGGAAGGGAGGGAGAGAGGGAGAAAGGGAGAGAGAGATCGATTTGTTGTTCCATTTATTTATACATTCATTGGTTGATTCTTGTTTTCCCTGACTGGGGATTGAACCTGTAAACTTGGTGCACTGGAACAATGTTCTAACCCCGTGGTCAGCAAACTGCAGCTCGCGAGCCATATGCAGCTCTTTGGCCCCTTGAGTGTGGCTCTTCCACAAAATACCACGGCCTGGGCGAGTCTATTTTGAAGAAGTGGCATTAGAAGAAGTTTAAGTTTAAAAAATTTGGCTCTCAAAAGAAATTTCAATCGTTGTACTGTTGATATTTGGCTCTGTTGACTAATGAGTTTGCCGACCACTGCTCTAACCAATTGAGATGCCCAGTCAAGGCCAATTTGAGCATTTCTTAGCACAATGTTTCAAGCAGTTGTTACTAAGTTGTTATCTGACTTGAAACCAATCTGTCACCCTTGGTTTGGCCAGTGGTCTGAGTCTGAGCTGCCCACCAGTGTTAAGATTTCTATCCATACTGAATCTTTGTCTTTTAATAGGAGAAGTTAAACTGCTCACATTTATTGTGATTACTGATGTGGAATTATTCCTGCCATATAATTTTATGGGTTTTTTTGTTAATGTATTTTTTAAAATTGATTTCAGAGAGAGGAAGGGACAGGAAGAGAGGAACAGAAACATCAATGTTGAGAATGACACCTGCATTCCCCCTACTGGGGATTGAGCCTGCAACCTGGGCCTGTGTCCTGACTGGGAATCTCTTGGTTCCTGGGTCAATGCTCAACCGCTGAGCCACACATGCTGGGCTGTTTTGTTTCTTTTATTATGCTTTCTGATATCTCTCCCCTCCCCGCTGCCCCCCTCCCCACTAGCTTATGCCCTGTCCTTAAATGGCCTGGAAGCTTTTCACTCTATTAATTCTTCTGGAAGGTAACCTTACATTTTTAATATAAGCTTAAACTTATGTTTTCTATCAACATCTAGAGTGAATAAATATGCCTTTGTCCTCCCAAGGTAATGACATGGACAATCTCATCTGACCCACATATTCCCCAGAAAAAACCTAGGCTGTAGGATCCAGTAGACCCCTATGTATAAGTGACAATTTTGATTCTTTTGGGACCAATTTGGGTCCTGGCCTAACTGACAGGGTGAGGAAAGGCATTTCAGTGGTTCCTAAGGCCTCTGCCAAACCACAGAACCGCTGTAGCCCTTGCTGTCTCGACCTTACCTTCAGTCTCTGGACAATGTCCCTTATGTCCTCCATAGAGCCCTCTGTGGTCCGCAGGAAGATGTGGTCCCCTCGCCCATAGAAGATTTTTAGCGTTGAGGCGTCTGGTGTCCAGCCAATGACATCCCCACAGTAGCAGTTGAATACCACCTCCTTGGTGCGTAGGTCCAGGAGTACCACAAACTCATTGGAAATCCCCAAAATGCAGTCGATTTCCACACCTTGGCCATAGTCCTGAGCCGCCACCCTCCAGGCGATGGCTCCTGAGCTGTGCTGCTCAGCGCCTGCCCGAGCTTTGGTCTTCTCCTTCTTCTTGGAGGTCAGGGAGATGAGGTTGAATTTGCCAGTGGAATCGATGGGTGTGTTGGAGATACAGTTTTCAGCCAGATCCTTGAGGTACTCTTGGCGGGTCCTGGTGGCCATAGTGTGGAACTTGTCAGACTTGTGTGCAGCATTCTCTGCATTAATCACCTTGGCCAACAAGAAGTCTCTGAAGACATCCGATTTGCGGAATGTGGTTCCACTGGGGATGGGGGGACCAAAAGGAGGAGCATCTTTGGATCGGGTCACAGCCATACTGAAGAGGGAGAAATCATTTAGATGGTAGAAAGAAAGGCATTTGAGATCCCCTTTAGAAAGAAAATACACGATTAGAAACAGAGCTCACCTTTTTAAGAATGGAAGTCTACCTCTAATTAGTTAGTTGCTGGCTAACTAGACTGGAAACTTTAGAAAGTCTTAGGGCACATACATGCATTTTTTACTTCTTATACAGTAGATGTTATAATACCGTTGATATTTGAAGAATAATTCTCCTGTACCATGTAACTTCAATTATTCTCATTTTACATATATATGTAAAATATATATTTTGTGGGCAGGTCTACCCCTATCCCACTGATCATGGGCCTGGTCACATGACTTGATTTAGCCAATGGCTGTCAAGCAAAGGCATGCAATGTGTGGCGGGGTGAGGGCTGGGCTCGCCTCCTGTGCTCATGCCATGAGATGAGCATGCTCTAGATGGCCTACTGGTCCCAGAGGGATGAGGGCCACTTGGAGTAGACATAGACCTGACCTGTGCCCTGGAACCAAGGCCAGCTAGATCTCAGCTCACCTGCAAATGTGTGAATCACTGAGTTGGGGGGGGGGAGGGTGAGTTAAGCATTACTGTAGAATACCTGAGTGATATAAATCATCAAGGTCATTTTGAAAATTCACTGTTATAGGAAGTTAGAATGGAACCCTGCCTACTTCAGTTTTGACCAAGATGCCACCATGATAAAAATCAGCTAGCAACTGAGAATGGAAAAAAGGAAATGATATAAAACCTGTTCCCCAAAATTCCTCACCCACTATGCAAACTATAGAGAGAGGGAGGGAACGTTTAGGGAAAGCTGGGTGGTGAGCCCCATTATCCCTGCCCACCCCCAGCTAGGGGCCTTCTAGGTGACCCTTATAATAGGAGGAGCCCGGAGAGCATGCAGCCAGCTTCAATCAGTCTCAGTGACACCGCCTGGTCTCGTTTCCTCCTTGTGCTCCAACCCTGGACAGGTGAGACATGGCAGTCAACAGGACTGGGGAAGCAAGTGCAAGGTGGAGAAACAGAGGAGAGGTAAGCCTTCCCACCACTTGGTCCATGGAGGCTTCCAGGCAGAAGCAGCCCTGAGCCTCTATGGGGGTAAGAATTTGGAGAGTTGACAAGTATCTTTGCACATTCTAATGACCAAACTGAGTTGAGACCCAGAGGCTAAAAGACAGATAATTTCTAACATCAAGCGAATAGGCTGTGGCATCTGCCAAAGTGATCACCCAGGACTGGGGAGGATGACTCTTGATGAAAGACATTTCAAGGGGCTACAGAGTCACCGCGAGTTATGCTGTTTACATATGATGGTTAAAAAAATGGTACAAGTTGCTGTAAATGAGTGAGCAATAAGTTCAGTAAGTTTTCCTTGCAGTACGGTACTGGGCCTCTACAACAACTTCAACTCGAGAGTATGGTGTTAGAAAAGACTTCCTGCTGGGCTGGCATGGCTCAGTGGTTGAGCGTCAACCTATAAACCAGGAGGCCACAGTTCGATTCCTGATCAGGGCACATGCCCGGGTTGCAGGCTCGATCCCCAGTTTGGAGCGTGCAAGAGGCAGCCGATCAATGATTCTCTCTCATCGTTGATGTTTCTACCTCTCTCTCCCTTCCTCTCTAAAATCAATTAAAAAAATCTATCCTCCTATCTAATAAAGATGAAATATACAAATTGACTATAACTTTGTGACAAAGATGGGGGCGCCCATGGCCAATAAGGAGGGAATAGGCAAATTGATGCAACAAGGCGAGAGGTGGAAGGCAGCTCTGGCTGGAGCGAAGGCGGAAAGGCGCCTCCAGGCCGGAGCAAAAGCGGTGCTGGCAGCCAGGGGAAGGAAGGCCTATTCTTGCACGAAGCGACCATCGCAACTGAACGGACAACCGAACAAGCTGCATGGCGCAACTAGGCCGGCAGGGGGGTTAGTGAGGGGGCGACCAAACGACCGAGCAATAGGCTGCGTGGGGTGACCAGGCCGGCAGGGGGGTTAGTGAGGGGCGACCAAACAGCAGGCTGCGTGGGGTGACCAGGCCGACAGGGGCGTGAGGGGCAACCAAACGACCAAACAGCAGGCTGCGTGGGGTGACCAGGCCAGCACGGCGGGGGGGGGGGGGGGGGCAGTTGGGGGCAACCAGGCAAGTGCGGGGGGGAGGCAGTTGGGGGCAACCAGGCAAGTGCGGGGGGGGGGGGGAACGGAGCAGTTGGGGGAAACTAGGCCAGCAAGGGGGCAGTTGGAGGTAACCAGGCCAGCAGGGGGGGGCAGTTAGGGGCGATCAGGCAAGCAGGCAGGTGAGCAGTTAGGAGCCAGTGGTCCTGGATTGTGAGAGGGATGCCAGACTGCCGGTTTAGGCCCAATCCTGGGGATCGGGACTAAACCAGCAGTCGGACATCCCCTGAAAGATCCCAGATTGGAGAGGGTGCAGGCTGAGCTGAGGGGAATCCCCCATGCATGAATTTCGTGTACCGGGCCTCCAGTATCCTATATAATAAAAGAGCAATATGCAAATTAACCATCACTCTGCTATACCCACAAGCCATGCCCAAAAGCCATGCCCACCAGCCAATCAGGAGCTAATATGCAAATAAACCCAACAAAGATGGCTACGGCCACAGAGAGCAGGAGAGAGGCTTGGGTTTCCCCAGCGATGGAGGAAGCCAAGCTTTCCGCCTGCCCTTGCCGGCCCAGGCCTCCTCCGCTTAAGGCTACAAAATTTCAATTATAGAAGATACATAAATCCCAACAGAAATGGCTGCCGCCACAGAGCAAGCAGAAGGTTTGGCTCCGCTCCAGGCTACAAAGTTTCAATTGTAGAAGATAAATAAACCCCAGACACCAGGGCCTCCGCTTGGGTTGCCAGGGGGCATGGCCGGCCTGCAAACCACCACAGGTCCCTTGCCCAGTCCGCCCCACGCCCCAAGGGAACCCCCACCCTGATCTGGGACACCCTTCAGGGCAAACTAGCTGGCCCCCACCCATGCACCAGGCCTCTATCCTATCTAATAAAAGATTAATATGCAGATTGACCATCACTCCAACACACAAGATGGCTGCCCCCATTTGGTCAAAGATCCTGCTCCCATGTGGACACAAGATGGCCACCACAAGATGGCCAGCAGGGGAGGGCAGTTGGGAGGGACCAGGCCTACAAGGGAGGGCAGTTAGGGGTGACCATGCCTGCAGGGGAGGGCAGTTAGGGGTGACCAGGCCTGTAGGGGAGGGCAGTTAGGGGCAAACAGGCTGGCAGGGGAGCAGTTAAGCATCAATCAGGCTGGCAGGGGAGTGGTCAGGAGGTGATCAGGCTAGCAGGCAGAAGCGGTTAGGGGCAATCAGGAAGGCAGGCAGGTGAGCAGTTGGGAGCCAGCAGTCCTGGATTGTGAGAGGGATCCCAGATTGGAGAGGGTGCAGGCTGGGCTGAGGGACACCCCCCTCCCCGTGCACGAATTTCGTGCACCGGGCCTCTAGTATATCCTATCTAATAAAAGAGTAATATGCAAATTAACCCTCACTCCGCTATACCCACAAGCCACGCCCACCAGCCAATCAGGAGCGAATATGCAAATAAACCCAACCAAGATGGCTATGGCCACAGAGAGCAGGAGCGAGGCTTGGGTTTCCCCGGCAATGGAGGAAGCCAAGCTTCCCGCCTGCCCTTGCTGGCCTAGGCCTCCACTCAAGGCTACAAAGTTTCAATTATAGAAGATACATAAATCCAAACAGAAATGGCTGCCACCACTGAGAAAGCAGAAGGCGTGGCTCCACTCCAGGCTACAAAGTTTCAATTGTAGAAGATAAATAAACCCCAGATACCAGAGCCTCCTCTTGGGTCGCCAGGGGGCGTGGCCAGCCTGCAAACCACAGGCCCCTCGCCCAGGCTGCCCCATGCCCCAAGGGAACCCCCACCCTGATCCGGGACACCCTTCAGGGCAAACTAGCTGGCCCCCACCCATGCTCCAGGCCTCTATCCTATCTAATAAAAGAGTAATATGCAGATTGACCATCACTCCAACACAGAAGATGACTGCCCCCATGTGGTCAAAGATCCTGCCCCCATGTGACACAAGATGGCCACCACAAGATGGCCAGCAGGGGAGGGCAGTTGGGAGGGACCAGGCCTGCAAGGGAGGGAAGTTGTGGGCAATCAGGCCAGCAGGGAGGGCAGTTGGGAGGGACCAGGCTTGCAAGGGAGGGCATTTGGGGGCGATCAAGCCTGCAGGGGAGGGCAATTAGGGGTGACCAAGCCGGCAGAGGAGGGAAGTTGGGGGCAACCAGGCCTGCAGGGAAAGGCAGTTGGGGGGGGACCCAGGCCTGCAGGGGAGAGCAGTTGGGGGGGGACCAGGACTGCAGGGGAGGGCAGTTAGGGGTGACCAGGCCTGCAGGGGAGGGCATTTCGGGGTAACCAGGCCTGCAGGGGAGGGCAGTTAGGGGTAAACAGGCTGGCAAGAGAGCAGTTAAGCATCAATCAGGCTTGCAGGGGAGTGGTCAGGGGGTGATCAGGCTGGCAGGCAGAAGCAGTTAGGGGCAATCAGGAAGGCAGGCTGGTGAGCAGTTGGGAGCCAGCAGTCCTGAATTGGAGAGGGTGCAGGCTGGGCTGAGGGACACTCCCCTCCCCCGTGCATGAATCTCGTGCACCGGGCCTCTAGTATATATATAAAAGAAGAGATCTACTGTTTCTCTTCCTACTGTAGGACATTTTTTTAAATAATGAGATTGAAAAAAAAAAAAGTTTTTAATCCTCACCTGAGGATATTTTTTCATTGATTTTTAGAGTGGAAAGGAGAAGGAAAGACAGAAAGAAATATCAATGTGAGAGAAACATATTGATTGGTTGCCTCCTGCACGAGCCCTGACCAGGACTAGGGCCAAGGATCCTGCAACCAAGGTATGTGCCATTGACCGGAATCAAACCCTGGATCCTTCGGTCCTCAGGCTGATGCTCTTATCTACTGAGCCAAACCTGCTAGGGCTAAATATTGAGATTCTTGATTAAAACATATTCCATGAACCCCAAACACCATGTAAGCTTATTGGTTTTGACTCCCAACACAAGGCGGCCAGTACAATATTCATTTGACAACCACTTCTGGGATGCCCACTCCTTGGGCATTGGGATATAGTGGGCCCTACCCTCTTGAGCCTTTAATCTAGGGGGAGAAACATACTAAACATACTCACAAATCTCTATATATAAAAGTCTAATATGCAAAGTGTCCCCTTGGGAGTTCAACCGGGAGACCAGGAGTTCGATCGCTTGCTATGCCATGTGCTGACCACTGGGGGTGGTGCAGAATGAAGGAAGGCCCCGGCCAACAGCAGACTGCCAGGGAAGGGAGGCCCTGGCTGGCACCCAGAAGGCCCCAATCGGCCCTGATTGCTGGCCAGGCCTAGGGACTGTACCCGTGCACTAATTTAATGCACTGGGCCTCTAGTTAACTTATAAAGACAAAAAAGGGAATGGATATGGCAGAACAATAGAAGGAACTGATTTGGACAAGGGGAATCCGAGAGGGCTCTCTGAGGAAGTGACAATGAAGCTGGGATCTAAGGCTGAGCAGGAGCCAGAGGAAGAGCTAAAGGGAGAGTGTAGCATGTGCCTGACCAGGAAAGAGCCAGAGCTCAGAGAACAAAGAGCAGGAGGCTAGTAAGGTCACCAAGGGCCAGGTGTGTTAGCACTTTTCATCCTGATCATGAGAATTAGCAAGCATTTAACCATCTGGGCCGGCTATTCACCATCTATATTCCCAGATCCAGTCCCTGCCATTCTCTACCTGCTCAGCATCCTGGAAGGTGGGTTTCTACAAATTGTCACTTTCACCTGTGTTCCTGTGCCCTCTGTCTTCCAGGTGAATTCAGCCAACCAAAGCACAGGCAGGTGATGGGAAGGTGAGAGGAGAGAGAAGGTGGAGTATTTATTTATTTTCACTGCCTCCCTGCAGGGCTCGGATAGTGGTGGTAGCTGTAGTCCTTGGTCCTTTACTCACAGTTATAGCTTTTGTCAGGTGGCGCCTCTCCCAAAGCCATAGCTCTCCCTAGCTTCCAGAAACTTCCCCCTGCTGCTGCTGATCCATAGATGCCTCACTTTCCTGCACATGTTCCCTTAACCTAGCCACACTGTTAGTAGTTAGTTCATTAATCCCTTCAGCTAAAACCCTGAGGGGGACATTTGTGACTTGCTAGGTCCCTGGCAGATGCAGGCACTAGCCAAGAGTGATAACCAGATTGACAATCTGTAAGGATCACTGTGGCTTTCCCATGAAGCAAGGACTGCAAGGGACCAAAACATGTGCAAACTGCCGAGGGAGCTCCTGCATGATGCCTGCAATGAGCCCAGACCCCTTGCTCTCCACCTCCACTGTCCACTGCCCAGAGACCCTGTTCCACGTCCTAGGAGGGCCATGTGAGCAGGTGCCACCTGGCTTAGTTGGTTCCCCAGCACCATCACAGGCTCTCAATATTGATTAATTTAAAGAAAATTAAATATTTAATCTTGAACAGACAGACCAAGAAGAAACAGATTTCTACCATCATACAAGTGTGTACAGGTTTGACAGAAAATGGCACTTTCCAGTGAAAAGGCTCTTCCAAGGCCACACAGATTTTCTTCTGTGGAAAACCTTGTGGGCATGGCCTTGTCCCCAGGCAGAGGGATGAATGAGATGACCTCACCAGTCTCTGTACTCTAATTAAACAACAATGCATTCAGACTGTGCTTTACAGATGTGAATAGCTTTGCAACTTCTTCATTCAGCACGTGGCTGTTTACAGGGACAGATTTTGGCTTTTCCCATAGCCCTGATTCATGATTTTAAAAATCAAGAAACTGTAAGCTGCTGAAGATTCCTGGACAATCAGAACAGCTGGACTCTAACTTCCCTAGCAGGAGGGGCTGGGTTTTCACAGCTCCCAGGCTGCAGGGATGCTGGTGTACTATGTGGAAACAGCACACGTGAAATGGGAAAGGAGAACAACTTGTCCCACCACTAGAGACGGTGTGACTACCAGGTCACCTGCTCACTGTAGCTCATTAAGCATTTCTAGAGTATTCACAGTTACTCAACAACTATTTTCTCAGTGTCCCTGGTGTTTGGGCCAGGCATCTGTCTAGCTACCAAAAATGTCTCGAGGACCCCCTTATGGCAAGCACTATGCTGTGATAGACATATGAAGATGAACATGACACGGGGTTACCTTCAAGAGAGGCAAAGGCCACATCACTAAGTCATTTTTACAGGGTGATGAGTGCTGTGACAGAAATGTGTTTGGGAACATAGCAGGGACAGGGTAAGGTTTGTCCAGAGAGGAGCTGCCTGTGGGGAAAGAGGTAAGGAGGGTGAGGGTGCAGCTTTGATTGTATCTCTAACATTTTCTTTCTTAAAAATAAAGAGGAGAGAGCTGGAACAAATATGGCAAAATGTTAACATCTGTTAAATCTGATGGTAGGCACACAGGCTTCTGTTGTATTATTTTCTGTACTTTTTAGGGTAGGGAGGAAGGGGAGAAGGCCCACCCAACCTTGCTCAGCCTCTGCCTCTGATGTGTGATGAGAGGACTACTTCCTCCTCCGAGTATGTGCACACACCCAGGCACACCCAAGAACAACTCCATCTTCCCTCATCAGGGCTATCTTTCAACTGCTGAGGAACACAGGATATCATCTGAGCGACCTCAAGCCACAAGGCATAGGCACTTGCAGCTGCTGCTGAAACAAAGGGGTGAGGGGTAGCAGGGGTGGAGTGGGGGGCTTAGGCCTGAGCCTGTGTTGCATAGAGGCCCTGCCACACATCCAGCACAATGGTCCTTAACAGCAAGTGCCACACACTGGGAACCCCCTTCCTTCTCTCAGACACTAGCTGAGAAGAAACTGGTAGATTCTGGCAATTCCACCAAGGCTACCAATGCACCCACGGACAGACATATCCTTTGACTTCATCTCTCCATTTTTAGGAATTTTTCCAGCTGTATACTTGGACATGTGTACAATGAGAGTACAAATAGGTTATTCATTGCTGGATGGACTGTAATAGCAGGTGACAGGAAACAACCCAAATGATAGGGATGGAGGAAGATTCTCAGGCATCCCTATGATGGAATATTACACAGTCATATTGAATGAAAAAGCACTTGTGTACTTGTTTGGAAAGATCTCAAGGACTACTGAGTGAAAAAATACAAAGTGCAGGACAGTGTGTGTGATATGCTATCTTCTGTATTAAAAAGGTAGAAAAGAAAAACCTGTAAGTATTTGCCTATATGTGCACAAAATAACAGAATCCTATCTAATAAAGACAGAATATGCAAATTGACCACTCCGCGACAAAGATGGTGGCGCCCACAGCCAATAAGGAAGGAATATGCAAATTGACGCAACAAAGATGGTGGTGGCCAGGCTAGGACGCAGGCATTCTGCCCCGCCCCGGCCGCTCCGAGCCTCTGGGCAATGCTCGTGGAGCGGCTGGGGCTGGGCGGGACTCCTGCTATGAGGGGCGGGGGGCGTGGGCGATGGAGCGAGCTACAGGAGGGAGGCAGGGCTGGAGAAGGCGGAAGGCGGTGGCCAGAGCTAAGGCCCGGGTCCTGGGTGCCAGAAGGAAGCTGGTGCTGGCAGCCAGGGGAAGGAAGGCCTATTTTGCATGAATCTTTATGCATCGGGCCTCTAGTGCAGCCGTGGGCAAACTACGGCCCCGTGGGCCAGATCCAGCTGTTCTATCCGGTTCTCTTGCTCTCCCCTCTGCTCCTTTACTTTGAATTTATATTAGTTCACACAAACACTCCACCCATGCTTTTGTTCCGCCCTCCGGTCCAGTTTAAGAACCCATTGTGGCCCTCGAGTCAAAAAGTTTGCCCACCCCTGCTCTAGTATATAATAAACTGCTACTAGGCGTTGCTTCTGTGAGGGCAACTGGGTTAGTGTGGGGTCAAAGGTGGGAGACTTGGAGTTGGCGCTGAAGGCCTGTTGCCTAGGCTACAGACGAAGGACTCGGTTCCTCATTTGCGCCTAGGGGAAAGTCCCCGGACCGCAGGCAGAGTGTGGCGTGCGCATGCACATAGACCTCCCCCGCTTCTCATTGTCAATCCACCAAGAAGCAAAGGTGGGAGACTTGGATCATTTTTTACTGTTTAATTTTACCTTTTCCATATTTTGAATTTCAAATCATTTTCAAAAGACGGAAAATATCACTTCTTAGCCCATTCCCCAGAGTTTGCAGCACTGCTCCAGAGTAAACTGCTGACCCTGGGCCTGAACTATTGATTGGCTGGTTTTCCAAGGACCACAACTCTATCCTCACCCCAAACCCAGAGTGCTTTTCATTTGGGGACCGGGTGACAACTTGTGCTTGGAGAAGATACTGAATGGGTATGAGGCCTGTGTCACTTGTTGATCTGTAACTACAAACCTCAGCAGTACCTCCCAAGGGAGTTCCTGCCTGCCCTGCCTCCATCCTTCCCTCTACCAACTTCCCCTTGGAACCTTACTCCTCACACACCTGATACCTAGGTGTAGCTGGTGGTTTTGCTCTTGCATGGGCACCTGAGCCCCAGCCAGGTCAACAAGCCTCAATCCTGGAGTTTCTTTTTCTGGGAAAGGCAAACTCTCTTTTTGCTGGATTTGCAGCTGGAAGGATGTTGTGCTCAGAGCTGCCAGCAAATAAAGCAACGTACAGGACAATGGAACAGAGTTAGCTAGGCCTGAACTTGTCAGTTGTGAGAGCCAACATATACAACTGCCTTCTTGCCTTAAGTCAGATAGAGATGGGTTTTCTCAAAACTCCTGGAAAATATAAAAACTGGGGAACTATGCCACTTTCTGGCTGAGACTCATTCTCTTAGAAGGTGGGGGAGTGTGTGGAAAGAGCTGCCCTGCTGAAGCACAAACATGAAACACAGGAGGCACCCCACCTGAGCTATCTCACTGCTAGCTGTCTGTCTCTCTGCATGCTGCCTAGATGCTAGAAATAGCTTTTGGGATTTAAGGAAATAAGGGTGAGGTAGGGCAATGCCCTGGGTGGCTCCTTGGAGCCACGTGCGGAGGTGCATACCTGTAGCCAACATTGTCAGTGCAGGGGTTGTGGGCTCGGATAATGATGAAGACATGCTGAAAGTGTGAGCGGATGTTCTTGGGGGTGAAAGGCAGTGCCCCCGGCTCCTGGAAGATGATGGTCACAATGTCATTTCCTATGTGCCTCTTCCGTAGAAGCTGGTAAATGGGAAACAGAGTGGGAGAGAAAAGCATCAAAGTTCGACTTGGCTCCAGGATCTTATCTGGACCATCACAGCAGTCTCCTCACTGTCTCGCTATTCCCACCCGCCCCATAGTCTGAGGCAGTGGTCGGCAAACTGAGGCTCGTGAGCCACATGCAGCTCTTTGGCCCCTTGAGTGTGGCTCTTCCACAAAATACCACGTGCGGGCGCACACGTACAGTGCGATTGAAACTTCGTGGCCCATGCGCAGAAGTCGGTTTTCAGATCTCAAAAGAAATTTCAATCGTACTGTTGATATTTGGCTCTGTTGACTAATGAGTTTGCCGACCACTGGTCTGAGGGAACCGGGATACCTGGGACAATCATGTCCTTCCTTGCTCAGAGACCTCCTGTGGCTCACTCAGGGCAAGGACCAAGTTGCCACATGGCCCAGGGAGCTCCAGGCATGCTGTCCCCATCACCTGACATCTCCCTTCACGCTCCCCCTTGCTCACTCTGCTCCAGCCACACTGGCTTCTTGCTGCTCCTCAAACATGCCAGAAACATTTCCTCCTCAAGGCCTCTGCATAAGGCCTCTTGCCTCAAACATTCTTCCTGCAGATCCCCACATGGCTCCCTCCTGGTCTTGGCTGAAATGTCACCCTCCCATAGAGGCCTTTGCTGAGTGTATTATACAAGATCTCACCCCCTCAATACTCCCATCTCTGCTCTTCTGTCCCTGTTATTTAATATTTATTGACACTTAGCAAACAGTAGCTTTTCCCTCTTCCATTTGTTTCTCATCTGCCTCTTCGCACCAATATGTCAGCTTCATGAGAACAGGGATTTTTTCTGTTTTGTTTGCTGCTCACTGCTGTATCCTCAGTGCTGGGAGTAATGCCTAGCACACAGTAGGTACTCAAGAAACATCTACTAGAGGGCAGCATGGGCTGGCAGCCTTCAATTTGCTCAAGGCTACACTCATGGACAATGGCAGAGGCAGACCAGAGACAGCCCATAGGGTCGATTCCAAGCCACTGCCCCTTCCCTGGGACACCTGAGTTGAGAAGACTGGGGCAACTTCAGCTTCATATAGGCTTATGTGAGCCCTGTACTCTCTCCCTTACTTGTCAGTCCAAGGGAGACTCTGTAACCTTCGCAGGGGGTGATGTATTCATGGTATATTACTTATTTGCTGAAATTACACGGTTCTTATTTACCTAAGTTTAGCCTTCATGTAACTGTTAGGAATCCACAGATAAGAGCTGCGTGTAGTTCTATGTGAGGTAGCCACAGTGGGAAATGCAGACACTCCTAGAAGCACGACTCACATCATTTTGTTATATTGTTAGTTCTTTATGTGTGTTTTAAACTGGATTAAATAAAATTTCCAGATAAAAGTACTCATTTACTATGGCTGGCATTTTATATCCTATCTTTTTTAAAAAAAATCCTCATCTGAGGATATAGTTTTCATTAATTCGAGAGAGAAAGGGAGCGGGAGAGAAAAAGAGAGAGAGATTGAATGGTTGCCTCATGCATGTACTCTGACTGGAGATTGAACCCGCAATCTGAGTATGTTCTCTGACTGGGAATCAAACCCACAACTTTTCAGTGCAGGAGACCACACTCTAACCACTGAGAACACTGGCCAGGGCTTATACCCAAATCTTAAAGATACAATCTCATTTAATCTTCACAACAATCCTTTGAGGCATTAACTCATCCTATCCCCCTTTTACTGATGAAAAGACTTAAGCTCACAGTGGTTACACAACTTGTTCTGGGTCACACAGACATGGAGGGAAAGACCCAGAATTTGAGTCTACTTCTGCCTGATTCTAAAAACCAATCTTTAAATAAATAAAACAATAAAACAAACCCAGGCCTCCACCCCCCATGCTTCCCAAATACCTAGAAATAGGTATCGCTTCCCCTGCCCCTCTGGTCAGGATCTGCCTTGTACTCTGGTTTCATGCAACAGTGCAGGAACCTTTCCCAATGAAACCAAGACATGGGCACTATCATTCCACCCATTTTACAGAGGAGGAACCTAAGGCTCAGAGAGGTCAGATCATGCTGCTAGGAAGTGGGCAGAAAGACCTCACACTCAGGTCTAACTCTAAGGCCAATCCTCTTATAGCATGCCATTAACTTTATGAAATAACTCAGAGTTGACCATTTCTGGCCTATAACATCTACAATGTCACTTGTACCAATGGAAAAAAATATACATTTCCCAAATCATCGAAAGTCTGCAGGGTTTCTGTTCATTAGAAACTAGGAAGAGTTGCTCCTGGACTGAGTCTGCATGGTGTGTCTAGGAGAGGAGCCTCCTGGCAGTGGGCATTAGCTGTTGTTGCCCAACCAGCACCTCACCTCTTCCTCCTTCTGGCAGCCACAGCAATCCCCTTTTGGAAAGCACCTTCCTGACCCCAATCACTCTCTCTAGGGGTGGGTATGTACTTCAGGCTGGGCCACTAAGCCCAGTCCATCCCTACCCCAAGCCTAGGGACTGGCAAGTGATCTAATGATATTTAGTGCTGAAATGTCTCTGGGACACCTGGAAGGCACCACCCTCTTTCCCCTGTGGTGGCTATGCTAAAGGGATATGATTCAAGTGCTGCTAATGGGCATCTTTGATAGTTGGGAAGACCTATAAATAAGAACACTATGAAGAAAAGCAAAGGTCAGGAATGGAAGGATTCCTAACATTGTTTAAGCCCTGGATCTAGCCATACATCGTAAAGCTAGTACTCTCCCAACACTTGAGAATTATATAGTGCAGCGCATCCCACTTTTTGCTTATGCCAGTTTGGTTTGCATTTCATTCAGTTGCAGTTAAAAGAATGTTGACCTATTCACTTTTTTTTCTTTTCTTCATAGGATCCCTAATGACCAAAGAGGCCCTTGAGGAGAGTTGGGGCAGAGGCCAGCAGGGCGGCCAAGGAACAGCTAAGAAAAAACTGCCATTAAATGACAACTGACCCAGGTGATGGGACTGTGGTGCGGGGTCCAAGGCTAAAGGCCTCCAACTGCTGCACAGGACAACACCAGAGCCACCAGTGCCGGGCAGGCAGCCAGCTAGCAGCTGTGGGGAAAGAGTGCCTTGGGGTTCAGCCGTGTACCAGCTGGAAATTATCAGCTGGACCCTACTGACCTGCTGCCTGTTGTTGGGGGTATAAGGGAGCAGAGTGGAGACATGGAACATGATCTCATAGTCCTGGTACGTCGTGTAGAGGGAGTGGGTTCCCGTGGAGTCAGCTGAAACAGAAACACAAGTTAGTACCATGTTTCCAAAACCTCTGGGTTTTTGCCATCTCCCACATACCATCTGTGTCAGTTTTTAACTTGATGTGTTCACTTAACTCTGTTCTTTAAAATTCAATACATTTAAAAAAGCTTTTGCACAGCAAAAGAAACCATCAACAAAACAACAAGAAACCCCACTGTATGGGAGAACATATTTGCAAATGTTATCACTGATAAAGGTTTAATTACTACCATTTGTAGGCACCTGGATGGAATTAGAGAACATTATGCTAAATGAAATAAGCCAGTCAATGAAAGAAAAATACCACATGATCTCACTCATTTGGGGATAATGAAAAACATTATAAACTGATGAACAAAAAGATAGATACAGAGGCAGTAAAGCATCAAACAGACTGTCAAATTACAGCGGTAAGGTTAGGGAGAGGTGGGGGAAATAAGAGATCAACTGAAGGACTTATATGCATGCATATAAGAGTAACCAACAGATGCAAAACATTGGGGAGTGAGGGCATGTATGGGAGTGGGGTGGGGAGGCAATGGTAAGATATGTACACATATAATACCTTAATAAAAAAAATAAAAAAAAAAATAAAAAACTTCCTGCCCTGGCAAAAATAAATAAATAAATAAATAAATAAATAAATAAATAAATAAAATAAAATAAAATTCAATACATTTAGATAAAAAGCTAACCTTACATTATACTCCCACCAGATTGGTAACAATGTAAAAGTCTGACAATACCCAGGGTTGGTGAGAATGTGGAGTAACTAAAATCCTTTATGTGGACCCTACCTGGTTTGGCTCAGTGGATAGAGCATCGGCCTGCAGACTGAAGAGTCCCAGGTTCAATTCCGGTCAAGATCACATGCCCAGGATGTGGGCTCGATTGCCAGTGGGGTCGTGCAGGAGGCAGCCAATCAATGACTCTCTCATCATTAATGTTTCTATCTCTCTCTTCCCCTTCCTTCCTCTCTGAAATCAATAAACATATATTTTTTAAAAAATCCTTTATGTGGCTGGTTGTAAGTTGGTACAACTACTTGGGAAAATTTTTTTTAGCAATATCTATTGAATGTGGAGATAGGCATAATGGATGATCCAGTACTTCCTCTTCTAGGATCATAGTGTAGATGACTCCACACCTGTGCCCTGGGAGATGGGTACAAGTATCTTCAAATGTCAGTCAAAAGAATGGATAAATGGAATAAAAAATGGTGGCAGAGTAAGTGGATGTTGCTTGGACATGCACCCAGGACCAAACTGGAATTACAACGAAAATATAGAAAAACTTCCTGAACAATCAACTGAAGACTGGCTAGAGAGAACCCTGATAACCAAGGATGAAAGTGGAGACCACATAGAGACTGGTAGAAGTGCAAAGTCATGAAAGGGCTGGCCGGACTCCCACAGACAGTAGCTGAAGTTCTGGAGAGATATTTCAGTTGTGGGGGATTGCCACTGAGAACTCTGTGGTCTAAACCCCAAGCTGGGCTCCCCAGCCCAGAGCACCAGAAGTGGGAAAGGTGCCCACATAACATCTGGCTGTGAAAAGCAGTGGGCTTGCTAACTGCTAGGGAAAGATGACTGGAAATTCAGGCACCCTTTTAAAGGGTCAACACACAAAATCCCCTGTGCAGCCACTCACCTTGTGCTCCAGCAGAGGGAGGGGAGAGTGGACTGGAGCTGTGTGAGCAGAAGCCAGGGTTGGGGACTCTGGGGTTAGAGCTCAGGAGGCAAACACCCCAGTTTCCTGTGCTGAGTCATTCCCTCATGCTGTGGAGGTCATCTTTCTCACCTAGAATTTGCTATGCAAGTAGATTTGTGTGGGGGGAAGACAGTTGACCCACCTTTTGGAAAACACCTGGCCCCACAGTGTAGAGTTGATGAGGCCCATTAAGAGACTGAGAATAACAATTAGCCTCTAGGCAGAAGCAATTGCCCCACCTTACTGGAAAAACTCTCACCACACCTGGGGACCATTACCTGAGGGCTATTCAAGACTGAATCCAATCAGTCTGTAGGCAGAGGATGTCTCTGGAGCCTTTGAGTTTTTACCTGATCTAATTAGTCAGAAACAGGGATTGACACTGTCCTGCACTAGAGATTGAGAGGTGTACAAGATCTACCTAATACACCCAAACAGGCAGCCAAAATGAGGAGACAAAGAAACAATCCCCAAATGAAAGAACAAGAGAATTCTCCAGAAGAAGAGATAAATGAAATAGAGCTAAAAATCTTATCTGATATAGAGTTCAGAATAATGATGGTAAAGATGCTCAACAGCATGAGAAAAGATATAGTAACTATGAAAACAGAAATAAAGAATGACATAGCACAAATAAAGAACACATTGGAAGGAATACACAGCAGATTAGGAGAAGCTGAGGATTGGATCAGTGAAATAGAAGACAGGATAGAAAAAAAAAATCACTCAGAGAACCAAAATGAAAAAACAATTATAAAACAGGATAGCCCTACCCAGTCTGGCTCAGTGGATAGAGCATCAACCAGCAGACTGAAGGATCCCTGGTTCAATTCTGGTCAAGGGCATGGAACTCGGTTGTAGGCTCCTCTCTGGCCTGGGCCCTGGCAAAGGCTCATGCAGGAGGCGACCAATCAATGTGTACTCAAAGTAATAGAAAACAAGGATCTGAAACCAAGATTACTATATCCAGCAAGGCTATTATTCAAAACTAGAGGCCTGGTGCACAGTCAGGGCCGGGGAGGGACATGGGAGGTTGGCCAGCCAGGGAGGGACCGCAGGAGGGCTCCAGGGCGTGTCCAGCCTGTCTTGCTCAGTCACGACTGGCTGGACCCCAGCAGTAAGCTAATACCGGTCGGAGTGTCTGCCCCCTGGTGGTCAGTGCACGTCATAGCGACTGGTTGACCGGGTGACTATCTGCCCCCTGGTGGTCAGTGCATGTCATAACAAGCAGTTGAGTGGCCTTAGCATATCATTAGCATATTATGCTTTGATTGGTTGAACGGACGATTGGATGACCAGACACTTAGCATATTAGGCTTTTATTGTATAGGATATATGATCAAATAAAGAGCTTCCCAGATAATAAAATGCCAAAGGAGTTCATCACCACCAAGCCAGGATTACAAGAAATGCTAAAGGAACTGCTGCAATGGGAAGAAGAAATAGGGAGAGAAACCTAGGCATATAGAATTAAAATCGCAATATTTAAGTTCCTATCAATAATAACCTTAAATGTAATGGATTAAATGCTCCAATCAAAGACATAGGGTAGCTGAATGGATAAAAAAACACGACTCAACTATATAGGCTGTCTATAAGAGACCCACCTCAGAACAAAAGATTCACGTAGGATGTGACTGAAGGGATGGGAAAATATTTTTTCATGCAAATGGAAAAGTAAAAAAAGCAGGAGTAGCAATACTCATATCCAACAAAATACACTTCAAAATGAAGGTATCACAAGAGACAACAGAGGTCACTACATAATACTACAGGGATCGATCCAACAAGAGGATAACATATATGTACCAAATATAGGAGCACCTAAATACATAAACTTATAGAGAACTTTAAGGGAGAGATGAACAATACAGTCATAGTAGGGGACTTACACGCTGCTGACTTCACTGGATAGATCTTCCAGACAAAAAAGTAACAAGGAAACAGTGACTCTAAAGGACACACTGGATCAGATGGATTCAATTGACATTTAGAGAACATTTCATCTCAGAGCTGCAGAATATACATTCTCCAAGGAGACACTGCAATGATTGGCAGCAGTTGATGTTTATTTGAGAGCTAATTCTCTGTAAGGCACTGTGCTAGGCATCTGGTCTTCACAGTAAGCCAGTGAAGGGTACGGTTATGGCCGTCACTTAGTGGACACTGAGCCTCAAAGCAGGCATTTGTCTGAGAAGGGGATAATAAGTCTCCTATTCCTTTTTCTGAGTGTATTGCCCCTTCAGCGGTTCACCAACAGAACCACAATACTAATGCTCACACTTGCTGCAGGCTTCCTGTGTGCCAGGTGGTAATAAGAGTCCTGTGTGCCCCATCAGTACACTGCAGGCGATAACCACCTTCAGAGCTCTGAGAAGCTGGACAGGTCCACTGCCTGGCACACTACGTTAGGTTCAATACTGTGCTCCCGAGTTAAGTGCAATTATTATTGTTACTTTACAGATGAGAAAACTGAGGCAGAGAGGGGCAAAGCCGAGACCACAAAACCAGTAACTGGCACAATAAGATGCTTTTTCCTCCTACCGCCCTCTTCAATGGAGGAGGCAAAGGTGATGATGATGACAGCTGCAGGCATCTACTAAACTCCTGATTCATCCCTCTAAACTTGGTCTCCTAATCCAGACCTCCATTTTCCAGATGAGGAAACTGAGGCTTGGCAAGGCAAGGCAAAGAATGAGTGAGTGAGCCAGGGCCCCATCTTGTGGTTTTCCAAGTTAGCCTGAGCAACTAATCCAACGACAGTTCACCCCCAAGATCAATGGCCAAGTCCTCTCCAGAGGGGCCGTGACGCCAGTTCACAATGTCACCCTCCACTCCCTCCCTCAAACTACTTTCCACTGCAATCCCATACATCAGTGATTTTCAACCCTTTTCATCTCATGGCACACATATACTAATTACTAAAATTCGGTGGCACACCAAAAATATATTGTTTTGCCGATCTGACAAAAAAATAGGTATAACTTTGGTTCATTCACACAGGATGGCTGTTGTGTTGGCTGTTGTCATTTTTTATTTGATAATCTAAAGGAAAATAGGTCAGTGCCCTGACTAAATAGTCAGGTATTATGTGTTTTAAAAATTTGTATTACAGCACACAGGTTGAAATTGCTGTCATACGTCATACACAAATATATTTATGCATATATATGTACAGGGGATGTTCTGACATATATGCTGTACTTACTACCCACCTTAAGCAATAGACCACCACCAACATTCTAATGTATCATTTCACAGTTATACCCTAGAGAGGTAACCACTATCCTGACTGTCGCATCTATCATTGCCTTGTTTTTCTTTAGTTTTATTATGTAAGAACAAACCTTCAAACAATATATTATTGAATGTGCTTTTAAAATAATCCTATGTAATAAAAGCCAAATATGCAAATTGTTCTCTCGGGCGGTCAACTGAACGAGACTTCGACCGGGAGTTCGACCGCTGCTATGATATGTGCTGACCACCAGGGGGAAAATAAAAACGACCAGCAGTGTGTGTGTGTGTGTGTGCGTGTGTGGTGGGGGGCGGGCACGGACTGCTGCTCTCAGGCACTGAGGGAGCCGGGCAGCAGCAGCAATGGGGAAAAAAACTGACACCAAGAAAAAACAAAACAAAACAAATGACCAGCAGTGGCAGGGGCCAGGGCCGCCACTCCCAGGCCCTGGCTGACAGCAAGCGGCTGGGCACAGGGCCTTGGCCTCCCGTCCAGAGGTCTCCACACACTTTCATGAATTTTGTGCACAGGGCCTCTAGTTACTGTATAAAAGGCATCATTCAGTACCACCTCTTCCGAGCCCTGCTGGCCACGCATCTCATCCAGACCCCAGTTTGTTGTCATCGTTGTCACCATACAGAATGGCACTGTGTGAATATACCACAGCTCTGCTCATGCACACTGGGCACTGTCCTGGGCTCTGCAGTTGTAAGTATGCAGGATATATCCTGGCACACGTGCATGAGTTCTCAAAGGACATGTCTAGCAGTGTAATTGCTGAGACAGAGTTGGTGAACTTTCAGATTTAATCAGAATATGCTGTGCTGTTTTTAAAAGTGGAGTACTACTTGCACTCCCATCAGCAGAGATCCGGAGCTCCCATTGTGCAGTCCTCACCTAGTATCACCAGGCCTTTTGCCCATCAGGAGGACGTGCAGGAGTGGTTCACCAGTTCTAACTGTGATCCTACTGGCTCCCCCACCAGGCTACTTACTCTTGACGTCCAGTTGGGCAGCGTACTTGGTGAAGCCCTTCAGGCAGATCTTCTCACCGAGCAGGGAGAGGAACTCCTCAAAGGCGGGGCCGGCCTCCTCGTTGTTGTACATCTCCTCCTCTGAGCTCTGGCCTGCCCTGCAGTAGAGGATCCCCACTTTGTGTTTCCGGCAGAGCTGCAGAGGCGAGAGCGGCTTTATGGAGGCAGGACAGGCAGAGATGTCAGAGAGGATGGAACAAAGGGGGGCTTTCTTGGGCGCTGAGCCCAGGAAATTGCTGGAGTGACACAGGAATTTAGGGCCACAGCCAGAGGAAGGAAAAAGGCATGGGGACATGTCCCAGTTGTCTTGTCCCTCTCCCTTCCTCCCATTACAGAAAGGCATGACAAGGTGCCCATGCCTCCAATTCTTAATCTATCTATGGAGGGCAATGCCACGCTCTCATGAAAGAGACTGTTGCCTGGGCCGCTTTCCCGCAGTAGGTGGACTGGAGCTGGCTAAGACTCTGCAAAAGGAAATTCTGAAGCGTGCAGGGATCAGTAGATTCAACACTTTTTTTAGGGGGTGGGTCCGCAATAATCGTGTTTTTTTTAAAATGTATCCCTGATTCCCCTGGTCGCTGGTGACTGGACCATGGACCGACATCTGACTTAAGTGTGGGCCAGGTAGAGGCTCTCCTGGGCTGAGAATCAGTGAGATGGTCTCTGCAAGCAGCCATAATTCTAACAGCAACTCTGAGAGCTGAGGGAGGGCCAGAGAAGCAGAGGTACCAGTGTGCAGAGGGACAGAGAAAACACAAGTGTACACATGTATGTGCACACACACACACACACACACACACAAACACACACACACGAACATGGTGCCTCCTTTATCCCTAGACTATTTTCCTCCTGAGACCCAGTTACATTCCTGCTCTTGGCAATCCCAAAATTTGATAACAGATTCCTCCTTTTATTGAAACTAACTTACGTTGGTTTCTGATCTTTGGAAAAAAAAAAAAAGTGACCAAGACAGAAAGTACTGCCCCCAACGCCCTCACCCAGCCCCAGCTCACCCCTTGCTCATCCAGCTTCAGAAGCTGCTCCGTCACCTTGGGAGTGTTGAGAGCCAGCCGCAGGCAGTGGATATTAAGCTCAGGAATGACATACTCCAGGGCATCCTTCAGGGGTAGGCCCCGCCCAGTCCCATGCTTAGTGGCTGTGGGTGTGGCATCCTCCAGGATGGAGCCCCGCAGGGTGATAAGCTGCTCAAGGGAGAGAAGAGACTGTTAGGAGGCTCTTGGGAACAAGGGAAGGATTAGAACATATGTGTGATGGTCAGTAGCTTGGGCTCTTGGGCCAGAAAGCCCTGGGTCTGGACCAGGACTTGAACTTGATGCCTCTTGTTTATGTGATCTTGACTAAATGACTTCCTATCTCTGAGCCTCATGTGTCTTCTTTTGTGAAATGGGTAGAGTGACAATATCATAACCCCAAAGGGGTGTTGGGAGTACTAAATGAGACAGTGCATGGAACATAACGTTTTTTAAACATTGACTTCAGAGAGGAAGGGAGAGGGAGATAGATAGATAGAAATATCAATGATGAGAGAGAATCAATGATCGGCTGCTTCCTGCATGCCCCCTACTAGGGGATGAAGCCCACAACCTAGGAATGTGACCTGACTGGGAATTGAACAGTGACCTCCTGGTTCATAGGTCAGTGCTTAACACTGAACCATGCTGACCAGGCATAACTTCGTTTGTTTTAACAGATATTGACTCAGCACCTCCTAAGTGCCAGCCCTGTTCTAGGTAGTCTGAACAAAACAAAGACTCTTACTTCATGGAGCTGGCATTCTAGCGGGAGATGGATTACGTCAGGGAGCAAGAAGTATCTACACTAAACAGATGGAAGAACCTACCATGTTCATGGATTGGTATAATCAACATCATCAAAATGTCCATACTACTCAAAGCAATCTATAAATTCAATGCACTTCCCATTAAAATACCAACGGCATATTTCACAGACCTAGAACGAACTTTCCAAAAATTCATCTGGAATAAAAAAAGATCCCGAATAGCTACAGCAATCTTGAGAAAGAAGAACAAAATAGGTGGGATCTCAATACCAGATATCAAGCTGTATTACAAAGACACTGTTCTCAAAACTGCCTGGTATTGGCACAAGAACAGACATATAGATCAATGGAATAGAATAGAGAACCCAGAAATCGACCCAAATCATTATGCTCAATTAATATTTGACAAAGGAGGCATGAACATACAATGGAGTCAAGACAGTCTCTTCAATAAATGGTGTTGGGAAAATTGGACAGATACATGCAAAAAAAATGAAACTAGACCACCAACTTACACCATACACAAAAATAAACTCAAAATCGATTAAGGAATTAAACATACGACGGGAAACCATAAAAATACTAGAGGAATCCATAGGCAGAAAAATCTCTGACATATGCCAAAGCAATTTATTCACTGATACTGCTCCTAGGGCAATGGAAACTAAAGAGAAAATAAACAAATGGGATTACATCAAAATAAAAAGCTTTTGCACAGCAAAGGAAACCATCAATAAAACAACAAGAAAGCCCACTGCATGGGAGAACATATTTGCCAATGATATCAATGATAAGGGTTTAATCTCCAACATTTACAGAAAACTCATGCAGCTTAACAAAAAGAAGATAAACAACACAATCAAAAAATGGGCAACTGATCTAAATAGACACTTTTCGAAAGAAGACAGAAGGAAGGCCAAGAGACATATGAAAACTTGCTCAAAGTCACTAATCATCAGAGAGATGCAAATCAAAACAACAATGCAGTACCATCTCACACCTGTCAGAATGGCTATTATCAACAAGTCAACAAATGACAAGTGCTGGCAAGGATGCGGAGAAAAAGGAACCCTCGTGCACTGCTGGTGGGAATGCAGACTGGTGCAGCCACTGTGGAGAACAGTGTGGAGTTTTCTCAAAAAACTAAAAATGGAACTCCCATTTGACCCAGTGATCCCACTTCTAGGAATATATCCCAAGAAACTAGAAACACGAATCAGAAAGGATATATGCACCCCCTATGTTCATAGCAGCACAATTCACCATAGCTAAGATTTGGAAACAGCCTAAGTGCCCATCAGCAGATGAGTGGATTAAAAAACTGTGGTACATCTACACAATGGAATACTATGCTGCGGTAAAAAAGAAGGAGTTCTTACCATTTGCAACAACATGAATTGAGATGGAGAGCATTATGCTAAGTGAAATAAGCCAGGCAGAGAAAGATAAATATCACATGATCTCATTCATTTGTGGAATATAATGAACAACATAAACTGATGAACAAAAATAGATCCAGAGACAGAGAAACATCAATCAGAACCTCAAACCTCAGGGAAGGAGGGGGTTGGTGGGAGTAAGGGGGAGAGATCAACCAAGGGACTTGTGTGCATGCATATGAGCCTAATCAATGGACACAGACAACAGGGGGGTGGGGGCATGAATGGGAGATGCGGGGTAATGGGGGAATAAGGACACATATGTAATACCTTAATCAATAAAGAAATAAAAAAAAAAGAAAATAAAAAAAGAAGTATCTACACTAATAAAAGAGAATGATGCAAATTGACCACATCTTCGTGACGCCCACCAGCCAATCAGGAGTGAGTATGCAAATTAACCCAACAAATATGGCATGTTAATTTGCATACGCAGGTGCCGAGCAGCCAGGGGCAGGGTGGGACACTTGCGTCATCGCCATGGCTACGACACAGGCGTTCCGCACCGCCCCAGCTGCTCCGGGCCTCTGGGCAGAGTGGGAAGGCGGAAAGGCGGCTCTGGGCCGGAGTGAAAAGGCGGCTCCGGCTGGAGTGAAGATGGTGCCAGCAGTCAGGGGAAGGAAGGCCCATTCTTGCATGAATCGTCATGCATCGGGCCTCTAGTAACAAATAAAATAGGCTCCGTGAGGTAGGCATTCAAATGGACACTCTCACTGTCATTACAATATTATCCTATATAATAAAGAGGTAATATGCAAATTGACCATCACTCCAACACACAAGATGGCCGCCCCCATGTGGACACAAGATGGCCACCACAAGATAGCCAGCAGGGGAGGACAGTTGCGGGGGACCCAGGCCTGCAGGGGAGGGCAGTTGGGGGCAACCAGGTTGGCAGGGGAGCAGTTAGGCGTCGATCAGGCTGGCAGGGGAGTGGTTAGGGGGTGATCAGGCTGGCAGGCAGAAGCAGTTAGGGACAATCAGGCAGGCAGGCAGGCAGGCAGTTGAGTGGTCCTGGATTGTGAGAGGGATGTCCGACTGCCCGATTAGGCCCGATCCTGGTGGGCCTAATTGGGCAGTCGGACATCCCTCGAGGGGTCCCTGATTGGAGAGGGTGCAGGCTGGGCTGAGGGACACCCCACCCCCGTGCACGAATTTCGTGCACTGGGCCTCTAGTCTATACTAATAAAAGGGTAATATGCTAATTAGACTGGATAGATCAAAAGTCTTCCGGACGTCCTTCCTGACAAAGCCGGGGGCATGGTTGGCCTGCAAACCGCCTGTGGCCCCTTGCCCAGGCCGGCCCCATCCCCCAGCGGGGACCCCACACCCCGATCAGGAGTGTGGCTGGCCTGCAAACCGCTGACGGCCCCTTGCCCAACCTGGCTCCACTCCCCAGCAGAGACCCCCAACCCTGATCGGGGGCAGGGCCGGTCTGCAAACCCTGTGGCCCCTTGCCCCAGCTGGCCCCGCCCCCAAGTAGGGACCCCCCCACCCCGATCTGGGGCCTCCTTCAGGGCAGGCCAGCCAGCCCCCACCTGTGCACCAGACCTCTATCCTATATAATAAAAGGGTAATATGCAAATTGACCCTAACAGTAGAATGACCAGAATGACCGCTGGACCAGTCACTATGAAGCACACTGACCACCTCTTGGTCCCTTTCCCTGGCCAGCAAGCTCCAATTGCCTGATGGCCACCTGTGGCAGTGGCGGGGCTGGCGAGCGGGCGGGAACAGCCGACCTCTTCGTCCCTTTCCCTGGCTGTCAGGCACTGATCACCCAATGGCGGCGGGGGAACAGGGGGTGGGTGGCGGCAGGGGGCAAGGCTGGCTGCAGGCAACTGGGGAAGATGGCCCTGATCGCAGGCCAGGCCTAGGGACTGTACTTGTGCAACAAATTTCGTGCGCCAGGCATCTAGTATATAAATATAATACCATGTACTGATGCCCTGGCCATCAGTACATGAAGACTTGGGTCTTCAACTGTGGCACTCATTTTCAATCTGGTTTCTTTTTAAAAAATTTTTAATTACCATTTTATTTATGTTTTAATCCTCACCCGAGGCTATTTTTCCATTGATTTTCAGAGAGAGTGGGAGAAAGACAGAGGATAGCATCAATGTGAGAGAGCCACATCAATTAGTTGCCTACTGCACATGCCCTGACCAGGCCCAGGGAGTGCCAGGGCCAGAGAGGAGCCTGCAACCGAGGTACATGCCCTTGACAGAATCAAACCCAGGACCCTTTAATCCCCAGGCTGACACTCCATCCACTGAGCCCAACTGGCCAGGGCTCAATCTGGTTTCTTGACAAAAATCACAATCACAGATACCACCAAGAAAAATTTCAGTCTGGAAGCTGGGAAGAGACACATAGCACTCTTTCCAGGGCCTGCAGAATGAGTAGGGCTTCAGGATCACCCAGGAACCAAAAGGTTATGGGTTCCATTCCCGGTCAGGGCACATATGGTGTGGGATGAGTTGTCTTGTGGCCCTCCTCTCTCTCCTAAAAATGTTATTCAGTTAGAATAAAAACAAAGTAGGGACACCTAAAGAACAAAAATCACAGTCAATGGTTCTGATTCAGTTGGTCTGTGGTGGGACCCAGGCATACGTGTATGTATGTATGTATGTATACATATGTTTATATATGTGTATACTTACACACACACATTTTTAATACCACTCAGGAGATTCTGACATGTAGTCTGGGTTTAAAACCTCTAGTCAAGCCAATCTTGTCCATTTAATTCCACTTCCCCAGATGTTGCTTTCCAAGTTGTCCCTACAGCTGGCCATGTGACTAGTTCAGGCAAGGAGATGTGAAAGGGAATTCAGCTTGGGGTGGAATTCTGGGACAGATTCATCCCTTGTAAGAGGAAATTTGCTTTCACCTGCCCATTTCTTCTTGCTAAGGACATTGGTGTGCTGATAAGGTGTTTGAAGCTGTGGCAAACACCTTGTGATCATGAGGAAAGAGAAAAAAGAAAAAAAAATCACAGAGAAGTCAATCCCTACAGCCATTTTCCGCCAGATTTCTTGTTAGATAATAAAATAACATTTTAGTTTAGCAATGGCTAGTCAGGTTTTCTATTACTTTGTAGACAAAGTAAATTCTAACTGATATACTTCATAACAAGTCACATTTATGAAGGTTCAGTTTATTGCACTGTAGTTCAAGTATGATAGTAGTTATCTAGTTATATGTATAGGTCTGTTTAAGAAAGATTTTATTATCTCCATTTTACAGATAAGAAAATGGAAGCTCACCCTGGCCAGGTGGGTCAATTGGTTGGAGTGTTGTCCCATACACCAAAAAGGTGGTGGGTTCAATTACCAGTCAGGGCACATACCTAGGTTGTGGGTTCAATCCACGGTCAGGGCACATATGGGAGGCAACTGATCAATGTTTTTCTCTATCTCTCTACCCCTTCCTTTCTCTCTAAAATCAATAAAAACCTATCTTGAGGATTAAAAAAAAAAATAAACCGCCGAAACCGGTTTGGCTCAGTGGATAGAGCGTCAGCCTGCGGATTGAAAGGTCCCAGGTTCGATTCCGGTCAAGGGCATGTACCTTGGTTGTGGGCACTTCCCCAGTGGGGGGTGTGCAGGAGGCAGCCGATCGATGTTTCTCTCTCATCGATGTTTCTAGCTCTCTATCCCTCTCCCTTCCTCTCTGTAAAAAAAAAATCAATAAAATATATTAAAAAAAAAAAACCCACAGGTGATCATTGATAGCAGAGTAGGTAACTGGTACTTGATGCCTCTTGCAACAACATCAAAATTACAACTAAAATACAGAACAACTATCATTTAGAACCACCTGAAATCTGGCAGATTGGAAGTCCTACAACTAGAGAAGTAAAGAAGAAAGTACATTGAGACTAGTAGGAGGGGTGGAGGCGTGGAATGGGCTGGTCCAACACCAACATGTGGTGTTTTTTTAATTGGGAGGAATATCTTGACTATGGAAGCCTCCCGTGAGGAGCAAGGTGTCCCAGCCCCACACCAGACCCCTCATCCCAGGGTTCCAGTACCAGGAAGAGAAGTCCCTGTAACTTTGGGCTGTAAAAACCATCAGGGATTGTGGCTAAGTGACATGGAAGCTGCTGGAGACCCAGGCAGTTCCTCTTAAAGGGCTAGTGCACAGACTTACTCAGACTCACTCCCTCTGAACTCCAGTGCTGGGGCAGTGGCTTGGGGGGATCCAGGAACATATGGGGAGGAACTGGATTGTCTAGCATCAGAGCAAGAACACAGGGTTGGCTTTCTCCCAGACAGGGGTACTCACAAGTGTCATTGTTCCTATGCTGAGACCTCCTCTGCTGCAGAGCTGACTGCCAGGCACCATATCTGAGTCTCCATTCAACCTGGCTCTCACACTGTTTGTTCTTATCTGGTGATTCTCTGAAATACCACCCGACCTAAGCTGTTTGCAGCAGCTTTTCCATATGAATGGTTCCAGACTTTCCTAAAATCTCTCAAACAAGCAGCAGCTGGTTTCAGCGTGCCCATACATCTCAACAAGAGGACCCAGGCCCAGCACTAGCAGCAGCCTGCCTTGCTTCTCAGCTTGGCCTTTCCTGAGCACTTCCAATCCTAACACAAGTGGCAGCCACTTGCAGATCACTCTGCAGCTCCTGATGGGTAGCTCCAAGCAGGGCACAGACAGTGACTGATTTTGCACCTCCTGGGGGCCCCAGAGCCAGTGCACCCAGTGGACAGCCTCAGACCATGCCAGATTATAACTACACATCCATGAGTGACACACTCAAGGGGCAGACTCAGTGAGCACCAAAGCCCCACTGAAGCAAGTCCTACTCCATAGGGTGTCTTCTGCACAGCAACTCTTCCACTGTAGTTGCAGCTGATCCTCACAGCCAATTGGCCTGGAGGTCAATTCCAGTGACACCAACAGCAATCAAGGCTCAACTACAACAGGATAGTGCACACAGCCCACACAGAGGTGCCCAGCTCAGGTGACTGGGAAAGCTGAGCCACTTGGCCCTACAGGACACCTTATACACAAGGCCACTCTACCAATATTTCAGGAAACATAATAGCTCTACCTAATACATAAAAATAAACACAGGGAAGCAGTCAAAATGCAGAGACAAAGAAACATGTCACAAATGACAGAATAAAAGAAACCTCCAGAAAAAGAACTAAATGAAATGGAAGCGAGTAAACTATTAAATACAGAGCTCAAAACAATGGTTATAATGATGTTGTCTCTTTCCTCATGATCACAATGGTTATAGTGAGAGCTTCAAGGGACTTTGTGAGAAATTCAAGGAAATTAGTAAGAACATCAAAGACATGAAAAAAGACGAGTTAGAAATGAAGGATATACTAACTGAAATGAAGAATAACTTACAGGGAATCAATAGTAGAGTAGAGGATGCCGAGAATCAAATCAGCAATTTGGAATATGAGGAAGCAAAAAGCACCCAATTAGAACAGCAAAAAGAAAAAAAGAATCCAAAAATATGAAGATAGAGTAAGGATCCTCTGAGACAACTTCAAGCATCCCAACATTTGTATCATGGGTGTGCCGGAAAGAAATGAGAGGGAGTAAGAAATTTAAAACCTATTTGAAAAAATAATGCCAGAAAATTTCCCTTACCTGGTGAAAGAAATAGACACACAAGTCCAGGAAGTACAGAGAGTCCCAAACAAGATGAACTCAAAGAGGCCCACACCAAGACATCATCAATTAAAATGCCCAAGGGTTAAAGACAAAGAGAGAATCTTAAAAGCAGCAAGAGAAAAGCAGTTGGTTACCTATAAGATAGCACCCATATGACTGTCATCTGATTTCTCAACAGAAATTTTGCAGGCCAGAAGAGAGTGACAAGAAATATTCAAAGTGATGAATAGCAAGGACCTTTAACCAATATTACTCTACCCAGAAAAGCTCTCATTTAGAATTGAAGGGCAGATAAAAAGCTTCACAGACAAGAAAAAGCTAAGGAAGTTCATCACCACCAAATCAGTATTACATGAAATGTTGAAGGATATTCTTTCAACAATTGAATCTAAAAAGCAAAATAAATGAACAAGGATTCTGATGAACAAAATACACTGATGAATAAAACAGAACCAGAAGCATGGAAGTATGGAACAGACTGACAAATCTCAGAGGGAAGTGGGGAAGGGGTGGGGGGTGGGGAGGGATTAACCAAAGATCTTATGTGCATATATGCATTACCTATGGACACAGACAATAGGGTAGTGAAGACCTGGGGCAGGGTGGGAACCCAGTGGAGGAGGGTAATGCGGGGGGTGGGGGGTGGGGGGGAACGGGGACATCTGTAATATTCTCAACAATAAAGATATTTTTTAAAAATGTGGGGGAAAAAAGACACCCCCCACAACTTAAAAGAAAATGAAAATGTAAGCCCCAAGAGGTTAGACACTTTATCTAACTAAGGTCACCACAGCTAAGTGGCTGAACCAGGGTTCCAACCCAGGCTTGAATTCTCCAAAGCTCATTATTCTTTTCATTTGAAAAAAATTTTTTTTTTACTGTGAAGTATAATCCATAACACATATAAGCAGAGCTGAAGGAATTATCACAGAGTGAAGACTTAGGTAATCACCATCCATATAAAAAAACACACCCAGCTCCCAGAAGCCTTTCTGCGCCTTCCCCTTCTTCCCCATGGCAACCTTATCCTGATTTCTAACCCCATAACTTATTGTGCCTACTTTTTAGTTTCCTGCAGTTTGGATTTCTTTTTTATATCTGGCTTTTGTTTCTGAATGCTATGGGTATGAGATTTGACCATGTTGCTGCAAGAGGCTGACATATTTACCATGATGGATTTAATCCACTCTACTGTTGACGAGCATGGAAACTGCTTCCAGTGTTCGACAACTGTGAGGTGTTATAAGGAACATTCACAGAAGCACCTCTTAGAGCATAAGAACACATTTTCTTTTGGATTTATACCTAGGAGAGAAATTGCTGCAACACCAGGCATGTTAATATTCAATTATACTGCACTACAAAGTTTTCCAAGTGGTTGTACCAATTTCCACTTACCCTGTCTGAGAACTCCTGTTGCTTTGCATTCTCACTAACCTTAGCTCAGGCTTCTATCCACAATGTGCTGCTGGCCACTAGGTGATGCCATACCTGGGGCTAGGCACAGCAGCTCTAGGACCACACCAAGATAGCACAGCAAGGTCTGCAGCAGTATAAGGAAAAAACCCTCCCCTGAGGGACTGTAACAAGCACCCAAACAAAATACACTTGGGTCTATGGTTTAAAGACTAAGGAGGACCAGTTCTAACTAAAAAAACATACTCTTAAGTCAACAAACACAGAAGGTGGCAAAAATAATGTGTCATGACATTGCTTTTAAACATACAGCTGACCCTTGCCAAACTGGAACTGGGCAGGAGGTGTGCGTGGAAGGAATAGAATGACCTCATGCTTGGGAGTTCCCAGTTCTGGTCTTGGTAGTTAATACACAAACAAATCTCTTATCATAAGCAGGGGAGTATTGAAATAGATCATGAAAAGCAATGACGTCTTATGCTTTGCAATGCCAATCTGGGTGGCCTTGGAACTATGGGTTTCAATTAATGCACCAACAAGATCAGTGTGTTAGTATCCTGCAGACACTGCTCGAAAGCACCCTCTGCTGGGGCCAGGGATCAGCGTGGACCAGAAATCCTCATATTCTCTTCCACAATGGAGACAGGTGGCCTATGGTCACATTTTGGCTCTGACTACTTGACCAAAAGCCATTACTTGAAAAGCTCCCCAAACTTTTCCTTCTTTGCTGGGGATAGTAAGTACGGCACTGGCAGGCTGCAACAAGTGGCCATCTCTACTCTCTCATTGGTCCTGTCCACTGCCATGTAATACCTGGATTGTGACAGCAGCCTCCTCCAGGCCTCCTTCCTCCTGCCCTGCTGCCACCCCACCCAAGTCCCTTCTTTCCACAGCCTGAGTCAGATCATGTCTCTGCTCTACACAGAACCTGCTAAGGATTTCCCATCACTTTAATAATAAAATCTACACTTACCGCTCTGCTTGCAAGGCCCTGGCATCTCACTGAGGGAAACTTGTCAGGTGAGCCACAAAAGGACCTCAGGGCCATGTAAACAAGGAAGTTCCTATTTACACAGATGGTTCTCCACCAGCATCCCTGCCTTTCTCTGTGCTGCATCCACCCTCCTTTAAGCATGTTTTCCTGGGAGGCCACTTGGAAGTCAGTCTGCCTGGGTTTGAATCCTGGCTCTACCACTTCTCCAGCTGTGTGACCCTGGGCCCTTTTCCTCATCTATACTAATAAAAGGGTAATATGCTAATTAGACTGGGAAACCTTCCGGACGTCCTTCTGGACAAAGCCATGGTGGCAGGGCTGAGGCAGAGGTGGTTAGGGGCAATCAGGCCAGGAGGGGAGGGCAGTGGGGGGTGAGCAGGCGGCAGGGGGGGCAATTGGGGGCGAGCAGGCTGGCGGGGGGGGGGAAGTTGGGGGCAAGCAGGCCAGCAAGGAGGGGCAGTTGGGGGCAATCAGGCTGGCAGAGGGGAGAGTTGGGGGCGAACAGGCCAGTAGGCAGAGTGGTTAGGGGCGATCAGGCAGGCAGGCAGGTGAGCAGTTAGGAGCCAATGGTCCTGGATTGTGAGGGGGATGTCTGACTGCTGATTTAGGCCTATGGGGTCCCAGATTGGAGAGGGTGCAGGCCAGGCTGAGGGACACAACCCCCTTGCATGAATTTCGTGCACTGCGCCACTAGTCTATACTAATAAAAGAGTAATAGGCAAATTGGTCAGTGCACCTCATGCAACAACCGAACAGCAGGCTGTGTGGGGTGACTAGGCTGGCAGAGGGGGCAGTGAGGGACGACCAGGTCGTCATGGGGGGGAAAATTGGGAGCAACCAGGCCGGCGGGGGGGCAGTGAGGGGCCACCAGGCTGGCAGGGGGGGGGGGCAGTGAGGGGCGACCAGGCCGGCAGGGAGGGCAGTGGGGGGCAACCAGGCTGGCGGGGCGGCAGTGAGGGGTGACTAAGCCAGCAGAGTGGGGCAGTGAGGGGCCACCAGGCCAGCAGGGAGGGCAGTGGGGGGCAACCAGGCCAGGATGGCGGGGGGGGGCAGTGAGGGGCGACCAGGCTAGAAGGGGAGGCAGTGAGGGGCGACCAAGCCAGCAGAGGGGGGCAGTAAGGGGTGACCAGGCCAGCATGGGGGACAGTTGGGGGCGACCAGGCCCCGGGGGGTGGCAGTTGGGGGCAACCAGGCCAGCAGAAGGGGGCAGTGAGGGGTGACCAGGCGGGCAACAGGGGGCAGTTGGGGGCAACCAGGCTGGCGGGGGGGGGGTCAGTTAGGGGTGACCAGGCAGGCAGGGGGGGCTGTTGGGGGCAACCAGGCCAGCAGGGGGGGCAGTGAGGGGCCACCAGGCTGGCAGGGAGAGGCAGGGGGGAGGACAGTTGGGGGCGACCAGGCTGGTGGGGGCAGGGCAGTTAGGGGTGACCAGGCTGGCTTGGGGGGGCAATTGGGGGGGGCAATTGGGGGCGTCCAGGCCAGCAGGGGGGGCAGTGAGGGGCAACCAGGCCAGAAGGGGGACAGTGAGGGGCAACCAGTCTGGCAGAGGGGGCAGTTAGGGGCGACAGGGGGGGCAGTTAGGGGCGGTCAGGCTGGTAGGCAGAGGCAGTTAGGGTGATCAGGCTGGCAGGGGGGGCAGTTAGGGACAATCAGGCAGGCAGGCAGAGGCCATCAGGCAGGCAGGCAGGTGAGTGGTTAGGAGCCAGGGGTCCCAGATTGGAGAGGGTGCAGGCTGGGCTGAGCCCCCCTCCCCCCCCCCGCATGAATTTCGTGCACCAGGCCTCTAGTCTATAAAATAGAGATTATAGTGCCTGCCTCAAAGGGTTATCAGGATTCAATAAGATAATACATATACAGTACTTAGCACTGTATCTGGCATACAGTGAGCATTCAATAATGTTAGCCATTATTACATGTACATGTATCAAATGTATTTGTACAAAGCCACACATGCAATTAAGAATTAAAAGGTCCCAATCAATACACTATTACACTTAATATAAAATTCTCCCTTTTCTACTTGGTACACTTAGGTACTGTTTAAATTCTTAACAGCGAGTGACTGTTACTTTTTAAGTAAACAAAGAAATAAAAATACAAACCTCTAACCTTCACAAAACTAAGGTCTGTCAAAAACTCACCACTGGGCAGGCTAAATGGAACTCGCTGAACTTGGTGGACCAGGCAGTTCCTGGTTTGGGGCTCCCTATGTCATGGGAGACATTGCCAGTAAGGAGGCTGAGGACAGGGCAGTCTAGCCTGGGCTTGTCCTGTCCAGGCTTAGGGGCTGACACTTATGTGTGTGCTGCCAAAACCCAGCTCCAAGTCTGTCCTTGCCCCAGTGGGAAGCTCGGTGTTGCCAATACTCACACTCCTTTTGCCAGGAGATGTAGGCCTGCTTGGCTGTCTGCTTGGTGGCCGGTGGTGGCGGCCATATGGGCCAGACCAGCCAGATGGCTTGGAAAACAGCTGGGCCCTCGCTCTGGCCCCTTGCCTTGGTTTACAAGAGCCTGCTACATAAATGTAAACAGGAGAATAGAACTCTGTGCATGAACTCAATCCTTGCTCCCCAGAGTGTACCCTGACCTCGCACCAGAGGGCAACAGCCACGACAGCGGTGTCATCATAATATCTGCCACTTAGAGTTCCCTGCCTTGCAGCCTTGTGCTTCCACACCTGTGCTCTTCTTGCCACTCCAAGAAAACAGGGGGCAGCACAAAGCCTATTTTACAGATGAAGATACTGAGGCATCCAGAAGTAAATCCATCTGCTGAAGGTCATTCGGCTAATGAGTGGCAGAGCGAGACCGAACCCAAGGCTGTCTGCTCCAGAGTCAGAATTCAGTTTTGACCTGAGAGTGAATGTGATGAGTGGTGAAGAGCATGAGCTCAGGACCCAGGCAGCTTGGGTCCATGTCCAGCTCTGCCACAGGCCTCAATGTTCTCATCTATAGAGTGAGGATCATAATGAGATTGTAGAGAGACTTTGAAGGGTCAGTGCATATAAAACACGCAGGACAATGCCCGGCAGGAATTCATGCTACATAAAAGTGTTAGCTATTGTTGTTACTACTCTGAGGCTATGAAATCCTCTGCTCTGCCACCACGACATAAAGGGTCTTGGGAAGGAGCCAGGCAAATCTTGCTGCCTCTCCCTCCAACTCCAGATGATGAGGTCCCCGGGCCTGAGTGCCCAATAGGGCAGCTATGCAAGGACTCAGCCTAGGGCTGAATCTATGTATGGCCTGTGTGTGTGTGAGGATAGAGAAAGGGCTGCTTGTGGTTGTGAACTTCATGGTGGGTCAAAATTCACAGGCTGACTGGCATGGACAAGGGGACAGTGGACAGAGACCACTCCCACTGCTGACTGCATTGGTCTTTCCCTAAGTGCCAGGCCCAGCACTGCCCACTTTATATGCACACTCTCACAGAGCCCACACCAGTCCTATGAAACTGAAATCCCTAAGAGGGAAACAGGCTGTGAGAGAAGCTACATGCCTAAGGTTTCACAACTGCTGAATGGCCAAACCAGGATCCACACCAGGCTTCCCTCATACTCATCTCTCCTTCCTTGCTTTACTTTCTACCTTGTCAAACCACACTATATAATTTATTAAGGTATCTGTGTATTGTCTGCCTCCCCCATAGGAATGCAGTCGCATGAGCATTTTTGCTGCCTTATTCGTTACTTCCTATTCCCTCAGCGCCCAGCATAGAGCTGGCAGAGGGTGGTGCTGAGCGATTCTCTTTCTTTTATTAAAAAATTAAATTTTTATTGATTTGAGAGAGAGAAACACTGGTGGGAGAGAATCAATATCGATTGGCTGCCTCCTGCACGTCCCACAACCTGGGCATGTGCCCTGGCCAGGAATAGAATCGGCAATCTCCTCGTGCATGGATTGATGCTCAACCACTGAATCACACTGGCCGGGCCTGAGTGAATCTCTATGGGCAGACTGGAAGTTGGTTTTGTGGGCAGCAAGGAGATGAAAGCAGGCACAAGCCAGAAACAGCTCTAAGCCAGTTTCAAACTTATTGAAAAGGAGCCACAGCAAAAATATTGCACCCTGACCCAACATCTCCACACCAAAGTCTCATGACTCTCAGAATGTGCAATGCAGTCTGATATTTTAAAAATCCATTCTACATGTTCTATTTCCACTAACAACAACAACAACATAATAATACTGACACTAAGCTGAGTTCACAACTCATGAATGGGTCAGCATAGAGTCTAAGCTGTTACTGAAATCCCAGAGGCAGCTGAGCTGTGGCTGGAGCACAGGCTGACACCTCACTGTGCCACTTACTGGAGGGTGCTTTGGGCAAGTCCCTTCACCTTTCTATGGTTGTTTCCTCATCTGTAAATGGATGATAGTGCCTTCATCACAGAACTTTCATGACATTTGAGTGAACAGACATAAAAGGGTATAGAAAATGCCCAACACATAGTGCTAAACAATAGTAGTAAATATTATTAGTATTTGATCATTGCCACTACACCTAGCAGTTTCCCATGTCATACAACAGTCTCATACAGTGTGAGCTGAGCTGTCTCCTCACATTCTGCCCCAGTACTCATGTGGCCAGAAAGGCAAGGAGAAGGAGGAGAGTGCTGGAGAGACAGGGGTAGGTAACCACCTGCAAAATGGGGCACAAGGTTTGGGGGCTGCCTCCTCTCAGCTGCCACAAAGCTTCTGTGTTATCACATTTTCCCTCAGTGGGAAGGTCTTCACGAGGGGTTGGGGCTGGGTCCTTGGTATAGCATCTGCCTATATGGATGAGTTCCAGGCTTGGATGGCCCCACCCATCATGTTTGGGCAAAGGCCAGGCCCAAGGGGCTATGCAGGGGTGAGGGAGATCCATTTCGGGGGACCTTCCCAGCTGATAATTGCTCCTTTTCTGGAAAGGTTTTTTGGAAATCTCCATTGTTTTTGCTCACCCAGTTCCCCCCCTTTTTTTTTGTCAAGCAGCTCCTCCAGGTGGCTCTGATAGAACTGTCAATCACAATGCCTTGCCCTGCCCCTGCTCCCTGGGTGGATGCATTATCTTAGATCTGGCCAGTTTCCTCTATCATCCCTGATGACAATGGCTGCCCCAGGATGTGGACTTTGTGATCCAAGCAGAGCCCATCAGAGTCCTTCCCAGAGATTCAGCAGATAAGAGTATCTTCCCTGTAGAGAGGAAGGCATAAAGATATAGAAGAATTGAGTGGCCAGTCTCCATTTTCCTGTGACATGAAGAGAGTTTGTTGGAGGCAAAAGAGAATGACATTCACAATCTAAAAAGAAGCTGAGCAGAATGGAGAGATGAGGAGGCAGAGTTCTCCAGTGACATGGTTGGAGTGCCTGGGGCCACCATGCCAGAAGCTAGCCCTACCCCTTGATTTGCAGATACATGAACCAATGAATTCTTCTGGCTTAAAAAGTTAGAAGTAGATTTCTGTTACTTACAACTTTAGAGCCTAATCAAGCAGGGTGTCCCCAATAAGCCTGTTCCTTAGTCACAGCTGACATGTAACCCAGAGGAAGGCCTCTGACCAAGCCAGGACAATGGGATTCTCCATTCAGGATGAAGAAATGCAATGGGAGTGTTTTGAGCCATCAGTATCAACAGCAGTGCTCTGGGCTGAGATTTCCCAATTCCTGCCCTGCTCAGGCATGCTGCCTTAAATCTTTTTTCCACTCTGCAGGATACCTCATGGTCCTGAAAGAATCCCCTGCATACCTCCCTTTAATAATTTCTTTCAAATAGAAGACCCAGGGCTCTGCAGTGAGACACATCAGATTCCAATTCTGGCCTGGACACTCATTCACTGATCTTAGACATGTTAATTTCTCTGAGTCTTAGTTTTCTCTTCTATAAAATGAGGAGACTCGTATTCGTGAGGTTATCAGGAGGATTACATGAGATGAAGCAGCTGAAGCACTTGCCCATAGAACCTGGCACGGAGAAAGAGTGCACAGATATGAGCAGCTATGATTTACGTAATAGGGAACCTACCTCTCGGGTCCGGAAGATGATCCTATACTGGTACTGAGGCCCATGATCCTTGTGGTCTTCCAGCTTCTCCCGCTTGATGCTCACGGCCACTGGCCCTAGCTTCTCATCCACACCAAAGTAATTGGCATGCTCTGTGAGAGAAGAGTAGGTGAGTTCAGAGACAGCTCTCTGGTGATATCCCATGGCAGGCCTGCTGAGGGGATGGAGGGTCAGGGCAGACTCTCAGCCCGGTCACAGCCACATTCGAGGGAGAGACCGTAAGATGTGAACGCCCATCTTACTATACCATGTCTGCCAAGTCACACAACTTGAGCCTCAGTGCTCTCTCAGAAATGAGGGCCCTGACATTACCCACAATTCATAGAGCTTATGGGAGGGTGAAATGAAGCTACAAATATAAAATGCTCAGTGTGGTACACAGCACATAATAACCCAGTGTCATTGTGATTCTTCTGTATTTGCAAATGTTCATCAGTTTAGCTGCCAAATTACTTCTCATGAAATGGCTAACACTCTAGAAGTGATTAAGATTCTAGCTAAAGAGCCTTTAAAGTCTGACTAGCTATGTCAGATGTTTGGCCCAAGTCACTCGATAGTCTTCTCATCAGTAAAATGGGATCAGTAAGGATGGACCCAATTCTCAGTATGATTGTGAGAATTAAGTTAAGAAGTACTAAACACTCAGCACAGAGCCAGACACACATCAAGCAAGAGAGCAGTGCTAGCTATTACTACTCCCAGGGCATGATGTTTGTCACAGAAAAAGGACCATGATTCAGAATGATAAGCATCACCTTTATCTGATCGCATTTCTATAGATCCAGGAAACTTAACCACTACTCTTTTTTCCCCTTGTGCTGACATAGCCATTAATGAGTCATGGAGGAAGTCTCTTGCTTGCTCCAGGAAATGACAGCTGTCTCACCCCTTTTCTAAAACATGCTGCTGTTTTATTATGCTTCCAGCAAACTGTTCTTCCTGATGTATACCCCAAGTATCTCCTGCCTGTGGTGGATACCCACCAACAGTCTGACTTGACCCAAGTCCATGAAGTCAGCATCTACCCACTGCTAGAAATTCCTTCCCATCCCAGTGCTCTGATGTTGAACTGATGGTGCCTATTTTCATGAGATGCTTTTGCAAATCAAAGGTTTATCTAAGGCCCAAATAATATGTTAGTTAATGATCCAATCAGAACAGCACCTACAGTGGGTTCAATAATTTCCCCAGCTGGCAGAGAACAGAGTAAATACTATACTCCACAAATACCAGTTCACTCCTGAAGTGGTTGCTGTGTTTGTTTTTTTAATACACTAATGCATACCCAGGTATCTCTCAATTGGTCCTGGCATACAGTAGGCACTCAATAAATAATAACCTATGACTAATTAATTTATGAACTTCCAGGGCTACAAATACTTTTTTAAAGAAAGCTGCTTTTTAAAAAGTTGCATGAGTACTTACTACTAGCCTGATGAAGAGCTACATGTTTTAATGTACAATCCTATTTGATCCTATTACAGTCCTTTCATGTAGGTATTTCTAGGTGTGAGTTAAAAAGAATGTATCCTCTGTTAATTAGGTACAAAATTAATATGCATAACTGTATACATATGTATATGTAATATGTACACAAAATGAATATGTACTAATATCAAAACCCAGTTTTGATGGGTTATTCAAATCCACTTCCACCTTATTGTTTTGGCTCCTAGATCCATCAATTTCAATGAGAGGCCCTGTCAGCTGCTGCCACTGATTATGGATTTGTTCACTTCTCCTTGTATACATATACATATGCCCCTAAACCAGGTTGGCAAATACAAAGGTTCACAACTATTAGAGCTTTTTGGTGAATTTTTAAATATCAGCATGAAAAGGCCTTTTCAGTTCCTCCTAAAAGAGCTTTTAGCCTTGAAATCTGTTTTGTGTGATACTGATGTTGCCTTACCTGCTTTCTCTTGGTTAGCAACTGACTGAAACTTCTTTTTTTAATCCCTTTATTTTCAATTTCTGTGTCATTTTGTTTTTGGGCATGTGATACTACTACAATCATGTCTATTCCTCACATGAGGACACGGAGTCTAGAGGAAGAAATGTGTCATGTAGTTAATAAGCTATGGATGAACACCCCTAACCCAGGGCTGCCTGACTCCAGAGACTGCCCTCTGAGCCTTGTGGTTATGCTTGAGTGGGACACAGCTTTAAAATTTTTTCAACTAGTTGCTATGAAGCATTAGCTGCCTATCCATTCGTTCCTTCTTCCTTTTTAGGAAAACCCTCTAATCTTGGAGGAAGAAAAAAGAGGGACTATGTCTAGCTAAAAACCTCTATTACCCAGCCTGCCTTGCAGATAGGAGCAGACAATAAGCAGTAACAGTTGGATGGGCTTCTGAGAAAACTCTTTAAAAGGGACTGACTTGACAGGAGGTCTGCCTTTTTGCCCTTATCCTGTCCTCTTTTTCTCTGCCTGGAAACATGCATGAAATGGCTAGAGCTCCAGCAACCATCTTGGACCAGGAGACCACCTGAGGCCTGGAGACCATGTACTAAGATTGGCATTCCACTAATGCTGAAGAGTAACAATACCAGCCCTGGACTGCTGACCTCTGAACTTCTTCATGAGAGAAATAAACTTCTATGCTGTGTAAGTCTGTTATTGGTAGTTGTAAGCAATTGTGAATTGATACAGTTACCATCATTTAAACATTAGAAGAATCCACATTTTAAAAAATCTGAATTTTAAGAGAATCTTGAAAAAAATCATAAAGGATGGCAACCCTGAGTTTGTCTGCATTCCCTACATGACAACGATGCGCTGGAGCTGAGCAGGAGTTGCCCTTTGCGTAGTCCCTGCTTGGTGTGCTTCACTTCCATACGTGTCCTGCCTGGGATTGTGGTCTCTGCCCTATGCTATGTTGCCTCGTGGAATTGCCCCACCAGCACCAATAAATTTAATGATATATGAAGCCTGTCTCTCCCTGGTGTTAATGACTTCAAAACATCAATAATTCCACTTTCAAAGGGGATCCAGAACCTACCTGTTTCTTCCCTGCCCCTATCCTAGATGTGTCAATCATCTGCTTCTTGGCTCTCTACCCCCAGAGGGAGGCTGTGAACATAGTCAGATCAGGCCTCTCCTGCTCAGAACCCTCCTGCAGTTCCATCTCACTTGGGGTAAAAGTGAGAGTCCTCACTATGGCCCACAAAGTCCCACATGATCTGCCCCTGTCACCTTTCTGCCTTACCTCCTTCTCTTCCCCCCAAGTCACTCAGCCCAGCAACAATGGCCTTCTTCCTATTTGGTGTTTCAGGACTATTGTACTTGTTGTTCCCTGTGCTGGAAACACTGTCCCTAGTCTTCCTCCGCTACCTCCTTCAGCTCAATACTCAAATGGGACCTATTAAGAGGTTCTCCCCAACCTCAATACTCAAATGGCACCTATTAGGAGGTTCTCCCCAACCATTCCCTATTGAAAATCGTAAGCTCCCACCCTGACACTTTATTTTTCTCTTGGCTGCTTTACTTTTCTCCATAGCACTTCCTACCCTATGATACCTTATATATTTTATCTATTTATCTAGTTTTAAAAATGTTTTTATTGATTTCAGAGAGAGGAAGGGATATGGAGAGAGAGATAGAAACATCAATGATGAGAATCATTGATAGGTTGCCTCCTGCACACCACCTACTGGGGATCGAGCCCACAACCCGGGCATGTGCCCTGACCAGAAATTGAACCGTGACCTCCTGGTTCATAGGTCGATGTTCAATCACTGCCACACTGGCCAGGCTATTTATCTAATTTTATTGTTTGCCTTTCACCCACCCCTAAAACATTATAGTGCTAGAAAACAAGGTTTTTGTGTTTAACTGGCCAATACTGTATCCCCAGGTTCTAGAGAGTGCTGACATGGTGAACCAGGCACATGTTTGCTAAATGAATGCCTATCTATTGCCTCACATAGCTCAAGGTTTTGGCGTGCCAGCCCTGTGTCCTGACGCTTGCTCACTAAATCTTCACAGCTCTGCTCTGACATAGTTCCTAGCACACAATGAGTGAATGAGCAGGGGAGTCTCACCCGCCCGCCTGCCCCAGTCACCTTTGCCCACGAAGTAGTCCTGATAGTAGCGGGCACCCAGGTCCACATGCTCGATGCTGTACTGCTGCGGGCGACTCTGCGTCCTCTGTTGCTCCTTGGGCACCTCCAGCACAGAGATGCTGGCGTTGGTGCGGTAGGTGCTGAGGCTGGGCTCGGCCAGGCGGCACTCGCTCCTGCCCGAGGAGGTGGTTGAGGCCCGGGAGAAGCTCACATTGCGCTCACACTCGCCACCAATCTCATTGCGGAAGTGCGGGCAGCTGAGCAGCAGGTCGTTGCTGTTGTCATCGCCCAGGTCCTGCTCCAGGTTCTCCTTGTAGTTCAAATCCTCTGTGCTGGTGAAGGCTGGGTCCAGGCCCCCGAGGCCATGGGCCCGCGACACTGTGAGGGATTCCATGGCTGAGGCAGCTGAGGCCCCAGTGGTGGTGTTCCGCCTCTGGGCTGAGGACACCCTGTTGGCGGCTGCCTCATGGATGTCGAACAGCATGCTTTGCACATCAAAATGGGCGAAACTCTTCTGGCAGACCCATGGCTTGCTGGCCTCTGGGGGGCTCCGCCCTTCCTCTGCTTCCCCAGGGGACCGGCCAGTGTCACACTCTGGTTTACTGCTCCTCAGCTTCCGGAAGATGGATGAGTCCACTGTGTCCCCACTGCCCAGGCCCCGCACAGGCTTCTTGCGGGCCCTCTCCTTCTCCTTCCCGGGCTGTAGCAGGAGAAGGTTGTCCCTGGTGGGCTGCTCATGGCGGAGGTCTCCCTTGGCTCCGCTGACGCTCCCTGGAAGGTGTGGGCCTGAATGGGCCTGGAGGAGCTCGGTGAGGTTCTGGGAGCCCTGGGCCTCCGGCTGCTCATTCCGGAACTCATTGAGAATGTCAAAAAAGCTTTGCTCAGGCATGCCCTGCACATCGATAGAGGAGGTGCTCCCATATTCGCGGAAGAGAGGCAAGGCCCCCGTGAGCCGGCCCCCCCTAGGTTCCCCCATGTCCTCCATGTCACACTCGCTAAGGGTGAGCTCACTGCTGCTGCGATGCCGCAGGGGGAGGAAGGCCCTGCCAGGGGACCGGGGCCACCCGTCCTGGAATTCCACATCTTTGGACCGTCTCCTGGAGAGTCGGTGGAAGGCCCGGGACCCTGAGGAGGCTGGGGTGTTGGCGGCAGGCTCTCCATTCTGTATGCTCCTCATGGAATGGGCCACCTTTGTGGTCTTTGTGCCATCTGTGTCCTTTGAGGGGCTTGGGTTGTTCTGCTCTCTCAGGGCCTCTCTCTTGGGTGGCCAGTCAGCCACTCTTGCACGCACACCCATCTTGGGCACTGTGGGGGTGGTGGGACTGGGGCGGGTGATGGCAGTAGCTGGGCTCTCACCCACAGGCTGGGGCATGCTGCCATTCTGGACCCAGAATCCCATGGGAGCATAGTCTCCTGTTTGGGGCCCGGGGAGGACATTGCCTCCCCTAGCCCCACAGTTGGCTGCCAGGTCCATGCCATCATTGGGAATGGGCCGATAAGTGGTCATAGTCCACAGGCACTGGAATGCTTTGGCCCCTAAAAGCTGTGGAGTAACTTTATGGGGTCCTCTGGCCCTCAGCCATTGTTCAGGGCTGCCAGTCCCAGGATGAAGGATGCTGGCTCCTGAAGCCTGACAGGAAGGTTATGAGTCTGTGGAGTCCAATTCTCCACCATCGCTGTGGAAAACCGAGCCAGGACAACCTCAGGAGGCAGGTGTTGTCCCGGGAGCTACAGTCTGAGTGGTTCAGCAGGGCAGAGCAAACAGCAGATGGGGGAGAGGGCCAGCAGGCTGCAGGGGTGCCATGCTGAAAAGGGAGAAAAGGCAAAGGTGAGATGTGATGTTACTGCTTCTAGAGAGTGACTTTTTTGGACAACTTCACTCACTTAAAAAATCTTTTTATTGTAGAAATTTCCAAACATACCCCAAAGCAGAGAGAAGACTATGAAGAGCCATCCCACCAATTTCAATAGCCATTTATTATAGTATTAGAGGCCCAGCACACGAAATTTGTGCATGGGTACTGTCCCTAGGCCTGGCCTGCGATCAGGGCCATCTTTCCCAGCTTCCTGCAGCCGGCCCTGCCCCCGCCATGGGTTGCCCTCTGTGTGTGGGGCGACCAGTGGGGCGGGAGCCTTGGCCTGGCACTGCACACGTCCCCCACCACCCACCCCAGGTACCCCATTCGCCATCAGGTGATTGGAGCCTGCCGGCTGGGGAAAGGGACCACAAGGTGATCAGTGCGCCTCATAGTGACTGGTCCAGCGGTAGTTCTGGTTGTTCTGTCATTAGGGTCAATTTGCATATTACCCTTTTATTATATAGGATTCTTCCCTCATTTGTGAGAGATATACTTCAAGACCACCAGTGGAACCCTATGTATTATTATGCTTTTCCCATACATATATAACTATGATCAAGTTTAATTTATAAATTAGGCACAGTTTGAGATGAACAACAATAAGTTATAACAAAAATAAAACAATTATGACAATATACTGTAGTAAAAGTTATGTGAATATGCTCTCTCTCAAAATACCTCATTTTACTGTACTCACCCTTCTTGAGATGATATGAAACAATGCCTATGTGATGAGATGAAGTGAGGTAGTCAGAATGGTGCACAATTTAACACTTAAGAATAGTTTATTTCTGGAATTTTTGATTTAATATTTTTGGACTGTGGTTGACCACAGATAATTGAAACTGTGAATAAGGGGGGGGGGGCTATTGTATTTGCCATTGCTGTTTTACCCATCCACCCACTCCTACATTTTTTTTGAGAAGACTATTTTAGAGTAAATCCCAGACAGCAGGCCATTTCACCTATATGAATAGTTTAGCTTATATCTCTAGTAGATAAGGCTTTTAAAAATATAACTTCATCACACCAATCTAGATTAACGAGAAGTCTTTAATACCATGTAATATTCCATCTGTACTGCATTTCCCCCATTGTCTCAAAGGTGTCTCTGAGGTTGATTTGTTCAAACCAAGATCCAAACAAGATCCACATTCGGCTTTGGCAGATACATTTCTTAAGTCTCTTCTACTTTATAATGCCACCCCCTTTACTTGATGCTATTTATTTGTGGGATCACTTGTGTGCAGAGTTTTCCACTTCCAGGATCTGACTGACTTCTCATGGAACACACTCTGCTGCCCTCTGAGTCCTGTCTATTGGTGGCTGTATACAGAGGCTGGACTGTTGGCCTGTTCTGCAATCTGCCGGACCAGCTACCCCACTGGAAAGGAAATGAGAAGGCAGATGTTACTATGAGCACTGGGGGAGGAATGTCTCTAGAAACCTGAGGTGGTAAATCTCTTATTTCTGAGATCTCCTCAATGGCTCCTGCGTTAAAATAAAGTTTAAATTCCTTCTGCTGGCTCCCAAATGTCACAGGATCTGACCCCTGCCAGTCTCCCTGATGCCACTCACCATCCCCAACCAAGATCCCATCACACGGGTCTTCTTTTCTATTATTCTGACATAGCAAACCCCATTCAGGACATCTGGGTAGCCTTCCTTGGTTCTTCACCAAGCTGGCTTCCCTCCCAAGGTGCCAGCTCTTCAATAAAGCTTCCCAAACTACCCTATGAAGACACAAAAGCCTGGTCTCCTCAAAGCCTTTCTTTCTGTCACCAGCCCCTTCTGCTTTGTTTTTGCACCAATTGAAATAATTTTTGTTCATTATCTTTTTACGGACTTTTTCACCACACATTATCAGTTCCAGAATGGCAGGGGTGTCTGTGTTGGTCACCCATGTATTCCCAGTCCCTAGAACAGTGTCCAGGACTATTTATTGTATGAATGAGTGAACAGACAGCTTCTAACTTGACATGCAAGTGTACCCCGAACTGTAGACCTCTGGGGAAGCGAGTTTGTGCTTCTGCACGGCAACCTGAAGTACTCTGCAGGATCATCTCCCTTAGTCTCCACCTTGAACTTCTGGAAGATGAAACCCTCTGCTGCAGAAGAAAGGGAAAGTGAGTCATGGTCTGTGGCAGAATCTGCTGGTTGCCTGATTCTGCTCAGAGCAGCAGAGTCTAGGTTGGGCTGGGTATCTGGTTCAAGGTGACCAGTAAGTTTTCTTTCCTTTGGAATCTGGAGCCAGACATGGCCACTCTGGTCAACGAGTGTTGGTATTCTCTCTCCAAGTGAGGAACTGCAAGGCCTCCTGTTGTGAGTGTATGTGTACATGTGTGCCAGAGGTATGGAATGACTTGACAGAAAGGGGAAAGCATGAAGCAGATTCATGGAGAAAAACTGGGGTGAGTCTATGTCCTCTGAGAAAGTGAGAACCTGGTTCCCATGGAGCATTCCTAAGGGTACTGCAGGGAGGCATGCAGGAGATGGGGCAGAGAACAGGGGAGGAAAGTGGAAAGCCCCCAGGGTTGGGTTGGTTAAGGGAGGCAGGAGTGAGGCCAGGTGAAGCTACGGTGACCTGGACAGCAGAGGTGTCTTCTAAAGAGGCAGGTGGGCCTCCTCAGCTCTAGAAACCAAGCCTTGTATGATGTAGATGCCAGACCTTCAGATTTTTCAAGAGAAACCGGAAATCTGGAATTGTATGCAACATCTCCCAATATGAAATTACTAGTAGTGGTTGCCTCTGGGGAGGGGAGCTGGGTGTCCTGACCATCTCCTACCCCCACCCTGCTTCATTTTTCTCCTGAGTACTTATGAACACACTCAGTTCTTATTATTCCCAGCCCTCCACTCCATGAGACCCTGTGTATCCCCAGGATCTGTTTTGAACGAGAGGGAGGGAAGGAGCTATACTGGCTACATTTTACCAATTATTTGCACATATTTCTAGCCACTAAATAAATACTTCTTAAAAGCATTACCAGCAAAAACCACAATGAGGGTAAACAAAGTAAGTATGTGGGCCAGATCTGGGCAGGGGCTGCTGGTTTGAGACCTTTAGCGTTTTTGACATCTGCCAGAGCTTAGGTCATGATGCCCCACACCCTACTGGGTGTGGGGTCCTAGGCCAGGCTCAGGTGTCTGGCCAGTCAAGGGCACTGCTTGCACTAAGCAGGGCAGCTGCACCCTTGGGCCGGCCTGGCAGAGTGCAAAGAACTAGTCCTTTGAAGCCACATTTGGTCCAGTTGGGAAAACCAGTCACTGAGATGTGACCCCGAGTTGTTTACACAAGCACCTCCTGACAGATGGGCTTTGCTGATGGCATTTTGTTTTCAGCTCAGTTGGAAAACCCCAATCCGTTTTGTTCCCTTCTGCGAAAACACACAGATGTTCTCAAGGCTTTGGTCTCTTTGCACAAATCTGCTCTCCAAGTAGGTGCAGCCAAGTGTCCCTGTGACACTCTGAGGCTGAGTAATACCCACAGCCTCTCTGGGATTCAAGAACTAGTGCACATTGGGACATTTCCAGCTGTTCACTGTTAAGCGTCGCCTTCCTAAAAGCACCCTGATTTTCCTAAGGGGACCTCCATTATGAGACATACAACCTTGGTTCAGAACATGGTGTGCCATGGCCTGGTTACTGAAACTGTGACTCAATTTTAATCTATAAATGGGGATAATACCACCTACTCACAGTCACTGCTACTATTAATCACTCTTTCATGTATCTTGGGCAAGAGCTCCATCCCCGTCCCACAATTACACCACAGCCAGGGGTAAGCACAGGACCCCGGCTTAGCCAGCAAGCCAATGTTCTCTGCTTAATCTGAGGAAGGTTCAGAAGAGCATGGAAGCTGGGGAGTGTCCTGTAATGGTGGGGGATGGTGGACCTGGCTTTTCCTGTGGCATGGCTTTTGCTGGGGACCCTTGGTTCCCTCCCTCCAGTGTTCCTGGGCTCCTGCCTATTTTCTGTGTTGTTTCTCTGGCCCTGTTAATTCTATAAGCCAAGATCGCCAAGTGTGGCTTCTGCTGTTGCCATCTGAGGACCTTGATTAATACATGGCATGGTGTTCAAGGAAGGAAGCTGGGAATGGTAGACGGGGGAAAATGGGGCCAACACAGCAGCACAATGAGAAGTCAGCAGCAGTGGGACAGTCATATGGGATGCATTTGGCTGCAAGTAGGAGAATATCATCCAACAGTGGTTCAGGTGACAAAAACATTTCATTATCTTATGTAACAAGGAAGTAGATATGACAGTTCCATGCTTGGTACAATGGATGATGTCAGGCACTTTCTCTTTCTCTCCCGCCCGCCCCGCTCAGTGTGTTGCTGGTTCTCAACATTGACTTGTGGCCTCATGGTTGCAGCTGGCGGCCATAGCTAAGCTTCTCACTGAACCATGGACAAGGGGGAAAGAAAGAGTTAATGTAAGAGTGTTCTTTCTACTTATCTGACCCAATCAGGAAGGAGAATCTGCCAGAGCATTTCCCCTACCTCAACAGACTTCCTTTTATGTTTCATTGGCCAGAATGTGGTCACTTGTTAGCTACTCCAGTCGCCAGAGAAGCTGGGAAAGTCAGAATCTGTGACTGTCCTGAGTGCCCTTGGGTCATGAGGACTTATTCCTGGGGATGGCCACACTGGCCCCTGAAAAGGTCAGGGTCTATCCGTATCTCTATAAATGCTCACAGACAGTTGCTTGTGAAGAAGCTGGGGAACTGAGATGAGAGGATACTCCCTCACCAGGCCCCCAAAGCCCAGAGGCTGGAACAGTGGAAAAAGAAACAAGGACCATGGCCTAGGTGTCCTGGCTCTGAAGGGTCCTGCTCTGTGCGGCCACAATGGGCTAGAAGAGGGGCTCCTTCTGAAGCTCAGGAACAAACCATGTGGCCAGATCAGAACCAGTGAGGCCCAGTGACGTCTTGGCCAGGAATGCAGGTGCTGAAGACAGTGCTTTTCCCTCTTACCCTGATTCTGATAGAATGTGAGGAATGGAATCTCTGCAGCCATCTTGTGATTGTGAGGGGAGAACTGTCTGTGAAAGGGGTCAATAGTTAGAGACAATCTGGGGACTATAGTCATCATTTGCATCAAGCTGGACCTGAAGTCAGCCCTATTCCACTTCTCCCCACTGGACATTTTAGTTATATAACAAAATAACAATAAAACATATATTGGTTTACCATGGCTACCATGCTTATCATCCTTCTATGTAGCTCAGTTCCTTTTCTAAGCACTTTGCATTTGTTATTTTTCTTAACTCTCAGAACAACTCATTGAGGTAGACATCATTATCTTCATTTTACACACGAGGAAACTGAGGAATAGACAGGTGAAGCAATGTGTTCAAGGCCACATGGCTATGTGGTGGCAGAGTTGGGATTGACCCAGGTGCTTCATTCCTGAAGTCAGGCAGACCCAATGATCATGGGCAAAGTCCTGGACCTCTCTGATTCTCAATTTCCTTCCTGTTGACACACACTAAAATATCTCCAGATCCAACCACTCTACTGAGCACCAAAGTCAGGTATCTCTACTTACTTAATATCACCACGTATGTATCCCACATGTATTACAAGGCGAACATTCCCAACTGAACGCTTGATCTCTCCCCATCCACAAAACTTGTTCTTTCTCAGGATAGTCAGTATAGGCTAAGCTGTGTTACAGTAACAAAGAACCCCAAGGGCTCAGGGACTTATACAACAAAGGTGTGTTTCCTGTTCATACTGCATGTCCATCACAGGTTGGTCAAGAGCCCTGCTCATGTCAGCTTTGCTCCCAGTTGACAGCTCAGCCCTAACCTGAGACCGACCCTGACAATCCCAGAGGTTAAGAGTCATGGCTGAACCATGTAATAGCCCTTAAAGGTCCTACACAGGAATGACATGTCACTTCTGCTCACATTTCATTGGCCAAAACAGTCATATATCCAAGGCTGATGTCAACAGGGTGGTACATTGGAATATTTGTTACAACAGGAATGCAATTGGCCAACTGCTTTTTCCATATTTCAGTGAAATGCACTTCCTTCCATCCAAGGGCTCAAAGTGGAAACATCAATGTCCTCTTTCATACTTCCTTTCCCTCACTCCCCATGTCCAATTCACCACCAACATCCTGCTCTCTCCCACAACCACGCTGGTCTGAGCTGCCTTGACTGCTCACTGACTGACAACACCACAGCCTCCCTGCTGCCTCAGGGCCACTGTACATGCCATTCCTTCTGCGCCTTCCCTTACCTAGGTAATTCAAGACTCAGGACAAATGGGGACACTTTCTCCACATGACTATCCCCTCTCACCAACCTTATTCGATCTCCAACTTGAGCTCTCAGGGCACTCTGCTTTTCTCTTTGGGGTACCTGCATCAATATATATAACTAATTTACCATGTAATTAATTGTTTGCTACATATAAGTGTTTGAGGCACTGAAGTGAGAGTCTTAATCACTGCCTGCATCCCCAGCACAGACCTGACAAATAGAAAGCCGTAATAAATAGCTGGTGAATAAATGAATGGATGGACCAGGAAGCACTGGCACAGTAGGGGTCTGTGACTTGAGGGCAAATAAAGCTTGCTTGGTGTCCAGGTGTTATCTGTCCCTGGGAAGAAGCTGAAAGTAATACATGGGGAGAGGGAGAGGGACGGCACTGCCTCTTCAAAGGTCTTTAGATGGGGGTGGCGGGGAGCCAAAGCCTCCTTCCCAGGTAGCCTTCTGTATCTAGGGCTGCCCTGATCTGCTGAAGGTGTTTCTCCTTCATAGAAATGTGATCCAGTCACAGTGATGGGGGCTCAGCGGGACCTAAAAGGTCTGGATAGCTCAGAGCTGTGTCTGAGGGCTACTCTTCGAGGCCCAAGGGGAATGATGACTCCTCAGGGCATATACATGGTAACTGTTTCTGGGCAGATACAAGTCATTTATTTGTCAAGTAAAAACTAGTCCTTACAACTCATTCATTCATACAACAAACATCACATTCTTACAAATCATTCAATCCAAATTATTGTTAAGAAAGCACTAAAAACTTACTCCTTTATCAGGCACGTATTTATTGATTTATTCCACAAACACTGCACTTAAAACCCATCCATTTATTCAATACGGTTCTTAGCACCTACTATTATGTGCTACTGTTGTATGTGCTGAAAATAAAGCCCTGAGCAAGACAGACTGCACTCCTGTCCTCAGGAACTTAGTTGCAGTAGAGGGAAACCAGAGAAATAAGTAAACAAGGACAGAAAACAAGGTAATTTCAAAGGTGGTCAGCAGTATAAAAGAACAAAATGTGAGAGGGTGGGGCGTAGGGTACTCATCTACAGTTGGGAGAAGACCGGGAAGGTTTGTTGTGGGGGTGCTGTCTGACCTGGGATCTGCATGAAGAGAGGGCACCGGTCATGTACCAGGTGTGTTGATAAGTGGGGCTGACTAGCAGGGGCAGGAAAGTTGGGAGTGGCAGATGGACAAGGCCTTATGGGGTTGTCCCCAACTGTCCATTTGAGGCAGTAGGGAGCTTTGTAAAAATACAGGTGCTTCACAGTGTGAGTCAGCTGGTCTGGGGTGGGGTCAAGTTCTGCAGCCTGGCCAGCATGGCTCATGGTGGAGTATCGACCTATGAACTAGGAGGTCATGGTTCAATGCCCAGGTTTCAGACTCGATCCCCAGTGTGGGGTGTGCAGGAGGCAGCTGATCAATGATTCTCTCTGATCATTGATGTTTTTCTCTCTCTCTCCCTCTTCCCTCTTCTCTGAAATCATTAAAATAATTAAAAAATTAAAAAAAAAAGTTCTGCAGCTGTTTCTAATATGTAGCCAGGGCTAAGGACAGAGGAAGGAAGAGAGAGCAAAGAGAAGAGGGCTTGACACCAAGCCCCAGAGGCTTCAAATCTGAGAGCCAGTGAGCACATAAGGCAGAGCAAGCCTAGGCAGAGAGGCAGGCAAGCAGGTGTGGCAGAGGCTTGAGCAGTGGGTGTGGTCTGAAGGGGACCAGGTGGTCTGCAGGGTTGAATGTTGCTGATTGGGTCACGCACCGTAACAATTATTGGTTTGAAGGGTACTGGGGAACTACTGCAGGTGGTATTTCATGGGACTGCTGCTCCAGGGGGCCTTGTACACCTCTTGTCCCCCAGTACTGCTGGCCTAAAAGTGTCTTCCCTCCATATTCCCGTCAGGATCACTCACGTTCTCCCTTTGCTGTGCTCTGAGCGTCTGCACACATCCTCGACTACAGGAGTTAGTCCACTGGATTTTTAAGCCTCTGAGTATCTTTTGTCCTCCTTAGACTATAAGCAGCTTCAAGTCTGCAGTGGACTGGGATCTATGACATGTGTTCTTGGACACATGTGCAGAGGTGAGGGTGCAACTGCACAGAAACATCACTTCTTTAATCTGACCTTTTTTCCTTCTTTCCATTGGATTCAAACAGGCCTTGTCCAGCCTAGATGCACCCTGACTCATCTACTTCCCACCCCCTTGCACATCCACTCCCTTAATCAATCATTAAGGCTCAGGACAATGAGATTCTGATCAGCATCAAACAATAAAGCCTCGGGTCTATTGACCACAGGGACAGAGTTTTAATCAAACTAGAGTTAACATCTAGGCTTCAATTTTGTTTCGGCTCCAGACCCAGAAAATCAGCAAAACCAGATGAAGAGACACCATGGCTAACATCAGGACCAGATGTAATGATCAATTACCCTCTAACCTAGCCCGGACCAATCAATAGAGACCATGACCCTAACTCCCTTAGTCACCATGATTAATGGTTCCGTGCCTCCCGCTCCCCGCCCCCCCCCCCCCCCCCCCTGCAAACTATCCCCTGGAAGCTACTGGGGAGCCAGGTATTTGAGCATTAGCTCACTTGTGATTCTGGGCATGGACTACTTCCTAAAAAGAAACCCTTACTTTCTTTGCTGCAAGCTCCTGTTTGAGTCTTACTGGATTTTTCGTTTGCAGGCAAACTGATTCCTTCAGTCCAATAACCAAGGGAGAGATAATATGGTGATGACAGGAATAAACAGTAAGGCTAACACTATGATTGCTCCTGATGTATGAGGCTTGGGGCAACACACTTGGCATGCATTAGCTTGTGTGTGATAATAACTCTATAATGTAGGGACTTCTAGCATGCCCATGTTACAGATGAGACAAAGGCCACGTGGCCAAGTCTCACACAGGTGGAGCAGCTAGGATTCAAACCTGGACAGTATGGCTCCCATACATTCACCACTGCACTCTAAATAAAAAGCAGTTAAAAGATGAGTGTCTTGTGCATACATGAATGACGCAAGTATCTTCAAAATCAATCCATAAAGACAAACTTCTGGGAAGGCAGCCACAGCTCATCAGTGCAGAATCTGTTTTCTCCCCCATGAGTTTCCCCACTCTATTGGAAATTGGAGTATAAATGGGACCACTCTAGAGCTCCCCCAGGAAACAAGATGGATGGATGGAACACTGACACCTCGTTAGGGAGTGGTGCAGCAGGGACTGGACTCCAAAGGGTCTAAGCACTATGAGCATGGCTGCATACCACTATGATCTGTTTTGTACTCTCAACACTTCTGACACCAAATTCTCCAGGTCTCTGCAGACACCACTGGTGTCCTACACATAACTCAATCCTGACACTACCTACCTATAGTGCAGGCTCCATAGGTAAAGGACTCAGTCCTACAAGACTGCCCCCACTTCAGATGCCAATTGAAAGTAGCAGGTCTCCAGGTTACCCACCCTTCTGTCAAACTTGGCTACAAATCGGGAGTTCCCACAACCGTCTATTCAGGTTCAATAATTTGCTGTAACAGCTGACAGAACTCAGGGAAATATTTAATGTACTATTACCAGTTTATTAGAAAGGATACAATGAACAGTCAGATGAAGAGATACTTAGGACAAAGTCTAGAAGGGTCCGGAGTGATTCTCATCATTGATTGAGGAGCTTCTGTTCCTGTGGTTTGGGGTGTGCTACACCCCTCCCAACATGTGGATGCGTTCACCAACCTAAAGCTCTCTGAACCCAGTTGTTTAGGGTTGTATGGCGGCTCCATTACGTAGGTATGATGGATTAAATCACTGGCCATTGGTGGTTAGCTCCATTGCCAGCCCCTCTCCCCTCCCCAGAGGTCAGAGAAGGTGGGGCAGAAAGTTCCAACACTAATCACATGGTTGGTAGTTCTGGCAACCAGCACCCACCCAGAAACTATCTACCAAGAGTCATCTCATTAGAATAAACTCAAGCGAGGTTGCAAGGGGATTATTATGCATAACGGAAGACCATCCCATCACACCCATCCCTTAGAACAGGTGATCCCTGAGGTCCGAATGGTTGGCAACCGCTGCCTTAGAAAATTCCAAGGGGTTTAGAAGCTCTAGTGCCAGGAACTGGGGATGAAGGCCAAATATATATATATATTTCTTTATTGACTTTAGAGAGGAAGGGAGAGGGATAGAGAGATAGAAACATCAATGACGAGAATCACCGATCGGCTGCCTCCTGCACGCCCCCCACTGGGGATTGAGCCCACAACCTGGGCATGTGCCCCTGGCCAGAATTGAACCCAGGACCCTTCAGTCTGCAGGCCAACGCTCTATCTACTGAGCCAAACCGGCTAGGGCGCCAGATATATATTTCTTATTCACACCATGAACATCTACATTTTCATATTTAATGTTAAAAACCCAGAGGATGAGTGTTTCTAATTTAAATCCGCCTGGCATCCAAAAGGGGCCCACATTCCTACCTAGGCATGGAGGAAAGTCCCCACAGGGGCAGGGCAGTCACTTATAGTCATTATACTCAAACAGGTGAAAGTCTCACAGGGTCAGAATTCCCAGTGTCCTGTCCTGTTTCTAAGGGTGTAAATCTGTTTCTTTGCTTTTGGGGAATAGGAAGAATGAACTGGACTTACGCACTGAAATTTCAGGTGAGCATGCTACTTTAGTTTAATACAGCAATTTCACCTCCAGGAATCTCTGTTTGAGTTTTTCAAGTACCTCTGAGGCCCTGCCCCGAATCCACATCCTGAGAGAGTCTCTGTGAACAGCTTTTATATTCTTCCAGACCTTTCTCTGTGAGTCTATAAGGAAATGCTCACAAATGAACAGGGAAGGGGAGTCTCAGACAGAACTTAAGATTTCCTTCTTGAGCATGCGAGGGGAAACATGGCAGTGAATGAGAGCCACCCCTGAAAAGTGCTGACCACACAGAAGGCGGTCAGAATGGAAGAGCACCAGGCCCCATGTCTGCGTGGCCTCCAGGGCCCAAGGAGTCTGAAAACTATGCACCTTTCCAAGAGGCGATTCTTCTATGGCCTGAAGATGCTCACCTCCAGCCCCACGGAGGGAAGGGCCACTGATCTTGTGTTCTCATGCTTCTCGGTGAAAGGGAGGCTGCACTCACTCAAAGTGCTTAGGCTGCAATGGTGCCTTCTTTGTTTTTAGTTTGCTAACAAGCATAGTTCAAGCTGCATAAGGTTAAATGCTTGTATCATTACATGCTTATATAAAAGGATGAATTAAAGCCCGTCCAGAGTGGTTCAGTTGGTTGAGCATCCTCCTATGCACAAAAATGTTGCTGGTTCAATCCCTGATTGGGTTGCGAACAGAAGGCAGCTGAAATCTCTCTCTCTCAGCACATCCTTGGGTGAGGATTAAAAAAAAGAAGAGAGGGATGAACTTAAAAAACACACACAAATTAATGCTCTCATAGTTGCTTTTCTTACTTATTACTATCTTGGAGATGTTTCCTGATGTGGTACCTGTAGCATAGTGGTTAGAACTACCCAGGTTCAAGTTCCAGCTCTGCTACTTAACTAGCTAGACCTTGGCAGGACACTTGGCTTCTCTTCACCTCAGTTTTTCCATCTATAAATTGGAGATAATAATAATTGGGCTTAACTCCTAGGGATGTTATGAGTTACTATGGCATAAAGTGATATACAAGTATTGGCTATATTATTTTTACTCATCTACACTAATAAAAGAGAAACATGCAAATTAACCATCACTCTGCTATGCCAAGCCATGCCCACCAGCCAATCAGGAGCGACTATGCAAATTAACACAACCAAGATGGCAGCCGGCCACGGAGCTGGAGCAAGCAGGAGGCTTGGGATGCCCTGGCAATGGAGGAAGCCAAGCTTCCTGCCAGCCCTGGCTGGCCCTGGCCTCCACTCAAGGCTACAAAGTTTTATTTATAGAAGATAAATAAATCCTAGATACTTGCTTCCAGCTGGCCCTGGCCTCCGCTCCAGGAGGCGCTGAAAAAAAAAAAAAAAAAGAAAGAAAAAGAAAAAAAGGAGGGGCTGGGACCTTGTGTCGCCGGGGGTGATCAGGCCAGGATGGGATGGCAGGGGCTGTTGCGGGTAAGCACACCAGCAGGGGGGCCAGTTGGGGGTGAGCAGGCCGTCAGTGGGGGTCAGTTGGAGGTGAACAGGACAGCGGTGGGGAGGCAGTTTGGAATGAGCAGGCCAGTGGGGAGGGAAGGTGGGGGTGAGCAGGACAGCAGGGGGGGGCAGTTGGGGGTGAGCAGACCAGCAGGCAGAGTGGTTAGGGGCAATCCGGCAGGCAGGCAGGCAGGTGAGTGGCTGAAGCCAGCAGTCCCAGATTGTGAGAGGAATGTCTGACTGCCAGTTTAGGCCTGATCCCTGTAAACCGGCAGTAGGACATCCTTCGAGGGATCCCAGATTGGAGAGGGTGCAGGCCGGGCTGAGGAACACGCCCCCGTCCCATGCATGAATTTCATGCACCGGGCCACTAGTGTAGTAATAAAAACAAATCTCAAGCAAACAAATGGTACCAAATGTGCCCCTGAAGTAAACCCTGGGTCCTCTGGGCTCAGAAGCCAGGTGGCCAGTGGGGGAGCTGGACACACAGAGCTGGGCTGTGTTATCCTGGGTGTTACCCAGTTACCATCAGTAATCACCCTATCCTGGTAGCCCAGAGCCAGGGCCATGGGGAGGTGTCCCCTCCAAGTCCCTGTGGGGTTGGGTGGGTTAGACTATGGTGTTGCTACCTCCCCCGAAGCACATGTGAATTGAGAGCTTCTTGTTCTAATTCTGGGTGCAGTCCCACTCATTTCAAATGAGACTTTGAAATACAAAATTACAAAAGGATGTTTCCTGAAGAATGGGCCCACCCATGAGCTGCAGGAGTGCAGCCATGCTTGTGCAGTGGGGATGATGTGACAGAGCCGGATGAGTGGCCTGAAAGGCCAAATGAGGGCCTCTGGGGAAGCCCTTCTGGGGAGACTTCATTAAGGGCACAACCATTGCTCTAGGACAGTGGTCGGCAAACTGCGGCTTGCGAGCCACATGTAGCTCTTTGGCCCCTTGAGTGTGGCTCTTCCACAAAATACCACGGCCTGGGCGAGTCTATTTTGAAGAAGTAGCATTAGAAGAAGTTTAAGTTTAAAAAATTTGGCTCTCAAAAGAAATTTCAATCGTTGTACTGTTGATATTTGGATCTGTTGACTAATGAGTTTGCCGACCACTGCTCTAGGAGGCTTATCCCGAGGGATCTCACTGGTTCTAGCCAGCCCAGGGTCAAGCCATATGCACTGTGTGGCCATGCCATTTGTTTCAATACGGAAACATTTTGGTAGATGCTGCTGCCTGGAACCCCGAGTGCTCCCAATCACTGTGTGAGGCAACCTTCTGTCTGTTCTCATGGCTGCTGCCGCCCAGGTTGGACTGGTGGTTAAATATTTACATATTCCCGCACAGGGCTCACGCCTGTGGCCAGGCCAAGACACCTTTAGAAGATGGTTTGTCAACATGGAGCCTGACTTGCAAACTAATCCTGGCTAATTGCCACTGAAACCTGCTATGATCACATCTGTTGGGTCCAGAGATTAAATCAATATTTGACAATCCTGATTAAATAGAACCAGGGAATCCTCATCAAAGAGCATCTGTTCATGCTCTGCTCTTTCCATCCTGCTCTGAGCGACCCAACCAGGAGCATCTCTGGCTCTGTTTGTTTTCACCTGAGGACAGCTTTGGAGTGGGGTGGGGGTGTGTGAAGCCCACCAGGAACCCTGTGGAAAGGAAGGCTCCTCTTGGTGGGAGGGGAGTGAGGGAGCTGGACAAACACAGCTGGGCTGTGTTATCCTGGGTGTTGCCCAGCTGCCATCAGTAATCACCCTAACTGTCTCCTAATTCAGGGCTGCCAAGAGCCAAGCCCCGTGCAGAGCACTTACCACACAAAATTGGGAAACCAAGGTTCTGAGAGGGGACATTACTTGCCCAAAGTCACAAAGAGAATGAGAGGAGGAACTGAGCTCTGAACCTGGATCTGGCTGATCCCAGAGTCTGCCCTGTGACCACTCATTCCATATAAGAACAAAAACTGGTACATATGAAGTCAGAAGCCCAGGTCTGCTCCACTGGGAAAGTTCCCTAAGCTACATGTGACACTGGCCTCACACCTGGCCCTACTCAACCCATGCAGCATCCCTAGGCAGGGGGTCCTATAGTTCTCCCCACAGAAGGGAGCACTGCGGCTCAGAGTGACAAGTTACCTGTTCAAGACCACCCCGGGAGGGAAAAGGCAGAGGTGGGGTTCAAAGCTAGGTGGGTAACTCTAAGGTCATCATAACCACTTTCATCTCTAAAACCCAGGGACAGAGCTGTGAACACAGTGGCTCAATAAATGCCTTCCCTCCACCTCTGAGTGATTTTAAGGCAGAAATCAGGCTCATACTCTGGAGTCAGATGGCCTAGGATCAAATCCGGGCCCCAACACGTACCAGAAAGAGAGCAGTGCCACCTCCTCTGACTGCTGGAGGAACATGAGATAATCCTCATACATCTTCATTTAAAAACAATAATGACGACAAAGCGGCTACACTCATAGTGGGGAGCTGTGGTGAGACAACCAAATGCCTGCAGCAACTGTTCACTGCTTTATTCCCAGATTCAAAACAGCACTGTGATCAGGGTGAGTCCTCCATAAGTATTTTGGGTCCTTTAAAATGAAAAGAACAACTAAAACCAACCAGGCAACCAATCGGCCAACTGGCCAGATAATCCACTAGCCTGTCAAGCAGATAACCAACTAACCACCCACCCTGTTAACCAACCAACTAATCAGCAAGCCAAACAGCCAAATAGTCTCATGTTTCTGTGTCCCTGTCCCTTTTTATCTACATCTCTACCCCATCTCTCTGCATCTCTGTGTCATGTTTGCGTCTCTGCTACCTGGGTCCCTATTCCAGTCTCTCCATGTCCCACTGTTTGTGTGTCTCTCACACATGTGCATGCACAGAGGGCCACAGCCCTGCACATTTGTGGCTCCTAAGTCACAATCCTATGTTAACTCAGTACTGAGGATGTCCCAAGCCTCTGCCTGGTCCCCCTGTTAACTCCTTTCCAGATTCCAAGTTCCCAACATGTGCAGGAAGGGAGAGATGGTATGGAATTGCCAAGATTACTGAAATAATAAAATAAAATGGGGAGGCCAATACCAAACCATCTGCTAAATAAAAGAATCACTGGCATGTGTGGCATTATTCAGGCCCCTAATTTCTCGTATTCCAGGCAAGAGTCACCACTGCCAGTCTCACTCCACCCTGTAGTGGAATCTTATAAGGAAATTGGCTACTTTAATCAAATAACTCAGAAACCCCAAGAAGTAATGAGGAAGAATGGCATACTCTCTCTTTACAATAAAAAAATTAGTACTTAAAAATAGTCCCCACACTCCAAATTATTTTATATCTACTAGTATCTATATCTACATATGTCAAGTGCAGAACAGAAGACCTGGAAGGCTGACCTCCAGCTGCAAATGGTCACCCCAGGGAGGGGAGTGGCAGTGTATGCATGCGTGTGATCCTCCTGTCCTCAACCCTGAAGCTCCCAAACTTCCCAGTCACTTGTCTCCACTTTGGCATAATCACAGACCACCTGTACTATTTTTGACTCAAGAGGTTCCTTTCTATCAATTGACTCATTAAAAGCCTTAATGATACTTGCACTGGAATCATATTTTTCCTAATACTCATCAAACAAAATGCACAAATATGAAAATTCATAAAGCTTGTCTGCGTATCAGTTAAAATGAGCTTTAGTACCAGAAATGTGCCGACATCAAAACCAGGATGTGACTCTCAGACATGACTCTGAGCCAAAAAGCCAGACACAGAACAACATGTAGAGGTATGATTCGTATATAGAAAGTTCAAAAATAGGTGAAACAGAACCATGGTATTCAGAGTTGTTCACATGGGTGAGCAAATTTTCAAAAAGCAAGAAATGGTGACCATGGTAGTCTGAGAAGCAGAGCCTCCTGGGGCCGGGAGAAGCTTCTGGGATGCTGGCAGGATCTCCTTGCTGATCTCAGGTTGACATGAATGCTTGCTGAACTGTCTATTTACATTTTACGCACTTCTCAGAGGCTTTGTTACATTTCACAATAACAAAGTTTTAAAGTCTTTTGCATTGCATGAATTCTTTTTAAAGACTGTACTATTGTATTACATATAAAATTTTATTAAAAAGATATATATGTTTAAAAGTCTTGCCCTAGCTCGTTTGGCTCAATGGATAGAGCGCTGGCCTGTAGACAGAAGGGTCCCATGTTCGATGCCTGGTCAGAGCCCAGGCCAGGGTTGCAGGCTCGATCACCAGTACAGGGCGTGCAGGAGACATCAGATCAATGATTCTTTCTCATCATTGATGTTTCTCTCTCTCTCTCTCTCTCTCTCTCTCTCTCTCCCCCCCCTCTCCCTTTCTCTCTGAAATCAATGAAAATAAATATTTTTTAAAAGTCATAGCTGTTTTATATTTAAAGACCCTCTCTGAAGACCTAAAGATTAGTTTCAAGACTTTGTGTGCAGTGTATGTGAACACACACATACCAGTCACTCTTGCTCCCCTGGCTCAAAATTCACTTTTTCTCCTAGAAAAGGTATCCACTTCCCAGAAGGGTAGGGCCACTTCATCTGTTTGCACACAAACATCCTGGGCAGGCTGGGGAATGTGCACTTCCTCCTGGCCAGGGGGAGGGAAGGAGAGCAAGGCTACACACAGCAGCAGTTTTGGACAACTCACCACATGACAGAGGGGAAGGGATCCACACACACCTGAAAGTTCAGGAGGGCTTCAGGGCACAGGGGCTGTGAGGCCAGATGCTGTTAGGAGTGCATCCTGGCCATGCCCCTGCAGTGACACCACAGAGGCTCCAGTTTTGACCCTCAACTGGGTGCAAAGCCTCTTCTTGGGCCCATGGACTGGCTGACAGATGGCGAGGGCCTGCAGCTCTATTTGCATAAGACTGTAATCAAACATCCAGCCCCAGGACTGCATGCAGGATGAGTACCCAGGCCAAGGCCAAGGCAGAGGAAGACAGGCTAGAAGTGGGCACTGGGTCCTCAGGAGACGAAGTAGGGCAATGGCTCTCAGGGGGCCGAGGACACTAGGAAGTCAGCCACTCACTCCCAGAACCATAAACTTTTTTTTTGTTTTGTTTAATGTTCACAGTTGGAACCTTTCTAAAGGAAATCTGGCAGTAGCTTTCTAAAATGTTCTTATCCTCTGAACCAGTGATGCTACTTCTGGGAATTGATCCCAAATAAATCACACAGATGAATAAAAAAACAAAAACCCATGGCATTGGTTATAAAGCACACACACAAAAAAATCAACCTCAATGTCCAAAAATAGGATAATGGCTAAAGAAATTACTGCACGTCCTATAATGTTAAACATTTATATACACGCAGATGCAGTCATAGAAAAAAGACTAGAAAAATTACGCTAAAATGTTATCTGAGGTTATTTCTTGGTGCTGGGACTACCAGTCATTTTTGGAAATGTGTTCTTTATACCTTCTTATATTTATTCTAATTACCTTTAAAATGCCTGTGTTTTCAAAATCAGGAAAAAACAGTAAGTCTTCATTTACTTAACTGATTTTCATGCAGCAGATGAACATTTCCTGGGGTCTTACAATGTAATAAAGCAGTGAATGAAGAAGAGCCCTCTCTGCACTCTGGCTAGAGGGGGAGACACACATGAACTGAGTGCACTGACTAAGTTCATGTCAATATAAAGCAGGAGGGAATGATCAACAAAGGTAAGGAGCAGGGTGCTGCAGAGTGGGTAGTCAAGGAAGGCTTCACGAAGGGACAGTGTCTAAGCTAAACCCTGAAGAATGCAGAGGTGGCCAAGGAACGGGGTGATGGTAGGTGAGGAGGACAAATGAACAGCAGGTACAAAGACCCCGAGTGTTTAGGATTCTGGAGCTGACTTTCACTGCAGGTACAGGAGGACAGTGCATGATCTGGCTGCCATGTGGATAATGAACACGATGAGAGGCAGATGATCCCATTGGAAGCTGTAGTGGCTGTCCACATGGGGGCAGGAATGGTGCTGATGCAGAGGTTTGCCGGCTTCCTCATAAGAGGAGGAGCTTAAAAGAATTCAATCCCCACTGAGTACCAGGTGGCCATGGTGCTGTGCCAGACCTGGTCACGGAGATACAGGTCACTACTCCTGTTCTCTCACTACAGGGGTACAGAGATGAATAAATGAGCCATTTCAGGACAGTATGTTTGGGTGGACAGTCAGTTGGTAGGGCTGGATTCAACTTTAAGAAAATGTGACAGTTTTCCAAACAAAACCCAGCCCCAGCTTCCTGCAGGGTGGGATGTATCTCAGAGTCCTTCCCATTCAGTTTCACAGACTCACAAATGCTCCTCAGGATAACAGAAGGCAAGGAACATCACTCCCAATGGGCAGATAAGGAAACTACACAGAAACTGGTGGTAGTCCTTGACAACATTGAGAACTTTGCCTCTCAATCTGAGAATACTATGACCTTTCTCTGCCGTACTGGATACCAGGCTGAATGCTTCATATTTGAGGCCACACAGACTCCAACTGCTCTTCTCTTCTTCCTCAAAAGAAGTCCAAATCTGTTTGCGGAGAGGATGCTCAACCAAAAAGCGTACTTTCCCAGGATCCCTTGCAGCTATGATAATTATGTGTCCCATTCTGGTCAATGAGAGATTAAGTGAATGTTGGCTGGGTGTGTGTGCGAAGGGGCCTCCTGGTAAAGCTACACTTTCCAATAAGAAGACATTGCCCTAGCTGGTTTGGCTCAGTGGATAGAACATCGGCCCTCAGATTGAAAGGTCCCAGGTTGGATTCAGGTCAAGGGCACCTGCCTTAGTTGCAGGCTCGATCCCTGGCCCCACCCTGTCAGGGTGCTTGTGAGAGGCAACCAATCAGTGTGTCTCTCTCACATCAATGTTTCTCTCTCTCTGTCTCTCCCCGTCCCTTCCACTCTCTAAAAAAAAAAAAAAAAAATCAATGGAAAAAATATCGGCCTCAGTCCCTTCCACCCTTTTCCTTCTAGAAATGTAGATGTGGCAGTCATCTTGTAATCCTGAGGTTGGAAAACCATATGCTGAGGATGGCAGGGCAAGGAGTCAGAAGAAACCTACTCTCCTAACCAGTGGCCCTGCCCCAGTCTACCTATACACGCTTTCCCTCCTATACGCAAAAGAGAAACTGTTGTCTTTTTTAATCCACTGTTTACTGGTTTTCTGTTACTAGTAGCAGAGTACAATCTTAACTAACTAGAGGTACTACCCAGATTTTCATTTAAAAATAAGGAAACTGAAGCTCTGAGAGAGGAGGTCACTAGCCTGCAGTCACATAGAGCCAGGAAGAGATAAAACTGGAATGTGAACCTGTGTTCCTAACTACTTCAAAACAGCACCTTGAACCTTAGTTAAAAGTACTGGTTTTTGAGAAACCTTGGCTTCAATTCACTTCTCCAATTAGAAGTTTGCTTGTCCATCCCTCACAGCAGAAGCATGAACTCCACAAAATGTCGACTCTTTCGCTGCCCATTCTAAACTACCTAGAACAGCACAGGGCTCTTGGCAGGTGGTCAGCCCCTCCCCCCTGAAGGAGTAATGACAATACCTGGGAAGGTCAAATGACTCTTCTGGAAAAACGGGACCACCACCAATGGCTTCACAGGAGGCTATGAGGGTTCAATGAGGAAGAAACATAAAGCATAGGGCATGATGTCCAGTAAGTGCCTAACTATTGGATCCATTATTACCACCACAGAGGCTGCGATCTCCTCTTCCAAAGATCTCTCTACATGACCAAAAGGATGATTTTTTTTTAAAAAAAAACAACAACCACAAACAACCACTTGGATTCAGCCTGGCTGGTGTTGCTCAGTGGGTGAGCACTGATCTATGAACCAGGAGGTCATAGTTTGATTCCTGGTCAGGGCACATGCCTGGGTTGTGGGCTTGATCCCTGGTGTGGGGCATGCAGGAGGCAGCTGATCAGTGATTCTCTCTCATCAGTGATGTTTTTATCTCTCACCCTCTCCTTCCCTCTCTGAAATCAATAAAAATATATTTTAAAAAACAAAAACAAAAACCTTGGATTCAAAGGTGTTTTCTCTTCACAAACTAGCTATAACTCACAGGTCAAACACCTCCCAGGATTCCCAACTAATTCCCAAATATTCAGTATCCAGAACAGCCTCCCGCCTCGGCCGTGGTCTTGTGCTCTGCCTGTAGTAACTGCCATGCTCTTTGTTCTTTTTTTGTTATTTTTTTTTTAGATTTATTTATTGATTTTAGAGAAAGGGAGGAGGAGGGAGGGAGGCAGGAGGAGAGAGAGAGAGAGAGAGAGAGAGAGAGAGAGAGAGAGAGAGAGAGAGAGAGAGAGAGAAATTTGTTGTTTCCCTTATTCATGCATTCATTGGTTGATTTTTGTATGTGCCCTCACCAGGGATTGAACCCACAACCTTGGCATATGGGACGACACTCTGACCAACTGAGCTACTGACCAGGGCGCCTGCCATGCTCTTTGTACACTACTCCTTCCCCTTCCTTAGGCCTACTTCCCAAGCCACCTCCTGGGTGAGACCTTCCCTGATTTCCCTATCTCCATCTGGCATGGCACCTCTGGGAAGCCCTTGGAACCCTTCCTGCTGAATGTGTGAAAGGCTGTCTACCTGGCATTCACATACAAGCATCTACCTGGCTACCCCAACTCCACCACTACCAGTTCCTGTGGGCAGGCACCCCACCTACTCACCTGCCTCCACAGGAGTGCTGGCACCTCTAAGAGATGCTCAAGTACATCTGATGAATGGGAGAATGAAGAATGAAATCACACTGTCTAACACATTATATGCTCAGGCACTGTTCTGAGCACTTTAGGTGTATTAACTCACTTGATCCACACAGCAATCTTTTGAGAAAGGTACTATTATCACCCCTTTTTACACATGAGGAAAGTAAGGCACAGAATGAAGTAACTTGCCCAAGGTCACATTGCTGGTAAATGGCAAACCTGGGTTCAAATCTTGCAGACTGACTCTAAAGTTCATACTTATTGCATGAATAAATGTACAAATGTCCATGGCACGAAGAGAGATGCCTGGGGCCAGGCTTGAGTGGAAGGCAAAGCTTATTTCTTAAGCCAGAGCAAACACTCTCATGACATTCTGCCCCTTTCTATTTGCCTACCTGCCAATATCAGGCTAAAAAAGCCAGACACACATTTTTCCAGCTGAGAAGTTTGCTAGGAGGAAGGGGAAGCTTCCTGATAAGAGTGGTACCACTGTCTTGGCTGGCTGCCTAGTTTCTGTCCGCCTCCTGTGCTGCCCTGACCCACAGGGAACTACATTTCCCAGGATTCCTGGTTAAGTTCAATCAATGGGGACAGTGGCAAAGGCCTGAAAGGTGGAGGTGGTGAGAAAGAAGCCAGGGTGGTCCTCCCTCTATTTCTCCACCTTGAACAGCATCTTGAGTACGGTAGGGGATGCTTCTCTGCCCCTCCTCCCCAACAATGCCCTGGGCGCTGGTCATACCACCCCCCATGCCCCCACCCCTTGTGTCCCTATAGTACTGGTTGCCTTCCTGACAGCTTGGTTTCTTTGTTCCTTCCTCACTAAAGAGTGGACTCTATTTTCCTTACAGATACATCTGCCTTGCCTGCATTTTAGGGGCACCTAAAAATGAAGGGAGCCTTGGCTGGATAGCTCAATTGGTTAGAGTGTCATCTTGCTATGTCAAGGTTGTGGGTTTGATCCCAGGTCAAGGCACATACAAGAATCAATCAATGAATGCATAAACAAGTAGGACAAATCAATGTTTCTTTCTCTTCACCCCCCCCCCCCCCATCTATCTAAAAATGAAGGGAGAAGATGCATTTGGAAAGTGAAAAGCACTACACAAATCAAGGAGTGTTTTATGGACACATTGTCTTGTCTTCCATAACATGCAGGCACATTGTGGGTGTGGAGTTTAAAATCCAAACAAAATTATATCATATTTGAGATTTGCTTCTAAATAATCTAAAGGCAGGGGGATGTATGAAGCAAGTTTGGCCGTGTGCTAAAACCTGTGGGATCTGATGACAGGTATGTGCCTATGGGCCCTGTGTGCTCTTCTTTCTACCTCTGTAAATGTTTGAAATTTTCCATTATTAAAACAAAACTAATGGGTATGAGAAAATAGGTCTCTATTCTTTTAGTGGGGATACAAATGCGTAGAACCTTCTTTGAAGGCAATTGGTCAGTTAATTAAATTAAAACCATGCATATCCATGAACCCAGTGATTAGAAAACTAATAGAAGTGCTGGCCCAAGAATCGAAAGCTGCCTGGACAAGGCTCCCCACTGCTTGAGACAGAAGAAAATGAAGACAACCGGAAAGTGCCTTATGAAAGAACCAATGAAATGCATTTTGATACATCCTTATAATACAACCCCAGGTAGCATTAAAAAGAATGAAAGCACATCTAACATGCCGACAAGGTAAAATGCCCAAGAGACACTCATAAATGACAAAATAAAGCTGTGGAGAAACAGTATTATTGTATCACATTAAAAAAATATATATGTGGTATCCAGAGGAAAAAGTCTGGTAAACAGTAATAATGACAATATCCACAAATATGAATACTGCACTTACCATGGGCCAGCACTTTGCATGTTATATATATCATACTGGAGGCCCGTTGCATGAAGAGATTCGTGCCATAGGCCTTCCTTCCCTTGGCTTCCAGCACGAGTTTTCCTCCGGCACCAGGGACCCAGGCCTTCGCTCCGGCCAGAGTCTGCCGCCTTCGTCTTTGCTGCAGACTCCGGCTGGAGTCTGCCATCTTCCCTGCAGACTGCCATCTTTGTCTTTGCTGCAGACTCTGGAGTCTGCAGTCTTGTCTTCACTGCGGCACTCTGCTCCTGTAGATCCCTTCATCCCCCACCCTCCCTCTCATAGCAGGCATCCTGCCCCGCCTGGCCACTCCGTGCCTGGAGCAGCTGGTCAGCCGCCATCTTTGGCCTTCTAATTTGCATACTCACTCTGATTGGCTGTGGGCATAGTGGAGGTACGGTCAATTTACATGTTTGTCTATTATTAGGTAAGATGTTCAGAAAACCCTATAAGGTAGATACAGTTACTGTCTCCATTTTACAGATGAGGAAACTGAGGGTCAGAAATGTCAAACTCACATGTTGAAGTCCTAACCTCCAATACCTCAAAATGTGACTATATTTGGAGATTAGGCCTTTAAAGAAGTAATTAAATCAAAAATAGACCATTAGGGTGTGCTCTAATCCCCTCTGACTAGTGTCGTTTTTTTTTATTTTTTATTTTAGAGAGAGAAGGAAGAGGGAGAGAGAGATAGAAATAGCAATGATAATCCCTAGCCGATTTGCCTCAGTGGATAGAGTGTCAGCCTGCAGACTGAAGGGTCCTGGGTTCGATTCCGGTAAGGGCACATGCCCGGGTTGTGGGCTCAATCCCCAGTGGGCGGTGTGCAGGAGGCAGCCAATCAATGATTCTCTCTCATCATTGATGTTTCTATCTCTCTCTCCCTCTCCCTTCTCTGAAATCAATAAAAATATGTAAAAAAAAAAAAAAAAAGAAAAGAAATATCAATGATAAGAGAGAATCATTGATTGGCTGTCTTCTGCATGCCTGCTACTGGGGATTGAGATTGCATCTCAGGCATGTCCATGACCAGAATCAAACTGTGGCCTCCTGGTTCATGAGTTGACACTCAACTACTGAGCTACCCTGGCCAGGCTGACTAGTGTCCCTGACATAGAGAGATACCTGTGGGCATGTGAGCACAGAGGGATGACCACATGGAGAGGCAGCAATAAGTGGTGCCTGCAAGCCAACGAGAGAGGCCTCAGAAGAAATCAACCCTGTCAGCACCTTGACCTTGGACTTCCAGCTTCCATAAATAGAGAAAATAAATTCTGTTGTTTAAATCACCCAGTCTGTGGTTCTTTGCTATGTATGGCAGTAATACAAACTAATACACTAGGTCACAGAGCCAATAAGTGCTAGAACCAGAATTTAAGTGCACAGGTCATCTGGCTCCAGAGTCCATACTCTTATCAATGTGGCCAACACAGCAAATTGTTTACAATGGTTATTTTATCTCTGGAAAGTGAGGTTGGGGGTGGGTGCAGAGAAAGGAGGAGTAAGATTTTCAATTTTTACCTTGTATGTATAATAATAAAAGCGTAATATGCTAATTAGACTGGACAGTTGAACGACCTTCCAGACAAAGCCACAGAGGCAGGGGCCGAGGCAGAGGCGGTTAGGGGCGATCAGGCAGGCAGAGTGGTTAGGGGCAATCAGGCAGGCAGGCAGAGGCAGTTAGGGGCGATCAGGCAGGCAGGCAGGTGAGCGGTTAGAAGCCAGTGGTCCCAGATTGGGAGAGGGTGCAGACTGAGCTGAGGGACCCCCCTCCCCCTGTGCACAAATTTCATGCACCGGGCCACTAGTACTTTTATAATTAAATTTTTAAAAATTCATACATCACATTTAAAAAAATATATATTTTTTTATTGATTTCAGACAGGAAGGGAGAGGGAGAGATAAAAACATCAATGATGAGAGAGAATCATTGATCGGCTGCCTCCTGCACGCCCCCTACTGGGGATCGAGCCCACAATCCGGGCATGTGCCCTTGACTGGAACCAAACCAAGGACCTTTCAGTCCGCAGGCCGACACTCTATCCACTGAGCCAAACCAGCTAGGGCTCATACATCACATTTAAAAAAATTAAAAATGAAACGACACATGGAAATGAATGTATTTCTCACAAATGTGGGTGCTTTGTCTTTTTACAAGTTTCACTATATTGTCTCTTGTAGTTCCTAAGGAACCACCAGGAAGAACCCGGAAATGCTGTCACAGCCTGACATACTGATGTGAATGAAAGGAAAAGAGGGGATAAAATATTTGAATTTTTAGAAACTTTAAAACACTCATCAATAATTATGATGATAGTAATAATAAATAACTGATCTTTTCTTATCACATATATGCTCAATACTGTCCTAAATGCTTTATATATTATGCCATTAAATCCTCAAAATATCTTAAGATATAGATACTATTATCATTCCCATTTTCTATTTAAGGAAGCTCTGATGCTCAGAGAGGTTAAGTAACTTGCTGGGTGTGACAGCAGGGTCAGGATTCAAATCCAGATCAACCAACTCCAGAATTTGCTTCTCATGACCTCATGAGCCCCCTGGCATTAATTCATTGCTGAATGAGCCACTCATGGAAAGGGAAGCCTGAATCAGAGTAGCAGGTGCAGAAAGAGGCATGAAGAGGTGCTTGGTCAGACCAGTAATTCGAGCATTAAAATCCAGACCCCACTTCATCAACATGACACAAATTAGGAAGCAGGATAACAGCAAGTGGTGATGAGCCAATGGGAAAGCTGGATCTCCTGCACTCTGGAGAGAGCATGCTCCAGAGCATCATCATGAAGAGCAACCTCACCATCCATCCCTGGGAAGGGAGGTGTGTGGAGAAGAGAGAATGCCTGCCTCCTGCCACAATGTGACCCCCGGTTATAAACCTCAGGGCTTCAGGACATAGGTATATGGGTACTCACTAAGTGCTGTCTGGGTGGTGTGAAGCTGGGGGTGACTTGGATGCCCAACATCAGGGGACCAGAAACATGAGGAGTGATGGATGCAAATCACATATGACCATTCAGAGGACAGATGCAACACACTGGACACACGAGCAATGTGGTTCATCTAAAAAACATGCTATTTGGTGAAAACCAGAAGAAAAATAATGAGAAATGGAGCCCAAAATAATTTCTGGAAACAGACACTTTACTCAAACATCAATATATATTTTGCAAGGATATGTACATAGCTACAGACATACCAGACAGCTCAGAGTGGGGGAGGGAATGGAAGGAGGAAAATAATACAGAGGATATGTGTATAGAGGATGAAGAAGGAAAAAATAATTACCTTCCCAGTGACAAGGGAGGTGACATACACATTGTTTCCAACAACAGACAATCATTGGGAACCAGACTCTACTTGTTTTGATTTGTGGGTTTACATGAGGGTGGGAGAAGAGGCAGAAGGCAGAAACCGGGCATGTGGTAGGCAGTTAGACACGAGCAGAGCAAGGTGGAGAGCCCTGGTACAGGTTACCAGGACAGAAAGCCCTGGGTACCTAGCAAAGGTCAATTGTAGGGTGGGACCCTGTCCCCAGGGTGACTGTTTCTCTCCTAGGATATCACGGCCATGCAATTTGGACCCCTTGACTTATCCTCCCTAGAGATAACATCTAGGCCTCAGTTGTATTTCAGCTCCAGGCCCAGAAAAGCAGCAAAAACAGACAAGTGATCTCAAGGCTGACTTCAGGACCAGCTGCATTGGATAATGACCCCCTGCCCTAACCAATCAATCAGTGGAGCCCTAAATCTGGAAAGGACCTCCTCTAAAATCTCTACCCTTAAAACCCTTAGGATGGAGGACCCAGCATGCTCTCCCTCCCAGGAGCATGCCTGTCCCTTTCCCTTTCCTCTTCCCCTCCCCAAGCCCCCAAGCATGTTACCTTTACCTTCCTCACTTCTAAGCTCCAAGGGTTCTTCCTTTACCTCTATAACTTGTTTCCTCAGCCCATTTCTTCTACATATTATTTCTTCTATCTCTGTGATTTTTCCAAATAAATGTTCTCTTTTAGTTTGAGTCTTGGCTCTGAATTCTTTCCTAGCTACAACTCAAGTACCAAGGTTGCTGAACCCAGGTTCGTTCTGACCCCACCAGTCTAACACCTGGTGCCATTCCTGCCACAAATCACTACACTTCTTCAAAAGGAAACCACACTTCTTTCTTCTAAAGTGCCACATGTGTTGTGCCTGACGCAATCTATTGCTACCTTAGTGAGCCTCAGTTAGGAACTGAGTTTGGAGGCCTTTCCCAACTGGAGCAGGCATTTGGTTGTCTACTCAATACCCACTTCCCTCTTCCCTGACAGGTGGACCCCAAGGCACTCTTCTGGGGATCTGATTGGCCTGGTAAGGGAAGCACATGACCTAAACTGGATCAATCATAGACTATAGGGAAGTATTTAAAACCATAAGGAATGGAGCTGTTTTTTTCTCTCTCCTGATGTTTGTAGACAAGATAGCCAGTGGCCCTGATTGCCACTGGCAGCCATTTTGGGACCAAGAGGCAAATATAGGGTGGGCAAAAGTCCGCTTACAGTTTCTCGTAGGAAAAATAATACAATCTTACCTAATAATAGACAAACATGTAAATTGACCGTACCTCCACTACGCCCACAGCCAATCAGAGTGAGTATGCAAATTAGAAGGCCAAAGATGGTGGGCGCAGAGTGGCCAGGCAGGGCAGGACACCTGCTATGAGAGGGAGGGCGGGGGGGGGGGGGTGCCGTGAAGGGATCTACAGGAGTGGAGTGCCGCAGCGAAGACAAGACTGCAGACTCTGGAGTCTGCAGCGAAGACGAAGATGGCAGACTCTGGCCGGAGTCTGTAGCAAAGACGAAGAAGGCAGACTCTGGCCAGAGCGAAGGCCTGGGTCCCTGGTGCCAGAGGAAAACTGGTGCTGGAAGCCAAGGGAAGGAAGGCCTATTGCATGAATCTCTTCGTGCAATGGGCCTCTAGTGTATATATATAAAAGCCTAAGTGACCATCTGACTAGTAGCTATGAGGCGCACTGACCACCAGGGGGCAGATGCTCAATGCAGAAGCTGCTGAGCTGCAGTGACTTGGCATCTGCAGTTTTCAGGTAACACACCCAGAACCATACAGGAGGGAGCCCGATTCCAGGGTGTGTCACCCAAGAACTGCTCTCTCGTAATCCGGGACCTCTCAGGGAATGTCAGAGAGCCGGTTTTGGCCTGATCCCTGCAGGCCAGGCCAAGGGACCCCACTGGTGCATGAATCCCTGCACCGGGCCTCTAGTAAATAATAAAGAAAAAACTGTTTTATGTACTCACAACTGTAAACCTACTTCTGACCCAGCCTGAAAACACATAGGCCCTAGGACGAAGCTCAAGCTGAAAACCTGAGTCCCTGATGACAGACATTTGAGCTGCTGATTCTACCCCACCTGATGCCCACCCACTTCTACAATCCAAGATATACTAAATGTCTTTGCCTTTTGGCCAGATGATGTCAGCATTATGTTACTTGCAACTAAAAGAATCCTAACTGACCAATAAACCAGGCAGCCATTTTCAATTGTTTAACAAGAAAAAAATCTCTGCAGGAGGGAAATGGGGCATCTGAGACAGGAAGGGACGACGAATCCCAATGCATGGAGGATGTTTACAGCCCTTCACACGTGATCCACAGAAAAAGTTGAAGTGTCCTTTGCACACAAGAACTCAGGAAACCTTCCACAGGAGGTTACTTCGTTTCTCTCATTCCTCACAAGAAACTGCAGGCAGTTTCCAATGTTCTACTTCTCCTGACAATGGCAGGGGTTAATTTCCAGCTGGCTGGAGCTGAGGATGAGAGATAGGACAAGAAAGCCCAGCCTGGCCCTCCTACGGTGGCTCTGTTCCTGAATCAAAGCTGGGCTCTCTGGATCTGAGCTACCCTAAGATCTGACTGCACCTGGGCTGTCTGAAATGGCACACAAGGACCTCCGTGAGGAGGCCACAGGGCATCATCATGCCATCAGAATCAAGACAAAGGTCCGAGTGAGACTACCGGGAGGTCACAGGAACCTGCCTGGAGTTAGCCCTGTGATGCTGGACCAGCAATTTGACTTGAGTTGCTTCATCTATACAATATGAACAGAAGGGTCCATCTCACAAAACTGTTGAGAAAAAAAAATTAACACATGTAAAGAATGCAGCCCTTGCCCTGGCTTGGTGGCTTAGTTTGTTGGAGTGTCATCTCATACACCAAAAGGCTGAGGGTTCGATTTCTGGTTAGGGCACATACAGATGCTGTGGGTTCGATCCCTAGTCGGGGTTGTGTACAAGAGTCAACAAATCGATGCTTCTCTCTCACATCAATGCTTCCCTCCCTTCTTCTCTCTAAAGAAAAAAATCAATGGAAACATATCCTCGGGGGAGGATTTACAAACAAACAAACAAACAAACAAACAAACAAAAATGCAGCCCTTCCATAGTGGCTGCACCAGACCGCATTCCCACCAACAGTGCACAAGGATTCCCTTTTCTCCACATCCTCGCCAATGCTTGTTTATTGGTTTCTTGAAGGTAGCCATTCTGACAGGTGTGAGGTTATATCTCATGTGGTTTTAATCTGCATTTCTCTGATACTAGTGACCTTGAGCATGTTTTCATATGTATATTGGCTATCTGTATGTATTCTTTGGAGAAGTGTCTATTCAGGTCCTTTGCCCATTTTTAAATTGGGTTATTTTATTTTTTTTTGTCTTGAGTTGCATGAGTTCTTTATAAATTTTGGATATTAAGTCCTTATAAGATCTATAATTGGCAAATGTGTTCTCTCAATCAGTAGGTTGTCTTTACATTTTGTTGGTTTCCTTTGCAGTGCAAAAACTTTTTAGTTTCCAAAAAAAAAAGCACAGAGAGGATTCCAAGATGGCGTCCAGGAAGATGGCAATGAGGAAGAGAGTGTGAGGGAGGGAGTGAAAGGGAAGTGTGTGGACATGTGGTATTTGTGTGTGTCTGAGTGAGGGACAGCTAGATCTCACAGGACCTTCAGGGGCTGGTGGACCGGGCTCGCATAGCTGGGCAGCCTATGCTACTGTTGTAATCTCTCCCAGAGCGCTGGTTCTGCCACAGAGGCTGCACCATCTTGAAGGGGAGAGCTGCTATGACTGAGAGCCCAGGCTCACCTCCACCCAGGGTGCTTGGAGACACCACCTGGGATCCTACAGCCGAGTGGACAGGGACCTGCTGCCTCAGTTGCCGACCCACAGACAACAGGACTCCTGCCTCCAGCCAGCCAGATACTTCAACCCCAGGCACCACGACCGCTGAGCCTTAAGCAGCAGCCCTGGGCACCATGACCACTCCAGCAGCCACGCGAGCAGCCGCCGCCCATGACCACAGGAAGAGAGCCACCATGAGTGACTGCACGAGGAGCAGCTGACCCACAAACCCTACCCCAAGGAGCAGTTGCCGCCCGTGACCACATAAGGAGTGGCTTCCCTGCAACCGCCTGAGGAGCAGATGCCACCCGTGACCACCAGAGGAGCAGACAACACCTGCAACCACCTGAGGACCAGCCGCTGCCTGACACTGTGCGACCCGCTACCAAACCCACCACTGCAGCCACAAGCCCCATGCAACTCGACACCTATATCCTTTGGTGAGATAAAAAATGAGGAGACAAAAGAACAGCCCCCAAAGATAAGGAGGAATTGCCAGAAAAGGAACTAAATGAAACGGAGGCATGTAATATGTCACAAAAAGAATCCAGACTAAGGGTCATACAGTTCATAAATTGAATGGATGACAAAAATCAACAACCTATGTAAGATTCAGGAGGAAATAAAGAGTGATAAGCTGCAATAAAAAACAATATGGAAGCTTTCAACAACAGACTAGGAGAAGCGAGGACCGAATTAGCAAATTAGAAGACAGGGAAGCAAAATACACCCAATCTGAACTACAATTGGATAAAAAAAAATCAAGACAGAAGGAGAGCCTGAGGGAGCTTGAAATAAAGCAGCATATGTATTATACGAGTTAGGAATGACAAGAAAAGGAGCAAAGGTTAGAAAACCTATTTGAAGAAATGTCAGAAAACTTCCCTGATTTGAGGAAGAAAAAAGTTACACAAGCACAGAGTACCAAACAACATGAACCCAAAAGACCCAAACCAAGACACTTCGTAATTGCAATGGCAAACGTTATCGACAAAGAGAGAATCTTTTAAAAATATATATATTTTATTGATTTTTAGAGAGGAAGGGAGAGGGAGAGATAGAAACATCAATGATGAGAGAGAATCATTGATTGGCTGCCTCCTGCATGCCCCCTACTGGGGATCAAGCCTGTTACCCAGGCATGTGCCCCCAGCCGGAATCGAATCTGGGACCCTTCAGTCCGCAGGCTGACGCTCTATCCATTAAGCCAAACTAGCTAGGCCAAAGAGAGAATCTTAAAGGGAGAGAGAGAGAGAGCAAGAGAGAGAGAGATACCTGCAAGAGATCTCCCATTAGATTATCAAATGATTTCTCAACAGAAACACATCAGGCCAGAAAAGAATGGAAGGAAGTACACAAAGTGATGTAAAGCAAAAGACTGAATTCAAGAATACTCTATCCAGCAAGGCTATCATTCAGAATTGAAGGGGAAATCAGGAGCTTCCCAGATTAAAAAAGGCTAAGGGAGTTTATCACTACCAAGCCAGCAATGCAAGAAATGCTAAAGGGACTGTTGTAAAAAGAAGAAAAAAAGGGAGGAAGGAACACAGGCAAAAAAAATAAAAATGGCTACAAACAAGTACCTATCAATAATAACTTTAAATGTAAATGGCCTAAATGCTCCAATCAAAAGACATCGAGTGACGTAATGGATAAGAAAATATGACCCATATATATGCTGTCTTCAGGAGACCCACCTCAGAACAAGAGACTCACACAGACTGAAAGTGAAGGGATGAAAAAATATCTTTCAGGCAAATGAAAAAAAAAAAAAGCTGGGGTGACAATACTTATATCTGACAAAATAGACCTCAAAATGAAGGCCATAGCAAGAGATAAGGAAGGCCACTTCATAATTCTAAAGGGATCAATACAACAAGAGGATATAACTCTGGTAAACATATATGCACCCAATGCAGGAGCACCCAAATACATAAAAAAAACTTCTGGAAGATAACATGGGAGAGATTGACAACAATACAATCATAGTAGGGGACTTTAATACCCCACTGACATCACTGGAGAAATACTATAGACAAAAAATCAGCAAAGAAACAGCAATCCTAAATGACTCACTAGATTAGATGGATTTAATTGACATCTTCAGAACATTTCACTCCAAAGCCACGGAATATACATTCTTCTCAAGTGCACATGGGACATTTTCAAAGATAGACTACATATTGGGTCACAGGCAAAGTCTCTCCAAATTCAAGAAGATTGAAATCATATCAAGCATCTTCTCAGACCACAATGGCATAATGTTAGAAATCCATTACAATAAAAACATTCAAAAAAATTCCAACTCTTGGAAGCTGACTAGCATGCAATTAAACAATGATTGGGTTACCAAAGAGATCAAAGAAGAAATTAAACACATCCTGGATGAATGACAAAACACAACAATCCAAAACCTATGGGACACAGTGAAAGCAGTCCTGAGAGGGAAGTTCATAGCATTACAGTCCTACCTCAAAAAACAAGAAAAACTGGTAATAAATTATCTAACTCTACAACTTAAAGAATTAGAAAGAAAGCAACAAGAAAAGCCCAGAGTAAGCAGAAGGAAGGAAATAAAGGTCAGAGCAGAAATAAGTGATATAGAGACAAAAAAAAAATTACAAAAGATCAATAAAACTAAGAGCTGGTTCTTTGAAAGAATAAACAAGATTGATGAACCTCTAGCCAGGGACACCAAGAAGCAAAGAGAGAGGACCGAAATAAACAAAATCAGAAATGCAAGAGGTGAAGTAGCAACCAACCCCACAGAAATACAAAGGATTATAAAAAAGTACTATGAACAACGCTATTCCAACAAACTGGACAACCTAGACAAAATGGACATATTCTTAGAAAAATATAAACTTCCAAAACACAATAGGAAGAATAATAAAACCTGAATAGGCCGATAACTACCAAAGAAATTGAAGCAGTAATCAAAAAGCTTCCAGCAAACAAAATCCCGGGGCCAGATGGCTTCACTGGAGAGTTTTACCAAACATTCAAAGAAGAACTAAAACATATCCTTCTCAGACTATTCCAAAAAGTTCAAGAGGAAGGCACATGTCAAACCTTCTTTTTATGAAGTCAGCATTACCCTAATCCCAAAACCAGATAAAGACACTACAAAGAAAGAGAATTACAGGCGGTATCTGATGAACATAGATGCTAAAATCCTCAACAAAATTCTAGTAAATTGGATCCAGCATTACATTAGAAAGATCATTCACCATGACCAAGTGGGATTTATCCCGGCGATGCAAGGCTGGTACAATATCCACAAATCAATAAACGTGATACATCACATAAACAAATGGAGAGACAAAAATCACATAATCATATCAATTGATGCAGAAAAGGCATTTGACAAAATCCAACACCCCTTCCTTATAAAAACTCTTAGCAAAGTGGGAATAGAGGGATCATACCTCAACATAATAAAAGCCTTACATAACAAACCTACAGCCAACATCATATTCAATAGGCAAAAACTAAAACCATTTCATCTAAGAACAGGAATGAGACAGGGATGCCAAGTTTCACCACTCCTGTTCTACTTAGTTCTGGAAGTGCTAGCCATAGCAATTAGACAAGAAGAAGAAATAAAAGGTATCTAAAATGGAAAACAAGATGATAATAAAAGCTTTATATGACAAACCTACAGCCAACATCATACTCAATGGGCAAAAACTAAAACCGTTTCCCCTAAGAACAGTAACAAGACAGGGATGCCCACTCTCACCACTCCTCTTCAACATAGGACTGGAAGTGCTAGCCACAGAGATCGGACAAGAAGAAGAAATAAAAGGCATCCAAATTGGAAAAGAAGAAGTAAAATTGTCATTATTTGTAGATGACATGATATTGTGCATAGAAAAACCTAGACCCATCAAAAAACTACTAGAACTAATAAATGAATTCAGCAATGTAGCAGGATACAAAACTAACACTCAGAAATCTATGGGTTTTTTATACACCAACTAGAGGCCTGGTGCACAGATTCGTGCGTGGGTGTGGTCTGGCTGGCCCTCCCCAATCGGGGCTGATTGGGCCAGGCTGGCTGAGGGGAGGGACCGCGGGAGGTTGGCCGGCCGGACATGCCCCAGATCGGGGCTGAGGGAGCCGATCGGGGGCGCGGCTGGCTGGGGGAAGAGGCCTGGAGAAAACCCACTGAGCTGGAGCTGAGCATGGGCCTCAGGCTGCCCAGGGAGGAAGGCCTCAGCAAGGAAACTGAAACCATCAGAAGGCTCTGCAAAAAGGCCGAGCTCCCTTTGGCTAGGCAGACTCAGAGCTGGTGTCTCTGTGTGTACAATAGACACAGCCTGGCACTCGCCTTTATCTATTGGTCAAATCCACTGCATCGAAAAACGTGTTCCCCTTCTTCTCTTTGGGCCCTTACAACAAATACAGGCCAATTGGAAAGCGCGGACCACATGGGGAGGCTCTCAGCGGGGAGAGGGGTGCAATGACCTGCCAGCCTTGGTGACGATCATCTCAGTGCCCAGCTGATTGAATTCATCCCACAGAGCCTTCATCTCAAGCTGCACACTCACAGTGGCCACCTTCGCATTCTTTTTTATGAGCACCTTGGCGGCAGCAGTGCAATGGGCCCTGGGGCCCTCGGGCTCCACAGCAACGCTGGTGGCAGTCCCTGCAGCCAGTGCGTCATAGCAACCAGTCGTTCGCTGGGCTTTAATTATATAGACTAGAGGCCAGATGCACAAAATTGTGCAAGAGCAGGTCTGCCTCCCCCAGGTTGCCAGCATCGGTTTCCCTCTGGCACCTGGGATCCGGGCTTCCCTTGCAGCCCTGGCTTCGTCTGGAAGGACGTCCAGTCTAATTAGCATATTGTGCTTTTATTATTATAGAATTATTATAGATAATGAACTCACGGAAAGAGAAACTAAACAAACAATCCCATTTACCATTGTGACAAAAAAACTGAGATACCTAGGAATAAATTTAACCTAGGAGGTAAATGACCTGTACTCAGAAAATTACAGGATACTGAACAAAGAGGAAGACATAAACAAATGGAAGAACATACCATGTTCACAGATTGGTAGAATCAACATCATTAAAATGTCCATACTACCCAAAGCAATCTACAGATCCAATTCAATCACCATTAAAATACCAACGGCATGCTTCAAAGACCTAGAACAAACTCTCCAAAAATTCATCTGGAATAAAAAAAGACCCCAAATTAGCTGCAGCAATCTTGAGAAAGAAGAACAAAGTTGGAGGAATCACAATACCAGATATCAAGCTACATTACAAAGCCACTGTTCTCAAAACTGCCTGGTACTGGCACAAGAACAGACATATAGACCAATGGAACAGAACAGAGAACCCAGGTATCGACCCAAGCCATTATGCTCAATTAATATTTGACAAAGGAGGCAAGAGCATAAAATGGAGCCAAGACAGTCTCTTCAATAAATGGTGTTGGGAAAATTGGACAGATACATGCAAAAAAATGAAACTAGACCACCAACTTACACCATACACAAAGATAAACTCAAAATGGATAAAGGACTTAAACATAAGAAAGGAAACCATAAAATCCTAGAAGATTTCATAGGCAGCAAAATAGCAGACATTTGTCGTAGCCACATCTTTAACGATACAGCTCCTAGGGCAGGGGTGGGCAAACTTTTTGACTAGAGGGCCACAATGGGTTCTTAAACTGGACCGGAGGGCTGGAACAAAAGCATGGATGGAGTGTTTGTGTGAACTAATATAAATTCAAAGTAAAGGAGTGGAGGGGAGAGCAAGAGAACCGGATAGAACAGCCGGATCCAGCCCGCGGGCCGTAGTTTGCCCAAGGCTGTCCTAGGGCAATGGAAACTAAGGAGAAAATAAACAAATGGGACTACATCAAAATATAAAGCTTCTACACAGCAGAAGAAACCATCAACAAAACAACAAGAAAGCCCACTGCATGGGAGAACATATTTGCCAATGTTATCTCCGATAAGGGTTTAACCTCCAACATTTACAGGGAACTCATACAACTTAACAAAAGGAAGATAAACGATCCAACCAAAAAATGGGCAACTGATCTAAATAGACACTTTTCGAAAGAGAACATACAGAAGGCCAATAGACATATGCAAACATGCTCGAACTTACTAATCATCTGAGATGCAAATCAAAACAACAATGAGGTATCACCTCACACCTGTCAGAATGGCTATCATCAACAAACGACAAGTGCTAGAGAGGATTCGGAGAAAAAGGGATCCTCTTGCACTGCTGGTGAGAATGCAGACTGGTGCAGTCACTGTGGAAAACAGTATGGCGTTTCCTCAAAAAATTAAAAATGGAACTTCCATTTGACCCAGTAATCCCACTTCTAGGAATATATCCCAAGAAAACAAAAACACCAATCAGAGAGCATACATGCACCCCTATTTTCATAGCAGCCCAATTTACAATAGCTACTAAGATTTGGAAACAGCCTAAGTGCCCATCAGCAGATGAGTGGATTAGAAAACCGTGGTACATCTACACAATGGAATACTATGCTGTGGTAAAAAAGGAGTTCTTACCATTTGCAACAGCATGGATGGACCTGGAGAGCATTATGCTAAGCCAGTGGTCGGCAAACTCATTAGTCAACAGAGCCAAATATCAACAGTACAACGATTGAAATTTCTTTTGAGAGCCAAATTTTTTAAACTTAAACTTCTTCTAACGGCACTTCAAAATAGACTCGCCCAGGCCGTGGTATTTTGTGGAAGAGCCACACTCAAGGGGCCAAAGAGCCGCATGTGGCTCACGAGCCACAGTTTGCCAACCATGGCAAAACAAGCCAGTTGAAGAAAGATAAATATCACAGGATCTCACTCATTTGTGGAATATAATGAACAACATAAACTGATGAACAAAAATAGAACCAGAGTCATAGAAGCATTGAACAAGACTGTCCAACCTATGAGGGAAGGCGGGGGGTGGGAGGGCGTGTGAGGGGGTAAGAGATCGACCAAAGGACTTGTATGCATGCATATGAGCATAATCAATGGACAAAGCCCGGGGTGGGTGAGGGCATGTGCTGGGGGGTGGGGGTGGCCAGGGAGAGATCAATGGGAGAAAAAGGAGACTTATGTAATCTTTCAACAATAAAGAATTTAAATTAAAAAAAAAAAGAATAGCCATAAAAAAAACCCCAACTTTTTAATTTGATGTACTCCCATTTGCTTATTTTTTCTTTTGTTTCCCTTGCCTGGGGCGATATATCAGAAAATATACTGCCATGAGAAATGTCTAAAATTTTACTGCCTATGTTTTCTTCTAGGATTTTTATGATTTCAAGTCTAACAATGAGTTACCTCAAAAAATTAAAAATGGAACTGTCTCATGACCCAGAAATTCCACTTCTGGGAATATATCTGAACACACCCGAAACATTAATTCAAAAGAATATATGGCCCTAGCCAGTTTGGCTCAGTGAATAGAGCGTCAGCCTGCGAACTGAAAGGTCCCAGGTTCAATTCCGGTCAAGGGCACATGCCTGGGTTGTGGGCTCAATCCGCAGTGGGGGGTGTGCAGGAGGCAGCTGATCCATGATTCTCTCTCATCATGGATATTTCTATCTCTCTCCCTCTCCCTTCCTCTCTGAAATAAAAAAAATATATTAAAAAAAAAGAAATGTACACCTGAACCCTATGTAATTTTATTAACCAAAGTCACCTAAATAAATTCAATTTAAAAAAATGCAGCTCTGCCTGAAATCCTTCTGAGGCTGACCAGATGTCCTAGGACCGTGGTCGGCAAACTGTGGCTTGTGAGCCACATGCGGCTCTTTGACCCCTTGAGTGTGGCTCTTCCACAAAATACCACGGCCTGGGTGAGTCTATTTTGAAGAAGTGGTATTAGAAGAAGTTTAAGTTTAAAAAATTTGGCTCTCAAAAGAAATTTCAATTGTTGTACTGTTGATATTTGGCTCTGTTGACTATTGAGTTTGCTGACCACTGTCCTAGGAGGTCCTGTACTCTGTTCTGCCCATCTTCCCAGCCTCTTTCCAGCCTCCAGTCTCACTGGCAACTTTTTAAAAATAAAAATTTTAAAAATATTTTTATTGATTTCAGAGAGGTATGGAGAGGGATAGATAGAAACTTCAATGATGAGAATCGTTGATTGGCTGCCTCCTGCACGCCCCCTAATTGGGATTGAGCCCACAACCTGGGCATTTGCCCTTGACCAGAAACGAACCTGGGACCCTTTGGTCTGCAGGCTGATGCTCTATCCACTGAGCCAAATCAGCCAGGACTTGTTGATGCTCACTGAGTCTGCCCCTTGAGTGTGTCTCTTATGGATGTGAAGACTTGTAATCAGGTATGGTCTCACTGTGACCACTGGGTACACTGGCTCTTGGATCTCCAAGGAGTTGCAAGGTCAGCCACTGTCTGGGGCCACCCAGCAGGAGCTACAGAGAGATCTGCAGATTCCTCCTCTTTGTATGGGGTTTGGAAGTGCTCAGACGAGGCCCAGCTGTGAAGCAAGGCAGGCTGCTGCTGCTGGGCCTTGGGCCTTCTTTTGGAAGCTCTGGGGCTCTCTGACCCAGCTGCAGTTTGATAGGTTTTAGGCAGAGAAAGGACAGGCCATTCATATGCAAAAGCCGGTTCGCACAGCTTGGGTGGGGCGGGGTCTCTGGGAATCACCAGGGCGGAGCAAAGGGCAATGGCTGCCAGTCAGCCCTGCACTGGAGAGGTCCCTGGGTTTCTGCGTCCCACGCCCTGTGCTGGAACAATGATCGCTGAGAGCACCTCTGAGAGAAAGCCGTCCTCGCGTTCCTGTCCCAATGGCAGACAGTCCAGTTTCTCTCCGTATGTGTCTGGGTCCTCAAGAGTCCCACCTGGAACTGGAGTTCAGAGCAAGCAGGAGCTTGTATCTCCCTCCTGATTAAAAGAGCAGTACATCCAGGTGCCAGCACTTTCCATGCCTCCCTACCTCCTACCAGTCTCAGTACGCTTTCTTCACCTCTCTAGTTGTGGAACTTCCACTCAGCCAGCTTTCCCGCAGTTTTGGGTGGTAGTTGTTCTGCCTTTTAGTTGTAATTTTGATGTGGTTGTGAGAGGCAGCAAGTATAAGTGTTTACCTATGCCGCCATTTTGGTTCTCTCTACAATTCTATAATACATAATCTGTATATTGTATTGTGTGTTCACCACCCCAAGTCAAGTCTTCTTCCATCACCATTTATCCCCCCTATACCCTCTTCTACCTACCTCACCCCCTTTCCCTCTAATCACCATACTGTTGTTTGTGTGTATGAGTTTGTTTGGGGTTTTTTGGGGGGACTGGGGGGTTGCTTAATCCCTTCACCTTTTTCACCCAGCCCCCTCCCCTCTGACAGCTGTCAGTCTATGAATCTGTTTCTATTTTGTTTGTTAGTTTATTTTGTTCATTAGATTCCACATATTCAAAGTGATGAATAGCAAAAACCTACAACCAAGATTACTTTACCCAGCAAAGCTATCATTCAGAATTGAAGGGCAGATAAAGAGCTTCACAGATAAGAAAAAGCTAAAGAAGTTCATCACCACCAAACCAGTAATATATGAAATGCTGAAAGGTATTCTTTAAGAGGAAGAAGAAGAAAAAGGTAAAAATAAAAATTATGAAGAACAAATACATATCTATCAACAAGTGAATCTAAAAATCAAGTGAATAAAAAATATGATGAAGAGAATAAACTGGTGAATATAACAGAATCAGGGGCATAGAAAGGGAGTTGACTGACAATTCTTGGGAGGGAAGGGGTGTGGGGGGTGGGGGAAGAGACTGGACAAAAATCGTACACCTATGGATGAGGACAGTGGGGGGGGTAAGGGCAGAGGGTGGGAACCGGGTGGAGGGGAGCTATGGGGGGGGGGGAAGAGGAACAACTGTAATAATCTGAACAATAAAGATTTATTTTAAAAAATTAGAAAAAAAGAAATCATTTGACAATCTAATGGGAGATCCTTCGTAGGTAACTCTCTCTCTCTTGCAGCCCTTAAGATTCTCTTTGTCGTTAATATTTGCCATTTTAATTACGACATGTCTTGGGGTGGGTCTTTTGGGTTTCAACTTCTATGGGACTCTTTGCCCACACCATTTTTTGAACAGACTATCTTGACTCCACTGTATGTTCTTGCCTCCTTTGTCCAATATTAATTGATCGTAATGGCTTGTTTCAATTTCTGGTATCTCTATTCTATTCCATTGATCTATATTCCTGTTTTGGGGCCAGTGCCAGGCTTTTTTTATTACAGCCCCATAAAGGTGTCTCCTGCACAACAGATCTTCCAGTGTAGACATAGCTGGTCATCATAGCCAATTGGCCTGGAGGTCAATTCCTCCCAGTGATACCAACAGCAATCAAGGTTTAACTACAACAAGACTGTGCAAACAGTCCACAAATGGGTGCACCAAGAGCGTCCACCTCAGGTGACTGGGGAGGCTGAGCCACTGGGCCCTACAGGATACCTACCACACAAGGCCACTCTATCAACTCAAGGAGACTTAGCAGCTACCCAGTACATAGAAACAAACACAGGGAAGCAGCCAAAATGCGGAGACAAAGAAACAAGTCACAAATGAAAGAAATGGATGAAAGCAAAATACTGGATATAGAGTTCAAAACCACAGTTATAAGGTTACTCAAGAATCTTCTAGAAACCTCTGAGAAATTTTTTTTTACACAAACTATTATAATTTATTTATTTATTTTTTAAATAAATCTTTATTCAGATTATTACAATTGTTTCTCCTTTTCCCCCCATAGTTCCCCTCCACCCGGTTCCCACCCCACCTTCTGCCCTTACATCCCCCGCACTGTCCTCATCCATGGGTGTATGATTTTTGTCCAGTCTCTTCCTGAAACCCCCATACCCCTTACCCCCTGAGAATTATCAGTCCACTCCCTTTCTATGCCCCTGATTCTATTACATTCACCAGATTATTCTGTTCCTCAGGTTTTTAATTCACTTGATTTTTAGGTTCACTTGTTGATAGATATGTATTTGTTGTTCATAATTTTTATCTTTACTTTTTTCTTCTTCCTCTTCTTTAAGAATACCTTTCAGCATTTCATATAATACTGGTTTGGTGGTGATAAACTCCTTTAGCTTTTTCTTATCTGTGAAGCTCTTTATCTGCCCTTCAATTCTGAATGATAGCTTTGCTGGGTAGAGTAATCTTGGTTGTAGGTTCTTGCTATTCATCACTTTGAAAATTTCTTGCCACTCCCGTCTGGCCTGCATAGTTTCTGTTGAGAAATCAGCTGACAGTCGTATGGGTGCTCCCTTGTAGGTAATTAACTGTTTTTCTCTTGCTGCTTTTAATATTCTCTCTTTGTCTTTTGCTCTTGGCATTTTAATTACGATGTGTCTTGGTGTGGTGCTCTTTGGATTCCTTTTGTTTGGGGTTCTGTGTCCTTCCTGGACTTGTAAGTCTATTTCTTTCACCAGGTGGGGGAAGTTTTCGGTCATTATTTCTTCAAATAGGTTTTCAGTATCTTGCTCTCTCCCTTCTTCTGGCACCCCATAATTCTGATGTTGGTACGCTTGAAGTTGTCCCAGAGTCTTCTTACACTATCTTCAACTTTTTGGGTTCTTTTTTCTTTTTGCTTTTTCGGTTGAGTGTTTTTTGCTTCTTTGTATTTCAATTCTTTGACTTGATTCTTGTGTTCCTCTAGTCTATTGTTGGGTCTCTGTGTAATATTTTTTATTTCAGTCAGTGTATGTTTAATTTCTAGTTGGTCCTTTTTCATATCTTCGAGGGTCTCGTTATATTTATCGGCCTTTTCTAGGATATTCTTGAAAAGCCTTCTAACCGTGGTTTTGAATTCTATATCCAGTTGTTTGTTTTCCTCCATTTCTTTAGTTTGTGATCTGTTTCTTTGATGCCGCATTTTCATTGCTTCCCTGAATTGGTAGGGTAGATTTGTGTGCTAGGTTTCCAATATGGCCCAGTGGGTCAGCCTCCCCAGTTAACCTGAGGTGGACACTCTTGGTGAACCCCTTTGTGGACTGTGTGTACAGCCTTGTTGTAGTTAAGTCTTGATTGTTGTTGGTATCACTGGGAGGAATTGATCTCCAGGCCAGCTGGCTGTAAGGATCAGCTGTGTCTACGTTGGGAGAAGTTCGGTGCTAGAGACAGCCTTATAGGATTAGACTTGCCAAATTGCAATAGCCTCTGTGCTCAGCTTGGATGGGGTGGAGTCTCAGGGCGGAGCAGACAGTCTTGGCTTCCAGTCAGCCTTGCCCTTGCGCGCGTGCGCGCCTGCAGACCTCTGCCTTCCCCAGCTCCCGAGTCTCCGCCCGAGAGTCCAGATTCCCCCCACAAGAGCGTGGGTCCCCAGGGGCTCGCCTGGAACTGGGGTTCAGTGCAGTCAGAACTGGGGCTCAGTGCAGTCAGGAGCTTCAGACTCCCTTCTGCTAGGGAAAGCCTGTGGCACCTCCGCAGCCTTTGTGCACACTGGTGCGCACGCCTCCAGAACCCTGCCTGCCGGGGCTCCCCCGGGTCTCCGAGTCTCCGGGTGCCTTTCTCTCTACCTGACAGTCCAGACTCCCCCTGTATGAGCCTGGGTCCATGGGGTTTCACCCGGGACTGGGGTTCAGTGCAGTCAGAACTGGGGTTCAGTGTGGTCAGGGGCTTCCTTCCCCCTTCAGAGAAAGTCAGCCAGGCTCTCAGCCACCATTCCTCTCTGCGCACACAAAGACCCTTTGCCGTACCTCCAATTCTCTGTGAGCTTTTCTCTTTCCTTCTAGTTGTAGAATGTTCACTCAGCCAGCTTTCCTGTGGTTCTGGATGGTGCCCGTTCTTTTAGTTGTAGTTTTGAAATTGTTGTGCGAGGCAGCAGTTTAGGTGCTTACCTATGCCACCATCTTGGTTTCTCCTCTATTATCACCTCTGAGAAATTTAACGAGACCCTCGAGGATATGAAAAAGGACCAATCAGAAATTAAGTATACACTAACTGAAATAAAGAATAATATACAGAGATTCAACAGCAGACTAGAGGATCCCAAGAATCAAGTCAAAGATTTGAAATAAGAAGCAAAAAACACCCAACGGGAAAAACAAAAAGAAAAAAGAAAAAAGAATCCAAAAATATGAAGATAGTGTAAGGAGCCTCCGGGACAACTTCAAGCATACCAACATCCGAATTATAGGGGTGCCACAAGAAGAGAGTGAGCAAGATACTGAAAACCTATTTGAAGAAACAATGACAGAAAACTTCCCCTGCCTGGTGAAAGAAATAGACTTACATGTCCAGGAAGCACAGAGAACCCCAAACAAGAGGAATCCAAAGAGGACCACACCAAGACACATCATAATTAAAATGCCATCGGCTAAAGACAAAGAGAAAATATTAAAAGCAGCAAGAGAAAAACAGTTAGTTACCTACAAGGGAGTACCCATATGACTGTCAGCTGATTTCTCAATAGAAACTATGCAGGCCAGAAGGGAGTGGCAAGAAATATTCAAAGTGATGAATAGCAAGAACCTACAACCAAGAATACTCTACCCAGCAAAGCTATCATTTAGAATTGAAGGTCAGTAAAGAGCTTCACAGACAAGAAAAAGCTAAAGGAATTCATCACCACCAAACCAGTATTATATGAAATACTGAAGGGTATTCTCTAAGAAAAGGAAGAAGAAAGAAAGGGTAAAGATAAAAAATTATGAACAAAGTGACAACAAATACATATCTATCAACAAGTGAACCTAAAAATCAAATGAATAAAAAACCTGATGAACAGAACAGACTGGTGAATGTAATAGAATCAGGGGCATGGAAAGGGAGCAGACTGACAATTCTCGGGGGGAAGGGTTGTGGGGGGTTCGGGAAGAGATTGGACAAAGAACTTACACCTATGGACGAGGTGGCGGGGGCGGGAAGGCCTGGAGTGGGGTGGGAACCGGATGGAGGGGAGCTATGGGGCGATAAAAGAGGAACATCTGTAATAATCTGAACAATAAAGATAAAAAAAATTATATGTGGCCTGGCTGGTAAAAAAATAAGAGTACATATATTGTTTTTATTGATATAATTGTAGACTCAACATATGCTTGTAAACTATAATACAGAGAGATACCACATATACTTTTCCTAATTTGGCAAATGATAATATTTTTCAAAATTATAGTATAACATCATAATCAGGATACTGACATTGATATAATCTACTGAATTTATTCATATTTCCTGTACTCATTTGTGTGTGTGTATTCAGTTCTATATAATTTCATTACATGTATAAGTTTGGGTATCCACCATGAGAAGTAAGATCTGAACATTCCATTACCACAAAGATCCCTCAGGCGACCTTTTATAACCACATCTCCCTCCCTATAATGTCTCCGTCCTCAACCTCTGACAACCATCAATCCTGCTCTCCATTTGTATAATTTTGTCAGTTAAAAATGTTATATAAATGGAATCATCCTATATATAACCACTTGAGATTGGCTTTTTTCATTCAGCTTAATTTCCTTGGGTTCATCCAAATTGTTGCCTGTATCAATAGTTTGTTCCCTTTTACCAGTGAGTAGTATTCCATGCTATGGATGTACTACAGTTTGTTTAACCCTTCATCTGCTGAAGGACATCTAGGTTGTTTTTCACCTTTGGCTACAATGAATAAAGCTGCAATGAATGACTGTGTATAGGTTTCTGTGTGAATATAAATTTTACTCTTCTGGGATAAATACCCAAACATGCATGGTTGGGCCACATGAGAGTTGCATATTTACTTTTTAAGCAAATCTGTTTTCCGGAGTGGCTGCTCCATTTGACATTCCCACCAGCAAAGTATGAGAGACCCAGTCTCTCCACATTCTTACTATTGGCAACTTCAGTTCATTCATTTAAAAATATGTACTGAGCAGCTCCTGTGTGCCAGGTACTGTTCTAGATGCTAGGTATATAACAATAAATTAGACACACAGTTTGTGTTATCAAATAGGAGCTGACATGCTAAAGGGTGTAGACAGGCAATACACAAGTCAACAAACTGATGATAAGTGCTAAGAAGAAAATAAATAGGGTGATGTGATAAGGACTTGTGTGTGTGTCCAAAGGGTGCGCAGGCAGGAGATATAGTACTGCGATTATGAAGCCAGATGGCATCCTGGCTCCACCTCTTCCTAGCTGTGTGGCTCAGACAAGTGACCTGACTGACCTGTGTCTGTTTCCTCATCTGTAAAACTGGATAGTACTGATCTCATAGGGGTGTTGGGAGGATTAAGAGTCATACACATAACACACTTAGCAGCAAGGACCAGGCCTGGATGGAAAGCCATCTGTTTTAAGAGTCTCTGTAAGAAGCTCTTGACCACCCAGGTGGCACTACTAAGAAGACACAGTTACAAGCTTTGTGGGTTTCCTGAGATACAGGTGCTCAGAAGGGAGGATACCCCTCCCCATGATGCCGGGGTCTACCTTGCTCTGGGACTGGCCTGCTGTGGGCACAATAGAGGAAGGGACAGCAAGGCCCTCCACTTAACCAGCTACCTCGGGGTGGGAGGGTACTGCAGCAGAGGAGCTGTTAGGATATTGGATCAGAGGAGTTTCTCAGGGCACCTGGGATCTGACCCCATTCCCAGGCTGGAATGGGGCTGGCAGACTCAGCTGCGTTCTTCATCAGGGACTCAGGCACAGGGCCTCCCCAAACGCTTGGCCCATACGTAGCCATTTCCTTTGCAGTGCTAAGAAGACAGAGGTAATATGGAAACTCCCCTCCCCACCCTGTCCTACCTCTTTCTAGGCCTGGCTGAGAAGAGGGACCTGAGAGAAGCATATTGGTTGGCATTTTACAAAAACAGTAGGGAACTGGGGAGTGGGGGAGGAGGGATGCTGCTGTTGGCAGCTCCAGCCCTGGGAGGAAATGAGGGTGTCTTTCCAGGGAATGGGCTGGGGTCCCTTCTCTGAGAGGAAGAAATCATGAGTCAGTGAGGCCCTGGGCCTTTCCAAGGAAGAGGCAGTGCTGTGGTGACCTGTTTTGCAGGCCAGCCAGTGGACGGATTGACCAGAAAGCTGCTTCTTGCCTAGAGACTGAGTCTGAAGCCTAGGCACCTTCTACCTTATATAAAGCTCCTTCAACCCTGCAGACCAAGTGGCCAGCTGACAGCACAGCACTTCAAGGAGCTGTGGGGCACGGGGTGGAGGGGAGCTATGGGGAGCTATGTGGGCACAATAGAGGAAGGGACAGCAAGGCCCTCCACTTAACCAGCTACCTCGCGGGGGGGGGGGGGGGAGGTGTGTGGGTACTGCAGATAATTTTCAATAATTTTGAAAAATATTATCATTTGCCAAATTAGGTAAAGTGTATGTGGTATGTGGAATCTTCGACCCTGACCCATAGCAGTCAGTATAAACTGTCCAGGGGGAAGAAGGGAGTCAGGACACCAAGTCTTGAAAGTGCACAGAGGAGTTAACACAAACCATCCACTGCTCTCCCTCAAACCCTTCTGTGGTGCTCAGGGGCCATGGGAGGAAAGTCCAAATATCTAATGAGGGCTCACCAGGGCCAGTATGTCCAGCCTGCTGAACTTCCCCTCCTTGCTCTGCTCAGGGCGCACTGGACTCTGTTCTACAACACACCCCAGGGCCTTTGTACAGGCTCTTCTCCCTGCCCAAACATCCCGGCCCCAACCCATCCCCTGGCAAGTTCCTGGCTTGCAGGTCACTTCTTCAGAAGAGCCTTTTCCAACCCCACCTCCAGGCCTGTTATTCTCTCTCAAGGCACTTCGGACTTTCTCTTGAGAATTTAATTATCAGTTGAATTATGTGGTTATTTATGTCATTATTTAATATCTATCTCATCCACTAGATGGTGAGTGCCATGAAGTCAGAATAATGGTAATAATATTACTTTAAAAATATATTTTTATTAATTTCAGAGAAGGGAGAGGGAGAGAGGAAAAGAAACAGCAATGATGAGAAAAAAATCATTGATCAGCTGCCTCCTGCATTAGGGATTGAGCCCACAACCCAGGCATGTGCCCTGACAGAATCAAACCATGACCTCCTGGTTCATAGGTTGACGCTTAACCACTGAGCCACACTAGTCAGGCGACGTTATTACTTTTAACAACAGCTCACATTTATTAAACACTTAAGAGTTTTACAGCATTATCTCACTGACTTTTGACAACAGCTCTATGAGGCCAATACTATTGTTAGCCCATTTCACAGATGGGAAGCCATGTGAGCCCTGCCCACAGGCACTCGGTAAATGGTTAGTTTAGGGAATACCCATATTCTGGGTTACATTTCCAATTATCCCTTCCCCCTAATATCCATGAAGCCCAGGTCCATAGAACACATTTTTGCCACTTTGGAGTGATAGCCTCTGGTCCCAAGGGCCCTTCTGGTTCTAATCCCTCTGCAGTCAAGAAGACATTAACTTAATGAATCTTTATTGTGTGGCTATGTCTGGCAAGGCCTGAGCACTGGAGACACGGCAATAAACAAAGCACATGGGGCCATACCATCACATAGCTCATGTCTGCTGGGGACATGGACACAAGGCCCTGCTTCTCCAGGAAAAAGATCAGTAGTTGTCATGAGAGGGAGGAAGGAAAGGAGACTAGGTGGAACATATGTGAGCCTTAGGGCCTTGAAACTACTCTGTATAGAGGATACATGTCATACATTCGTCAAAACCCAACCCATGTAGAACACAGAGTGAACCCTAAAGGCAACTATAAACTTCAGTTAATAATGATGTATCAATAATGGTTCAGTTGTAACAAATGTACCATATTAATACAAGATGGAAGTAATAGGAAAACTGTGGTGGAGACAGAGGGAGTTTGGGAACCCGGTACTTTATAATTTTCTGTAAACCTAAAACTGCTGTAAAAAAACAAAACAAAACAAACAAATAAAACCTGGCCAGTGTGGCTCAGTGAATAGAGCACCGGCCCAGGTATCAAAGGCTCTCGGGTTCAATTCCCAGTCAAGAGCACGTACCTGGGTTGCAGGTTCAATCCCTGGTCCTGTTGGGGTATGTATAGGAGGCAACCAACCTACCTGCCTTTCTCATATTGATTTTCTCTCTCCTCTCTTTCTCTCCCTCCCTCCTTTCCACTCTCTAAAAACCAATGGAAAAAATATCCTCAGGTGAGGATTAACAAAAAAACAAAACAAAAAGCCCTCTCTCTTGAACCTGCTCCCATCAGCCATTTGTCCTTCACATCTGCCGACCCAGTAGTCATCTCTGGGCCCTCATCTCCCTCCTTCCTCTGCTGGCCTCAGGCTCCATGTTCTCCCTCCTCCTGCCCCCTCCCCCACCCCACCGGCAACCCCATCCTTTGCTGATTCCTGACCATCTCTCTGAACAGCTTCTCTCTTCTCTATCCACACCCTCCCTTGGTGATCTCATCTGGTCCCTGGCTCTAAATACTATCGCTTTCCTGAGGACTCTTATGTTTCCATCTCCAGACTGGATCTCTCCCCTCAAATCCAAACCTGAAGAGCTCACGCAGCTGTGTTCTTGATTCTTCACAGCACTTTCTACTTCTCCGTGCAAATGTTCTCTCTGTGCTCAACTCAATGCCGTCACTATTCACCTGGTGTTCAGGCCAAACCCTTCTGTGTCACGTTGACACCCAGTCCATTCACACTTACAGTCAACTCCACCTTCAAAATAAGATTAAGATTCACCCTTCCCCTCTCCCCTATCTCCTGCCTGGACCTATTAGGAGCTTCCTCCCCAATTTCCTGGCTCTCACCCCTGAGGGCCTCTGTAAATGTGAGTCAGATCACCTTCCTCCTCAGCTCAGAACCCTCCCACTGTACATTTGGGAAAAAGCCTCAGTCCCTATAAGGCCTCACATGTCATTCTCTGACCTCATCTCCTACCGTTTTGCCTTTTATTTTAGCCACTGAGGTCGGTGTACAATGGTATCTCACTATGGTTACCATTTGATTATGATTATGATTAAGGATGGTAAACTACTTTAAATAATAATTATTATTATTATTAACATTTACACAGCATTCATTACGTGCCATGCACTATGCTGAGTAGTTTATATATACAGCTGCATAATCCCTTTCTAACCTCTTAGGCCAGATATGTTTCAGAGTTCTGAATAATTAGGATTTTATTTTATTTATTTATTTTTAACTAGGGGTCCAGTGCACAGATTCATGCACCTTGAAAGGAACTGTGGGCAGCGAGGCTGCAGTGGGCACAGGGGCGTGTCTTGACCCATCCTCCACGCCCCAGCCTGGCCCCTCCCGCCATGGCCTCTGGTCCCCTCTCTGCCGGCAAACCCGCTCCCACCACCACCACCACCACCACTGCTCCCACATGCTGATAGAGCCGGACCCACTTGCACTCACTGAGGGCGCAGAGTGATTGGGGCCGGTGCCATCAGCAGGTGTGAGCAGTGGCTGCTGCCCCAATCGACCCTCAAGGGCAGGGGGAGGTGGAGAAGCCCTGAGGGGCAACTGGGGCCAGCAACCGCCACTTGCACTCACTGATGGTGCTGAGCAATCGGGGCCTGGGCCAGGCACCAGCAGTGGGTGTGAGCGGTGGCTCCAGCACCGGCAGCGGGTGTGAGCAGGGCCAGCACTGGCACCAGGTGCGAGCGCTGGGCAGGACCACAGCATGCGGGAGCAAAGCATTTTCAGTAACCACCAGAGGCTTGCCCCAATGACAGTGACCAGGGCTCTGCCTTGGTCTGGCATTCCTACTCACTTGATCCACCATCCCGCCAAGGCTGACTCCTGCCATATTCCGCGTGTGCCCCCTGGTGGTCAGCACATGTCATGTTGTTCGGTTGTTCAGTTGTTCCACCATTCAGTCTATTTGCATAATAGGGTCATATATATATATATATATATATATATATACATGCGCACACACACACACACATATATGTCTTTTTGGCATGAGCCTTATTTTATTTAATTTCTTTGTTGTTGTTAATCCTCACCTGAGGATATTCTTCCATTGATTTTTAGGGAGAGGGAAAGACAGAGAAATATCGATCTGAGAGAAACACATCAATTGGTTGCCTCTTGCACTCACCCTGACCAGGGCTGGGGCTAGGGAGGGGCCTGCAACCAAGTTACGTGCCCTTGACTGGAATCGAACCCAGGACCCTTTCGCTCTATCCACTGAGCCAAACTGGCTAGGGCTGGACAATTAGGATTCTAGAAAGGCAATATAAAACCTATACTCTGGCGGGTCTGGGGAAGTATCCGCACACAGATATTTCTGCAGTGAAGATAATCTGTCTGTTTGGATCATGTTCCACCTAGGATTGTGGATCTGTATTAAATCCCTGAATCCCCACAACCACTCTATTTTATAAATGGGGAAACTAAGGCATCAGAAGGCTATGTGTCTTGGCCATACTCAGAGAGGTAGAAAGGGACTGCGATTACAACACAGGTCATTTTATAAAAAAATATTTTTTATTGCCCCTAGCTGGTTTGGCTCAGCAGATAGAGCATTAGCCCACAAACTGAGAGGTTTCAAGTTCGATTCTGGTAAAGGGCAGTTCCTTGATTGCAGGCTTGATCCCCAGCCCTGGTTTGGGGGCTGTGCAGGAGGCAAGCAGTTGATGTCTATCTCATATTGATGTTTCTCTCTCTCTATCTCTCCCCCTCCCTTCCACTCTCTTTAAAAATCAATGGGGAAAATATCCTTAGGCTAGGATTAACAACAACAACAAATATATTTGCCATGGGAAGAAAGTAAACTGACCTGTGTCTCAGGCCACATAAGGGTGTCTCCTGCGCAACAGATCTTCCAGTGTAGACAAACCCGGGACCCTTCAGTCCGCAGGCACACACAATTTGCATATTCCCTCTTTATTAGATATAATATACACACACTAGTGACCCGGTGCACGAATTTCGAAATTCATGCACATTAAAAGGAAATTAATTAGAGAAAATATTTTAATATTGCTATTTGCCCTTTCTCTATAATAGAAGTGTCAGAGATGAAAGAAAATTAGTAAAATGTATATGAAAATCTTCCTCCTGTAAGAGTCTGGGGCATGCCATGGGAACCAGAGTCAAGTCCCCGCCCACCCACATGCGCCTTGAAATTGCAGACCCAGCTGGCCCCATTGGGCTAGATCAGCCTTGGGCAAACTATGGCCCGCGGGCCGGATCCAGCTGTTCTATCTGGTTTTCTTGCTCTCCCCTCCGCTCCTTTACTTTGAATTTATATTAGTTCACACAAACACTCCATCCATGCTTTTGTTCCGGCCCTCCGGTCCAGTTTAAGAACCCATTGTGGCCCTCGAGTTAAAAAGTTTGCCCACTCCTGAGCTAGATCCAGACCCAGCTGGCCCCACCCCCGTCAAGCCCTGCCAGGTGGGGGGCGCAGCCTGAGGTCTCCCAGCCTGGGCTGGGGGGTGCGCCTTGAGGTCCTCTGGCCCGGACCGGGGGCACGACCTGAGGTCCCCCATCAAGCCCCGCCAGGTGGGGGGCGCAGCCTCAGGTCCCCCTGCCCGGCACTGGGGCAGGGTTGTGGCCAGAGGTCCCGCAGCCTGGGCAAGGGCAACAGGCACACCTTGAGGTCCCCTGTCAAGTCCTGCAGGCAGGGGTGCAACCTGAGGTTCCCTGTCAAGCCCCGCCAGGTGGGGGGCATGGCCTCAGGTCCCACAGCCTGGCACTGGGGACATGGCCTGAGGTGCCCTGTCAAGCCCTGCTGCGGGGGGCACAGCCTGAGGTCCCCCGGCCTGAGGTCCCCTGTCAAGCCCCACCAGGTGGGGACAGAGCCTCAGGTTTCCTGCCCTGGCCCAGTGCCACACAGCCTCAGGTCCCTGCTGATTGCTGGTTAAGGCTCATTACGGGAACTCGGCCTCCACTGTGGGTGCAGCCATCTTGTGTTATGGGATCCCCACCTCTGCTGTGGGCACAGCCATCTTGTGTTACGGGACCCCTGCCTTTGCTATGGGTGCATCAAGCCATCTTGTGTTACGGAATCCCTGCCTCCACTGTGGGCGCAGCCATTTTTGTTATGGCATGAGGGGCAATTTGCATATTCCCTCTTTATTAGATAGGATTTCAGAGAGAGGAAGGGAGAGATAGAAACAGCACCTTAAATGCTTTAAGGTGAAGGCAGTAAGTATCATAGACAGCAGAGCTGTTAGCAGAAGGGAGAGAGAATCATTGATTGGCTGGCTCTGGCATGCTCCCTGCTGGAGATTGAGCCTGCAACCCAGGCATGTGCCCTGACTGGAATCAAACTGTGACCTCCTGGTTCCTAGATCGATGCTCAACCACTGAGCCACACCAGCTGGGCTGACGTTTTTGTTTTTTTTTTTAAACAAGCAAGTATGACTTGGATAATCAGAAATGCAAGCAAACAATGGGAGCTTTATAATGGGAAACTCACCCAAGAAACATGATAAAGTAGCAGTCGTCATTCTTTGCCACGCCCTGGAAACATCTGGGGAGCTTTAAAAAAACAGCATGCACCTGGTTCTACCCTCAGTCAGTCTAATGAATTGGGTGGGGCCCAGGCCTGGGAGTTTCTTAAAGCTCCCATGTGACTCTAATGTGCAGCAACAATGAGAATAGGTATCAAAGGAACATTTTTCAAAATTTTCTGCAGAACATATTAGTAAGAGTGTTTTAGAAAATTAAAAAAATGATTCTATAGTCAAAGAAGCAGTTTTCTTTCCTGTAAGATTTCTCAGAGCCTGTAAAATGCAAATGTGCCCCATGACTTTCACAAGCAGAAGACAGTACATAGTGGACATCTGTGTGTGTGTGCTGAGTGTTCCTTCTTTCAAGCAGCCATGCTGTTAGCAAGCCCTGTCCAGTCTACCTCCTAACCAGCCCTTCCCCACCCCCCCCCCAACTCTCCCTGGCCTGGTCTTGTCCTCCCTGCTCTCCCATCTGGACTATGGCAGCTGCCTCCACCCTGTTCTCCCACTGGCCCTCCAATTCGTTGCCCACAAGGGTGGGCTAGCAGATCCTTGAGGCACACAAAGTTTGAAAAACTTCTGTTCCTATCTGAGACTTCCTGCAGTGATACCAACTGTCCCCTATGACCGTGGAAAGGACCTGCTTTAAGGTGAAGGCAGTAAGTTTCACAGACAGCAGAGTTGTTAGCAGCATAAATCTGGGATCTTGATGCCATTGTTGAGCTGTCATGTTACCAGCCTAAAAAGAGGCCCAAAGAACCCTTAGACTTGGAGTTGGTTTCCTGATGGTTTAAGCCAATTCAAATGGGGTTTTCTGTCATGGGTAAGCCCACAGCAGCCAAACTATATGCTCTCTTAAATTACCCTATTTATTGGTCTTAAGTGTTTTTAAAAATATTTTTATTGATTTCAGAGAGTAAGGGAAAGGGAGATAGAAACATGAATGATGAGAGAGAATCATTGATCGGCTGCCTCCTGCATGCCCCACACTGGGGATCGAGCCCACAATCCAGGCATGTGTCCTGACCGGTAATCGAACCCGGGACCCTTCAGTCCGCAGGCCGACGTTCTATCCACTGAGCCAAAAACAGGTAGGATGGTCATAAGTTTCTTACCAAGTAAGGTGGCCTTAATTATTTGTTTTTCTTGTAGAATGCCAGCTCCATGAGAGCAGAGACATTTGTCTGTCTTGTTCACTGCTATGTCCCTAGTACCTGAAACACTGCCTGCCAAGAGCAGAAACTCAGCATTCCTTGTAAGAATAATGGAGCTCATTTAATTCTTTCAACAGTTCCAAATGGCAGGTGTTACAAATACCAAACTCCTCCCCACAGCCATGCAGACCCTGCATGGTCTGCCCCCGACCACCTCGCCCATCCATGATCCTACAGTTAAGGTTGTCTGTCTTCCAGTCAAGCTCCTCCCTATGTCCAGGACTCTGCTAATTCTGTTCCCTGTACTGGGAATGCTCCTCCCATCCCATTAAAACCTACTCATCCTTCAGGCCTCCTCTCAAATGGCAGTCCTCATGACAGACTTTTCCTGACCAATCCAAACATGCTAGGCCGCCCTTGGATATGCTTTCACCACTCCTCCATCAAGACACTTAGCACAGATGTAAATACAGAGCTGCTTCCATAATTACATTCTTAGATTTTGTTTCCTCCACTGAACTCTATGAGCTCCAGGAAGTCAGGGATTCTTTTATATTTCCAGAGCCCTTAGAAAACCTGGCACATAGTAGGTGCTTAAATAAAAACCACACCTATCTCTTGTGTTCAGGATATTTACTGCTCACTGAATAACCCCCCACATTTCCAGCCCCTTGTAGTTGGGCAGGGTCACACAACTAATTCCAGGGGTGAGCAGAAATGAACTGTGTCACTCTCTAAGTTCTGCTGTGTGACCTTCTAGGTGCCTTGTGCAGTGGTGACCCTGGAAGCTGTGATCCAGTCATGAGGCTTTAAGACAGGGAGCCTGTTAGTCTGAGGCCCCACCCTGATCTACTTTATGCCCTATGTAAGAAATTGACATCTGGCCCTGGCCGGTTTGGCTCAGCAGATAGAGTATCAGCCTGTGGACTGAAGGGTCCTGGGTTCAATTCTGGTCAAGGTCACATGCCCTGGTTGCAGGCTCGACCCCCCAGTAGGGGGCATGCAGAAGGCAGCCGATCAATGATTCTCTCTTATCATTGATGTTTCTGTCTCTTTCTCCCTCTTCCTTCCTCTCTGAAATCAATAAAAATATATATTAAAAAAAGAAGAAAGAAATTGACATTTGTTGTGTCCCAACCTCCAAGATTTCAGGTTTGATTTATTACCACAATAGAATCCTGCATATCATTGGCAGTCCTGGGAATAAATGAAAGCAGCTAGAGGCAGAGGCAATTGTGATCACAGACTGGGAGTTGAGCAAGCCAGTGGCCTTCAGCTGCCAGTAATGAACTTCAGTGAAAGGATGAGGGTGAGCCTGGCCAGCATGATTCAGTGGCCTATGCCTATGAACCAGGAAGCCATGGTTCGATCCCCAGGGGCGTGCAGGAGGCAGCAGATCAGTGATAGTTTCTCTCCTCACTGATGTTTCTATTTGTTTCTCTCTTTCTCTCTCTCTCCCCATTCATCTTTGAAATAAAAAATATAATAATAATTTTAAAAAAAGGATGAGGGTGATATAGAACAGCTACAGATAATCTTTGACTTATGATGGGGTCATGTCCCAATAAATTCAGCTTAAATATGGGAAGTCAAAAATGCATTTAATACACCTAACCTACTAAACACCATATCTCAGCCTCACCCACACTATATTAGTCTACAGTTGGGCAAAATCATCTCATGGCCACTGCCCGGCATAATTAGAGCATCTTACACCACATATTGCCAGCCCTGGAAATGATAAAAATTCAAAATTTGGAGTATGGTTTCTACTGAATGCATATTGCTTTTGCACCACTGTAAGTCAAAAAATTGTAAGTCAAACCATCGTAAGTTGGGCTGATCTGTGCTCCCTGGGGAATCGCCACTTTCAGTTCCTGATGCAGTAGATGAAAGGACCCAGAGCCCTGGCTTCCTTCAGACAGAGCTTGCCTTGGAGGTCCTCATCAAACACAGCTCCTTAGGAATCACAGCTAAATCTCAGCCCCTGGGGGTGGGAGGAGGATGCTCAGAAGCCCTAATACTCTGGAAAACTCTATTAGCTGGAGGAAGCTGAACCAGCAAGGCTGCATGAAGGGCCTGGACTAATTCAGGCTGACAGCCTTCCTCTGCCCTCCCAGCTCCATCCCAGAGAATAAACCATACTGTCAGGTCTAATTTGGGACTCAACTGATGGACTGAGCAGAGCATCTATGCATTCTGGCCACAGAGGTCAAGAGCAGCCCATGTGTTAGAAGCAAGTGCTGAGAGGCCTGGGAACTAGATGGAAAGGGGTGAGATGACGACAGCTGTGGGTTTCCAAATAGACCAAAGAAACTCCTGTCTTCTGCCATGAAATTTCTGGCCCAGGACTCAACTCCACAAGTTCTGTTCCCTGAGCACAATTCTACCATATCCAGGCACTATGCAAGCTTGAGGCTGGACATAAGGTAAATATTCATTATGTGGTGAATGAACAATCACAGCAGCACCAGCTAAAGTTTATTATCTTATGGGCTGGTGACTAAGCTGCCTAACCTATGACATTTAGTAGGGGATAATGAATGTAAGCACGGTCATCATCACCAGCTCATCTATTTTGTTTTTCTCTTTTTTATTTTTTTTTAAATTTTTTTTTGTTTTTACCAGCTCATCTATTATGACTACTCTGTGCCAGACATTTTTTTAAGTACTTGAGAATTGTAATCACATTTTAATTCTCCAGACAACCTTAGGAGAAACAGAAGCTCTCAGAGTATCATCTTTCCAGAAGGTTATCCCTGTAAGCCTAGTGCCTAGCACAGGACCAGAAATGGGATATGCTGTCAATGTTTGTTAAATGGATGGGTGAATGGATGGATGGAAACCCAAGTCCAAATCCTTTATATAAAGGAAGGGAGTGGAGATTCAGAAAGGAAAACTGCTCCTTGATGCATATCTATTCCTCCTCTAAGACCCAAAGATGCTTCCAGGAGTCCTCCCAGAAGCCCAAGCAGGGCTGGGCACCTCCTCTGGACTCCCACTGTCCCCTGGATCCCCATACAACCCTGACCACTATGAGCCGTCACTGAGGGCTGCCTCCCTCACTAGATGAAGAGCCCAGTGAGTGCAGGACCATCCAGGCATGAAGCTGTCTCACCCACACCTCAACACTACAGAGACAGGCACATGCTAAATGTTGTTGAGTCGACCAGCAGAACCCAAAGAAAGGAAAAACCCCAAGGCCAGACACCTCATTCTGGGAAGAATAATGAAAAGTACAGATACAATTTGTTTGGGGAAAGGGAGGCCAAGAGAAGTCTTTTCAGCCATTTGCAAGTCTTGAAGAGCAGCCAGGAAGACAAGTCGCTGGTGCTGCTCACCAGACTGGACCAGAACTAGTGAGAGGTAGTTACACAGAGCATTAATGATCAAAACCTTCCCAAAGTAAAACATGCTGCTCTCTTCCTCCCTCACTGAAGAATTTAAACTGAGGTCAGAGAGCTAGCTGTCTGGGCATCCAGGTCCTCTGTGAAGGCAACAAAGCACAGCCGCCAAGAGTCAGGGCTGTGGAGACAAACTGCAAAGGTTCCCACCCTGGCTCCTCTACTTGGCAAATGACTTCACCACTCTGTGCCTCAGTTTCCAAGCCATTCCTATGGGGAGATCATAGCAGCAACTTAATAAGCTGGGTGTAAGGAAGGACTGAATGAGATCATGCACGAAAGTGCTTACAGCAGGGCTTGGTGCAGTCTACACCCACCAATGTTAATTATTATTGTTTTCCTTCCCCTGTAGAGCCAGGCACTGCTGGCTGGAAACCCTCAATTCGCTCTTTCTTTGGCTTCCTCCTCAGGAGAGGCTGAAAAGCTAAATGAAATTTCCCGCCCTCCTTGGAGCTAGGGGAGGCCATGTGACCCATTTCTGGCCAATGAGATGTAAGTGGAATCATCTGTGGGGAATCTGGGAGTGCTTAAGCAGTCCAGAACTGAAAAACACATGTTGCTGGAGTTGAGCCTCCCTCTCCTTGTTCTGGCTGGAGCTGCAGCAGCAACCTTGTAACCATGAGGGGAAGGCCAAGCAAATCAGAGGCTCCAGCCTGAACATCACTCAGCTTAGCCTCTCAACTAATGGTAGCTAAATTACCTCCAGGTTTATTGTGATGGGAGAGAAATCAATCCTCATTTGTTTAAGCTGCTGTGAGCTAGGCTGTCTGTGTTTGCACCTGAAAGCATTCCTGGCTGATGCACCCACCATGACACAAATGGCTCGGAGCACATGTCCGTGGTAATCATTTGTAAACCTCAGTTCAGTTTCCTGGTTGAGAACCCCAGATCTAGAGGAGAAAGAATGAAAGACTGAGCCAGAACAGTGTTTACCAAAAAGCTCAGTCACTGTGTTCTACCCTTCCTTTTCAGCTACATCTGCCCCATCTGTATATTTATTCAATACTAGAGACCCGGTGCACAACATTCGTGCACTGAGGGGGATAGGGGGCCCCTCAGCCCAGCCTGCACCCTCTCGCAGTCCAGGATCCCTTGGGGGTTCTTAGCGCTGCTGGGGAGGCGGGAGAGACTCCTGCCACCTCCACTGCACTCATCAGCCCGGCTTCTGGCTGAACAGCAACTCCCCTGTGGGAGCACACTGACCACCAGGGGGCAGCTCCTGCGTTGAGCATCTGCCCCTGGTGGTCAGTGCACATCATAGTCATTGGTTGTTCCACCGTTCGGTCAATTTCCATATTAGCCTTTTATTATATAGGATTTCCTTTAAATCAACTTACTTTTACAGTTAAATATATATATATATATATATATATATATATATATATATATATATATATACACATATACACACACACACACACACACACACATATATATACACACATATATTTAAAAAGAAATCTGCATTACCACTAAAATGCAAAATAAGAGTCCTTTATTACAAAAGTAACTCAATAAATAAATACAATTACAACTAAAATACAGAAAAATTTCCTGAATAATCAATGGAAGACTCACTGGAGAGGACTTTGATAACCAAGGATGGAAAGTGAAGACTGGTAGGAGGTGCGAAAAGGCTGGTCAGGCTCCCACAGACAGCAACTGAAGGTCCAGAGAGATATCTCAGCTGTGGGGGGTTGCCATTGAGAACTCTGTGGTCTAATCCCCAACTGGGCCCCACAGCAGAGAGCACCAGAACTGAGAAGGGTACCCACAGGGCTGTGAAAAGCAGTAGGGTTGCTGTCTGCCAGGGAGAGATGGCTGGAAATGCAGGCACCCTCTAAAGGGACAATGCACAAAATTCCCTGTGGAGGCACTCACCGTGTGCTCCAACAGAGGGAGGGCAGAATGGACTGCAGCTGTGTCAGCAGAAGCCAGGGTTGGGGAATCTAGGGTTAGAGCTCAGAAGGCAGACACTCCGCTTTCCTGTGCTGAGTCATTCCCTCATGCTATGGAGGTCATCTTTCTCATGCAGACAGTTACTAGACAGGCAGCTTTGCCTGGGGGAAGACAGTTGACCCACCCTACTGGAAAACCCCTTGCCACGGTATGGAGTGTCTGAGGCCTATAAAGAGAGTGGGAATAACAACTACCCTCCAGGTAGGAGCAATTGCCCCACCCAGTTGAAAAACTCTCACCTCGGCTGTGGATAATTGCCTGAGGGCTATTCAAGATTAAATCCTATCAGTCTGTAGCCAGAGGCAGTCTCTGAAGGCTTTGAGTCTTTGCCTGATCTAATTAGTCAGAAACAGCGTTTGACACTGTCCTGCACTAGAGATTGAGAGGCGTAGCAGATCTACCTAATACATAGTCACAAATCCAAACAGTCAGCCAAAATGAGGAGACAAAGAAACAACCTTCAAAATGGAAGAACAAGAGAACTCTCCAGAAGAGGAGATAAATGAAATGGAAATAAGAAATTTATCTGATATAGAGTTCAGAATAATGATGGTAAAGATAATTAACAGCATGAGAAAAGATACAGTTACCAACTATGGTAAACAAAGATGGGTTACCAACTATGAAAACAGAAATAAAGAATGACATAGCACAAATAAAGAACACATTGGAAGGAATACACAGCATATTGTGGGAAGCTGAGGATCAGATCAGTGAATTAGAGACAGAAATGAAAAAATCACTCAAACAGAGAACCAGAAAGAAAAAACAATTAAAAAACAGGAGGACAGCTTAAGGGGGCCATGGGACACATGAAACGTAACAATATTCGAAGAGGCAGAAGGGGAGAAAGGGATAGAGAACGTGTTTGAAGAAATAATGGCAAAAAACTTCCCTAACGTGGTACAGGAAAAAGCCACACAAGTTCAGGAGGCACAGAGAGTCCCAGGCAAGAAGAATCTTAACAGGCTCACACCCAGACACATCATAATTAAAATGCCAAAAACTAAAGACTGAGAGAGAATCTTAAAGGCAGCAAAAGAAAAGCAAACTGTTACCTACAAAGGAGTTCCCATAAGGCTGACACCTGATTCTCATCAGAAACAGTACAGGCCACAAGATTACTATATTGAGCAAGGCTATCATTCAAAATAGATGGTCAAATAAAGAACTTCCCAGACAAAAAAGGCCAAAGGAGTACATCACCACCAAGCCAGCATTACAAGAAATGCTAAAGGGACTGCTGTAATAAGAAGAAATAGAGAGAGAAATCTAGGCATACAGAATTAAAATGGCAATAAGTAAGTTCCTATCAATAAGAACCTTAAATGTAAATGGATTAAATGCTCCCATAAAAAGACATAGGGTAGTTAAATGGATACAAAAACATGACCCAACTATATGCTGTCTACAAGAGACTCACCTCACAACAAAAGTCACACACAGGATGAAAGTGAAGGGATAGAAAAAAAATTCCATGGAAAAGAAAAAAAAGCTGTAGTAATACTCATATCCGACAAAATACACTTCAAAATGAAGGCCATCACAAGAGACAACAAAGGTCACTCCATAATACTACAAGAATCGATGCAAGGATATAACCTTGGTAAACATATATGACCCAATATATGGGTCTAGAGGACTTTAAGGGAGAAATCAACAACAATACAATCACATTAGGGGATTTTAACACCCTGCTGACTTCACTGGAGAGATCTTCCAGATAAAAACTTAACAAGGAAACAGTGACTCTAAAGGACACACCGAATCTGATGGATTTAACTGACATTAATAGGACATTTCACCCCAAAGCTGCAGAATATACATTCTTCTCAAGTGCACATGGATCACTCACAATGATAGACCACATGTTAGGACACAAAACAAGTCTATACAAGTTCAAGACTGAAATCATATCAAGCATCTTCTCAGATCACAGTGGAATGAAATTTGAAATCAATTACAGTAAAAATGCCCCAAAACATTCAAACATATGGAGGGTAAATAGCATGTTATTAAACAATGAATGGGTTACCAACGAGATCAAGTACAAAATAAAAAAGGCCCTGGAAACAAATGAAAATAAATACACAACAATCCAAAATATCTGGGACACAGGAATCATAACACTACAAGCATACCTCAAAAAAAAACAAGAAAAATTAATAATAAACTATTTAACTCTACAACATAAAGAACTAAAAAGTGAACAAAGCCCAGAGTAAGTAGAAGGAAGGAAATAATAAGGATTGGAGCAGAAATAAATGACATAGAGACTTAAAAAAAAAATACAAGAAAATCAATGAAACCAAGAGCTGGTTCTTTGAAAGGTTAAACAAGATTGATGAACCATTAGCCAGATTCATCAAGAAACAAAGAGAGAGAACCCGGATAAATAAAATCAGAAATGAAAGTGGATAAATAACAACTGAAACCATAGAAATATAAAGGATTGTTAGAAAATACTATGAACAAAAAATCCACTTCCAAGCTCTTTTTATGAGGTCAGTGTTACCTAATTCCAAACCAGATAAAGACACTGCAAAGAAAGAGAATTACAGGCCAATATTCCTGATGAACATAGGTGCTAAAATCCTCAACAAAATATTAGCAAATCGGATCCAGCAACATATTAAAAAGATCATACACCATGACCAAGTGGGATTTATTCCAGTTATGCAAGGCTGGTACAATATTCGCAAATCAATAAATGTGATACATCACATAAACAAATTAAACAAATTGAGAATCAAAAACCACATGATCATATCAACAGATGCAGAAAAAGCTTTGAAAAACTCCTACACCTTTTAACAAAAGTATTATGTAATTTTTATATTGATTTTAGAGAGGAAGGCAATGGGAGAGAGAAGATACACACATCATCATGATGAGAGAGAATCTTTAATTTGGCTGCCTCCTGCACACGCCCCCACACTGAGAATCAACGCACACAACATGGGCACTAGCTCTCTGACTGGGACATCAACAACCACTGACTCTGGTTCTATATGTCAACACACACAACACAATGAGCCATGCCTGGTGTGCCCAACACCTAATTTTTAAAAACAAATATCATTTAATGATATTAATTACAGAGAGGCAAGAGAGGTAGGAATAGAGAGTTAGAAACATTGATCAGCTGCCTCCCTGCAACCCTTCCTACTGGGGATGTGCCTGCTACAACAGGTACATGCCCTTGATTGGAATTGAACCTGGGACCCCTTCAGTACCTCAGGCCGACTCTCTATCCCACGGTCGCCAAACCGGTACTTGGCCCCAACACCTAATTTTTATAAAAATTATCTCAGCTAAAGTGAGAATAGAGGAGCATATCTCAACATGACTAAAGGCTGTTATACTGACAAACCTACACACAAACATCATACTCACAATGGGCAAAAATTAAAAACCATTTCCCCTATAAGAACAGGAACAAGACAGGGATGTCCACTTTCACCACTCTTATTCAACATAGTACTGGAAGTACTAGCCACAGTGATCAGACAAGAAGAAAAAATAAAAGGCATCCAAATTGGAAAGGAGGAAGCAAAACTCTCATTTATTTCCAGACTAGAGGCCCGATGCACAAATTTGGGTATGGGTGGGGTCTGGCCAGCCCTGCCCCAATCAGGGTGCTTGGGGCTGGGTTGGGGGGGGGGGGTAGGGCGAGGAGAGGAAGGGGATGGGGCCACAAGAGGTTGGCCGGCCAGCCCAGCCCCCAATCAGGGTGGGGGGGCAGCAGGCTGGCTAGGGAGAGGGGCCGCAGGAGGTTGGCTGCCAGCCCCACCCCTGATCAGGCCTGTTGGCTGGCC